>NC_090321.1:200230905-200838237 GCF_040869045.1 Eurosta solidaginis | reverse complement strand
TACTTACATCTAAAGATCGAATTAATCAAACGTGTTTGAGCTATCAGCAATGGGTGAGTCACAATTTGCAATGTTTGCGCCATCAATTGGCATAGTTAAAAATAAATATTTCGCGGTATTATTATAAGTTTACCATCCACTCGCTGAGATGTAAATATTGTGCTTGGAAATTGAACCTTTATTGCAACCACAATTTGGCGTATATCTCAAATATTGCTTCACCAATAGGAATAAATGAACCCGCGTGGACTGAAATTCACCATATTCAAATACCATATTTCAAACCACCAAAATTAAACCGGGCGAAACTCGATTCGCCACAAGTTAAATACCTGAGTAGACAGTAAATAAAACTATAACATCAAGAAAATATCTACTAGGGCCATTACAGCCTTCTACGTGCTAATGCAGTCTTAGGAAGTTAGTGAGGTTTAAAGTCTTTGACCCATAAAACTCTATGGTACTACGGTTTGATGGTCGGCGCTCGAAAGAAACAGCGCAACCAGTAAGTTGACTATAGTGCAGCAGTCAGCCGCTATGCTTATATCAGGAACACTAGGGCAGCCACAAAGGTTCTAGAAGTAATACTCAGACTTTTCACAATAGACATGTATGAATCCCTGTCCTTAATGGGAATCACTTAGCAAAACTCTTGTCAACTAGATTGCACTACTCCGTCCCTCCTTCTAGACAACACATTCTGCATTAGAATTTCAGAGAGACATATATTGGTTGCTATATACACTCCACACCCAGAATATACAGCCGTCTTCACGGATGGTTCCAAATTCAATAGCAATGTGTGCAGTGGTATATAGTCAACACATATTTCGCTTTTCTAAAGTATTAGACTACCGAGCAATTGCACTGTGCGTCATGGCTACTTTTCAAGAATATCACTTCTGTTTCTGTTTCACTCACGTATTCCGACAATTAGGCTCTTCCAGACAGCAGCACTTCCTCAAAGGTTGCAATAGATTGCAGATAGTAGCTAAATAAAGTAGCCCTAAGATGCAGCACAATGGTAATGTGTGTCCCCGGTCAGAGAGGACTGTGTTGCAGACACACCAGCGAGGAAAGCCACTGAACAGACTGATGTAAATTTGTTAAGGCACATCCCTCCCCCGCTGCTACTCTTGCCGTGTGCAAACACTTCCTCATGTGACTAGTTTTGCTTTGTTGATTTTCCGACAGGGTGGATAATTGATGTATATTGAAACGATTTTCCGTCATCAAATTTGGTTTCGAGACAAACAGCTTTCGGCGTTGTGCCATTATCAGTGTCAACTATCGTTCGAAGAACAATATACATCACTTTCTCATGTCTGCATTTACTGAGCACCGAAATTTCAGATGGGCACTGGAACCCACTTGTGAGGTGACCTCGTATAAATGAGACCTGACCTAGGTTCCTTATCAATCTTAATCGTCTCTCTTTTGGTCTTTCGGAGCTGAAGAGATGCGGAGAAGATAGAAAGTATTGAACGTTTCCCCTTCAGATTCTCGGCTTCAGCAAGGATACGTAAGTAGTATCTAAATAGGCACTTCAATTTTTAACATACACAAAGAAGGAAGGGCAGTAACGCCGCTGATATCAAGGCAGTGTCCACTGGGGCAACAGGTGACAGGAGGGATGTAGATGTTGATGATTTCTAGGCTTGCATCGTCCGACCGGACAGATAATCCTTGACGTTCTAAGACACTGTCCCTGCGGTCGATGTCGGGATCAAACATATTATATTGCGCTGTGTGGTGTATGATAAACGCGAGGCCGCCTCCATTTCCGCTCTCGCGATCGTCACTCTGGGAGTAAGTGACGGGTGACTACGCCTGGGTTGTGGAAGGCCAAAACGCGATTGCTGTTATGGCCCTGGGACTAGACGTCCTTGGGTAAGCATTGGGGTACCCGGTGTGTTTGGTTATGCGGGCCTGCCAACATGGCGCAATGAAACCCATCGGGGGGTTGCCGTCGCGGAGACCAGAACATCTAGGAAAGTGGCACCGTCCATGGCAGGAGCTGCATTGGGCGGATGTCGCAAACATATATATTCTGTGCTGGCAAACGGTGCAGGAAACAGCCTCACTTTTGTGTAAGCCAGTTTTCAAAGCACGCCGTGTGGAAGTAGAAAGGCCACAGTGGGTAGACGCAATATTGGAGACGCTGAAAGGATCGCAAAAGCGGAGTGAAAAAGTTATCAAATGCTTCAAATGCGGGAAGTCCGGTCACATGGCACGTCATTGCGATCTTGATCCTAGTAGTTCCAACAATGTGGGTGGCCGTAAACGCAAAGCTGGAGGAGATGAGCAAGAGCGAGTAAGAGGTAGAGATCGAGAGCTAGATCCAGCTATTGAATGCCCTGTGATATCTGTGTCGCATATTGGTAGAAAATCGAGCAGTCTTACTGTCAGAGGGAATGTGGATGGCAAAGAGCATGTACAGACTGTAGATACGGGCGCATCGCATTCCTTGATTCGATCCAAGGACCAAGTCCAGGGAGAAGTGATATGTGAAGTCCTAATTGGGAAGGTCATGGTTTTACACAAATTCGTTGTGGCGGAGATCGTTGATGAAGTCATATTGGGAGTGGACTTCTTCGTTGACCATGACATCAGGATCGATATGCGGAGAAAAATTATGCGCTATAAGAACCAGGACATACCACTTAACTTCAAGTTGGAGAAAAGGTTCAGTAATAATCGAGTACTGGTGGAGAAGACTCGACAAGGGGTTGTGTAGCGCAATATATAGCTTCTCCAACCCAATTGTCAACCTCACCTTCGAGCGGCGAATCTCGTTTCACTAACAGACGAGGCTCTGGCGACCCCAAGCTCCTCATGGAACTTGGGGGTGGGGAGGGAGGGATGGCCTGAAGGTTCAATCTGGCCATATAAATCGTTCCCGAGATGGTCGGGCCAGCACCTTAATGGTGCTGTGTTACCGGAGCGTATCGGATCTGTATCCGACAAGGGACCATCACATCGATAACACTCCCCAAAGCCTTCGGGGAGTAACCTAATCGCTACAACAACAACAACAACCACTCGACAAAAACCACGGAAGTCAAAGGCAAAGGTTAATAGGTCGAATGGGCCAAATAAAGCAAAACCAAAAGTACCTGCGAGAGAAACACTGGCATTGACAAAACCTAAAAGACGCAGGAAAACGAAGCAACGAATTTCCGAGAAATAATGCGAGGGTAGTTTCAAGCCGGAGCGCCCTACTGTTGTGAAATGTGGGAACGATACTGATTATGCGAAGCCAATCCGTCAAGAGCAAGCTCTACGAAGTAGTTAATTGGCCAAACAACAGAGTGCGAGGGAACGATCCAGGATAATGAGTAGTAAGATGAAACACAGGTACGACAAGGAAAATAATTTGGAAGGTTTCCGGGGGGGGGGGGGGGGGGGGGGGGGAGATTTGGTACTGCTATACAACCCTCACCGGCGGAAAGGTGTTCCATCCAAATATCGGTGCAGATGGGAAGGCCCGTACAGAGTTGTGAAGACGATCAGTGATGTCGTCTACCGCATACAAACAATTGGGAAATCACGAAATAGAAGAGTGGTACATTTGGCAGTGCTAGCAGCGTTTAGATCGAGAGATTTGTCTGATCGGGACGATCAGACTTAGGTGGAGGGGCAGTGTTACGAATATTAGCAAAACTAAGGGGTGCTGCTATATCTAAGCCGATGCTAAGTAGTGACGCGAATTCACATCCATAGATCAATCATTATGTATCTACATAAACGAAACAATAATTGCGTCTACACATATGTATCATGTACGTATACGAGCAGCGGAGAGTCAATGCACAAACACATGCATATATCAGATATACTCCTATAAGTATGCAATGAGAAAAACTATAAAATTGTGCAATTATAGTTACAGCTGAGAAGTTTGAGAGCTACTGGACTAGCAGATTCTGGAAGCGCCTAGAAGATGCGAAGGTTGAAATCAAAGAGTATAAAAGGCGGCAATTGTAGAGGCGCTAAAATTTAGTTTGATTTGAGATTTCGATTAAAACGCTATCTAGCGAGCAAGAGCAATATTATTTTGAATAGAAGAGTTTCATTTGAGCTATCAATCAGTTTGGTTATTAAGCAAGCTATTCGTTGCACAGTTTGAGTGTCATTGTGAAGTACTTTAATAAAGGCCATTCTTCCATTATTCAATATTGGAGTTATTTATTCAACAGTTTAGTGATTTGAACTTAGCAGAAGGGCAAATAAGAGGATTTGCAAGTAAAATTCGTTACAATACCTTTAATTTGATACCCATATCGTACAAACAAATTCTAGGGTCACACCTGGTCCACCTTTATTGCGAATATCAAAACGGCGTCCACCTATGGAACTAAGGATCACTCCCTTTTAAAATACTCATTAACACCTTTCTTTTATACCCATATTGTACAAACAAATTCTAGGGTCACCCTGGTCCACCTTTATGGCGATATCTCGAAACGGCGTCCACCTATGGAACTAAGGATTACCCCCTTTTAAAATACTCATTAACACCTTTCATTTGATACCCATATCGTACAAACGAATTCCAGAGTCAACCCTGTTCCACCTTTATGGCTATATCCCTAAATGGCGTCCACCTATAGAACTATGGCCCACTCCCTCATAAAATACTCTTTAATGCTTTTCATTTGATACACATGTCATACAAACACATTCCAGGGTTTCCTTCGGTTCATTTTCCTACATGGTTATTTTCCCTTATGTTGCCACCATAGCTCTCAACTGAGTATGTAATGTCCGGTTACACCCGAACTTAACCTTCCTTACTTGTTTATACTCTAAAATGTGTCACAAGTTGTAGTAATTGAAACTACGTTTTTATTTTATAATAAAAATTTAAATTATATTTTTTAAACACGCCTAAAAGTATGCGTCTATTTTATTTTTATATTTTTCACCATAATGAAAATTTTTGAAAATTGAAAATCAATATTGAAACTTAAAAATATTGATAATACATTTAAAAATTAAAAAGTTCAAAGTAACTAAAATACAAAGTTAAATAAAGATAATAAGAACCCTACATTACTCCCCCTTCAAGAAAATTTATCATTAAACAAATTGAATGTAACTCTCTTTTTATGTAAATTCTTGGTGTTGTTTGTGTCTGTTGTCTCAATTATTGCCGGTTTTAATCTATCAATAGGAATAGTTTTAATATTATTATCTATTTCAAATTTAAAACATTTTTGGTCTTTTTCCACAATTTTGTAAGGTCCTTCATATGGTTGTTGTAATGAATGTTTATTAATGACTCGAACGAATGCAAATTTACAAGTTTGAAGATCTTTTGGAACATAAATTCCAGTATCAGCATCTTTATGATGACTTAAATTTGATCTAACATTTCGAAAATTTTCACGTAAATTACTTAAAACTTCAGTTGATGAGAAATTTTTAGCTGATGGCACAACAAGTTCCCCTGGCAAACGTAAATTCTGATCGAAAACCATTTCCGCTGGTGTAGCCGAAATATCTTCTTTGTAAATAGATCGCAAACCAAGTAATATGACAGGTAACTCGTCATACCAATTATTTGTGTCCTCTCTAGCTATTATAGTAGTCTTTAATTGTCTATGAAACCTTTCAACCATACCATTTCCTTGAGGGTGATATGCGGATGTTGTAATTTGGTGACTACCAAGTAATTTAGTTAACTCTGAAAACAATTTCGATGTAAATTGGCTACCTTGATCAGTTGTTATCTTTAACGGAACTCCAAACCGAGAAATATATTCTCTAAAAAATGCAATTGTAGTTGCTGAAATATCTTTTAATGCATATGCCTCAGGCCAACGAGTAAATCTTTCAATAATCGTTAAAATATAGCGATGTCCTTTTGAAATAGGTAATGGTCCAACTATATCTAAATGGATGTGTTCAAATCTATTCTTAGGAATTTGAATTTTGACAACAGGGGATTTTGTATGACGATAAACTTTAGACTTTTGACAATTAAGACACTCTTTTGACCAAATATTAATATCCTTATTCATGTTAGGCCAATAATATTTTTTAACTATGAGCCGTCGTGTAGCTCTTGTACTCGGATGTGCTATTCCATGTAAAATATCAAATACTGTCTTTCGCAAATTACTCGGTACAAATGGCCTAGGAGTTTCTCCTGAAATTTCACACCAAATATTAAAATTTAAAATAGGAATATTAATTAACTTTAAATTTAGATATTGAGAATCAGATACAAGTTGATTTAAGTCATCATCTTTTTGTTGTTCAGTTTGTAAAATTTTAAAATTCAGTTCTGTATTATATATTGCATTAACCTCAAAAGCTCTAGATAGCGTATCTGCTACAACATTGGATTCTCCTTTAATATATTGTATGTCATCAGTAAATTGTGCTATAAATTCCAAGTGTCTCGTTTGTCTAGGACTTCGTTCTGTTTTTGAATTTAAAGCAGTAGTCAAAGGTTTATGGTCCGTATAAACTGTAAATTGTCGTCCTTCCAAAAGATATCTAAAATGTTTTATATTTAAATAAATCGCCAATAATTCCCTATCAAAAGCACTATACTTAATTTCAGTTGGAGAAAGTTTTTTAGAAAAGAATGCAATGGGCTCAATTTTATTATTGTAATTTTGTTGTATAACGCCCCCAATCGATGTGTTAGATGCATCTACTGTTAAAGATAATTTAGCATCTTTGTTAAAATGATTTAACAATATCGTAGATGCAAATTTATCTTTAATGCATTCAAAAGCTTCATTCGAATTCTCATCCCATACCAAAGTTGTGTCACGTTTCTTATTTACTTTGTTAATTAGATCATAAATTTTGTTTGTAAATTCTGCTAGTTTTGGAATGTATCTATGATAATAATTTACCATACCAATAAATTTCTGTGCCTGCTTAACTGATTTTGGACGTTCGAAATTGCGAATAGCTGATACCTTTTCATCGGAAGGTCGAATACCTGTTCCAGAAATGTTATGTCCTAAAAAATCTATATTCGTTACACCAAAAGTACATTTACTTGGTTTAATGTTTAAACCGTACTCTGTAAGGCGTTGAAAAAGGATACGTAAATCTTTTAAATGTTGTTCTTCGTCTGTACTTGCAATAAGTAAGTCGTCGATGTAAGCATATACAAAATCTAAGTCACCTACTACCTCATTTATGAATCGTTGAAAGGTTTGTGCAGAATTTCTAAGTCCGAAAGGCATTCTCATGAATTCAAACATACCGAAAGGAGTTGTAATAGCAGTTTTGTAAATATCTTCTTCAGCCATAGGAATTTGGTGATATGCCCTAACTAAATCTAATTTTGAAAATATATTTTTATTATGAAGGTTCATATTAAAATCTTGAATGTGAGGTAAGGGATAACGATCGGGAACAGTTACAATATTCAATCTTCTAAAATCACCACATGGACGCCAATCATTCAACTCTTTTTTAGGTACAAGGTGAAGTGGTGATGCTACTGAAGAATTTGAAGGCCGACAAATGCCTGTTTTAACTAAGAAATCAAACTCCGTTTTCGCGACTTTGTATTTTACCGGATCTAAGCGCCTGGGCTTAGAAAATGGAAGACTACCTTCTGTTACAAGTCGATGTACTGTTGTATGTTTAACAGGTTTAGTATAATCTGGCTCTGAAATAAGTGACGGAAACTCTTTTAATAATTTTGTAAATTTATTTTCAATCACAAATAATTTGGGTAATGGAATATCACAAAAGTAAGATACTGTATTAACTGAGAGATTGGTTAATGGATCTACTAAACGTTTATGTTTAATGTCTATAAGAAGACCATATTTACAAAGAAAATCAGCGCCAATTATTGGCTTGGCTATATCCGCAATCAAAAATGTAAAGGGAAATTCACGTCTTAAATCCAAATTTACGTTTAAAAGCCTTTTCCCGTAAGTGGCAATTGTTGATCCATTAGCTGCAGTGAGAATTATGTCTGAACGTTTCGTATGAGGAAATTTAGACGCGGGTAATACCGAAATTTCTGCTCCACTATCAATTAAAAAATTTTGTTTGTTTTCTCTGTCAAAAATAAATAAGCGACGCGTCGAAAATTCTAAATTTCCATTGTTCGTCGCTGCAACATCGGAAGAATTTTGTTTGCTGAATCTTTGTTTTTTGTTATAAGAACAAGGTTGTTCACAACTTCTAGCATAATTTCCAAATTTGTAGTGAAATCTACACGACCAATTTGGATTATTACGCGAGCTAGAACGACGCCTAAAAGAATTTGTAAAATAGTTCCTAGAATTGGAACGCGACCTAGATTGATTCCTATACATTTCTGTTTTAATTTCAGCTAACTCCAGAGAAAGTTTCTGAAACATTAAGAAGTGGTTTTAACCAAGTTTTCAACAACAGAATTTTGTGCTTTTGTATCCGAAAAATTATTAACCGAAAATACTTCATTTTTGTTTATCACTTCCCAAATATTATCTGCTAATTTTGTTAATTCGGTAATATTATTAGAACTCGAACTAGCCAAAATCATACTCAAATTTTTAGGAAGTTTACGCATCCAAATTTTCTTTAAAATATTTTCACTAAAATTTGATCCGGCTAATATAATTAATGAACGATAAAATTCTGATGGCTTACGATCACCCATCTCAGAATCGTTTAAAATTTTATCAAGTTTCGAATTTTCGCTAAGTGAGTATCTTTCTATCAACACTTTTTTAAGTTCAGTAAATTTGTTATTAATGGGGGGATTTTGAACAAAATCCAAAATAGTTATTACCACTTCCTGCGGAAGTGCTGTAATGATGTGTTCGTATTTAATGTTTTCTTGTGTAATTTTTTTAGTACTAAATTGTGTTTCTGCATGAATAAACCATGCTTCCGGGCAATTAGTCCAAAATTGTGGAAGTTTTACGGAAACTGACAAGATTTCATTTTGAGTAATATTTGCAGACGGATTTGTAATTTGTTGTGGGGAAGTGTCATTTGATAAATCTATCAAAGAGTCATTTAAATTATTAGTAAGTGTAGATGTTTGTGTATTCTGTTGTGCTGAACGAAACATTTTGAATTAAATAAAAAGAGAGTTCACTAACTAAAGAGTAAAATAAATTAGTAATTCTATAAAAAAGGAGTTTACAATAATAATAAGAATAATATTTTTATATTTTAATATGCATACATAAAAGGTGATATTATTATTCAAATACTTGCGAATATTTATTTATTTATGCCATGGCTGTTGATGATGTTGAGTTTGTAGTTGATACTGTTGCTGCTGCTTCCAGCTCTTTTTGGTTGATATTTGTTTAATGATTGCTGTTTTTATTGCAGTTTTTGTATACGCTCTGATAAGTGTTTTTGTTTATTTGTTCCAATTTCCTCACGCTGCGTTTCTACACACCAAGAGACTTCAAAATAATACGTCGTAGAGTTGCATCACAAATAGCACCGATAATAGACAGCGTTGGGTAGCACACCTCGTATTTGATTTGATGTTTGATTATCTATTATTGTCTAGTCTATTGACTATTTAGTCTATATATGAACCGATATTGTGATCTGTGAGATCTCTGTTTGTTTTACCAGTTTTTTATGTATATGCATTTAATCACAATTCCTTTGGTCAGCTGATGATATATAATATGTAGCTTCACACAATACTAAACAAGTATTTCCAACTGATAAATACAGGAAAACCCAGCAGACGCCATTCTGTTTATATATCAATAACCAATAGTTCCAGCAACTTGATTTGCATTACAATCTGATTGATTTGATTATGTCAGATTTTATTTATCGTTGTTGTTATTGGATTCACTTGCATATTTATTTACTTCTTCACTTTCTACTTCTGTTAAATTGCAATTAGGTTAGAAGTTGTCACAAATCGTCACATCGTTCAATATTTAATTTTTTTTTTTAAATTAGCCACATTTTCGACGTTTGATTTGGATTTCATCAAGTTGTTTCTGTGTTGTAAGCTCTTTATGTGGCCTTTGGTTGGTTTTACATTAAAACACTTTTCTTTTTATTGAGTTCTTCCAACAGAATACTGCACTGATTCAAGTTTTTCTTTTTTGTGAATTTTCTACTTTCACTTTTCTATTTTTCTATGTTTCTATTTTTCACTTGTCTCCGTCTAACTTCCAAAGTCACGTTAATTTTTGCTGTTTTGTAAACAACTTTTGTTGCGAATTTTTGAACTTTTTTTTTTAAATTTGCACACAACACAATTTTTAAAATAGGCAGAGATCGCCAATGTAGTAATTGAAACTACGTTTTTATTTTATAATAAAAATTTAAATTATATTTTTTTAAACACGCCTAAAAGTATGCGTCTATTTTATTTTTATATTTTTCACCATAATGAAAATTTTTGAAAATTGAAAATCAATATTGAAACTTAAAAATATTGATAATACATTTAAAAATTAAAAAGTTCAAAGTAACTAAAATACAAAGTTAAATAAAGATAATAAGAACCCTACACAAGTATCAATATTATTGCAGTGATTATTGAAATCTTGACACAGCAGACAACGAAGAGGTTCAAGCATTTGAAAATTCGATCTACATGTAATTAAATATAGCGGTTAGAAATACAGAGAGGGTCTAAAGGGGACATTAAACATCACCTCGCCAAGCAGAAATGGACTGCTTATCATCCCTCTTAATAGTTTTGCCATGAATAAAACACCAAGCATCTCCCTACGGCTCTGTAGTGGAGGCAGCTGTAAAAGTTTTAACCAGCTGCAGTAGGACGGTGGATTTCTTGATGGATCCCAGGGCAAATGATTTAAAGCAAAAAGCAATAATTGCTGTTGGACCGATTCCAATTTTTCGCTATAAATCTGATAACGCGGGTTTCAGATAATGGAACATATAGGTCTCACTAACGATAAAAAAAAGAGTTTTACTGATATAAGTGTCATTGAATTCCTTTGCCCACCTTTTTACGAAACCCAAAGTCCCTCTATACCTATTCATACACGATTAGATATGTAATTTGAAGTCCAGTTTAGGGTTCATTATAACGCCAAGATCAGTAAAGTTTGTGACTTGCTTAATGATATAATCGCCTATCAAGCAATGATGGGATTTAAAAGATTTCCTAGTAAAATACATAAACTTGCACTTCGGTAAGTTTAGTGACATGACAGGTTGGGATTGCTTAGAAAAAAATATCGGAAAAAAATTTTCAAGGTTTTTGAAGCTTGCCACAGAAATGCGAATTTTTTAATAAAAACTTTTGCCCAAGAATGGCTCGGGATAGTCAACCTTTGGCTTTTATTAGAAAAAGTTGTATTTCGGAGTACCAGCTTGACATAGCCGCGTAAAAGTCAAAACTTTTGTCAGAGCTCTTTTATTAATAATGTGACTTTAAATCACCGACAACAAATTTAAATCATTTCTATTTGAAATTTGTTATTTTATGACACATTTAATGCGCCAACAGCAGCTAACACAAGAACACAGCATGACTACAAATGTGATGATGTAAATCTCGACAGTGCCCTCCATATTTTTACTTTAAGCGTGTGTGTTGAATATATAAATAAATACATAAAATCATTTCTATTATATAAACACACATTTGCTTAAATTCCCAAAATTGTTTTATTAAAAAGTTATGTCATTGACAATTATAAGAAAGAAGTTTAAATTTATCTGCTATCTTTAACTTAATATTTTGCTTAACAAACGAATTTGTATTTGGAACAAAGAAGCGCGCGCTCTGACTACCCCCCCCCCCTCCGCTCTTTATTTTATTTCAAGTAAAATTAAATTAAGAAAAAAAACACATAAATATTTCTACTACCGCTACTCAACTACTTATTATTCTATTTTAAGTCTAATTTGTGAGTTGTGGTATTTGGTTTGCCGTTGGCAAGGAATGGGTCATTTTCAACTTTAAACAAATTGACTTGACTTGACTCAGACGGACAGCCAGCGAGTTAACCAACAAACTAGCCAGTTAATGATTGTCTAGCTGACGTTTGCTTAAACTATGTTGTGTGTGTGTGTGTGTTTGAATGACGTTGTCCGTGCCATAACCTGAAACTTAATGGCCATTGTGTGGTTGGACGACTATGTGCTTAGCATTGTTGATTAGGTATTGTGGAATAGTGATGATATTATAAATATGTATGTGTATTTGTTTGTAGTTTTGTACATTTAAGCCGCCTGTTTCGGCCTAGAAAAAAAAATTTATATATAGTTTTTAAGAAAGAATTGCTATAACAGCAAATCAGAATTGCGTCTACAATATAGCATAAAACGTAGTTGAATGTTCTTCATTATATTGATTTCTATGTTATATATTACACAAAAAAATAAATAAAAAATTTTTTTTAGTAAAATCGTGTGTGTGAGTATGTGCGTTTTTACACTGAAATGAAGGCTTGGAGTGCGTGTGGTTAGCGCATGGAATTGGGTCAATTAAATGCAAGACTTGGAGTTTATTTCTGAATGACAGCAGCGCCTTTTTTATTTTATTTTTTACACTACGTCAATTTTTATTGCTAAAACTTGTATAATATTTGTTAGAAATATTTACGTTTATGCTTTTGTAGTAAAAGCGTTTTTTTGTTGTTAATGTTGTACTTAAGTAGTCAAGTTTGACGGATAGTTAATTTTGACACATAACTGAAGCATTTTTAGTTATTTAAATTGAACTATTGGGTTACATGCATCACTCTGGCGATTCCAGTTTTCTCACGCAAAGTATGTGAAAGGGAAAGAGTGGAAGTTCACCACGAAATCAGTTTCTGATTTTTTCAGTTGTTTTCAAAATAATGTGACCATTTTTGTTAGAAGCACTTAGGGATCTTTTTAGGATGACTCTGCGATCCTTCAAAAATTTTTCATGACTTGAATACAATATGTAGTTACTTGAAGCAGAGGAGGAGTCCTTCACTCAGTTGGGAAATATAGATAAAGAAAGACATGAACTCGCCTGGTGCTCCAATTTGGCGTCACTTATCGCAATCAGGGATAGTGTGCCTAGCTTGTTACTCACTGGCTATAATCGCCTAGGCGGCTAAGTAATTCTTACAAACGACCACAAAAATATATTTGTCATTACTTTTATAAACAATCTAGTATAAAAGTTCTGTTCTCAGGATATTAAAATTATTTTTATACTCAGCTGAGCAAAGCTCACAGAGTATATTAATTGTGTTCTCATAACTGTACCCCGTAACGGTATAAACTAATAGAGATAGATATAGACTTCTATATACCAAAATGATCTGGGCGAAAAAAGAAATTCATTTAGCCATGTCCGTCCGTCTGCCGTAAACACGATAACTGGAGTGAATTGTGAGGTATCTCAATGAAATTTGGCATGTAAGTTCCCTGACACCCATCTCAGATCGCTATTTAAAATGAACGAAATCAGACAATAACCACGCCCACTTTTTCGATATTGGAAATTTCGAAAAACAGAAAAAGTGCGATAATTCATTACCAAAGACGGATAAAGAGATGAAACTTGGTAGGTGGGTTGACCCTATGACGCAGAATAGAAAATTAGTTAAATTTTGGAAAATGGGCGTGGCACCGCCCACTTTTAAAAGCAGGTAACTTAAAAGTTTTGAAAGCTGTAATTTGGCAGTCGTTGAAGATATCATGATGAAATTCGGCAAGAACGTTACTCCTATTACTATATGTGTGCTAAATAAAAATTAACAAAATCGGATAACGAACACGCCCACTTTTTTTTTTTAATTTTAAAAGTCAAATGTTAACAAAAAATTTAATATCTTTACAGTATATAAGTAAATTATGTCAACAATCAACTCCAGTAATGATATGGCGGAACAAAAGACAAAAATAAAAGATAATTTTAAAATTGGCGTCGCTCCGCCCTTTTTCATTTAATTTTTCTAGAATACCTTTAATGCCATACGCGGAAAAAAAATTTACCAATCCTTGTGAAATTTGGTATGAGCATAGCTTCTATGACGATGTTGTTGTTGTTGTTGTTGTAGCGATAAGGTTGCTCCCCGAAGGCTTTGGGGAGTGTTATCGATGTGATGGTCCTTTGCCGGATACAGATACGGTGCGCTCCGGTACCACAGCACCATTAAGGTGCTAGCCCGACCATCACGGGAACGATTTATGTGGCCACATTAAACCTTCAGGCCATCACCTCCCTCCCCACCCCCAAGTTCCATGAGGAGCTTCGGGTCGCCAGAGCCTCGTCTGTTAGTGAAACAGGATTCGCCGCGGATAGGTGAGGTTGACAATTAGGTTCGGAGAAGCTATATATTGCGCTGGCAACCTGAAGGGTTGCGCTACACACCCCTTGAATCTGGTATTTTAGTCGCCTCTTACGACAGGCATACCTACCGCGGGTATATTCTAACCCCCTTACCCGCTGGGGGTCTTCTATGACGATAACTGTTTTCTGTAAAAATGGGCGAAATGGAATGAAGTGTCGCCCAGTTTTTATACACAGTCTACCGTTGGCCCTTCCGCTCGGTCGTTAACACGATAACTTGAGCAAAAATCGATGTATCTCTACTAAACTTAGTTCACGTACTTATCCGAACTCACTTTATCTTGGTATTAAAAATGAGCGAAATCCAACAATAACCACGCCCACTTTTTCGATATCGAAAATTTGGAAAAATGAAAAAAAATGCCATGATTCTATACAACATACGAAAAAAGGGATGAAACATAGTGCTCTGATTCGTTTTTTAACGCACAAACAAATTCTAGGGTTACCCTAGGTTCATTTTCATGGTGATTTTCCCTTATTTTGTCACCAAAGCTTTCAGCTGAGGATGTAATGTACGGTTACACCCGAACTTAGCCTTCCTTACTTGTTATTATTGGTATGAATTAATCCGGGGTTGCCCTTATTGCTTTAAATGTATGAACACATTTATTTGAAGCAATTTTCAATTTAAATTTTCTAATAATTTGGGAAAAATTTTAAACAACGAGACATCAGGACGGACAAAACAGCTGTCCCTTTGTCCGTCCTCATGTCATTTTGCTTAAATTTTTCCCAAATTGTAGAATATGTAATAAATTTCAACATATTTCTTAATACATTTTCAACAAAAAAAAATCGAAAAGAAAAACACATTTTTGTTTTAATATAAAAATAAATTACCAAGTTCTTGAGAATAAAATACCTATATTATATACGTTGAAGTAGCTACTTCCGCTTTGATGACGAAGTGATGTTGTTTAAAATGTTTGTCGCTGTAGGTAAATAATTAGCGTATTTGGTGAAGAAACCACGCTATAAACACGCATAGCCAATTTGAGTTTGTGCGACCAACAGCAACAACATTAACTACACCAGTTGAGGCTGTAGTGTGCAAGGTCGTTGTCATCATTTGTGGTATATACAAGTGACGTTATTTGTTTATTTTTACATATACAAACATTTGTTTCGTTGTGGTATTTCGACACCCCCATCTTAAGTTTTGAATAAATATCGACGTCAAAATGTAATCGACTTTTAAGTCATTACGTTCACGCAGAGCACAAACGTTTGTGTCATCTTTTGGTATTCTTCATCTCGTAACTATTTAATTACATGTCTATTTCTTTGTTTTAAAATAAAAAAAATAATAAAAATAAGTATTTAAATGCCTCCTCCGCCCTTCAATATTACTATTATTAATACTTTTTTTGCTACAGCATTTTTTGTTTTTGTTTTTGGTGCTCTCCACCTCCGCTGCCTTAAATATGCTTATTGCTGTAATTTATCACAGCATGTGTTATTTTTGAAGTTAACACCCACCTTAGCTCATATTGGTAAAGTCATACGTAATATTCATATACCTATTTATGTATATATGTATGTATATTGTATGCATATGCATGAAGTTCGCTTCTTAAGTCTTTTGAATATTGTTTGCTTATATTTCCCATAACATGTCATTGGCCTGCTGTGGCATTTGATGTTTGCTGCGACTGCAATTGTAGTTTTTGTTATTATACTCAGCTGATCAGAGCTCACAGAGTATATTAATTTTGTTCGCTTAACGGTAATCCATAACGGCATAAACTAATCGATATAGATATAGACTCTATATATCAAAATGATGTGGGCGAAAAAAGAAATTCATTTAGCTATGTCCATCCGCCCGTCTATCCGTAAACACGATAACTTGAGTAAATTTTGAGGTATCTTGATGAAATTTGGTATGAAGGTTCTTGGGCGCTCGTCTCAGATCGTTGTTTAAGATGAACGAAATCGGACTATAACCACGCCCACTTTTTCGATATCGAAAATTTCGAAAAACGGAAAAAGTGCGATAATTCATTACCAAAGACGGATAAAGCGATGAAACTTGGTAGATAGGTTGACCTCATGACGCAGAATAGAAAATTAGTAAAATTTTAGACAATGGGCGGGGCACCACCCAATTTTAAAAGAAGGTAATATAAAAGTTTCGCAAGCTGTAATTTGGCAGTCGCTGAAGATATCATGATGAAATTTCGCAGAAGCTTTACTCCTATAACTGTATCTGTGCTAAATAAAAATTAGCAAAATCTGATGAAATTTTGTTTAGTCAAATTTTAACAAAAATTGAATATCTTTACATTATATAAGCAAATTATGTCAACATTCAACTCCAGTATTGATATAGTGCAACAAAATACAAAAACAAAAGAAAATTTCCAAATGGGCGTGGCTCCGCCCTTTTTCGTTTAATTTGTCTAGAATAATTTTAATTCCATAAGTCGAACAAAAGTTTACCAATCCTTGGCAGGGCATAGATTCTATGACGATAACTGTTTTCTGTGAAAATGGGCGAAATCGGTTGGAGCCACGCCCAGTTTTTATACACAGTCGACCGTCTGTCCTTCCGCTCGGCCGTTAACAAGATAACTTGAGCAAAACTCGAAATATCTTCACGTATTTATCTGAACTCACTTTATCTTAGTATTAAAAATGGCAGAAATCAGACTATAACCACGTCCACTTTTTCGATATCGAAAATTACTAAAAACGAAAAAAATGCCATAATTCTATACCAAATAAGAAAAAAGGGATGAAACATGGTGATTGGATTGGATTTTTGACGCAAAATATAACTTTAGAAAAAACTTTGTAAAATGGGTGTGTCACCTACCATATTAAGAGTAGAACAAATGAAAAAGCGGGGCGAAATCAAAAGCCCTTGGAATCTTGGCAGGAATACTGTTCGTGGTATGACATATATAAATAAATTAGCGGTGCCCGACAGAAGATGTTCTGGGTCACCCTGGTCCACATTTTGGTCGATATCTCGAAAACGTCTTCACATATACAACTAAGGGCTACTCCCTTTTAAACCCCTCATTAATACTTTTAATTTGATACCCATATCGTACAAACGAATACTAGAGTCACCCCTGGTCCACCTTTATGGCGATATTCCGAAACGGCGTCCACCTATAGAACTATGGCCCACTGCCTTTTAAAATACTCTTTAATACCTTCCATTTGATACCCATATCATACAAACACATTCCAGGGTTACCCTATGTTCATTTTTCTACATGGTGATTTTCCCTTATTTTTTCTCCAAAGCTCACAGCTGAGTATGTAATGTTCGGTTACACCCGAACTTAGCCTTCCTTAGTTGTTTTTCTTTCATATTATTTCACTGTGAATTAAATGAAATCTGTTGGATTTGAATACAATTCTCATAATATGCTATTAATGCCGGGATATTAGGTAACGCTGATATATGTACATACATGTAATGGGAATTAGCATTTGTGTTCATGTTGGAGTTATTTTCGGAAATAATATTTATTTCATTATATTCATCTGAACTTGTTGCTTATGTCAATTTATTTGGTATTATTACATATTCATATAAAAAATAGTAAAAGCTAGGAGAGATTTTATACATTTTCAAAAAAATAAGAGCTTAAAAATAGAGAAAAAATGAAATGAACCATTTAAAGACACACAACAGCGAGCATAAAAATAGCAGTGGCAATTTCTGTGAAATTTCGTAATTGAGTACTTCTTTTTTTAATTTCACTAATTTAGAAACAACTTCCATAAGCTTTTAACTAAAACTGTGCAAACCAATCGCAAAAATGTTTTCGAAAATTCGCAATATCAATACATTTAAGAGGGTTTTGAACTTTTTATTTAGAGTTTTCTGATTTTTTTTAGTATGCAGCATTGAAGCCCAAACAATTTTAGTCTAACAAAGTATATGTAGTATATATTTCTATCAAAATTCGTATAAATTTTTGCCAACTGTTCCCTTTTCTTTTTTCCTACCTATGACTTTTCGACAAATTCTCGCTTACCCTCTCACTCTTCTTCTTTAACCCTTCTAAAAACCCTCACTAATAGATCCAATTTTATATTAATTTTGTAAAAATACATTCTAGGGCCACCTTTCTCCTTAATATGGTCTATATCTCAGAAAAAGGTTAAAATATGCAACTAAATTTATACATACAAACCATCCACGATCTTGCGTTATAAAGTTGTCAACAGATTTGAGATGGGATTTTATATATAAGATCAATATATTCGAAAGGCTGCCTAAATAATTTGTTTCCGAAAAATTGCTCGACCCCTGGTCCACTTGCCGGAAAGAAAGGAGCCCAAATTAAAAGCCTTTCAAAGAGAAGCCCCCGTACTAAATTTTAAGCAAATCGCACCATGAATAAGAATTTTTGAAATAGGTCAGCTTCTTGTTCACTTCCCGAAAAAAAAATTTCTTGAATAACTAATAAATTTTGCAAAAGAACCTCTGTACCAAATTTTAAGGAAATCCCTGCAGAAATTTTTATAAGAACGAGACAGGCCAAACTGAAATTTGAAATAACTCCCAAATCCTCTTGAACACGTACCCGAAATTTTATCAAAATCGATTCAGTATTTTAGAAGGAGTTCGGTCATAAACAAAGTACAGCAGAAATATATGTATATAGCAAGATTAAAGTTTTTTGTTTGATAAAAAAAGGAATCTGTAAATTAAATAATAACAAAATCTCTATCACGGCAGCCGCCGTGCCCCGCCATTCACGCCGAAGATACTGGGTTCACACCCCGGGCAAAGCAACATCAAAAATAAAATAAAAACACATTTTCCCCCAAGATTCCTAAATCTAAATATATTCTCGATGATCACAAAAAGATTCCCAAAATTTGAAAAAACATTAATTTTTACAACATCTTAATTTTTCTCGAAATTTTTGAATGTTTATTTACATTTTTTACCTTTATTGACCGGCCAGTTCAAACTAACCTATATTTTTCACACTGGTATTGGAGTGCTATGTGAGTTATAATATGTCTACCTGACACCAAATAAAGGGGAAGTCCATATACGCAGAAGAAAAGAAATAAATAAACAACTATTCGGGAAAGTTGTTCGCGAAAAGTCTAGACCCTGGGAGTTATAATAACAAGGCAACTAAGTGGTATGTAAGGAGCACAATATAAAGTTTGAGTAATCAGTTTGGTTTTAACGCATTGTAAGTGACATGAGCGAATGCTTTAATATTTCAGGAGTTATTCGCTCCGATAGCAGGAGGCAAAAAATAATCAAAAATTCTTTGCAGCGCGCCATATCGGATCTTGCTGCGTTGAAATATACGATCGCCATCGACCAAGATGTAATGAGTCAAAATCATTTGAAATAATAGTTTTGTGTTCCGCTTTATCGAAAAACTTGTATGAAAGATAAATAAATGTATTTAATATTTTTTGTTTGTCATGGTCCAAGGAATATGGAATTTAAATGCAATTTCTTATCACCCTGTCTATTACTTCGTTTTCGCAAATTTTAAATTTTTTAACTTATTGTTAGGTTTTCTACCCTTTTGACTATTACCATTCTTAATTTAGCAATTTTATCACCTAAATAATTTATTGTGGTTTAGTTATTAGTTTACTTTGCGTGTTAAAAAATTGGTTTACATTCCCCAATGAAAACATTTTTAATAAAATTATTGAAATTTTTTTAAACTTACTTTAGAACTGTTTTTTTATTGATATTAGAGAAAACTGGCAAAGTTTACAAACGGCGATGGTTACCAGGACATGTTTCTGAATTTCACTTCTTCAACAGCCAGCTTCTCGGGAGCTGAGTATTGAACTCGAAATTTCCAACATTCATACTTTATAGTAGTGTAAAGGCATATGTGTTTATCCACTCAGCCATATGAAAGCTTACTTTAGAACTTTATTTAAAACAGAAATTTACACCCATATGCTGGCTTGAAGTGATTGTCAATTTCTATAGTTCTATCTCCTTTGAAATATTAGAAACAATTGGTATTTTTTAAACAATTGTTAATCACTGCAAGCCAGCATATGGGTATTAATCTATTCTAGAACTTATTTAACTTAAACTTACCTTTTATGTATGGATTATTATTCTCACTCCGTTAACTTATTTTGACTGCCCCTACTATATTTGTTGATATGGATAAAGCGGTTTGTCCACTTCTTTGTATTGTTTTTTTTTTTTAGTTGTTTGTTTCAATTTTTAATTTGTTTATATTTAGTAGTTTCTGTTTTATTGCATAATATATTATTTTTGATAGAGTCGGTAGTTAAAATAGTTGCTCATACGCCCAGGTGGTTTATTCTAAATTATCATTACTTTATATCTGTGCGAAGAAAATCGATTTGTTAGTTTTTAAGAATTGAATTTGACTTTATTTAGTTAGCCGGAACCGAGTCTGTGATGATATGTATGTAAAAGATAAAATATGATATATGGCAGTTGGCAAATACTTAGATTAAGGACATAGAATACAGATGCATTGTCAAACATGCAATTGTAAATTTGAAGTTCTTGCAATAGAAGTTTGACAGATTTTTTTTAAATGTAATACATTTTATTACTTATATAATACTACTAGAAATAATTGCGATATACGTGGGTTGAACAAATTTGCAAATGCCTCGAAATAAATTTGTTATCACAGATCCCCATATAAAATAAACGAAGCACAGGACATAGCGTAGAGAGAGAGATGAATGAACAACAGAGGATGGAAAATGGGGCAAAGAAAGCGTAAGGTGCATGGTACAGTAGAGAAAGTATAAAAAATAGCTATTACAATAAATCACTTATCTCAACAATACATAACGTAGACGTAAGTATTTGATGAAATTTGAAGCTTTTAGCTGTTAAAATGGGGCAAAAATTACGAAAAGTTTCTTATCTGAACAATCGGTTGTACGGGACATATGCTATATATACGCCCGATCTCTTCGAATTTTTCAGACAACAATATATGTAATATACGAAACCATATGGTGAAGTTCGAAGCCCCAATCTGATAAATTGAGGAAGATATGACAAAAAAACCTCTTTTCTGGAAACTCGGTTGTATGGGGATATATGTTATAGTAGTCCGATCCGGACGGTTCCGATAAATGGCTAATCGGACAGCGAAATATACCCGCAATCCATATTTTATCAAGATATCTCAAAAATTGAGGGACTAGTTTGCATACAAACAGACAGACGGACAGAAGGTATACTTATTGGTGGATCTATCTATTTTCCTTTAAGGACTTACAATTTTGAGATTCGTAGCGATATAAATATACCATTCCATTTTCACAAAAGGATACAAGGAGCTACTACAAAAGATAAAATAATGCTTTATAATATTTAATATGAATTATAGATGAACGAAGTTTGTCAGAAGAAGAGTAAAGACTAGAAATCAAAAGTAAGTCTTGTGAGGGCACAACAATATTTTACTAAATTAAACTTGAGAAGACTTCTTTCCTCTTTCTAAAGTGCCATCGTCAATGTTTCTTCAAAGCCCATAAAACATAAAGATTGATGTGACCTCATAAACTGACATGTAACTGTATTCAATACATGAACTCTTGTTTGACAAATAATAAAAAAACTCGAACCGGCCTACACATGTTGGATAAAGCAATTTTTTTTTTACTTGAATTTATATAAATTTTTATTTGTTTAAATTTCCCTTCTTTTTTTAATTTTTTCAAAATGAACCAATTTTGATTATTTTGGTGTTTTTTAAAATAAACACTTTTTTACTGCACTACAAAAAAGGCTCACGTTACTTCTATTTTAATATTTTCTTGCGCTTCGAAACGGCGGAATGGCGCGATGGAACCCAAAAGCTTAAAATTGAGCAACACTAAAAAACAACAATCGACGTCGCCTCGTAATACAAAAAAAGAGCAAAATGTAAAAAAGTATCAAAAAAATTGTTCAAAAATTGATCTTTTTTCTTAAAGTTCGGGAACCGTAATATAAGAATTATCTTAATTTTTGTACCTTGAAATTTGGAAACCCAAGAAAAGTAAACAAAATTTCGACACCCTGTACTATCGCAATTCGCTCATATTTCAGTCTCACCCTTTTGTACTTTAATTTACCCTACAAATTTATAATTTTAATAAACTTTGGTGCATTTTGGAGATATCATCTATTTCTAGTGGCAACACTGGACGTAAAAATCCCGTTATATAATAAAGGCTAAATAACTTTCAGTTTGCATTTCTTAAAAGTTTGCAAATTTTTTTAATAATTTTTTTTTTACACATTTTGAATCAAAATTTATGAAATGATTGCAGTCAAAGCAATTTGTGTTTTTTTCTCCATGCTATATGTTTTTAACGCTCATTAGTGTATTAGAGTGATTTTAACAATATCATAATATATTCGATTCTTCATAGTTGTTCTTCGTTTATATTTTTTTAGGCCACAAAAAAGCAAAGCGATTTCATCAAAAATTATGCACAGTGACGATGAGTGTTTCGTACTTCTTAGCGCACAAAGTTGTAAAAATTTATTTTTTCCATTTGTTTCTTGTTTGTATTTAGTATATAATAAATTTGTATTCACTTTTTATTGCTCTTTTTCTTTGTTATTTTTCTTATTTTAGTGCGGTTGCTGCCGCATGCAGTCACAATTAATTTCACTTTTTTTCCTTGAAAGCAAAACTACAATTTTCGCGTGCTGCTTATTTGTTATTGTAATTTTTGATTTTTATTTATGGATTTTTGTTGGTTCGCTATTTTCTGTTGCTGGTTAAATTTATAAAACTAAAATTTTACATTTTCATTATTGGTTTTTTGTTTGTTGTTCGGAGTTACTTGAAGGAGTTTGTCTGTCTTGTTGTAATTATGTGTTGGCTGGTAAATTTTTTTCTCTACACATTTTATCTGGCTATTTTTTGGTTGTGCATATTTTAATTTTCTGCACCAGGTACTAATTTTTGTGATTTTGTTTTTATAACATTTTTTTCAAGTGTCTGGTTTGTGCTCGTTTTGGTCAAAGAAAATTGTGCCAGATTAAATATTTTGGATTGGTAAATTATTTTTTGTTAAAATTTTTTTCTTTTATTAAAAATTGGATTCAACCATAGAAAAAATGTTGAAAATTGGCGCAAGGATCGAAGTTCATAATAAAAAACATATTTATTAAAGGATTTGGTATTTGTTTGGAGAAAGAACCATCAAAACATTGATACTAGATGGCGTTGAAAAATAAAAATTTTTTAAACTGATATTTTTGAACCGATTTTGTTTATTTAAAAAAATATATTAAGGAAAAAATTTAAAAAAAAGACTTATATAATTGGCAGGCGCAGGCACTTGTTTTCTCTGAGGTAATTTTAATCCATTTCAAGACTAGTTTTTTCAGTCCTGTAAACATTTGCTTTAATTCCTTTTCTTGTTTTATTATTTGAATTTGTAGTCATTTTAGCTTTGATTTATTTGAGACTAAATTTTGTTTCATTTAATTTTTGGCTTTTTTTGAATTTTCATTTTAGATCTCCTCATTTTTCCGTGCTTGTTATTAATCAAACGTTTTTCTGCTTTTTTTTTTTTGTTATATTTCTTTTTGTTTTCACGCTTCGAACAATTAATTCGTTTAATTAGTTTTTTTCCACTCTAAGCTTTTCTCTTGTTATATTAACTTGGCACACGCTATCCATTTTTTTCATCTTTTTCTTCAAATATTTCACTTTTCTTTCGTTAGTTTTCTTGCTGCTCTGTTTTACTTTGTTGTTGTTGTTGTTGGCATCAATGACACTGAACACATGCAACTTTCACAGCGCAACACAAACAACCGGAATGGTAACTTTGATATATAAAAATTGGTATTACCGAATTGTGTGAAGTCGTTTAAATGGACAAATGGCCAGATATAAAAGTAAAAATGGCTACTCAGGAAAAGCACAACTTTTTTTTGTTCGAAAATTTCTAAATTTTGTTTAATTTCGTGTTATTTGCAAGTGTTTTTAGAGGTGTGCATAGTTTCCATTCAATAATAGTTTTTTTTTTTTGCTTTGAAGAAAATTTCCAGCGCTATTTAATATTTTTTCTTTTTTATAAATATGCTTCGTATTTTTTCTAAAAATATCAAAAAACTCGTTGAGTAGTAAAATAAATTATGAAACAAATTTTCGTTTTGTTTTTTGAAGATCAAAAATTCAAAACAAAATAAGCTTTTCGTTTAAAATCGGAACCATATTTGGGCAATTCACAAAAGTGTCGTATTCATGTCAAATTTTATGATATGAGTTGTTTTCATGGCTTTCAATAAAAAGTTTGATTATAACTTAACTTTTTTTTAATATTTTTTTTTTTCTTCAGAGCACAAATTTTAAAGATTTTTTGATATTTCTCTTTCATATTAAGAAAAAAAATTATTTAATAGTTAAAAAGTTTGAAAAATTTTTTTGAGATTGAAATTTTCAATATTTTTGAACTCAAGAAAAAAGCTTTGTGAAATTTCTTATACTTAAGATATGGAAATTTGATGATTTGTTTTTATAATCAACAACAGAAAATACCTATTAACTAATTCGCTTCGGTATCAGAAAAAAAAAAATATTGAAATTTTTAATATTTTTTGATAATTTTCTTCTATATTTTAGGAAATGGAATTAAAACATATTTTTGTATTCAACAAACAAAAAATTTGTTGAAAAGGAAATTTGCAGTATTTTTTTTTTACTTAAAACAAAATATTGTGGAGAACTTTATGATTTGCAATATTTTTTAACTCAAAGCTTTCATTAAATTGTTTTTTCAATACTCAAACTCTCAACTTTTTCTTATAATTTTTGTTTTTTTTTTTACTAAATGAAAATTCTTAAGTTTTTTTGATATCTCTTTCTATATTTAAGAAAACAAACCTTTTCTGATATTTTTGCAAATATTCAAGAAAAAAAAGCAAAATTTGGTAACAACGAAAATTTAGAAATAAAATTTTAATTTCTTTAACAATGAATATTGCCATGTTTCTTTGACATTTGAAAAAACCTTGCTTCGAAGTATGTTCCTCACGCTCAAAACAACGAAGTTTTAAAATATTTTTCAATATTTAAAAATAGGAAATAGTTTTCGAAATTTTTTTTTAGTATCTAAGAAAACAGAATTACAAAAAATATTTGAAATTGATTTTAAAAAATTAAAATATTATTGATACTTTTTGCATAATTTTTTTATAATATTTGTTCAATTCAACAAAATTTATTAAAATAATTTTGTTAACAATTTATGTATATGAACATATATGCAACAAAAAATCATTTTTATTTTTTTTTTAATTTTATCAAATTTTTTTTTTTTTGTTTTTCTGGTGCCGCAAAAAATTTTTTCTGCTTTGGAAATATTTAATGTGTTAAGGAAAAAAAAGGAAACATTTTTTTTTAAGTAAAATATTCTTTTTTCATTTTTTTTTTTTAATCCAGCAAGACCAAATTTTATTTTGATAGTTTGTTGTCGTATTCAACAAGCTAGAATTGAGTTCAGTAATGTTTTTTATATTTATATTTTTTTCGCATATTTTCTCTTTGTTTTGTGATAGTTTGAAATACTACAGAAGGAATTTTTTTGCATTTTTTCCGTTTCAGATTCAAAAAAGCGAGAATTTTTACGTTTTCTTTCCTTTTAGCAAAACCATTTTTTTTTTTTTGATAATTTTTTTTTTTATAGTAAAAAAATTAAATTTTTTGCATTTTTTTTATAATTTTTTTTTGAGCTCAGCTAACCAAATGAATTTGTTTTTATATATTTTTTTCATCGTATTTGTAAAATTTAAAGTTAATTAAAATAAATAATATTTTTGATGAATTTGTTTTGTCAAATTTGTAGAAATTATTGAAATATAAAACATAAATGAAAATTTGTGTTGATAACTGACAAAAAATTTACATTACAATATTAATTATTATTATTTTTTTATTTTAAGATATATATTATTTTTAATGGTTTTGTTGTTTGTTTCTCTTAACTTATCAAATAAGTTTCTTTCCATCTTATCTTCAGCAACACCTGTTGTCGCAACATCAGCAGCAACATCAATATTTATTACCAACAAACAGTTATTGTTTTGGCAAAGCTGCGCTGCCGAAAATTTGTTATTGCAGCTTTCTTTGTTGTTAAAACGCTTTTGCGTTTTACAAATCGTTCTATATTCCAAATTAAATATTCCGCGAAATAAAATTTACAAAATTATATAATATAAATATAAATCAAATACACTTGTTGTTGCACGCATACGTACACTTATTTGTTGTTGTTATTTTTTCCAGTTGTTATTATTGTAATGTTTGCATACACGCACATACGCACTCACCACGCACTATTTGCTCTATAAGTCAATATGAATTATGAGTGGTGCGTCGTACCGTTAATTTGTAGTTAAAGCAACAAATGAAAAATATCTAAACAAAAATACACAAGTATGTGTGTATGTAGTTAATTAGAAATTCGACCAATAACTAACGGTACAGGCAACCGAATACCACACTCAACAAACGCACTCGACGACTTACGCGACTCAACTGTTGGCCAAAAGCTGCAGCAAGTGGCCGACCACTAACCAAAGTTAAAACATACACACACAGTCGTCAATGTGTTTGTAGGTATGTATGTATAAGCCAGTAAAACCAGCAAACCACCGCCGAAAAAGCCGCCAATAAAAAACAACAATAAGAAGAATATATGTACATACAAATAACAAATAAGCTAAGCATAATTAAGGAAAACAGCAGTAAAGGAAAAAAGTGAAGTAGTCTGAGTTTGCGTAAAGCTGAAAATTGTATACCCGGCTGTGGAAGTCGGCCAAATACACTGTGTCGAAACTGATAATTGCTCCCGTGTTGTCGACTCCTTTTAAAAATTTTCCAATAACAATACTCATCTACTCATCGCTCACCGTCCGACCATGTATCAACTACCAGCATACAGCTACTTATTCACCACTCAACGATTCTCCGATACACCTGTAGTTTTGAGTATATGTTAATCGCTTCACCCATGAGCCATTTTACCGACCTTCGAAGGAAACTTTACATAGAGGATTAAGGAGTTTAGAATACTGCCGCGAATAGCATGTAAGAGGTGATAAGATCCACATACCCGATAGCTGATCCTCGGGCTATTACCAATACGTACTACTACTAGCCCAGCTGACACCTATTGTGGTCTACTAAATGCGCTAAGCCCTTCCTGCTGTACGAAAATATTTGAACCAATTCGTGCACCATATTTAGCGCTGGATGCCTTCATTTTCAACTCAGCCAAGCTTCGCCAAATAGCCGATGAAGGCTTTTTGAGACATTCTATGCGTATTCTCGTTAGAGCTGGGCATGTCCAAAGGAAATTTCGAACACTTTCTAACTCTTCCTCCCACTGTTCGCCATGTACTCCCATCAGACAGTGTCCCTTTAATATCCCGATCAATGGACCTAAGGAGAAGCGATTGATATTGATTAGGAATCTAGTTCGGTTGTCATTCATGCGAGGGCAGGTTTGTTGAGGCACCCAAAGATGGGTTCCAGCGCCCATCGCTAAATGCAGTCATGAGCAAATATTTGCACATGAAAAGAGGAGAAGCTATGTGCCTTAACTGAATTACCTCCATCTTTTCAGTTCATCAGCAATGTAATTCCCACGTACACCTTTGTGGCCCGGAACCCACATCACCATTGTGGTGCACCGAGAGACTTGTTCGTTAAGCGACTGTATGCAATATATTGAGCCACGTATACCACTTCCCACATTGCCACTAAATTAAGAGATATAATTCCATTTGTTTTGCTATTGGACTCTGAAAGGGAGAGGGTCACTAGGTGAACCACGTTTTGATACTCAGTGCCACAGTAGGTACATCTGGGTATACCAAATAACAACAATGTGCCTACAAAGCAATACCACACACATACATAAATACGTACAATTACAAGTATTGCTGTTACCGTTGGCTATTGATATCATACATGTATGTATATATGTATGTAATTCGGTATATGTGTTCCTATATTAGGTGCTTGGCGTGTTTCTTTAATTCGCATACTAGGCCACGTTCGTTGCTTAAGTCTTACGTTTCGTTTGGCTTTCGGCCATTAAGAGCTTTTTTTGCTGCGCCCCCATCACCCCCACCGACAACATCGTCTTACTTAATGCAAACTTTTAAGATTTTAAGCTTTGTTGCTTTGTTTTTTTTTCCTACATCTGCTGTTACTTCTTCTTTAATTTTTTTGCATAGCCACAAACAGCTGTGATTTGTGGTCTGAGCTAAGTTGCATGGAGCTTGCAGCTATGCTTTAGTTTAAGTATTTTTCTTTCATCGCCGTGTTTGTCGTGTTGTTTTAAATACTTTTGATTGCATATGTTTTGTGCTACGCTTCGTTTCGCTTATGGATTAGTGTCGAGCTGAAAAATGTTCAAAAAAATGTTGTTGTACCTCGCTCAGCAATCAAAGCTTCGTTTCACGTCGTCACCCACAAACTTCCTTCGTGTAGTTTATATTTTTTTATTGTTTTTTGATTTTGTTTACAGTAGCTTTCGGCACATTACACTCAGGGATGTAAAGTAAAAGAAGTGCATAAGAAGTAATAGAAATAGATGGAGTATTGCTTAAAGAAACAATCAGCATTTGCAAGGAGAGCCGTAGAAGAAGACAATCGTGTAAGTAGACAGAGATTTTTTGTTATGTCTTAGTAATATTCGCTCTTAAGAGTTTCGCAGAAAAGCTTTAATGTTGTAATGCTTGAAAAGGTTTGGTAAGCTAAGAGCACATAGTTCGTTGCTCTCTTAAGCACGCAAATTCACAAAATTTTTATATCAGGTTCTCTTAAAATTTTTAAGTT
Source organism: Eurosta solidaginis (assembly GCF_040869045.1). Taxonomy (NCBI): domain Eukaryota; kingdom Metazoa; phylum Arthropoda; class Insecta; order Diptera; family Tephritidae; genus Eurosta; species Eurosta solidaginis. Next base: position 200,809,149 of record NC_090321.1, on the reverse strand, counting down.
ATAAATCTTCTCGGGTTATTCACGTTATCGAAAAATTTAATTTAAAATTTTTTTTTAATTTTTTTCAAAATATAAGGCAAAATTATACAGTAGGATGGGCCTTACTTACTTACTTACTTAATTGGCGCTGACCGTTTAAACGGTTATGGCCATCCAACAAGGCGCGCCAGTCGCTCCTTCTCTCTGCCAACCGGCGCCAGTTTGGTCACACCAAGGGGGTTTAAATCGTTTTCCACCTGGTCCTCCCAGCGGAGTGGGGGCCGCCCTCTTCCTCTGATTCCATAGGCGGATTCCAATAGAAACACCTTCTTGGCCGGAGCGTCATCTTTCATTTGTTTCATATGTTGATGTCTGCGTATAGCTCGTACAGCTCATCGTTAAATCTTCTTCGGTACTCGCCATCGTCAACGTGTAGATGTCCATAAATCTTTTGAAGAACTTTTCTCTCGAACACTCCCAGAGCCGCTTCATCTGCTGTTGTCATGGTCCATGATTCTGTCCCATATAGCAGGACGGGTACGATAAGTGACTTGCAGAGTATGATTTTCGTTTGTCGAGAGAGGACTTTACTTTTCAATTGCCTACCTAGTCCAAAGTAGCATTTATTGGCAAGAGTGATTCTTCGCTGGATTTCAGTGCTGATGTTGTTGCTAGTGTTGATGCTGTATCCCAAATAAACGAAGTTTTTTACTATTTCAAAATTATGGCTGCCAACAGTGATGTGGCTGCCAAGGCGCATATGCGCTGCCTCTTTGCTCGATGACAACAGGTCCTCCGTTTTGTGCTCATTCACCATCTAATCCATCTTTACCGTTTCTTTTTCCAATTTAGAGTAAGCAGAACTAACAGCGCCGATGTTTTGGGCGATGATATTAATTTCCTCAGCATATGGCGGTAATTTCGCGCCTTTATAGAAGATTGTTCGAGAGCGTTTAAGTTCTGCAGCTAGTATAATTCTATCCAGCATCACATTAAAGAAATCGCACGCTAGGGGGTCACCCTGTCTAAAACCTCGTTTAGTTTCGAACGGCTCGGAGAGATCCTTCCCAATTCTGACTGAGCTGATCGTGTTCCTCAACATCATTTTGCACAGCAGTATAAGTTTTACGGGGAAACCAAATTCAGACATAGCGGCATATAGGCAGCTCCTTTTATGCCATCATCATCGATTACGGGATCGGGTTCGTCATCCCTGTGCGGTAAATCCCTGTCTCCATTTAGGAGAGCAGAGAAGTGTTCCCTCCATAATCTAAGTACTTTCTGGACATCAATTATAAGGTCCCCGTTTTCGTTCCTACAGGAGTTTGCCCCCGTCTTAAAACCTTCCGTCTGTGGCAAAAATTTTTCGAAAAATTTTCGGGCGTTATTCCTGGTGGCTAGCAGCTTAAGCTCCTCACACTCGCGCCTTTCTGCCTCTGCTTTTTTCTTCCTGTAAAGGCATATCGCTTGCCTTTTTAACTCGCGATAGCGTTCACACACTCCACTTTTTGCGTTCGCTTTTAACGTAGCCCTGTAGGCAGCGTCTTTTCTTTCAGTTGCAACGCGGCATTCGATTGTTTCTTCGGTGGCAGTACGAAGTGTTTTGGAGATATGCTCCGAATGCTCCTGCATTCCTTCAGGCTGGATTGAGCTCTCAGAAAGCAGGCGTGAGAGCCGAGTTGCGAAATCATCGACAGTCTGTACGATTGCAGCTTTTCTACGTCTAGCTTTCCTTCTGTTTTTTGTTCCTTGGTTTTAGCCGCGCAGAAGAGGGTGCGTATTTTGGCTGCGGTGAGATAATGGTCCGAGTCGATGTTAGGTCCTCGGACCGTGCGCATATCTAAAACACTGGAGGCATGCCGTCCGTCTATCACAACGTGATCGATCTGATTGCGAGTATTTCGATCGGAGGACAGCCAAGTAACTTGATGTATCTTTTTATGCACGAACCTCGTACTGGATATTACCATGTTTCGAGCACCGGCAAAGGGTGGTCCTTACCAATGGAATAAACATATTTTTCAGTCTCACCCCGCTCAGATTGTTCTATTCTAATCAAAATTGACATTTTTTTTCGACTGCTTAGTGGCATATACCCCTATGTTGGCTGCCTGTTCATGAACGCCCTATCTCAGAAAACGTTTAAATTACGCTGCATTTCAGAATTTGTTTCTCAGAATTCGGTGGAAAAACAATATATCTGAGCTCAAATTCAATACCTCTTGACATTAGATGGGGTGCTTGTGAAAAAATGTTTTGCCATAGTGCGTTTTTCAACCAAATTCCGAGATAGGGTGTATTTGAAACTAATTCCGAGATGGGGGGTTATTGAAACATTTTCTGAGCCTGAGTGCTTCGAAAGGACAGCTAAGATAGGGTGATATTCTACTCAACAGTATATTTTCAATTGCAGTTTGTATTTTACTAAGAGGGGCTTGACTTGATATTTTGAAAATATATTGGTTCTCTAATTCGAAAAAATGGCATCCGACCATGGCGAAGTGAGAATAGCAATGTCACGGCTAAAGCATAATAAAGTGCCGGGTAATGACGGGCTACCCACCAAGCCCTTCAAACAGGGAGGCTAAGCGTTGGTAACGAGCATAAATCAGTTAACATACAAAATATAATCGGGCGAGTGCACGCTTCCTCCAATCCATAAGAATTTCGATCCCACAAACCGCGCTAGAGTACTGTGCAAAAGACAAGATCCCAAAATCAACGAATTCATTGGACCTTATCACTGCGGTTTTAGCTCTGGTAAATATACTGACGAACAGATCTTTGCAATGCGCCAGATTCTACATAAGTCTAACAAAAAGAGAAATATTACTTACCATTTTTTGTCGACTTCAAAGCAGCTTTTCGCGTTAATAAGTTAATAAGCTTTGCCAAGAGACGTTGAGCAACACCACCAGCTCCGTAATAATTGAGAAAGATTTCTCTGAGCTATTATAAACCGAACGAGGCTTCAGACAAAGCAAATTCCTTTCATGCGACATCTTTTAACTAATGCTGGAGAAGGTAATTTTAGCAGAAGATCTAAACCGCAATGGTCCAATCAATTATAAGAGCTTGCAATTGCTGATATCGTTAGCCTTAACAAACGCGCCGTAAGTTCTGCCTACTCTGGGTTAGGAAAAGAGTAAAAAAAAGTGGGGTTTGCTATAAATTAAGACAAGACCAAGTATTTGCTGCCATCCAAGGAAGAATCGGTGCATTCGCGCCTCGACATCAACATCACTGTAAACGGACAAAAATTCGAGACTGTGAAGTACTTCATGTATCTTAGAAGGAGCATCAAGAGCACAAATAATGTCAGCATAGAAATCAAAGGGATAATCACTCTTGCCAACAAGTGCTACTTTGGGCTGAGTAGGCAATTGAGAGGTAAAGTCCTCTCTCGACGAACAAAAATCACATTCTACAGGTCCCTCATCATACCTGTCCTGATATCTGGCTAGGAATCATGGACGGTATCGAGAGAAGATAAGATATGTCTTAGAGTGCTCGATAAAAAAAAATTCTCCGGAAGATTTGTGATCCTGTCCACGATCCAAACCATGGGTATCGTAGGAGTTATAATCACGAGCTGCATGAGATTTACGCAGACAAACGAATAAAGCCCCAAAGGCTTTGCTGGCTTTGTCGTGTTATGCGAATGGACTAAAATGGTCGGCTAAGAAAGTGTTTCAGTTGATACCGACATTTGGAAGCAGCGGAAGGGGACGCCTCCACTGAGTTAGGAGAGGCAAGTGGAGGAAAAGTTGATCTCCCTTTATGCTCCTACTTGGCGTCAGTTATCGCGAAACAAGGATAGTTGGCGTGACTTTTTACGAAAAGGCCAAATTAATGATGAAGCTAATTCAAGATAAGTTTAACCAAGCAACGAAATAAGATCACCTATCGATTGTTTTATCGTTATTAAAAGACAGAGTAAGGTTAAGCAAAAGTTCGCTCTCAGAAACGATTTTATAAATTACTTCCAAATCAGTAATAAGTTACTGGTAGAATAATTTTTTTTTTTAGTAAAACTTGACTACCATAAGTAAAATTCCAAAAACAACTTCGACGGGCTTGTGTGTGGGTATGTGTGTACATCATACCTCCACAAATATTATTAATTATAATTTTTTTTGGCTTATTTGCTGTCATCAAACATAACAGGTTTTGACACGAGCGCTATTGATTTGCAAATTTAGTGAGATGACCTTGAAAAATCTTATCAAATTTCTCAGTTAAGTACAGTTATTTGCGTTGAGTTTGAAACACAGTTACACATTTTATGTAACTTTCTTTTATTAATTTATTTTTATTCTTGGCAATTATGCCTTATTTCAAGTTATGATAGAAAATCTGTGTTAACAACAGTTTTTTAATTAGATAAAATTCGAATAAATTTGTATTTTTATTGCTTTAATAAGTTTTTTATTGCTTTTCGAAATCTGTTATAGTCATAATCATGATACAAATATAAAGAGCCAGTTCCATCCCTTCTTCTTCTTCCCCGCCAATGCCGCTATTACTCTGAGGGGAATTCAGTTCCAGGTGTTGTTAGTAACGTTCCAATGAAGCATGAACCAGATACGGATAGAAATTTAACATGCAAATGCAACAACATCGTTGTGATCCTGATATTGATCTGATTGAATGCTGATCCGTATAGCAGTTCTGATCGTTTTGTTTTATGTAGGTGATTTTTGAAAGCTAACCACTTTTGAGTTGGTAGCACTGAAATAAATATGCGTACTAGGGCGGGTCGATTTAAAAATCGCTCATTGCTCTGTGAAAATCGTATTCTAGGGATCAAAATAAGAAACTTTTGCCTCTAAAACGAATTCTGATGTCCCCCCCTTTGGGTCGAACTTTTAGGTAGGGGCAATTTCAATTCTACCTGCTGTGTCCTGTGGTGGCTTAAAAAAAACAACACAAGCAATTTTACGATCTGCAGTTGTGTCACAGTGATGCCTTGGTTTTAAAAGGGGGTTGTAAAAACGCTAATTTCTAATAATTTTTTTTAATTTCTTTTCTATTACTAAGTTAAATTCATTTTTTCATTTACATATGTTCTGACTAAATAAATTTCTAAAGAGAAAAATAAACTCCAAAAAGAAACAAGTAAGGAAGGCTAAGTTCGGGTGTAACCGAACATTACATACTCAGTTGAGAGCTATGGAGACAAAATAAGGGAAAATCACCATTTAGCAAAATGAACCTAGGGTAACCCTGGAATGTATTTGTATGACATGCGTATCAAATGGCAGGTATTAAAGAGTATTTTAAGAGGGAGTGGGCCATAGTTCTATAGGTGGGCACATTTCGAGATATCGCCATAAAGGTGGACCAGGGCTGACTCTAGAATTTGTCTGTACGATATGGGTATCAAACGAAAGGTGTTAATGAGTATTTTAAAAGGAAGTAAGCCTTAGTTCTATGGGTGGACGCCTTTGCGAGATATCGATATAAAGGTGGACCAGGGGTGGCTCTAGAATTTGTTTGTACGATATGGGTATCAAATGAAAGGTGTTAATGAGTATTTTAAAAGGCAGCGGGCCTTAGTTCTATAGGTGGACGTCTTTTCGAGATATCGCCATATAGGTGGACCAGGGGTGATTTTAGAATTTTTTTACGATATGGGTATCAAATGAAAGGTGTTAACGAGTATTTTAAAAGGGAGTGGGCCTTAATTCTATAGGTGGACGCCTTTTCGGGATATCGTTATAAAGGCGGACCAGGGTTGACTCTAGAATGCGTTTGTACATTATGGGTATCAAACGAAAGGTGATAATGAGTATTTTAAAAAGGAGTGGGCCTTAGTTCCATAGGTGGACGCCTTTTCGATATATCGCCATAAAGGTGGACCAGGGGTGACTCTATAATGTGTTTGTACAATATGGGTGTCAAAATAAAGGTATTAATAAGAATTTGAAAAGGGAGTGGTGGTAGTTGTATATGTGAAGGCGTTTTCGAGATATCGACCAAAATGTGGACCAGGGTGACCCAGAACATCATTTGTCGGGTACCGCTAATATATTTATATATGTAATACCACGAACAGTATTCCTGCCATGATTCCATGGGCTTTTGATTTCGCCCTGCAGAACTTTTTCATTTTCTTCTACTTAATATGGTAGGTGTCACTCCTATTTTACAAAGTTTTTTTCTAAAGTTATATTTTGCGTCAATAAACCAATCCAATTGCCATGTTTCAACCCTTTTTTCGTATTTGGTATAGAATTATGGCACTTTTTTCATTTTTGGGCGTGGTCATAGTCAGATTTCGGCCATTTTTTATACCAATAGAAAGGTAGTTCCGATAATTATGTGAACTGAGTTTAGTCAAGATATATCGATTTTTGCTCAAGTTATCGTGATAATTGCCGAGCGGAAGGACAGACGGTCGACTATGTATAAAAACTGGGCGTGGCTTCAACCGATTTCGCCCTTTTTCACAGAAAACAGTTACCGTCCTAGAATATAAGCCACTACCAAATTTCACAAGGATTGGTAAATTTTTGTTCGACTTATGGCATTAAATGTACCCTAGACAAATTAAATGAAAAAGGGCGGAGCCACGCCCATTTTGAAATTTTCTTTCATTTTTGTATTTTGTTGCACCATATCATTACTGGAGTTGAATGTTGACGTAATTTACTTATATACTGTAAAGATATTAAAGTTTTTGTAAAAATTTCACTTAAAAAAAAAAATGTTTAAAGTGGGCGTGGTCGTCCTCCGATTTTGCTAATTTTTATTAAGCATACATATAGTAATAGGAGTAACGTTCCTGCCAAATTTCATCATGATATCTTCAACGACTGCAAAATTACAGCTAGCAAAACTTCTAAATTACCTTCTTTTAAAAGTGGGCGGTGCCACGCCCATTGTCCAAAATTTTACTTATCTTCTATTCTGCGTCATAAGTTCAACCCATCTACCATGTTTCATCTCTTTATCCCTCTTTGGTAATGAATTATCGCAATTTTTCGATTTTTCGAAATTTTCGATATCGAAAAATTGGGCGTGGTTATAGCCCGATATCGTTCATTTTAAATAGCGATCTGAGATGAGCGTACAGGAACCTACGTACTAAATTTCGTCAAGATATCTCAAAATTTACTCAAGTTATCGTGTTAACGGCCAGACGGACGGACGGACGGACGGACATGGCTTAATCAAATTTTTTTTCGATACTGATGATTTTGATATATGGAAGTCTATATATATCTCGATTTCTTTATACCTGTACAACCAACCGTTATCCAATCAAAGTTAATATACTCTGTGAGCTCTGTTCAACTGAGTATAAAAACATAGGCATTTCAAAGTGGGATTTTTCAAAATTTGCCCCTACGACCCAAAAGGGGGTCATCAGAATTCGTTTTATGGTTCCTTCGGCAAAGTTTCTTATTTTCCCTAGAATATGATTTTCACAGAGCAATGGGCGATTTTTTTGCCTCCCCACAAATCGACCCGGCCTAATGCCTGCATATGTGTATACATAAAAGATTTCGCCATATTTAAAAGCAACAAGTAAGGAAGGCTAAGTTCGGGTGTAACCGAACATTACATACTCAGCAGACAAAATAAGGGAAAATCATCATTTAGGAAAATTAACCTAGGGTAATCCTGGAATGTGTTTGTATGACATGGGTATCAAATGAAATATACTAAAGAGTATTTTAAAAGGAAGTGGGCCATAGTTCTTCTATAGGTGGACGCCTTTTCGAGATATCGCCATAGAGGTGGACCGGGGTGACTCTAGAATGCGTTTGTACGATATGGGTATCATATGAAAGGTATTAATGAAGGTTTTAAAAGGGAGTGGCCCTTAGTTGTATATGTGAAAGCGTTTTCGAGATATCGACCAAAATGTGGACCAGGATGGCCCAGAACATCACCTGTCGGATATCGCTAATTTATTTATATATTTAATACCACGAAGAGTATTCCTGCCATGATTCCAAGGGCTTCTGAATTCGCCCTGCAGAACTATTTCATTTTTTTCTACTTAATATGATAGGTGTCACACTAATTTTACAAAGTTTGTTCTAAAGTTATATTTTGCGTCAAAAAGCCAATGCAATCACCATGTTTCATCTCTTTTTTCGTATTTGGCTTAGAATTATGGCATTTTTAATCCCAAGATAAAGTGAGTTCATATAAGTACGTGAACTGAGTTTAGTAAATATATATCGATTTTTGCTCAAGTTATCGTATTAACGGCCGAGCGGAAGGACAGACGGTCGACTGTGTATAAAACTGGGCGTGGCTTCAGTCGATTTCGCCCATTTTCACAGAAAACAGTTATGGTCATAGAAGCTATGCTCCTACCAAATTTCACAAGGATTGGTAAATTTTTGTTCGACTTATGGCATTAAAAGTATTCTAGACAAATTAAATGAAAAAGGGTGGAGCCACGCCCATTTTGAAATTTTCTTTTATTTTTGTATTTTCTTGCACCATATCATTCCTGGCATTGAATTTTGACAAAATTTGCTTATACATTGTAAAGATAATCAAGTTTTGTTTAAATTTACCTTAAAAACAATTTTTTTAAAGAGTGGGCGTGTTCTTCATCCGATTTTGCTAATTCTTATTTAGAACACATATAGTAATAGGAGTAACGTTCCTGCAAAACTTCATCATGATATATTCATCGACTTCCAAATTACAGCTTGCAAATCTTTTAAATTACCTTCTTTTAAAAGTGGGCGTTGCCACCCCCCTTGCCCAAAATTTTGCTAATTTTCTATTCTGCATCATAAGGTCAACCCAACTACCAAGTTTCATCATTTTATCCGTCTTTGGTAATGAGTTATCGCACTTTTTCGGGTTTTCACAATTTTCGATATCGAAAAAGTGGGCGTGGTTATAGTCCGATTTCGTTCATTTTAATAGCGAACTGAGATGAGTGCCCAGGAACTTACATACCAAATTTCATCAAGATACCTCAAAATTTACTCAAGCTATCGTGTGTACGGACGGACGGACGGACATGTCTATATGAATTTCTTTTATCGCCCAGATCATTTTGATATATAGAAGTCTATATCTATCTCGATTAGCTTATGCCGTTACAGGGTACCGTTATGCGAACAAAATTAATATACTCCTTGAGCTCTGCTCAGCTGAGTATAAAAACACGGAAAGAGTAAACAACTTGAAGAAAATGTAAGGAAATAAATAGTTTGTTTACGTGTGAAACTATTTAGATGTTAATATAACAAATTTCACTGTTATGGAAAAGAGAATGTGGACCACCACCATCAACAAAACAGACGTTTATATTAGTGTTGCCAGCTCTCATAAAGTTGATCCAGATCGTTCCAATGAGATTTGAACGTGAACCAGAGCCGATAACTCAATGGAACGCTCCTGTTATCTCAACAGCTGATTGCTTCTTCTTGCAACTTCATCTGCCGACATAAACAGCTCTAGATCGTTCGTATTCTGATCAAACTAGTAGTTGCTCTGAACTTTACCCTACCACAAGCATACATAATTTTTTTTCCCCGTTGGATCTTAAGCCTTGCTAAGACGGGCAGCTTGTCACTTTTGTTAGGGCTTAGATCTACTATTTAGCTTACTGGCTTAGGCGCTTGGATATGTTAATTTCGCCGCCTTACGAAGTAACGATGGTCTTGTCGTGGCATAGGACTCTGCTAGTACGAAGTGATTGATAAGCTAAAATGTGGTGATACAGAGACTCCCATTTTACTCTCGTGTACCCACATGGCACCAACTATCTTTTAAATTCAACCTCCCTGTGGTCAACCCCTATTGAAACTGCTAGTTTCTTTGAACTTCCGTTAGAGGACTTTGATGGCAGTTTGTGCGTGGTCGCGCCCTTTGAATAACATACATTGAACAACATTATGAACAAATAAGAAAGTCTTAGTCTTAGTCTTACCCAGCTGTGCACCTGAAAAGCTGTTATTGTTTGCTTTGTGCGGTTAATAGTGTTAATAGTGAACTGAATGTTTGTTTTACGTCATAAAACCAATCCACCCAAATTTCATTAGCTTAGCGGTACTCGTTTTTGAATTATCTCATTTTCTTCATTTTTCTAAATTTTCGATATCGAAAAGTTATGATTATCGTCTAATTTCGCTCATTTTCAATACCAACCTATTCTGGGTCCAGATAAACCCGTATACCGAATTTGGTGAAGATATCTCAATATTTGCTTAAGTTATAGTGTTAAGGAAGAAAATTTGTCTAAGCGGGGTCGCCCCTCGGCAGTGTTTGGCAAGCGCTCCGGGTGTATTTCTGCCATGAAATGAAGGTTATCGCGCCTTACATTTATTTTTTTATTTATAGTGTTAAGGGACGGACGGACGGACATGGCTTAGTCAAACCTTTTTCGATACTGATGATTTTGATATATGGAAGTCTATATCTATCTCGATTCCTTTATACGTGTACAACCAACCGTTATTCAATCAAAGTTGTAATACCCTGTGTACAAATACAGCTGGGTATAAAAAGCTAAATGTTGCGAGTCAAGTTGTCCATACGAAGATGGACGGAGCGTTGAATCCGTTCCTGACTGTGACGCTAGTAAATGTAGGAACTCCTATGTTCAGATGTCTATCGAAACAATGGAGTTAAGTTGAGAAGGGTTTTTAAAGTAGTAACACCTTTGAAATATATAAAGGATTTTTTTCCAAAACTTCACAAGGCAGTACAAGAGTCCCAGGTGTGGTGAATTCTGAGGACGCAATGAACCTGTTGCAATTTACCGACACGATATTGAAAGGTACTCCGCATACATCCATTCAAATAAAATGCAAAGTGTTGGAGTATTTGTTGAACCAAAAGCAAGAAAAGACGTGGTCGCATTGTACGAAATGTTGGAAGGATACAAACAAGCTTCTTAGCAATGATTTATAGGATGGTTTCCCCAATTGAGAGGTCACAGTTTATGAAGCACTACTCTTTTAAAAGGTGTCTAAAGATTTGGCTTTACTTTTTGGATGCGGCATTTTAGTTATATTAAAATCAGTTCATACCTTTTAACAGCTCTGTAAAAGTGAGTCTTTTAAATATTGATAGTTGAATAAAAATACCCAATTTAAAATTATAAAATTTCCAAAACCTAATTTATTTGAGGAGCAATTCTTCTTCAGAATTAGGTAAATTGTATCCAAGGCGAAACCATACCAGGTGGTGACAAAGCGCATTCAACCAATTCGCCATTCAGAAGAATGGCAAGTCAAAAGAAAATTTTCTTTCATTTCGATTAACAGACATGTAGTATTGCCAGGCGTTGCCTGGAAAATAATCAACAAGAAGAAATCAGCTGATTGGATAACAACACCTGGTAACGAATTCGCCTTAATTGTATTTCTAACAAATAACCACGGCGAATTCAGTATCAGGTGGTGTTATCCCATCAGCTGATTGCTTCTTCTTGATAATTTCCAAGCAATGCCTTGGTCAGTTAGTCGAGATCAACACAAATTTTCTTTTGATTTGACATTCTCTTGGGGGTTGAATTCGCTTTTCCACCACCTTGTATAGACTCGCCTTGCAAGTAACACTGTTTATGTCTGATACGCCAAAGAGAAATTATGTACCTAGTTTCTTGTATCATAAGCGCAATGCGAATTCAGTACCAGGTAGTGTTATGCCATCAGCTGATTGCTTCTTCTTAATAACTTCCAAGCAATATCACGGCACAATTATATGTCAGTTATTCGAAATCGATGGGCGCTTTTAGCGAACACAAGTGTTGATCAATAGTTGATTGATAATTCTATGACCATCTATGCGCATGCGTTAAAGGCCATTGTTTTTACAAAACTACAAATAGATATTTCATTATTATTCTCCGTGTTTTTTTTTTTACAAGCGCATACGTTTACGTTTGCGCGTAAAAAAAACGCTTATCCTCGCTTAGATAATGCTGAGGAGACCCATCTAGCGGAAGTGGTTAAATAACTAGCTACAGAAAAGGGCGTATCGAAAATCGGAGACACGCACCTCTGGTGGCCAAAATGTATAACATATAGCTGAATCGGTTGCGATGAATTGTGGACACGCACCATTTGAAGAGGTGAAACATAGACACATATTTCAGTTACATCTGAGTACAATGCGTATTGAAATTTAGTAGTACAAATTTTATGCGCAGTAATTTTAGAGGTGTATTTAAAGTTTGACGCTTAGCAGTCCATATAAAGTTTAAGCGTAAACGTCTATGGATGTAAAAAAAAACACAGCTTTTATTATTCTTTTTGCATAAATCTCCACTTCATGCTTAGATATGATTTAACTAAATTAGTGGTCAATCAGCTGCTGTTTTAATGAGGCTACAATAAAGATATCATTGAGTTGATGAATTTAGTTTTGAAAAATAAAATAATACAAGATAAAATAAAACAAAGTAAAATCTATAATAGTTGTATAAGATGACTAGATCACATATATGTACAGCTAAACATATGTATATATATTTGTATTTTTGTAAATTTATATAAGTTTACGACGGGCAATAAAAACTAATCAAAATATCTAATTTAAGTAGCTACCTTTTAATATTTTTTTTTTTTTTTTGTGGTATAATCTGCTACTGCAAATAACAAAATTTTCAAGGTGAATATAAACGATTATTATACATACATATGAACATACAAATATGCATAAACATTCATATACCCCTATTAATCTAATTATTTATCTTTTATTTAGCATGTTCGTTTTTATTAACGAAAAATTTGTGTTTATAAAATGCCAAATTGTAGAAACTGCTAAAAAATCGTTAAATGCTTCTGTATACAACTCATCTTGTTCTGCCCCTTTCTCCAATGGCTATAGTGCCGTTAATTTGCTATTTCATGCTCAAATGGCTTCTCTTTCTTCTTCGAGTTATACTTTGCTTCTGCTGTGGCCTGTAGTTTAAACTCGTTTAATTATTAGGAACTATTATGTTCCGTACTGTTTTGACAACTTATTTCAAAAGAAACTGAATCTAATGCGATACAAGTAAGACAGTATTTTTCTATTTATTAATTTTAAATTTTTTTACTACTACACTGGCCACGAAATCAGTGGACAGGGGCACGCCGCAGGGAGGGGTGCTATCACCTCTGCTGTGGACACTGGTCATCAACCAACTGCTCAGGCAATTCGATGAGGGACCCGTAAAACTTACGGCTTACGCAGATGACGTTGCAATTGTCATAAGTGGAAAATGCCTTCCAACGATTAGTTCTTTGATGGATCGGGCGCTTCGGGATATTCATACCTGGGCATCTAATGTCGGACTGAAAGTCAATGCAGAGAAGACGGATGTGGTCTTGTTTACAAAGAGGTACAAGGTCCCAAATTGGACCAGGCCTAAGTTAGGAGCGGTGACCTTACAGGAGAAACCTTGCACAAAATATCTAGGAATCATCCTAGACAGTAAGCTGTCATGGAAGCTCAACGTGGAGGAGAGGGTCAAGAAGGCCTCAACGGCACTCTATGCATGTAAAAGAATGCTGGGGTGTACGTGGGGCCTATCGCCCTCCCTTTCTCATTGGCTTTTTACAGCGATTGTAAGCCCTATTCTATACTATGGAGTTCTTGTTTGGTGGAAAGCCACACAAAAAACAACATACCTCAAAAAATTAGAGGGGGTATGCAGACTATCGATGCTTTGCATTACGGGAGCCCTGAAAACAACCCCGACGGCTGCACTGTATGCCATTCTGTACATTCCACCTGTAGACCTGGTAGCAAAGAACAAAGCGTTAACGACCGCAACCAGGCTCGATGCTTCGGGGCAGCTTGAGCGCCGACCATATGGCCATAGTAGTATAGCGTCCTCAGTCACAAGACGAACAGACTACATGATTCCCTACCTGCACTTTGAGGGAGATCTTAAGGCCACAATAGAGGTGGACGGTTGGCGCAAGGGTGCGCAAATGGCGGACGAGGCGATACATGTGTACACCGATGGTTCCAAAATAGTGGAAGGAGTAGGGTCTGCGGTATACTGCGCTGATCCGGAATTAAGCAGATCCTACAGGCTGCCGGATTACTGTAGCGTTTTCCAAGCGGAAATATTAGCCGTAACCAAAGCAGTAGAAACCCTGGAAGAGAATAGCTTAAGCTGCAACCGTGTTAACTTTTATATTGACAGTCAAGCAGCAATTAAGGCAATAATCTCGCATAGCACAGCATCTAGATGCGTGTTAGAGTGTAAGCAGTCTCTGGAGAGAATCGGGACAGGGAGAAGCATACATCTGTATTGTGTCCCAGGGCATATGGGAATAGATGGGAATGAAAAAGCGGACGAATTAGCTAAAAAGGGCGCATCCCTTGAAGCTTGCTCCGTAGACGTCCCAATTAGATTGGGCGAGATTAAGCGAAGGCGAGAGGTGCACATGATCGACCAAGCAGAAAAGGCGTGGGTTCAAGCGCGGGGCTGTAAAGTGTCGAAGATTATGTGTAGGTCTTACAACCTTAGACTAACACAGTTGCTTCTATCATTAAAAAGAGAGGACTGTAGACTCACGACGTGTATTCTGACTGGACACTGCCTTCTGACGTCTCATGCCTTTAAATTAGGCTTGGTCTGTGATAGCAGGTGTAGGAAGTGCGGGTTGGAGGAGGAAACCATCGAGCACGTTCTGTGCTCGTGCCCTGCACTTGCCAGGCTAAGACTCCAGCTATTAGGAGTGATACAGCTGTCAGATCTAGAAGCAGCAAGTGGCTTAAGTCCTAGGAAGCTTCTAGTATTTGCCAAGAGGACGGAGTTATTTTATAACATAGGTTCTGGTTTTTGATAGGGTTTTTCAGTTTGGTCGTTAAAACAAACTTCTGGTAACACTACGGACTCAATCAGTCTATGTGAGGTCCTCATGGACCGGCCAGTTCAACCTACCTACCTTACTACTACACTATGCAACACCATTTTTGAAGAGGCAAAAATTCCAACTATGAATAACAGGCCGGGATCTACTTACAAATATAATAAAACTTCAAAATCATTTTGCAATATTTCGCTGAATGATTTTGTAATATCTCTAACTACGCAAGGTTACAATGAGCTTATCGGCGCCCCAACGACTAAAATGCCAAATCGATTCAAGGGGTTGTGTAGCGCAGACCAGGCCGTACTAGACCTGCATCCGGCAAATGACCATAAATATCGATAAGACTCCACAAGGCAATAGCTGCATCCTTTTCGCGAATACTAGATGCTTTTTAGGACCAGGGCTGCATGCTACTTCAAGATTTAATAGCTGTGTCGCTGCTCATAACTGAAGACGTTAGCAGGACACGAGGATAAAAAATATTATACTTGGCACGATTCACCTCCAAGGAGATTAAGTCCGAGCTTCTCTTTTTACATTGTGCTCATTTTTATTTTCACCTATAAGTTGGCGGAACGGGATCCACATGTTTTTTGTCAACACCGAGGGGCGTCTGCAAAGTTTTTCACAGGAAAGCTTTTCATGGTTAAAGTACACTCGGAGTGTTTACCAAATCACTGCAGAAGGGCAACCCTACTATGAAAAACTTGTTTCTAATTGAAAAACCTTGTTCTCTAAATTCTGAATGTATTTTTGGCCTAGACTTGAACCGAGAATCTCCGGTGAGGTAGGCGAAGCATGCTATCACCACACTACGGCAGTAAACACTCCGAGTTTATTTCTACCACGAAAAGCTTTTCATTTAAAATCCGTCTTGCAGATGCCATTCGAAGTCGGCATAAAAAATATAGATCCCGTCCCGCCAATTTCTAGAAAAAATTAAAAAGAGCACGACAAAATTCGGAGGAGAAGCTCGGCCTAAAATCTATTCGGATGTTATCGCGCCAAGTGTAAATATATCTTTTTTTATTTCTCAAGAATAACAAAGTTTGGTTTGCACTATGCTAATACTGTAACGAGTTTAGGGAAATTCCACTTATTTGAAATCTTCTGCTAACATTCGAATTGCTAAACTGTTGAATAAATCACTCCAATATTCAGTATTTCAAACTGGTCTTTATTAAGATTACTTTGGGAGTACTTCACAGTTATACTCTCCGTTGTTTCGTCCGCATATTTCTCCTAAGGCTGGGTTACCATCTATATGCATGTAAATTTGTAGTTTATGTTTTCTACTGCCATATGTATGTGTATATGTGAGTAACTATTTCGGCTGACTATTACATGTGTGTGTGTGATATATCTCTTTGTTGCCTTGTATGTATGTGTGTAAATGATGATTGATTTGTTCAGGTACACAAAACTGGCAGCTTGCTTTATTGTTGTTGTGTCTTTATTTACTAACAACATAGTGATGTAAATTCGCAACAATACTAATTTTTTCATTTCTTATGTATATAGCAAGGATTGTGGATAAAAAATGTAAACCTTGGGAGTTCTTAAGTAAGCTGCCAACCCGCTTAAGCAGACACCTAACAGACGATGAGTGTCTGTCTAAGAGAATTTTTAACGTTATATAGAATAGAGCGTGTCTAAAAATGTTAAGCCTGTTTGTCCCAATTAAAACAAACTTTTTTTTTTGGTCCACCTTATATACTCACTAAATCGCCAAAGCTCTTCCTGTTCGACCTATACAATCGAAACTTCAATATGGGATTACCTGCTGGGGTGGCGCCTCGGTTAGTAAGTTGTCACCCATTGTAACACTCCAAAAGGGAATTATAAGACGCATATGTGGCGCAAACTACAGGTGTAACGCTATGATATCCTTTAGGAGACTAGATATACTACCATGTCGTCATCTGTATTTATTTAAAGTCCTAAAAACGTTCTTTATTAGATCGGGGTATTTAGAAAGTTATCCTTCTGAAGTCTACAACCTTAGGAGCAATCTGCTTCCATCGGTACAAATCCCGCATGCTAGGACATCTCACTTCAGAAGCTTTTATACATACACGTCGTGCAAAATGTTCAACTCTCTCCCTGCTTCTGTACAGGTTATAAGAAATCTTAACCTATTTCAAAAGAAAATAAAAATGTATCTGATTAGTTTTAGCCACTACGATCTAGAAGCCTTGCTGAGGACGTTGTTGTAAGCCATATCTAACTTTTGTAACTATATCAACTGTTTCTCTATCTGAACCTTAACTAATTAACGAATTATCAATTGTTTCTCTATCGTAATCTTAACTAATTATCTGAATTATTATGAGTTTATTCCATAATATTGCTAAAAACTATACATCCCACACTGAGAAAGAATTTTACTATGTGAACTGACATTTAATACTATTTTAAAATTTAATATAAAAAATGCCATGTACTTTTCTTATGCTATATAGTAATAGAATGTGCTCTTTCAATATTGTAATTTATTTAAAATATGCATTAAGAAAATGTTCAATAAATAAATAAATAAAAAATACTTATAATTATTGAGAGTATATAGTAAATCATAATTGTCTCCAAATTCGAGGAGGAGTTTTCCAAAGATATGTACTAAAACAGCTTGACATAAATCATCATTAATCATTAACCGATGAATCTACATCAAGTGACTACAACTGTAAATTTATATTTATGACAAGTGAACTCTTAAGACAAGTTCACGCTATAATTAATTATTATTTTTTTTTTGTTTTAAATAATAATAATAATTTTTGAAAAAGTAAATTTACGAAATTAAGTGAAAATCGACACTGATGATGGCACAACGCCGAAACCGGTTTGTCTCGAAACCAAATTTGACAAGGGATGACGGGAAGTCGTTCCAATATACATCAATTTATAAGCGTATTTTAAAAATAAATGTCAATTTTTTGTTACGGCAAAGTGTTGGAGTTTACAAAGATCTTAAAAAAATTTAAGTAGAACAAGTAGCAAGGTTTACTTATTTGGCAGACTTACGAAGAAATTCTTCTGCATTGACACAAAAACCTCCATACACCATTTCCTTACAAAAAAATGCTTTATGTGCCACTGGCATAAGGTATTTATATTGAATTTTATAAGCACTCTATATACATGTATGTACGTATTTATG
Organism: Eurosta solidaginis; assembly: GCF_040869045.1. NCBI lineage: Eukaryota > Metazoa > Arthropoda > Insecta > Diptera > Tephritidae > Eurosta > Eurosta solidaginis. Next base: position 200,791,200 of record NC_090321.1, on the reverse strand, counting down.
AACAGACAGATTCAAATGTAAATGTTAAAACATAGTTAATTTACTTATTTAATTTATATGTCAACATCAGCAAAATTCGCATTAAACCATATTCGCCGTTATGTTTATTTTTATAATCACTCAAACTCAATTTAACTGCTGATTTTGCTCCAAATATTATTTTTTATTATTTTTGTATTAACCATAAACTATTTGCTATGTTTATGAATATGTAAATGCCTCTATTTATTTATACAATATTTATCTAGTTTACACGCGTTAGTGGCATTTGTACTGTGTGACGTTTAAATTTCAGTTGCTCGTGCATAAACAAACGACTTAAGCAACAAACGTGCAAGGCGTGCGAACAGCAGTCGCTAGTGGCAGCCATGCTAATACACACGCACACTCGACTGTACGAGTTGACGCAATACAAAACTTATGAGAAACACATTTTTTTTGTCTTTGACACCTCAAACATATGTTTGCGCCCAGTTTTTGTTATTATTTGTTTTCTGTAATTAATTTTTAGTAAATATATGATATACTAAAAGGCAACTAGTTACATAATTAAAGCGCGCAATGTCTAACAAAATTTTGGTTTATTTGAAATTTTGATTGATTTTCATTGAAAATTGTTCGCATACATACTTATTTTCCGTGTGAGTTTTCCATTGTATTTCTTTTTAAACCCAAATTTTCTAAAATAATCTTACTAACGTTCTAAAAAATTATGAAATAAAAAAAATTTTGAACATTTCCCCTTGAAAGTTGCACTAGAACTCTAATTTTTTTGTTAAAATTTCTAAAATTTTAAAAAATTTCAAATATTTTTCCAACTCATAACAAATATGAAAAAAAATTAGGACCATTTGAAAGTGAAGCTGGAATTTTCGATTTTTGTAAAAACTTAAAACAAAAAAATTGTTGAAAATTTTCTGATAATTTTTTAGCTCTTCATTTGAACATTATTTTTAAAACTCTGAAAACTTAGTTTTTCACCTTATGAAAGTTGCACTAAGATTTCGGCTTTAATTCTATTAAAAAAAAGTTTTTAAATTTTCGTATACCAAAAAATTCTGCAAAAACAAGAAATGCAACAAAACTTTCCATTAAAACTAGAAAAACAAATTAGAAACTACTTTGTTCAACACCTCATAGTTACACCAAATTTCGGTGTTTGGTTAAACCTAAAAAAAAACAAAAAAAAAAAAATATACGAAATATTCGAATACTTTCTGCACTCCAAAATTTGGTTCTAAAAATTTTGAATTTTTTGTTTTATACGATACTAGCAGACACGGCAGACGTTGTTCTGCCCTAAATTTGGCCTTTCTGCATATATTTTAATAAGCTTTTTCCGTCTAACTCTGCCCTACCCCTCTACACTTTTTCCTAATCTTTTTATTCACTCCTCCCTCCGTCTTTTTCGCTTCATCTCCATCTTCGTCTCATTCTATATCTTTCTCAGTCTCCTTCTCTTTTTTCTATTCTCTCAAGTTTTTCTCCTTCTTCTCCATCTCTTATTGCCAGGCCCAGAGGGTGGTATGTATTTTGTTCCAGTCCCACCCCGAGTCTCAGTCTCAGTCCTAGTCCTAGTCCTAATCCCAGTCACGGTCCGTCTCTGGTATACTTCCCGGAAAAAAGCATCGTAAATACTAATATAGGCAAATTTATATACGAAATTTCAGGCAAATCGAATAGCACGTATGTAAATAGGTATGTGGGTATTATTAGTTCTTGTCTCTATTTCGGATCCGCATGCATATTTATCAGTTTTGCCAGGTTGATGCGACTAAATCGAATATCACAATGAACTTTATAGCTCTCAGAAACAGCTTTCATTTGATATCCATAACACACACCTTCTAGGGGTATCCGGGTTTGATACCCACAATATAAAAACACATTCTAGGTGTATCCGGGTCCATGTTTTGGCCTATATCTCGAGACGGTAGTCACCCAGCGGTGTAAAATTTACTCTGTACTAAAGCATACATCAATAGCTTCAAATTGATACCCATAATGTAAAAACACATTCTAGGTGTATCCGAGTCCATGTTTTGGGCTATATCTCGAGACCCTAGCCTCCCAGTTGTATGAAAATTATCCTGTACTATAGCACGCATCAACAGTTTTCATTTGATATCCATATTGTATAAACACATTCTAGGGGTAACCGGGTCCACGTTTTGGGATATATCTCGAGACCCTAGCCTCCCAGTTGTATGAAAATTATCCTGTACTATAGCACTCATCAACAGTTTTCATTTGATATCCATATTGTATAAACACATTCTAGGTGTATCCGAGTCCATGTTTTGGGCTATATCTCGAGACCCTAGCCTCCCAGTTGTATGAAAATTATCCTGTACTATAGCACTCATCAACAGTTTTCATTTGATATCCATATCGTATAAACACATTCTAGGGGTACCCGGGTCCACGTTTAGGGCTATATCTCGAGACCCTAGCCTCCCAGTTGTATGAAAATTATCCTGTACTATAGCACTAATCAACAGTTTTCATTTGATATCCATATTGTATAAACACATTCTAGGGGTACCCGGGTCCATGTTTTGGGCTATATCTCGAGACCCTAGCCTCCCAGTTGTATGAAAATTATCCTGTACTATAGCACTCATCAACAGTTTTCATTTGATATCCATATCGTATAAACACATTCTAGGGGTACCCGGGTCCACGTTTTGGGCTATATCTCGAGACCCTAGCCTCACAGTTGCATGAAAATTATCCTGTACTATAGCACTAATCAACAGTTTTCATTTGATATCCATATTGTATAAACACATTCTAGGGGTACCCGGGTCCACGTTTTGGGCTATATCTCGAGACCCTAGCCTCCCAGTTGTATGCAAATTATCCTGTACTATAGCACGCATCAACAGTTTTCATTTGTTATCCATATTGTATAAACACATTATAGGAGTAACCGGGTCCACGTTTTCGTATATATCTCGAGACCCTAGCCTCCCAGTTGTATGAAAATTATCCTGTACTATAGCACTCATCAATAGTTTTCATTTGATATCCATATTGTATAAACACATTCTAGGGGTACCCGGGTCCACGTTTTGGGCTATATCTCCAGACCCTAGCCTCCCAGTTGTATGAAAATTATCCTGTACTATAGCGCTCATCAACAGCTTCCATTTGATATCCATACTGTATAAACACATTCTAGGGGTAACCGGGTCCACGTTTTGGTATATATCTCGAGACCCTAGCCTCCCAGTTGTATGAAAATTATCCTGTACTATAGCACTAATCAACAGTTTTCATTTGATATCCATATTGTATAAACACATTCTATGGGTACCCGGGTCCACGTTTTGGGCTATATCTCGAGACCCTAGCCTCCCAGTTGTATGAAAAGTATCCTGTAATATAGCACTCATCAACAGCTTCCATTTGATATCCATATTGTATAAACACATTCTAGGGGTACCCGGGTCCACGTTTTGGCCTATATCTCGAGACCCTAGTCACCCAGGGGTATGAAAATTATCCTGTACTATAGCACTCATCAACAGCTTCCATTTGATATCCATATTGTATAAACACATTCTAGGGGTACCAAGGTCCACGTTTTGATCTCAAGACCCTAGGCACGTAGCGAAAAAAAGGTAGACGTTGGCCGATTCTCAGACCTACCCAATATGCTCACAAAATTTCATAAGAATCGGTTCAGCCGTTTCGGAGGAGTTAAGCCTCTAAAACCGTGACAGAAGAATTTTATATATTAGATGAAGTGTTCAATAAATATTCGAAACTTTTTCAATTTTTTTTTATTTTAATAAAAAACCAGTTATGTATAAATTTTATATTGCTAGTAGTTTTTAATTCGAAATCAAACAAAGACAGGCTACACATTTTTTTGTGATTGTTGCGGCAATAGTGTGACAAGAAAAAAATTTTATTGAAAAACATTTGATAGTTGAATACAAAAACAAAAACATTTCAACAGCAACATATCGGCACTTTCATGTTTGTGAGTGTACCCCATATGTAGTAGCAATATACAGGTATTGCATATATGATTTTAAAAGATCAAAAAATATTCAAAAATGTTCAAACTTTTTTTTATTTAATTTTAGATCTTCGTATTTTTTTTTTTTATTTTTTTTAAATGTATGAGTTTTAAGCGGGGGTTGCCCTTATTGCTTTAAATGTATGAAAACATTTATTTGAAGCAATTTTTTATTTATAATTTATTTAATAATTTGGGAAAAATTTAAACAACGTGACATCAGGACGGACAAGGTGACAGCTGTTTCGATTATACCTTGTAAATCTCTTCAAAGCCTTTTCTCCCGGGAGTGGGATTTGGACCCGTACTCCTACGATGGTTGAAGTGTTACAAACGGCTTCATCCACGTCATGCCGTCATGGGAGCAAAGGCTTTGAAGAGATTTACAAGGTATAATCGAAACAGCTGTCGTCTTGTTCATCCTGATATCACGTTGTTTAAGTTTTTCCCAAATTATTAAATACATTTTTTTTAAATGTTTCGAAAACGTTTTGATCGTTTTATACAAATGAACAGAACTCGGGGCTGTTTGATTTATTCCCAAAAATTTTATTTAAATTAACAAAATTATTTTAAAACCTTTCGCAATTTTCTTTAACATTTCCATAGGATTAGAAAAAATGTTGAAATTGCACATAAATTTCTTGTTGTTGTTTTTGAAGCTATAAGGATACTACCCGAAAGCCAGTCTTAGCAATTTTGATGGTCCTTTGCCGGATGCAGATCCGGTACGTTCCGGTACCAAGCCTGACCATCTCGGGAACGATTTGGTATGACCACATGCGACCTTCCAGACCATACCGCCCTCCCAACCCCTAGATCCATCAGGAGTTCGCGTTCGCCAGAACCTCGGCTGTTAATGAAACAGGATTCGACACGAATAGGTGAGGTTGACAATTGGGTTGGAGAAGCTCTATATTGCGTTGGCAACCCCTTGGAAGTGTTGCGCTGCACAACCCCTTTAATCTATTTGGTATTTTAATCACCTCTTACGACAGGCATACCTACGGCGGGCATATTAAAACCCCTTAACCCGCTGGGGGTCATAAATTTCTGAGCTTTATTAAACCTAAAAGAAAATTATCATTTGCCGAATAACTTTTTCATATAAAATTAAAGAAAAATTTTAGAAATCCTGGATACTCATTTTTTAACCACTTGATAGTTACACTAGAATTTCAATATTTTGTTAAAATTAAGAGAAAAAAAATTTGCAAATTTTTCGAATATTTTTTAAACTTGTCATAAAAACTGGAAAAAAGATTTTAAAACTTTTGAAAACTTTGTTTTGAAACCATTAGAAAATTATAGCAGTATTCTTGGGTTTTCGTTAAGACTTTAAAAATAAATTTGAAAAATGTCAAAATAATTTTCTTGAAATGTTTTTAATTTAAAAAAGGATTACAAAAATGCTGCCAAGTTAATATTTAAGTTTTCTGAGAGTTCCACTAAATTTTTGGTGTTTTCATAAAATTGTAAGGAAAAAGTTTTGAAAAATTTTCCAATATTTCTTTGTATATACTATAAATTAAAAAAAAAAAATCTAAAATTTTGAAAACTGCTTTAAAAGCACTAGAATTTCGTGTTTTTAAATTAATTAAAAGAAAACCAAAAAGTTTTCATAAATATACATATATTCCTTCAGCGACCTATCAATTCCTATAGAACATATTTTGTAAAAACTGGCTCGAGGTAAAATTATGTTCCACAAAAATTTTTCGCGTAGTTTTTAAAATATGAAGAAAACTTGAAGAAATGAAATGAAAGTTGCTCGAGTTTTAAGTTGTTTTAATTAAAACTGGAAAATTTTTAGGAAAGTTTTTGAATTTTTTAATAATATTAAATCCAATTTTTATAAGAAAAATATTGAAAAAAAAAAAACAAAATTGTATAAATCATGCCAACTCCGAGTGGGTTATGTATATGAAAAGGGTTGTATCTACGTAATTTATTAGTTACGTCGTATATTACGGAAATCTCAATTTCATTTTCATTTCCATTTTAATTTTCAACATTATGCAGTCGCGCGTATTTATTCTCAGTTGTCAGTTGAGATACTAACTAACTGTTTGATGTGTCGGTTTTATTTGTGTGATTGTTTGTTTAATTGTTTATCTGTGTGATTTTCATTTTCATTTGCCATGCGATCGTTTTCGTTTTCATTACAAAACTCATTTCCACATCGTTGGCATTGTTAAGCGGCTGCTGTGAATTTTTAGCTATACTTTGTTGTTGTTGCAAATGTTTGCTTCCCTTTTTGCTCTTACATTACATATGATATTGTTTTCTAATTATACAAGTCGTTATTACATAGCATTTACGACGTAGATAGCAGCTGTTCCACTGACACAAACTTCATGTTGACTTGTGGTAATGATTGGAGATGGTAGCAATCCGAAAATAACAACAACAGCCTACCACATGTTGCCAATTAGACAGTCTGGCAGCTAAGTAACGTTGTGAAGTTAGTCGCCATCAGCCCACCGTCTGCCATTGCCAAGTTGAATGATAGCAGGGTGGCTGTCAGAAGGTCCTATACATCTTTGGCTGACTATCGAAGTGACTGAGTGAATTCGTGAAAGGCTACTGTCAGCCGCTGTGACTGCTAAGTTCAGTAGAGCGAGAAGCACAAACAAATATTTATACATTTGCATACATTTGTAATCGTGAGTATCACATTTTTTTTTTTTTTTTTTTGTAACCTCTTTTGATGCTACTTTAATTAGGTTCATTCTATTTTTGTAAGACGTCATACAAATTATTACAATGTCTGCATATTTTTTTAATGTGCATAGTGTGCAGATAATTTTTTCTAACAGGGAGGGCGCATAAAAATATGATCCTTGGAGCAACTAAAAAAACGAAGACATGAAAAAGTAACACATTTTTAAACGCGGTGGATATGGAGACAGAAATGGAGACGTGGGTGGAGACGATGATGGAAACCTAGACCAAGACAGAGATTTATATGGAGATAGAGGTGTGGTCGTCGGAGATGGGGATGGGGGTGGATATGAGATGAAGATGGAAACTTGGACAGAGCTACGGACGGAAGGGGAGATGAAAACGAAAACAGAGACGTAGATGTGGATGGAGATGGGGACGTAGACCCAGATGACGACGTAGACAGAGACGGAGACGAAGATGGAGACGTGAACAGAAGCGGAGATGAATAAGTAGATGGAGACATAAGCGGAGATGGAGACGTAGACGGAGGCGTTGACGTAGACAGAGATGGAAATAAAGATAGAGACATGGACAGAGACGGAAATCTATAAGTAACTTGTAAAGGCTGATTTCATCAAACTGTTGTTTGGACCTAGATCTCACCCGGCGGCAGCCCCATAAATTCCAGGCACTACTAACTTTCACGGTGGGTTCGCATAGCTGAAATATTATTTCTACTACACATTTCGACGCATTTTTGCATCTTATTCAAGGGAAACTTGTTTGGTGAAAAAGTCCGTTAGAAAAAAAAGCATCAGGGCAGCCAAATATTCAGACATAAGATAATAAAATAACCAAAATGGTTCCGCGTCTTGTACATCAGAAGCAATAAACCGCTTGGCTAAGACCTATAGTAACACAATGAATCCACCTTCCATGAATCATTTACCCTGTCTTAATACTAGTCATGGGATTTAAAAAGACATTAAGTTTTAGTTTGTTAACACTAACAAACTGATATTGAAGTACTTTTTTTTACTTTACCTAAGTCTATTTGTAAACAAAAGATATCTCCTGTTTCAAAAATTACAACAAGTTCAATAACATCTCGTCGAATAATAAACGTATCAAAGTACCAGCAACAAAATTTACGCTGGCGCATGAGCGTATGTATGTGTTTGAAGTTGCACGGAAATTTTTTTTTCAAATAGGTGGCAACCCCAGATGGCAACCGTACTCAAAAATATCCCTATTGAAATGCGGAGTGAAATACCTTTCGTTTGATACCCATATCGACATATCCCATGCAATTTTTTTTTAATTTCGAATAGGTGGCAACTCTAAATGGCAACCCTACTCAAAAATGACCCTATTGTAACGCGGGGTGAAATACCTTTCGTTTGATACCCATATCGGCATATCTCAATTTTTTTTTATTTCGAATAGGTGGCAAGCCTAAATGGCAGCCCTACTCGAAAATATCCCTAAAGTAATGCGGAGTGAAATACCTTTCGTTTGATACCCATATTGGCATATCTCATGCAATTTTTTTTTTAATTTCGAATAGATGGCAACCTTGTGAAACATTCTGAGTGGCAACACCTAGGTAGAAAGTCTTGGAAGGAGATACATTATCTCTGTGCCAAATTTCATTTAAATCGGTTGAGCCGTTCCCGTGATCGTTCGGCTATACAAACAAACAAGAATTGCTCGTTTAAAGTTATAAGATATATTCGCAAAACAGAGCGTTTTCTTACTCCAAGCTTAGGCGCATTTCATTGGTTCAGTACTACATATACATATGAGCAAATGTACTTTTGGGGCAGAAGGGGTGTGGAAGTGCGTGATGAATGTGAGGCATATGAGCTATGCAATTGTTCCACATGCGCGAATATCTATAAAGCCATCGAATAAATTGAAACAGTTAAGGCCGTGACACAATGACATCTTTCATATAGATGCGTTTAACACGTGCTTATGCATTGCAATAACATCGCCACAATCAACCAAGATGTTGCGTTTGTAAATATGAAGGAACTTCAGACTTGGCAATTGAAGTTTATTACGCCTTGCACATTCACATACAAAATTTCGCGAAGCACTGTTGCAAACATTCTCCCTATACAACAAAAATACTTGCTAATATATTTTGTGTCGTAATCGATTGCTATATTGCAGTTTTTAATTGCGAAAAATGTTAGAAAATTTACCAACCAGTGGGAAAAATAATTTCACTTGCAAAGTGTGCCAACACCCTTAGCCAAAACAAATGTCAAATTCTTCTTCTTATGATTTGCTTGGAACAAAATTTGGGAGATGGCTACTTTTCAATATCAGATGGCGCCAGTGTCGCTGATTCTACCGTTCTCCATAAAAATGCGTGCAATCTACTCATAATGCATAAGCTTGTGTTAAACTCATCTATATGAAAAACTGCTTATGTGTCGGAGCTATTAGTTAAGTTGCGTTCATTTGCGGTATTTTGGTATACTAAAAGTTATTTAAATGCTGTTATTCTGATGAAAGCATATTCGAGCTGCGATGGCAACAAACGGCGCATGCGCAAAATGATATAAGCATTTTCAGTGATTCGGTAATCAATAATTAAGCGGCGCATGTACTCGTAGTGCGTGGTCAGATGATTTTTTTTTTTTTTAGTAAGTAAATGAGAAATTATTTTGTGCCTCGCTTGTGTAAAGGTAAATTGTTATATAAGTATGTATGTGTAATTTAAATTATAATATTTATATTTCTACACTGAAAAAGGTTTACAAAAGTATGTAATTAATGCTTTTGTTTGCTTTTTAAATTCGCCAAATAAATTTCAATCACACATAACTACTGAAAAAAAACGCACCCAAAACGACTAAACAAAAAATCGCAACAATCGATCAAGTCGAAGTCAAACATATCTTTAAAGTTTATTAAAAAACGTTTAATCATTTCGTTTAGCCATTTGTTTTGTATGATTACTTTTTAAACGAAAATTGCAGCAGCAGCAACTACGCCCACATGAAAATCATTTAAAATTTAAATTCATTTATTCCGCTTGCAGCATTTGTCTACACAAACAAATCATTGTCACCAGATTAGTGACTAAAAGACGCCAACGAGAAATAAAACAATTCATTGTCGCGCCGCAGTAGTTGGAAGAGATATAACAAAAAAATATTGGAAAATTAGTCAAACAAAGCTTAAAATTTAATGTCGTTAATATGCATAAGTTTCACCCACAATTGGTGAATGCATACCAGAGTTCGCAACTAATAGCTCTCGAAACCGATATTTTCAAACAACTGTTGAATTCCGGTACTGCTTTTTCGGGTTCTTGCCGAGGACTACAGTTTTGCAAGCATCAATTATATACTGATACTGATTTAGGAAGTGCGGGTTTGGGGAGAAGCGATCGAGCATGTTTTGTGCGCGTGCCCTACGCTCGCAAAACTAAGACTCCAGCTATAAGCAGTCACAAGGTTATCAGCTCTAGAAGCAGCATAGGTCCTAGGAAGCTTCAAAGATTTGATAAGAGGATAGAGTTATTTTATAACATGGGTCGTGGTTCCTGGTAGGGTTTTTCAGTTTGGTACTTGAACAAACTTTTGGTAAGCCTGTAGACTCATTCAATCTATGTGAGTTCTACATGGACCAGCCAGTTCAATCTAACCTAATCTAATTAGTTACTTAACTGTTTACTTAAGTGACGCTTAACCTTTAACAAATTTTGGGCCGCCAACAACTGGCTCCAGTCACTTCTTGTTTGTGCTAAGTAGCGCCAATTGGTAATACCAAGAGAATTTAAATCGTTTTCCAATCGGTTCTTTCAGCGAATGGGGGATTGTCTGCTTCCTCTGCTTCGGTATATGGGATCCGAAAAGAGTGCTTTCTTTGGCAGAGTATTATCTTTCATTTGCATGTCATGACCTTGCCAGCGTAGCCACTGCATTTTGATGCGCTGGACTATGTTTGATGTCTGCGTAAAGCTCGTAAAGCTCATCATTAGAAGTCCATAAATCTTTCGAAGAACTTTTCTCTCGAAAACACCCATAGGCGCCATACTTTTACACCATATAGGAGGACGTATATTATTAGTAACCTGGGTCGATTTGTATGAACGAAAGTTAACCTATATCGCGCCATCGATTTTTCGATAGGATTTGGGCTCAGGAAAAAAAGTTCCACTACGCATACCCAAACAAATAATTTTTGAGCCCGCAAAAAAAATCGATTTTTCGACCAAAATTCTTCTAAATCTCCATAAAAAATTTTTTTGTCAAAAACCTGGATTTACCAATTTTGCATTTGCCAATTGACACGAAAAAAATACATAAAAAATGATTTGGAGCCTTGAAAATGAAAAAATGCATAAAAAATCGTTGAAATTTTGCAGGCGCAAAAATTATTTTTTTGGGTATGCGTAGTGGAACTTTTTTTTCCTGAGCCCAAATCCTATCGAAAAATCGATGGCGCAATATAGGTTAATAAATCGACCCAGTCTAATGATTAGTGACTCGTAAAGCAAGATTTTCGTTTGCTGAGAGAGGTCGATAGTTTCCAACCGCCTACTCAGTGCAAACTGCCATTTATTGGCAAGAGTGACCTTTCACTGGATTTCAAAGCTGATGTTGTTTTTACTGTTCTGAAATTATGGCTGTCAATAGTGACGTGGTTTCCAAGACGCAAATGCGCTGACTTTTTGCTTGATGACAGCAGGCACTTCGTTTTCATTCACCAACGAATTAATTTTTTCCGTTTCTTTTCGCAGTGCGGGTGTTTAGATAATGATGATGATATTAACATCGTTGGCATACGCCAGTTATTCCATGCTTGAATGTAATATTTTTTCATAGCGGTTAAGTTCCGCAGCTTGTTTCATTATCTCCAGCATCAAATTAAATAAACCACGCGATACGGGGGTCTCTCTATTTGTTATATTTTCGAACGCCTCGGAGAAGTGCTTTCCATTTCTGACCACAGCTGTAAAGACATAGACGGAGAAAGAGATAGAGTTTGGCTAAGCTGGAGGGAGCTATGCAAAGAGGGATAGTGGGAGAAATTGAGAGGAGGAGTGAGAAAAACACGTAAGGGGAGAAAGACTTAGAAAGAGGAAAAGAGAGGTAGAAGCAAAGAAAAGAATTATAAAAAGGGGAGGATGTGAAGAGTCCAGATAAATCAAAGTTTGAGCAGAACAACGTTTGCTGTTTATGTTAGTATCTATATCAAAGAGGATATATTATAATAAGGGACGTCAATCTGCTATTCGTAGCCATTTGCTCGATGTTTTGTATGAGGTAGTCGCTGGTTTTTTTTTTAGGCAAGATGTGCATAAAATATCTTCTATACATTTTCAGGGGGATTTATGCTTACCTTTCCGACCGTATTTAATTAACTAATTAATTCTCTTTCCAAAAATCACAGTTGCATAAGGTGCCACATAGATAAATGGGAGACAATTCAAAAATGTCCCTCATAGAAAATATTCGGCATACATTTTTTGATTTCCAGCGAGTTACTCGCCACTCGTAGCAAACTGGTGGCTCTTATTATAATTTATCCTCTTTGTCTATATACATAAATAAATATGGAAATAGAAGTTAGTCTTTGGCTTTTATTTTTACTTCCTTTATATTAGGTCGGTTGAATGTTTGTCCGCTTTTCATACAAATCTTGCAATCGATTTTTAAGTAACTTCTCATTGAGCTACAAACGTGAAACTTTACACATAGGTTAGAACGCCGTGACAATGCAACAAAGGAAAAAATTCGTTAGGTGGCGCACGGATCGAAATAATTAGGTAAGAATTTGAAAATTTTCAAACCAGCTTTTAAGTAACTTCTCGATGAGTTAGAGACTTGAAATTTAAAACTTTATTCAGAGGCCGATGACAGCCGATGACACGATACAAAAAGATTCGCTAGGGGGGCACATGGGATGAGATATTTAGAAAAATAATACGAAGCGGAGGGAATTTTGTGATAGATTATTATGTAAGTTCACATTGAGCTACAACTGTAAAACTTCACGGATAGGATAAGACGCCGTTGTGTATAACATGGGTATCAAGTGAAAGGTGATAATGATTATTTTAAAAGGGAGTGGGCCTTAGTTCTCTAGGTGAACGTCTTTTCGAGATATCGCCATAAGGGTGAACAAGGGGTGGTTCTAGAATGCGTTTGTACGATATGGGTATCAAATTAAAGGTATTAATGAGGGTTTTAAAAGGTAGTGGCCCTTAGTTGTATATGTGAAGGCGTTTTCGAGATATCGACCAAAATGTGGACCAGGGTGACCCAGAACATCATCTGTCGGGTACCGCTAATTTATTTATATATGTAATACCACGAACAGTATTCCTGCCAAGATTCCAAGGGCTTTTGATTTCGCCCTGCAAAACTTTTTTATTTTCTTCTACTTAATATGGTAGGTGTCACACCCATATTACACAGTTTTTTCTAAAGATATAGTTTGCGTCAATAAACCAATCCAATTACCATGTTTCATCCCTTTTTTCATATTTGGTATAGATTTATGGCATTTTTTTCATTTTTCGTAAATTTCGATATCGAAAAAGTGGGCATGATCATAGTCGGATTTCGGCCATTTTTTATACCAAGATAAATTGAGTCCAGATAAGTACGTGAACTAAGTTAAGTAAAGATATATCGATTTTTGCTCAAGTTGTCATGTTAACGGCCGAACGGAAGGACAGACGGTCGACTGTGTATAACAACTGGGCGTCGCTTCAATCGATTTCGCCCATTTTCACAGAAAACAGTTATCGCCATAGCAGCTATGCTCTTACCAAATTTCACAAGGATTGGTAAATTTTTGTTCGACTAATGGCATTAAAAGTATTCTAGACAAATTAAATGAAAAAGGGCGGAGCCACGCCCATTTTGGAATTTTCTTTTATTTTTGTATTTTGTTGCACCATATCATTACTGGAGTTGAACGTTGACATAATTTATTTATATTCTGTAAAGATATTAAATTTTTTGTTAATATTTTACTTTACAATTTTTTTTTTAAGTGAGGGCGTGTTCGTCATCCGATTTTGCAAATTTTTATTTAAACCACATATAGTAATAGGGGTAATGTTCCTGCCAAATTTCATCCCGATAGCTTCAACGACTCCCAAATTACAGCTTACAAAACTTGTAAATTACCTTCTTTTAAAAGTGGGCGGTGCCACGCCCATTGTTCAAGATTTTACTAATTTTCTATTTTGCGTCATAAGGTGAACCCACCTACCAAGTTTCATCGCTTAATCCGTTTTTGGTAATGAATTATCGCACTTTTTCTGTGGGCGTGGTTGTAGTGCGATTTCGTTCATTTTAAATAGCGATCTGAGATGAGTGTCCTGAAATCCACACACCAAACTTTATCAAAATACCTCAAAATTTACTCAAGTTATCGTGTTAACGGACAGACTGACGGACGGACATGGCTCGATAAAATTTTTTTTCGATACTGATGATTTTGATATATGGAAGTCCATATCTATCTCGATTCCTTTATACCTGTGCAACCAACCGTTATCCAATCAAAGTTAATATACTCTGTGTGCAAAGCACGCTGAGTATAAAAATATTAAGCACACAAAATGTTAACACGACATAAATTGAAAGAGAAGTTCGGCCTTAATTTTCTCGGAAGTATATTACCACTGAGTAGTGTTTTTTACGACGTCGCTTTTCTTCCTTTACCACCTCTTTGCCTTTGTTTTCTAAAAGCTCGAAGGGTAGTCCTTCGGTTCGTTCTTCTTGGCTGCCATAAGGCAGTAACCCAAACCGATAGTTTCACTCGCAATATGCGGCTATTTAGAACACTGCTACTATGTATGTATGCTGCCAACAAGGATGATTTGATTTCTTGTTTTTTAACCGGGCGACAGCCTTTGTGTTATTTGTATTCTGGAACCATGTAGGGCAGATGACCAAATTTTAAGCCGTGTCAACCTTCGGCCTCCACCTGTGGCCTGGGCCGGGAACATATAAAAGCACTCTATGCGAATCTACACCTTTCCACTTATCGCGTAGCCGTAAATATAACCCATACAACCAAAAATAACCACATCCATTGTATTTTGGCTCACAGCAACGCCAATTTTGGTCAAAGGCCAAACTATTTTAAGTATGAATTACAAAGGCACTGCGCACGAGCTCACGCTTACCAAACAATATCTCACATTATATTCAAAAATATTGAAAAAAAAAGTAAAAGTAACTGTCTGATATGAAGGTCCCACAAAGTTCAACCAAACTTCAAAAATAGTAAGAATTTAGTAATATTTTTCTTGGTCTAACAATGATTCTTGAAAGCAAAAAAACTAAATAAAAGGCATTGATTTATTATTGCGTTAACGTTTTAACTTTATAATATTTGAGCATTTAATTTGAGCTCATTGAGATCATTTGAGGGTTGCACATACCGATATGTATACATACTTATGTTATGTTACTTATGTATGTGCTTCCTTTTCCTTATTTTTGTATTCTTTGCATGTCATATCGAATCTTTTTAAAGGCCGTAAAAGTTTTTTGGAAAATTCATTAGCTGAATTAGTGCTGCAAAAATAATGACTTTTGAGCGTAAGCACAGCTACCCTCTGACGATTGATTGTTGATTATTCGTTTGTTATTTTTTGGATCATTATAATTATGATTATTTATTTGTATGCTTCAAATGGTAAGATTTTTGCTCGTACATATACGCTTCGCTGGAGGGTTTTGTTTTTTTGTTTTTAATATTGTGTTGCAAGTGCGCCAGAGCATTAGAAGGGCATGGTTCTTTTGGCCAAAGCAATGTTTGATGAATTGGTAAGCATTCGAAACGCTCTCTCTTGAGGTGGATATATATATTTATATATAGGTTTATATTACTTATATAGGTCATATCAAAGACAAGAAGCAGTTTATATCAAAGAACTTAATAACTTTGCCAGCATAGCGCATAGCCTCCACGAGCTTACAAGAAAAAATATAGCTTTTGAATGGAGAAGGAGCAAGAAGTGGCTTTCCAAACATTGAAAGAGCGTTTGTGCACTGCCCCAATGTTGGCATATCCGTTTCCAGGAGTAAAGTTTATTTTACATACAGAAGCGGGTGGATATGTTATAGGAGGCTTTTTGTCGCAACTGCTCGATGGACAGGAGAATGTAGTTGCATATT
The DNA here is from genome assembly GCF_040869045.1 of Eurosta solidaginis. NCBI lineage: Eukaryota > Metazoa > Arthropoda > Insecta > Diptera > Tephritidae > Eurosta > Eurosta solidaginis. The sequence goes on along the minus strand of NC_090321.1, from coordinate 200,775,336 downwards.
ACAGCCAATCAATTGGAAAACCAGAGAGGAACTATTGCGTTACACTGAGAAATCTGTTGGCGTTGTTAGAGTGCATTAAACATTTTCCAAGTACTCTACGGGCAGCGATTCCTCGTCAGGACAGATCACGCAGCGTTGAACTGGCTCCTGCAGTTCCGTAATACAGAAGGTCAATTAGCGCAGTAGAGCGAGCGACTAAAAAGCTATGATGCAATGTCATGAAGACCATGTAGTTTGGAATTCAAACAGTGTTCAAAAGCTGAGGCTAAAGAAGACATTATAGATGGCCAGTTAATGACTATAACATATACGGAATAATGGGAAATGGAACAACTAAGGAAGTGTCAGCTAGAAGATACACATCTGTCACGTGTTATGCAAGGGCTCCAATGAAACGAAAGACCAAATAGAGAGGGGATGTCAGCACAGAGTCCTATTGCGAAGTTATATTGGGCTCATTGGAACAGTTTACAATTAATAGCCGGTTGCCTGCATCGAATATGGGAGAGTGAGGGTGTTCAATGTAAGAGGAAACTGATAGTTGTTCCAAGGAAAAGGATTCCTGGTGTTCTCAGTGAGCTACATAACGGTCCAAGCGGAGGTCATCTTTAAATCATGAAGACACTCTACAAAATTAAGCAGAGATTATATTGAGTTGGTTGCCGTCAGTCGGTCACTGAGTGGATTGCCAACAGTGAGATTCGCAGCAGAATGAAAGATCCCAAAACACGAAGTCATGGCCAGATGAAGCAATATATTTCAAGTGCACTATTTGAAATGATCGCCATGGAAAACACGAACAACTGCATTGCATCCTCAGTCCGATGGTATGGTGGAACATTTCAATAGAACCTTGGAGGAGCACTTAAGGAAAGTAGTGGACAAGTTCCATAAGGAGTGGGATGCACACATTATCCTTGATCGGCAGTGCATGAGACAACGGGCCAAATTCCCGCAAAGGTAATTTTTAGGAAAATTAACCTAGTGTAACCCTGGAACGTGTTTATACGACATGGGTATCAAATGGAAGGTATGAAAGAGTAATTTAGAAGGGAGTGAGCCATAGTTTTATAGGTGGACGCCTTCTCGAGATATCGCCATAAAGGTGGACCAGGGGTGACTCTAGAATGTGTTTGTACGATATGGGTATCAAATAAAAGGTATTAATGAGGGCTCTAAAAGGAAGTGGCCTCTAGTTTTATATGGGAAGGCGTTTTCAAGATATCGACCAAAATGTGGACCAGGGTGGCCCAGGACATCTTCTGTCGGGTACCGCTAATTTATTTATATATGTAATACCACGAAGAGTATTCCTGCCATGATTCCAAGGGCTTTTGATTTCGCTCTGCAGAACTTTTTCATTTTCTTCTACTTAATATGATAGGTGTCACACCCATTTTGCAAAGTTTATTTTAAAGTTATATTTTGCATCAAAAAACCAATCCAATCACCATCTTTCATCCCTTTTTTCGTTTTTGGTATAGAATTATGGCATTTTTTTCATTTTTCAAAATTTTCGATATCGAAAAAGTGGACGTGGTCATATTCGAATTTCTGCCATTTTTAATACCAAGATAAAGTGAATTCAGATAAGACTAAGTTTAGTAAAGATATATCGATTTTTGCCCGAGCGGAAGGACAGACGTTGGACTGTGTATAAAAGCTGGGCGTGGCTTCCACCCATTTCGCCCATTTTCACAGAAAACAGTCACCGTCATAGAAGCTATGCCCTTACCAAATTTCACAAAGATTGGTAGATTTTTGTTTGACTTATGGTTTTAAAAGTATTCTAGACAACTTAAATGGAAAAGGGTGAAGCCACGCCCATTTTGAAATTTTCTTTTATTTTTTTATTTTGTTGCACCATATCATTACTGGAGTTGAATATTGACATAATTTACTTATAAACTGTAAAGATATTCAATTTTTTGTTAAAATTTGACTTTTAATTTTTTGTTTTTTTAAGTGGGCGTGTTCCACATCCGATTTTGCTAAATTTATATAGCACACATATAATAGTAATTAGTAATAGGAGTAATATTCCTGCCAAATTTCATCATGATATCTTCAACGACTGCCAAATTAGAGCTTTCAAAACTTTTAAATTATCTTCTTTTAAATGTGGGCGGTGCCACGCCCATTTTCCAAAATTTTACAGGTTTTCTATTGTGCATCATAAGGTCAACCTAGCTACCAAGTTTCATCGCTTTATCCATCTTTGGTAATGAATTATCGCACTTTTCCGATTTTTGGAAATTTTCGATATCGAAAAAGTGGGCGTGTTATAGTTTCGTTGATTTTAAATAGCGATCTGAGATGAGTACCCAGGAAGTTATATACCAAATTTTATTAAGATACCTCAAAATTTACACACGTTATCGTGTTTACGCCCAGACGGACGGACGGACGGAAATGGCTAATGAATTTCTTTGTTCACCCAGATCATTTTGATATATAGAAATCTATATATATCTCGATTAGTTTATGCCATTACGGGGTACCGTTATGAGAACAAAATTAATATACTCTGTGAGCTCTACTCAGCTGAGTATAAAAAAATAAAAAAATATACCCACTGAGCTATCATATCTGTATAACGAAATGGTATAACAAAATGTTTCGAGAAAGAAGCCATAACTTTTCGTAAATGAAATTGTTTAATTAAAAAATTTAAGCTCTTGGAGTTTGTTTTACAACCAAACATGCACACAACTTTCTAATCTATTATTAGATTTTAACATTTTTTTGGTGTTGTTTTTACCCAATTTTAAGATGTTAGACTTGTTGAAACCTGCTAAAACCGAAGAATGGTTTAAAATTTAGGCTCAAATTTTTAACCGTGTAGTATAATATATATTGATAACTGGGTTCAGCGGACGCGTCCTGGCAAAAGCGTTTACCGATTCTGTGTGGATTTGGCCTAGGGCCTTCTCCTCCTCATATGGATCAAATTGCTGTGTGCTCATAGTACTTATGTTGTTGCGACTTCGTACTTTAGATACAATTTCGGTGGCATGCGCCTTGAAGGTGAGAGTATTATCGAACGTTACCCCTTATATCTTTGGATGACTGACAGTCGCTAGCGTGACACCATCGACGTGAACTTTCAATATATGTGTCAACTGCTCATACCACCCCGTAAACGGAGTGGTCGTGGATTTGGTCGGTGTTAATGCCGGGTCGTGTGAGGTGAGGAAACTACAAAAACTCGGGAGATAGCTGTTTATTCTAGAAACTAGTTTATCTACTGGAAAACCAGTACCGTAGCCATAATCGTGCAATCGTCGGCGTAAGAAATGATAGTAACCTTTTCTGGTGGGGAAGGGAGCTTTGAGACTTAGAAATTAAACAGATTCGGGGATAGAACACCACCCTGTGGTACCCCCTGTTTCATTGTCCTAGGCTTTGAGGTTTCGTTCCTAAATCGAACCGACGCTTGCCTACCATTCAGATAATTTGCGATACATCTTTTTAGACAAGGGAAAGGGTAGAACCTTCTATATCTTGAAGTAGCGTTGCGTGGTTGACTGTGTCAAAAGCTTTCGACAGGTCGAGTGCCACGAAATGAAAATGAATCGAATTTTTTATTGTTATGAGGAAAAAGTTACAAACTTGCACGCGGCAATTGTTAATAGGATATTTTTCTATATTTCACTTATTCAGCAGCTAACATTTCCTGTGCTGTGCTTTTAACTGGCGAACAATTGTAGTCATAATGGTGTTAAGGCAGACGCCTCTATCCACTCAGCCATTTGAATTCTCAGCTGCTCGCTTTGTAATTCTTTTAATACACAAATTGGTACATACTTATTGTGGCGAATATTTGCAGTATTATACATCGCTATGCTGCTACTTAATAAATGTACAACAACAATAAACCAAGCAGCCACTTTTATGTACATGAACATATCAAATCAAGCAGCCACGCATACACATAACCAGCAGTTTGAAGCAAAGAGATTATTTCACAAACACATCACGTTTTCATCAGCTCAGAGCAGAAGTTGTTACTCATACATACACAGGCATATAGCTAGAAGAAAAACATAAACTAAAGCATGAGATACAACTGTTCCAGGAGGCATGTTCATGAGAAGTCAAGACCTTAGGAGAAATAGGTGAACGAGGCCAACTTAGAGTATAAAAGCAGCGCGATGCAAGCGAGAATCAATCAGTTTGGTTTTAACATGCTTTTAGTGAAGTACGCGAAAATTGTAATTGTGAAGTACTACTGCTACAATAGTGTTCTAAATAAAGGAAATATTGCTATACAGAATATTTGAGTTATTTATTCGACAGTTCAGTATTCGAACAACACCAGAAGGTGCAAAATAAGCGGAACTTTCTAAAATTCGTTACAATATTGTTAGCTTAATTCACAAAGGACTTAACCCACATATTTAAAACTTTCCAGGAGAAGCAAAACACATTTTATTTTTAAATTCTCTATATGCAGAAATTACTTTTTAAAAGTGGCATAACTTCGTTTGTTTTTTTATTCCAACTATATACAATTTCTAATAGTGGTGTATTTTACCATATTATAACAAAATCTGGGAAAAATGTAGTTTTGAAAAAACTGTTGGTTGTGAATTAAGCTAACGATATTTACTAGAAAGTTTAAACCCAAATTGTAAAATGTAAAAATAAATCTGTTCGCAAGCACTTATCTCAAATGCCAAGATTCGCTTATTTTTGACTTAAAATTACTGGACGCGTATAAATGTTATATTACATTCCTCTACGACCCTCTAAACGTGAACATATCAACTCAAGCAGCCACACATACACATAACCAGCAGCTTGAAACAAAGAGATTATTTCACAAACACATCACGTAATCATCAACTAAGAACAGAAGTTGATACTCATACATACACACGCATAAAGCTAGAAGAAAAACATAAACTAAATTTGTGTTTATAAATACACGCACATAGCTAAATAACCAAGCATGAGATACAACTGTTCCAGGAGGCATATTCATGAAAATCTAGACCTTAAGAGAAATAGGTGAACGAGGCTAAGTGAGAGTATAAAATCAGCGCGATGCAAGCGAAAATCAATCAATTTGATCTTAACATGCTTTAGTGAAGTACGCGAGTATTGTAATTGTAAATTACTACTGCTACAGTAGTGTTCTAAATAAAGGAAATATTGCTATACAGAATATTTGAGTTATTTATTCGACAGTTCAGTGTTCGAACAACAGTAGAAGGTGCAAAATAAGCGGAACTTTCCAAATTCGTTACAATATTGTTAGCTTAATTCACAACGGACTTAACCCACATATTTGAAACTTTCCAGGAGAAGCCAAACACATTTTATTTTTACATTCTCTATATGCAGAAATTACTTTTTAAAAGTGGCATAACTTCGTTTGTTTTTTTATTCCAACTATATACAATTTTTAATAGTGGTGTATTTTACCATATTATAACAAAATCTGGGAAAAATGCAGTTTTGAAAAAACTGTTGGTTGTGAATTAAGCTAACGATATTTACTAGAAAGTTTAAACCCAAATTGAAAATGTAAAAATAAATGTGTTCGCAAGCACTTATCTCAAATGCAAAGATTCGCTTATTTTTGACTTAAAATTACTGGACGCGTATAAATGTTCTATTACATTCCTCTACGACCCTCTAAACATGAACATATCAACTCAAGCAGCCACACATACACATAACCAGCAGCTTGAAACAAAGAGATTATTTCACAAACACATCACGTAATCATCAACTAAGAACAGAAGTTGATACTCATACATACACACGCATATAGCTAGAAGAAAAACATAAACTCAATTTGTGTTTATAAATACACGCACATAGCTAAATAACCAAGCATGAGATACAACTGTTCCAGGAGGCATGTTCATGAAAATCTAGACCTTAAGAGAAATAAGTGAACGAGGCTAAGTGAGAGTATAAAATCAGCGCGATGCAAGCGAAAATCAATCAATTTGATCTTAACATGCTTTAGTGAAGTACGCGAGTATTGTAATTGTAAATTACTACTGCTACAGTAGTGTTCTAAATAAAGGAAATATTGCTATACAGAATATTTGAGTTATTTATTCGACAGTTCAGTGTTCGACCAACAGCAGAAGGTGCAAAATAAGCGGAACTTTCCAAAATTCGTTACAATATTGTTAGCTAAATTCACAACGGACTTAACCCACATATTTAAAACTTTCCAGGAGAAGCCAAACGCATTTTATTTTTACATTCTCTATATGCAGAAATTACTTTTTAAAAGTGGCATAACTTCGTTTGTTTTTTTATTCCAACTATATACAATTTTTACTAGTGGTGTATTATAACAAAATCTGGGAGAAATGTAGTTTTTAAAAAAGCTGTTGGTTGCGAATTAAGCTAACGATATTTACTACAAAGTTTAGACCCAAATTGTAAAATGTCAAAATAAATCTGTTCGCGAGCACTTATCTCAAATGCCAAGATTCGCTTATTTTTGACTTAAAATGACTGGACGCGTATATATGTTATATTACATTCCTCTGCGACCCTCCAAATATCCGTACAAATAAAAGTGGGAGTGCTTATTAGCCGATTTCGTTTATTTTTGCAAAAACTATTCATGGCTAGTCTTCTAACATAAGAACTCCTTCGAGTTAAAACACCCGAAATGTTCTAAAAAACTAAGGGGCAGCATCTCTCCCATTTTTGAATTAAAAAGCATTGAAATAAAGTAGTTTTCCCAAAATATATTGCCTATATACGATCATTGAAAAAATCTTCTACATAAAAATGGGCATGGTCCTTAACCAATTTCGTCCATTTTTCCCAGCCAAATTCGTTAGGAGAGGGGTTATTTGTTTGCCGATAACAAGTTTAACGGTTTTTGATATATGACTAATAATAATACTTACAATATTGTATTTATCAGAAGGGGGTTGTGCACGTCTCTTTTTAAAATTTCCAAAAGTTTTAATCAAGGGTCGGTATTTCAACTCACTATGTTATTTAAGTCGCGTTATTCACAATGAGGGTTTTGGTGTTTACCAAAATTTCATGTGTATAAATGTTTGAGTATCAGCAGGTCTGTTGTAATACCACAAAAATACACCCTCAGCCTTCCTCTTCGAACCATTTTGAGAATCAGATTAAGCCTACAAAGTTCTTGATGTCATGTTTCACGAGCTGACGTATATTATACACAATAGGATGTCCCATACAGCGCTATCTTGTGCTACTTAACGCGAGGCAGTTGCAGATGATGATACAACTCCTACATCGTATACCTAAAGGTACTCCTAGTCTCTTTGCATGCCTACCAATAGTGTGGAAAATTTGTATGACAGGATCATTTCCGACATCCTGGGGTTTGTAGCCATCTATCGTTAGCTTTTAGCTTTATGTATGTAGCGAAGGGTACATCCACATTCTTTGTCGGGAAGATTGGTTATGCCATTGGAAATCCTTGGTAGGTGAAAGCTCAAGCTCAAATTCTAAATAAATTGTCACACACAGACTCTTTACTTACTTACTTACTTAATTGGCGCTTAACCGTCTAAACGGTTACGGCCGTCCAACAAGGCGCGCCAGTCGCTCCTTCGCTCCACCAACCGGTCCCAATTAGTCACACCAAGGAATTTTAAGTCATTTTCCACCTGGTCCTTCCAACGGAGTGGGAGCCACCCTCTACCTCTGCTTCCATAGGCGGGTTCCGATAGAAACACTTTCTTGGCCGGAGCATCATCTTTCATTCGCATAACATGGCCTAGCCAGCGCAGCCGCTGCGTTTTCATTCGCTGAACTATGTGGATGTCTGCGTATAGCTCGTACAGCTCATCATTAAATCTTCTTCGGTACTCGCCATCGCCAACGCGTAGAGGTCCATAAATCTTTCGAAGAACTTTTCTCTCGAACACTGCCAAAGCCGCTTCATCTGCTGTTGTCATGGTCCATGCTTCTACCCCATATAGCAGGACGGGAACGATAACTGACTTGTAGAGTATGATTTTGGTTCGCCGAGAGAGGACTATACTTTTCAGTTGCCTACCTTGTCCAAAGTAGCATTTACTGGCTAGATAGATTCTTCGCTGGATTTCAGTGCTGATGTTGTTGTTAGTGTTGATGCTGGTTCCCAAATAAACGAAGTATTTTACTATTTCTAAATTATGGCTGCCAACAGTAGCGTGGTTGCCAAGGCGCATATGCGCTGACTCTTTGCTCGATGACAGCAGGTACTTTGTTTTGTCCTCATTCACCATCAAACCCATCTTTACAGCTTCTTTTTCCAGTTTGGAGTAAGCAGAACTAACAGCGCGGGTGTTTAGGCCGATGATATCAATGTCATCAGCATATGCCAGTAATTGCACGCTTTTATAGAATATTGTTCGAGAGCGGTTAAGTTCTGCAGCTAGTATAATTTTCTCCAGCATCAAATTAAAGAAATCGCATGATAGCGGGTCACCCTGTCTGCAACCTCGTTTACTTTCGAACGGCTCGGAGAGGTCCTCCCCAATTCTGACTGAGCTGATGGTGTTGCTCAACGTCATTTTGCACAGCCGTATTAGTTTTGCGGGGAAACCAAATTCAGACATAGAGGCATATACGCAGCTCCTTTTCGTGCTGTCGAAGGCGGCTTTAAAATCGACGAAGAGGTGATGTTTATCGATTCTCTTTTCACGGGTTTTTTCCAAGATTTGGCGTATTGCGAAAATCTGGTCGATGGTGGATGTACCAGGTCTGAAGCCGCACTGATAAGGTCCAATCAGCCGGTTCACGGTGGGCTGCAATCTTTCACACAATACACTTGAAAGGATCTTATATGCGATATTAAGAAGGCTGATTCCACGATAGTTGGTGCATTTTTCAGCATCCTCCTTCTTGTGGACTGGGCAAAGAACACTTAGATTCCAAACGCCGTGCATGCACTGGTCGTCCCATATTTTGCAAAGAAGCTGCTGCATGCGCCTTACCAACTCCTCGCCCCTGTACTTGAATAGCTCCGCAAGCAATCCATCAGCGCCCACGGCCTTGGTGTGCTTCAATCTGGTTATGGCTATTCTAATTTCGTCATAATCGGGCGGGGGACATATATTCCATCATCATCGATTGCGCGATCTGGTTCGTCATCTCTGCTCGGTGAATCGCTGCCTCCATTTAAGAGAGCAAGGAAGTGTTCCCTCCATAATCCGAGCACTCTCTGGACATCAGTTACGAATTCGCCGTTTTCGTTCCTATAGGAGTTTTCCCGTCTTAAAACCTTCCGTCTGTCGCCGTATTTTTTGGTAATATTTTCGGGCGTTATTCCTGGTGGCTAGCAGCTCAAGCTCCTCGCACTCACGCCTTTCTGCTTCTGCTTTTTTCTTCCTGAAAAGGCCTCTCGCTTCCCTTTTTAACTCACGATAGCGTTCACACACTCCTCTTGTTGCGCTCGCTTTTAACGTAGCCCCGTAGGCAGCGTCTTTTCTTTCGGTTGCAACGCGGCATTCTTCATCGTACCAGTTGTTTTTTCGTGGCTGGTGGTAACCAACTTTTTCCTCGGCGGCAGTACGAAGTGCTTTGGAGATATGCTCCCACTGCTCCTGTATTCTTTCGGGCTGAGTTGTGCTCTCACACAGACTCTTTAAACATACTTAATTAAGCATTCGCTTCGGAATACATATCTGTCACTAATATGGCATTGTTGTTTCTTATTGCACCTCTTATACTTCATGGCATTATTTGTCAATTAAATTCTTAACATTCTTGAATTGAAGCGCATTAATTTAGTTTAAACTAATCAACACAACTCAAATCATTTTCATGCTTAGTGATCAGCTTATTTCTTGAAATTTTTATTAAATATTTACTGCAAAGCTTTTTATGACCATCGCACTGCACTGAAGTTGGGTGGCTAATGGCATGCCGGCAGTTGTCAGCAAAAATATATCGAGCAAAGGAAATTAAAACAACGCCAAAAGGTTGACAGGCAACAAAAGTGTAAACTGGTCTGCTGATGGCAGGAAGTAAAATAAATACAAATATTAAAGTATGAGTGCATAAACATGTAGCGCTGATACAAATTTCTTGTTCTAATTACAATTCAAATAAATAAAAATTGGTTCGAACTGCATATAAAGGGTAATCATTAGAATATTTATTGCATATAGCGGCTAAAGACTAGTACACAAGTATTTATTAAAAGTCGCCAATCAAGGCATCTGACGGTGAACATTTTTGATTTAGTATACAACTTTAACTAAATGAAGTAAAATCAAGCATAGAATTATTTTCTAATTGAAATATGTAAGCAAAAATTTATGAATATTGCAAAATTACTAGTATGTAGCTATTTACTTAGTATGTGCTAACTTGCATACCTTGGTTACTTTGCAATTGCTACCGCTCGCCTGCACTTGCACATCATTGACCATAGCACAGTGGTCTGCAATATGAATAAAGTCGTAACATATTAAGTCGAATCAAACAATCTGTTTTCCTAAATCTTGGTACAACTTTTGAAGGAGCTAATTTTGAATATATTCAATTGTTCTATTTCTCACATCAAAAAACCTAATTTTTTGCTATTTTTGGTGGTTAATGTCGATAAGGAGTCGAACAATAGAGTAGCAAGGAGATGAGTCAGAACGAACGGGAGAGACGAGAGGAGGTACGATGTATCGAGCAGTATTAAGAATTGTCCAGGGTTAAGGAGCTGTTGTCGACTCAACAGGCTGTGAGATACAGAATCCGTTGTACTGTAAGCGGTATGAGGAGGAAAAATATTTGGGGATAATGAAAATGGAGCGATCAGCTACAAAAGTCAGAAATAACCCAATACCAATGGAAAAGAAAGAAGCAACTACCTCGAGAGTTGCAATTCAAAGGAGGGAGGGGAGAGGGTGCCGTGATTCGCCAGCAAAACAGGAGACAAATTTTGAAGTGGGTGATAAGCCAAATGGAGGTAACAATGAAATAACCAGCTGTTGCCAAGAGGTTCCGTGACATGGCGAAGAAGTCCCTGCTGATCGATCGTATACATCCCTTGCAAAAGAGGTGCAGTGAAATAACTCCCAAATGAAATAACTCCCATGAAATAACTCCCAATGAAATAAGTCCAAATAAAAATTAAATAACTCCCTACTTTAATAAATGAAATAACTTCCAAAGAAGGAAATGAAATAACTCCCAATATTTGTCAGTTATTTCATAATGAAACCACAAGTCCCAAAAAAAATGAAATAACTCCCAAATGAAATAAGTCCCAAAAAAATGAAATAAATCCCAAATCAAAATTTGAAATGGTATCTTTATACTATATAATCAATTACAATGAGATTTTAAAAATACCAAACATACATAACTATTGTGTACATATGTAAAAGTTACAATTACAAGAAAACTTGAATAGTGTCGTCGAAGTAAACGTAATTTATTTTAAAAAATCGCATTTTTTTATAAAATTAACATAATTTACTAAAAGTAAAAAAAAAAGGAACAAGTCTGCGTAGAACACCTTTCTGCAAAAAGGTTTTCTACGCAAAATTGGTATAGCGCCATGGCTCTCGCAGATATAATGATATCAACGACAAAAGTGGGTCCCCTATTAGTTATATCGCCTAGATAAATAGGGACTCCTCAATTCAATACGAACCTATCTGATCAACTACTCACTCAGAGACAGCTTCATAAAAAACTAAAAATTGGCAAATGGAGAAGTCTATCAGTTTTTTCTCTTTCCTGAGCATTGATATTTTTTGAGTTGATCGCTGTTTTGAACTAGGTGTCTGATGTATTCCAGAGTAATTCACAAGTAGATTTCCTACATATGTTGGACTACCGTCAAATAATGCGACAGGTATCACATAATATTCTGATCAGGATACATGAAGGTATGACTTGAAGCTCCTTGAGATGTCATCCTTCCCAGGCCATGCATACATCAGCTTCAATATCCCCTTGAGTAGGTAAAGAAAGGGAGGAACCTATAGTATTTGCCAAGTAGGCAGAATTGTTTTATAACATAAAGCTTAGTACCTAGTTGGGTTTTCCGTTTGGTATTTAAACGAATTATGTTAAACACTCACATGCAGTCTGTGTGAGGTCTTTATAGATTGACGCCTTGTAACCCAACCTAACTTCGAAGTCCGTAGATGTACATACATATGAAATAAACTTCATACGCGGTGATCTAAAAACCGACCTTTTGGTAATTTTTAACAGATTTCAGCCACTGTGCATAGTTAGAGTTGTTCAATATTTATTGCTTAAGGCAATATTATTTTTGCATTTTTTTTTTCAAACGCCAATTGTTTTTGTTATATTGATGCCGCACCACATTTTCTACCAATAATTCTAATGCAATAAATTATAGTAAATAAAAAAATAAAATTTTAAAGCTTGCTTAATTGCTATGTTACGATATTTGCGCGAAAGTGGGGCAACCATAATCAGTCGACCAGTTTTGCATAATTAGCAAAAATTGAAATCACTGAGTTTTACTTTATTCAAGTGATTGCCTTAGTTGTTTTCATAAACCATCATAAAAATAAAACATACATAAATATTTATTAAGTGAACACAATAGTGGGGTGTGTATGATGTTTATCCACCCACAAAAGCGTCAATCAAAGCAGCCACTACATAAGAGCGCTCAAGTAAGAAAAGGTATGTATGTTTGTTGGTGTTAAATGATAGCCAAACAGAATTTCAAGGTTGACTATGCAAATACAGCATAAGAAATAATTTTAACAATTGCACAAATATAAAACTACATGAATTTGAAGTATTGCTGTTAAGCTTAATTAGGTTTGTGTCTTAAGTCTTTCATATGAATATTGTTGAAGGAGCGTTCCATGATGGAGCATTAGAGTTGGGTCGTTTCGTTCTGAACTTGTTCAATTGAACGGGTCTCTCAACTGAACAAGTGAACTAGATCTTCGATTTCGGTTCTATTTGTTCTTTTAGTTCTTTCTCTCTTATCGTTCGCGAACATTGTAAATCCATACATACATATTTACGTAGAATTTGACAGTGAACACGATTGTGGGGGGGGGGCGGTCATTACCGCCGGGCCCGGGCGTTGGAGGGGCCCGGGAATCTTAAAATGCTATCCAAGCTTTTTGCTACAGAAAATAAAAAAACCACACCTTTAATCACCTTTCGTATATTGCAATCGGTTTAAATTTCAACAAATTTTATAAATCTGTGAACCTGTCTTTTAATGTGTATATTAATAATTTGTGAAGAATATGTATATTTCTATGTAAACATATTTACTCATATGTTGATCTGTATGAATGTGTAGATAAATTAAAGTTCGAGTTCGTAACTATATATTCATTGAATATAATATACATGTATGCATATATATGCTTAAATATACATGTATATACAAATGCATATAAATATTTAAAAGATGGTAATTTTGATTTTGAAAATTTCTTCATTTTAGTATGGGGGCCCGTGTTTTTTTTTGCCTCCGGGCCCGGATTTTCTCCCTGCTTACACTAAAGTTATGTGTGGACTATTTATGAAAAACCACAAATCACACAATAGAAGATTGCGCATTGCGCATGTAAACATTAGATCAGCTGTTTTTTGTGGGCAATTTTTACGTCATTTTCCTTTAGCTCTTGTTTTTTCTCTCTTTCTTTCATTCGCTCAAGCAGTCAAGTGTGACGTAGATGCGCAGAACGAAGCAATTTTGAACTCGTGAATGCGCAGTCTGGGTAGGTGATTTGTGATGAAAAGCCACTTTGGTAATAAACTTATTATTATATTTATTAAACTTGAAAAGTTCATATTTACAATTTGTATCTGTACTCTTTAAATTTCCTTGATCTTCCGAAATTTGTAACTTTTTTTGAAGTTAATTATACATATATATATTAACTTATTTATTCATAACACATTTAAATATATCCTCCCAAAGCATTGCTGCATACACACCCCCATCTATACTTGTTGACTTTTTTCGTGGGTGTGAGCAGCAGTGAACAAATTTGCTTGAAAAAAAAGGAACAGATGAACAAAAAGAACAACTTTTTCGTTCATCAGAAAAAGCACGAAAGAACCGCGTCTCTGAAATGAACGAAAGAGCACAACTCTATGGAGCATCCAGATAAGTGTCTTTTTAGATTGTTTTATACCAATTTTTAAAGTTTTTTTCATAACGATTTTTTAAATATTTAGCTAGAAAAAAAAGTACTTGTTTATATAATTTTTCATACCTATTTTCCAATACCAATTTATTTTTAAACAAAATATCCTTGTTTACCTTTGTTTTTTAAATTTTGTAAGCAAATTTTTTTTTTTTTTCGTTTTTAAAATTGCATTTTTATAAATTATTTTTTACTTTGTTTTCATACAAATTTTTAAAATTTTTTTTTAAATATTGTTTTTATATTTTTTTTAACTTCTGTTGTACGATTATATCTTGTTTACCTTGATTTTTTTATTTATTGTAAACAGTTTATTTTTAGTTTTTGTATAAGTTTTTAAGACTTTTTTCTTTGCTTTAATGAGAATATTTTTTTTTATTACTTTTATAAAATTTTTTTTTTTTGCAGAAAATTCATAGTAATTTTTTGAAATTTTGTTATACGAGTTCTTCTTGTTTACCATTATATAAAAAAAATTTTGGAAAATTTTTTTTCTATGACTTGTTTCTTTGTTTTCATATAATTTCTTTATTTTGTTATTACTTAAATTATTAATTTTTTTAAATTTTGTTTACTTTTATTTTTAAATTGTTTGCAATTTTATGATAATAATTTTTTTATTATCTACTTTTATTAAATTTTTTTCGTAAAACTCATAGTAATTTTTTTGTTATACGAGTTTTTCTTGTTTACCATCATTTAAAATTTTTTTGTTGCTTGATTTTTTTCCATAATGATTTCTTTCTTCGTTTTCATATAATTCCTTTATTTTTTTTTTTATTGCTTATATTATTAATTTTTTAAATTTTTGTAGACTTTTATTTTTAATTTTTTTGCAATTTTATGATAATAATTTTTTTATAATTTTTTTTCATAAGATTTATAGTAATGTTTTGGAATTTTTTTATACGAGTTGTTCTTCTTTATTATAATTTTTGTTTCCTTTTAATTTAAAAATTTTCTGAAAGCAAATTTTTATAAAATTTTATTTTAATTCTTTTTATTTTTTTATATTTTTTTTCAAATTTTCTTTTAAGCAAATTTCTTTATTTATTTTTTTTAAACTTTCTACATATTTTTTTAGAATTATTTTAAATTTTTTCTAATATTATATACTCGTTTTTTTTTTAACAATTTTTTAGAAATATTATTTATAAAATATTTTTTATAATTCCAATTTTCTAATAAGATTATTTTAATATTTTTTTAATTATATTAATTTTAAATTCTTCTATCTCATTACATTGAGGTGGGCTTTATTTAAAATACCTTGACCATAAAAACTAATCAGGAAAGCAATTTGAAAATCATTTGAAATTTACATATTTTAATGGAATGTTGATAAACAAAATTAGGTTTGTGTCTTAAATCTTTCGTATCTATATTATTCAATCAGTTAACTTGAACGATTTTTAATAGCTGTTAAATAATAAAAGGATTGCGTTTGAAAAAAGCATACAAAAAAGCGTACATTAAAAATGCAATTCAATTGTATTAATAAAGCTAAACACGCAATCACACCACGCAAACCTGATTGGTGTAGAGTTGAAACGACCTTTGAGGGTGTGGCCAAGCGCTGAGGTATTCAACACCACAAACTGCATTGTCATCATTTAGCCGCAATCAACAAAATGTATTTATTCAAATAGTAGACCAGGGTTATAAAGCATAAAAGTGTTGCAATTCACAAAAAGTGAGAGCGATAAAAAATTCAAATTTTTCTAACAAATGGACATTGAAGGCGTAGTCTGTATGATTTGTTGTGTTATAAGTCTTCAGGTGTCTAGTTAAGTTTTGCCAGATCACAATTTAAATAAACTAATGAAATTAAAATTGAAGAAAAAAAAAATACGAACACCAGAGCGCCCAAAGTTTACTTTCCTACAAAAATGTGTAGGGAAAAAAATGTTGGGAGGCATATCAACTTGTTTCTCCTTGAGTTGGAATACTAAGTTATAATATGTCGCCTCGATCTATGAAGTGATAATAAGGTGTTTATATCTGTTTTTCAGTCACAGCACTGTTTGTCAAAAATCTTTAGTATGCTTGCGTCTGTCCATCCCTCTATCTATGAGCAGTATAATCAATGTCAGAAAGTTGACTTTGTGATGACATTTCTTCACAGGCAAAAACAATGGGCGTAAAAAAATACTAGCCATGTCGCTTTTTTAAGTAGTTTAAGGAAGGTTATTGCTAGAAGCTTTTAACTGTCATGTAGCTCTTGTGATGTTCATCCTACCTTTTTTAGCGAATGATGTGCAATGCCATATCAACTGGACAATCAACTGAAAAGAGCTGGTTGTTTAATTGACAGTGATTATGTCACCAATGAAAATAGGATGATAACACAAAGCATTCATTGGTTTCTAGTAGGTAAAGGAACCATCCGATAGCAAGAGTCCAGAAGAAAGAAAAATGTTCACACCTCAGGATATTCTCCTGAAACCACAACAGACTCGGTGGTTCCTTCTAGCTACATACTGACTTTGCTTCTCGTTAGCATTATTTGTGAAAATGCACTTTCCGTGATGCACAGAGGTCAACGTGATACACTCGGCAGCCGAAGTATAAGCATTGCAGAGTAAGATAAAACATTATGAGTTTTAAAATAATTCCAACTACTAGGCGCCGCACATCATGTCCCTCACTATAATGCATTGCACTAATGGCAGTTTGGTACCTCAACGGACTGGCACACTCACATATTGCACTGCACATAATTCCAGCAAACAGACGCAGTACAACATCCACGTAATTAAGGCAAATCGGATGCAAGTGATCTTTATACGCACGTTCTAGATTTCAAATTTTTTTGGAAAAGTAGAGGAAAAGCATAAAAATCAACAAAATTGCTAACAACAGATACCGTCAAGTAATAGTTTCATTATCGGCTTATTTTCGATAGCGAATTACTATCCTCGAATTATCTGTTGGTTATCGGCATATTATCGCCGATTTATAGGCTTCATAGTCATTTCTAATTGGCATGTTACAAATGTGTCATCGATTATATATTGAAACTTTAGCCGTATTAGTTTCATAACAATCCGATAAGTAAAAAATAAGTAAGGAAGGCTAAGCTCGGGTTTAACCCAACATTGTATACTCAGCTGTCAAATTACAGCTTTCAAAACTTTTAAATTACCTTCTTTTAAAAGTGGGCGTTACCACGCCCATTGTCAAAAATTTTACTAATTTTCTTTTCTGCGTCATAAGGTCAACCCTCCTACCAAGTTTCATTGCTTTACCCGCCTTTGGTAATGAATTGTCGCACATTTTCAGTTTTTCGCAATTTTCGATATCGAAAAAGTGGGCATGGTTATAGTCTGATTTCGTTCATTTTAAATAACGGTCTGAGATGAGAGCCCAGGAACTTACATTCCAAATTTCATTAAGGTACCTCAAAATTTACTCAACTTATCATGTTTACGGGCAGACAGACGGACGGACATGGCGAAATGAGTTTCTTTTTTCGCCTAGATCATTTTGATATATAGAAGTGTATATCTGTCTAGATTAGTTAATGCTGTTACGGGGTACCGTTATGCGAACAAAATTAATATACATACTCTGTGAGCTCTGCTCAGCTGAGTATAAAAATAAATAGCACGCCGAAAATAAATTCGCGGCACTCCGATATAAAATCGAAAACTGTTCGAATTCAAACAAAGACTCGATAGCAAATCGATTAACTTTCGATAACAAATCGAAAAATTTTTGATAACAAATCGATAACTTTTTGATAACAAATCTGTAACACATAATGGTGAAAACCCTATCAACTCTCGATAACAAATCGGTAACTTTTTCATAATAAATCGATAACTCTTTCATAAAAAATATATAACATGCTGATAACAAATTCGTAAAACTCTGATAGCAATTGGATCACCTACCGATAACAAATGAAAACTGTTCAATAACAAACCGACAACTTTTTGTTAAAAATCGATTACTATTCGATAGCAACTCTATATCTTTTCGATAATATATCGATTACTTTCTCATAACCAATGAATAGCTTTTCGATAGCAATTGATAGCAAATCGATACTCCTTTGTTATATAATAAATTAGTACCTAGGTGGCCGAGCTTTGTTCGGCAGTCTTCGAGTATGCCGCATAACATACTTGATTCTACATGTCATCATTAATCAAACTCTACTTTTTTATATGTGGCAACGTTTCTCGAGTATCTTCATTCGCCGAATTATTAATTTCAAACATTTTTTGGTTATACATTATGAAAGTCTCACAATTTTATTACACTCCAAAAACTTGTAAATTTCACGAATGACAACTATCAGTTAGTTTAATTAAATGTCAACTTGCTTCCCTAAGCGTCATCTGTTGGTAAATAGTTAAATGGTTAGATGTCGTTTTCAAATGGAACATATGCCTCTAGTGTTCAACGGTAGAAAATTACCATGGTGAGTTACCTCTTTGCTATGGTGAGAAATATCTCTAATAGTAATCTGTGAGAAATTGCAATTATTGATTTCATATTTTCCAAAAATATGCATTTAAATATATTTTGCTAGAATTTGCCACGGCGCCTTTATATTTCATTTCAATTTTATTAGCGTGTGTGAAATTGAGAAAATTAAGTCGAATCATGTGTAAGACTTGTTTACGAAGATTTTTAACTTTAATGTTCTCCTTTAAAGCTTTAATAGAATATGAGTAAGTAGAGTACTATTTCGTCTAACTACCCAAACCCTAAATGGCAACACCCTACTCAAAAATGTCCCTATTGTAATGCGGAGTGAAATACCTTTCATTTGATACCCATATCGGCATATCTCATGCAATTTTTTTTAATTTCGAATAGGTGGCAATCTTGCGAAACATTCTGAGTGGCAACACCTAGGTAGAAAGTCTTAGAAGGTTATCCATTATCTCGCCAAATTTCATTTAAATCGGTTGAGCCGTTTCCGAAATCATTCGGCTATATAAACATACAAATATACAAGATTTGCTCGTTTGAAGTTATAAGATTTATAGCACTTTAATATGAACTCTATAACACACCTTTAACAAACCCTGTCTTTAATTTCCTTTACTTTACTTTGAATTTGTTCTGCTATGGTTGGGAACATATTCAGGAATATACGTACCCGGTACGTACCTAGTGACTGTTAGCTACAAAGAGCGTTAAGCTATTAAATATTGTGACGAATATTAGCAACACTAAGGGATACATCATCTCTAAGCCGATACTGAGCAGTGACTTGTATGCACATAACCAATTAATCATTATGTCTACACATATGTAAATACAAGCAGCGGAGAGCAACGCACAAACACATGCATATATCTGAGATACTCCCAAAAGTAGGCAATAATTTGTGCAAGTATCACTCACATATCCACGCGCATGTGAGAGGCTATAAACGTAGTTAGAGCTGGTAATTTTATATCTGATAATTAACTAGTAAATTCTAGAAATAGAAGCACCTAGAAATATGTCAACGAAACAGTATAAAAGCAGCAACAGTTGAGGCACGACAATGATTTTGATTTAAGCACGCTATCTGTCGAGAAGTAGTAGTATTTTGAAGTACTTTAACAAAGGCCATTTTGCATTATTGAATAGTATATTCAACAGTTTAGTGATTCGAACGTTAGCAGAAGATTTGGAATAAGCGGAATTTCAGTAAATTCGTTACAATTGGTGTCAGAAGAGGAATTGTTGAATAAATTCTAGAATTGCAGAGCACAACAAGGACATGGCGAAGTTAAATGAATTAAGGATCCAGTAACTGAAAAAGGAGTTCGAAGCCCGTGGATTGAATACAGCCGGCAGTAAGATCGAACTTCAAGCACGGCTACGAGACGCTATGGAATCGGAAGGAATTAATGTGAACGATGATGTCTTTCATCCTAATGGGGACGAGACAACAACAAAAATAGAAAAGAAAAGCGAAACATCGCAGGCAGTTACCAGCACAGACTTGAACGTGATATTGGCTGCAATATCTGCACTAACGTCGACAGTAACATCGAAGATTGAAGGACAATAAACACGTATTTCAGAAATGTCGACACAGATAACATCCAAGATGGAAACTCAACTGGAAGAACATAAAACATATATGGCATCCCAACTGGAATCGCATGAGACACGCATAACATCCAAGATAGAATCACAAGAAGCGCGTATTTCCGAAATGTCGACACAGATTACATCCAATATGGAAGCACAAGAGGAGCGCTTATCATTGCAAGTGGCACAATTGTCTTCGCAGTTAGAAGCACAGGAAGCAAGGGTAACATCAAAGCTGGAAGCACTGGATACAAAAATTGTACAGCTCGAGGACAAAATTGATGCCGAGATAGAAGCATTGAGAGGTCGTATACAGGAGTTGCAAATATACACCCCTGCAATTTCAGCGAGTAATCCAAAAGTAAAGAAACCATCCTTTGACGGTTCTGTTCCCTTCCAAGTCTTTAAGCTACAATTTGAGAAGACGTCAGCAGTGAACAACTGGAATGCGTATGATAAAGTTGCTGCATTGTTCGTGGCATTGAAAGGGCCTGCAGCTGAAATCTTACAGACTATTCCAGAGTACGAACTGAACAGTTATGAAGCATTAATTGCCGCTGTCGAGAGACGTTACGGAAGCGAACACAGGAAACAAATCTACCAAATAGAATTGCAAAATCGCTACCAAAAAGCCAATGAGACTTTGTAGGAGTTTGCGTCGGATGTCGAAAAACTGGCCTACCTAGCAAATACGGACGCACCCGTGGAACACACCGAGAGGGTAAAAATTCAGAGCTTCATAAATGGCATACGAGATGTGGAAACGAAACGAGATACTTATGCGAATCCAAATCCAACTGGCTTACGCCGGTTATGATTCAGGCCAAGATTTTACTCCAAGAGCTATGGATAGACGGAACTGGCTGGGACGAACCAGTGAAGCCCCTCCGCTTCATTAAATGGACGCAGTTCGCAAAAAATTGACCCAACATATCAAATATAAAGATACCTCGATGGGTTGACTACATCCCGAACCAGCAGGTTGAACTACATGGTTTCTGCGATGCGTCAGAAAAGGCATATTGCGCCACTATATATCTGCGAACAACCCACGGTGCCACCACGTAGTCACACCTTCTGGTCGCTAAAGGCAAGGTTGCCCCTCTTCGCACTACAAGTCTTCCAAGACTAGAACTATGTGCAGCTCTACTCCTTGCCCGACTAATCGCCGTCGTACAATCCCATCTCGAGCTCTCTCTTAATAATCTTTACATGTGGTCTGACTCGGAAATTGTGGCTCGAAAAGCCTCCCCATGCTTGGAAAACTTTCGTATCCAATCGAACAGCTGAAATTCTGGATATCGTCGGAAGCGCCTCCTGGAAGCATGTAGGCAGTCGCGACAATCCAGCAGATATGAGCACAAGAGTGGTCCTTCCTCCTTCAAAGCGAAACACTTTGCCTTAGCGTGGGAAGCCCTAAAGTCCCGATACGAGAACAGACGATTTCTCGTAGATAACCAAATGCGGGCCCTGATGAACTTAAAAACCATCACTACCGAAAACAGTGAGGATATACAATGGTTGCAATCGTTGGTAAATAATTGCCTACAAATTCTCGCTACGCAACAAGTATCTACAGATAACTGGGACCCCATACTTATTTATCTCGTGACCTCTAAACTCCCTGAAAATACAGTCACGTTATGGGAGCAGTCTCTGACTTCAAGAAGAGAACTTCCTAACTGGTCCCAAATGGACCAGTTCCTCACAACTCGATACGAAGTCGTAGAGTTAGTCGATCAATGGCGACCAAATAAATTTAAAGCCATCCCCCAAACTAGGCCATCATTTAAACCCCAGCAGTCGCATCCCTTTCAAAATAGATCGACCCCCACACCCAGTCTCATATGACAGAGCAGCGGACAATGTACAAGTGCGCTATGTGTAAAACCTCATCTCACCCCCTTATAAGTTGCTTCAAATTTAGGAAGCTGTCGACCTCTGATCGCAGAAGGTTTGTGAGAGAAAACAATATGTGTTTCAATTGCCTCTCTAGTCACACATATTGAAAGACTGTTGCAGTACTCAAACTTGCAATCAATGTCAAGATCGGCACAACTCAGTTCTTCACGAAGACACATCTCAAGTGCCGAAAAGACAACCCTCATGATTGCAAAAGACAGCCTCACAAGCCACTACCACGAATTCCACAGTCTCACCCGGTAATACTCGGAAAGGCCTTCATGCTCGCAGAAAAGCCAAGTGCAATCGTTTTATTCCGAAAACGATTGTGAAATAATTTTACCCACGGCTATCGTGCCCGTAGAGCATAAAGGAGAAATTTTCAAACTCAGAGCTCTTGTATATCAGGGATCTGAACGAACCTTTATCTCTACCAGAGCCCAAGATAGACTCAAACTCCCATTCAAACCCTCTAGATTTGAAATATCAGGGATGGGCGGCAAGGTAGTTCAGACCTCAAACAAATTGTGCTCCCTGACTTTGGTATCCCCCGATTTTAAAACCTGAATAAGTGCAGAGGCAATAGTATTACCCCGGCTAACAAAAATGCTCCCCTCTTTTAAGCTCACTAGCGAGCTTCAAGCAAAATGGGCACACCTCAACCTCGCAGACTCGAACTGTCACTCCCCCTCGCAAATAGATCTCGTCCTAGGCAGTGATGTAATACCGAAAATCATCCAAAATGGCGTTGAGAAACTTTCCCCCCATCTTCTAGCGCAGAAAACCATTTTTGGATGGATTCTGAGCGGTAGAGCCCCTGTGATGGTCAACGCTTTCTGCATGCAAGTGTCAGAAGTGACGAACGAAGATCTTAACTCTCTATTGCGAAAATTCTGGGAATTGGAGGAAGTTCCCACCAAACCCCAAATAACCCCAGAAGACGAGTTTTGCGAGAATTTCTACGCAGCCACAACCTCACGCGATGATAACGGTCGTTACATCGTAAGGCTGCCGTTTAAACCCAGCTTCCCAGAGTCAATCTTACTCTCGGTCTTCAGCTCTAAGCCAGTTTCTTGGAATGGAGAGAAGTTTCCAGAAGAAAGGGGATTTAAAGACTCAATATGATAGTGTCCTAGAAGAATACCTCACCCTCGATCAAATGGAGGAAACCGGCTCCTATGAAAAATTTGACGGAGGTAAATGCGTCTTATTTTATCTTCCCCACCACGCAGTTATTAAGCCCGAGAAAAAGACATCAAAGGTGCGGGTCGTGTTTAACGCCTCAAAGAAGTCGGCATCTGGACATGCGCTCAACGATGTTCTTTATACCGGCCCTACCCTCCAACCCGATCTGATGCTTCTGATTCTCAATTGGCGTACATACCAATTTGTTTTTAACGGAGATGTAGAAAAAATGTATCGTCAAATCATAATGCACGAAGACGACAGATACTATCAGAGGATCGTCTTTCGCTCATCTCCGAGCGACCCCATAAAAGACTATCGTCTGAAAATAGTCATATTTGGTGTAAACTGTGTCCCCTACCTCGCCATACGTACTCTTCACCAACTGGCCAAAGATGTAGAAGAAACTTTCCCCAAAGCCGTCCCTGTCTTGACCAAAGAGACATATGTAGATGACATTCTCTCTGGCAGCCATGAAATTCTCTCTGCTGAAACATCTCTCCCCCAAGTCATCCAAGTGTTAGCGTCAGCAGGATTTCCATTACATACAATAACGGCCAATCACCCCAGTATAATAAAAACCATCAAAGAAGAGGACTTGCTAGACACCAATCTTTTAAAATTCGAGAAAGCAAGCAACACCAAAACTCTCGGCATACAGTTGAACACCGACACGTTTTCGTATACAGTGGACTCAATACCCCTCTCGTCCGCTAGTACGAAACGACAAATTCTCTCCTCGGTCGCAAAACTTTTTGACCCCGCAGGGTGGCTTACGCCGGTTATGATTCGGGCCAAGATTTTACTCCAAGAGCTATGGATAGACGGAACGGGCTGGGACGAACCAGTGAAGCCCCTCCGCTTCATTAAATGGACGCAGTTCGCAAAAAATTTGCCCAACATCTCAAATATAAAGATACCTCGATGGGTTCACTACATCCCGAACCAGCAGGTTGAACTGCATGGTTTCTGCGATGCGTCAGAAAAGGCATATTGGGCCAATATGTATCTGCGAACAACCCACGGTGCCACCACGTCGTCACACCTTCTGGTCGCTAAAGGCAAGGTTGCCACTCTTCGCACTACCAGTCTTCCAAGACTAGAACTATGTGCAGCTCTACTCCTTGCCCGACTATTCGCCGTCGTACAATCTCCTCTCGAGCTCTCTCTTAAAAGCTTTACATGTGGTCTGGCTCGGAAATTGTATTAGCATGGCTCGAAAAGCCTCCCCACGCTTGGAAAACTTTCGTATCCAATCGAACGGCTGAAATTCTGGATCTCGTCGGAAGCGCCTCCTGGAAGCATGTAGGCAGTCGCGACAATCCAGCAGATATGGGCACAAGGACCCATGGACTTGGCAAATTCTTCGCTGTGGTGGAATGGCCCTGCGTGGCTGACCCAGCCCCCCGAAGCCTGGCCAAAACCATCTACCCGCAGCATCAACCCGCCTGAAATGCGCCGAGTCGAAGCACTACACTCAACTGAAGATGACCCCGATGTATTGGATCGATTTTCCTCTTTTCCTCGCGCCCTCAGAGTCATGGCATATGCCTTTAGGTTCATTAATAATCTCAAGGACCGAATTCGAGGCATTAAATCCGCTTACACTCCCTCTCTGTCTCATGAAGATCTCCGCAAAAAGAAAAATAAACTTGTGACGTTAACGCAAACCCGATATTTTCCTCGCGAAATAGCATGCTTGGAAAATGCAAAACCCATTGATAAAAGAAGCTCTCTACTAACCCTCAACCCATACCCCGATGAAAACGGGCTCCTCAGGGTTCATGGTATATTAGTTCATTCGACGTTTACTTACAATGAAAAACATCCCGTTATTATCCCAGAAAAATCAAGATTCGCTGTCCTCTATATACAGTACTTCCATGAACTTCTTCTTCACGCCGAAATACGTCTCATGCAGCAATGCCTCAGACAGTATCTCTATATTCCACGACTCAGACCCCTCATAAAGTGATGCATACATCAGTGCAAAACTTTTACCCTCTACAAGCAGAAAATGCGATCGCAAATCATGGCGGACTTGCCCCCGGAACGATACACATACGCTCAGCCACTACCGGTGTCGACTTTGCGGGGCCTTTTCAATTAAAAGCCTCCTTGCTAAGGTCTCACACCTTACTGAAAGGCTACGTGGCCGTTTTTGTCTGTTTCGTGACAAAAGCTGTCCACCTTGAGCTGTGCTCGGACTTAACAACCAATGCCTTTCTCGCAGCATTTGCTCGCTTCGTCGGACGTCGTGGATATCCTGCCACAATGATGAGTAACAACGGCAAAACGTTTATTGGAGCTAAAAGAGCGACCGAAAAGGAATTCGTTGACTTTATGAAAACTGCCTCTCAAGAAGTAATCGCAAAATACTCTCCCCAGGGCATCAATTGGAAATTCATTCCGCCCGGAGCTCCCCACATGGGCGGCTTGTGGGAGTCTGCAGTGAAGAGTTTCAAACTGCACTTCAAAAGAACTGCAGGAGCCCACAAGTTCACATTTGAAGAATTTACCACCCTCTTGGTAAGAATTGAAGCCGTATTAAACTCTCGTCCTATCTCACCTTTTTCCCAAGATCCCACCGAGTTTACCGCGCTGACCCCGGCCACTTTCTCAGAGGTGGCCCCCTCCTCGCTATCCCTGAAGTGGATCCCGCGGAATTATCTCTTATAAACCGATGGGACAGGGTAAAAAGTTTACATCATCAATTCAGAAAACGGTGGAAGGAAGACTACCTAAAGGATCTCCAGAAAAGGCAGAAGTGGAAAAATCCACAACCCGAACCCAAGGTCGGTGAGTGTGTTTGTATTCACGACGACTCACTCCCCCCGGCAGAGTGGCGTCTAGGACGAATTGAGAAAATATATCCCGGACCAGATGGTCATATACGCGTTGTCGACGTTCGCACTCAAACCGGCACCCTCAAACGCCCACTCGTAAAGTTATGTTTCCTCCCTCAAAGCGAAACACAGATAGGGCAAGCACGGCAAGCTCACCAAGCTACCACTGAACCACCTCTTCCACTTCTACCGCATTCCTGTCGCAACAGTATCACACTTTGCAGGCCCAGTGCCAACTGAAACTCACCGCATTAACATTTCTCTCACCTAAAATGCATTTATAACTGTACTTCCAGATCGCTATGGATCGCGCTCAACCGGCATCCCGAAGGTCAGTGAGATCGGAGATCGTCGGTTCGAACCACGCCGGCGAGTCCCGAACCTCGCCACTGCTAGTGGACTATAGACGATGCCGGATTTCCACACGTCAGCACGCCCTCCGAAATTGTGCTATATTTAAGAAAATGAAGCCGCCACAACGATGGATACTCGCGAGGGCGCATAAATTCTGTTTGAATTGTTTGGCGCTATCGCATGCAACAGATGACTGTAGTTCGTATGATCGCTGTCGAACTTGCGGATTAAGGCACCACTCTCTGCTGCATCGGCGGGATGCAACCCCGAGCATCCCACGTCATACCCAGGCACCCCGGCCTGGTCGCCAAGTAGTACCACCTCAGGTACCCTCTACCCCCACCGTGCGACCCCGTTCTCGCCCAGCTATCTCTCGGTCTCGTCCAGCTACCGAAGCACAACCGCCAACATCTACTGCGGCTCCACGCGCCGTTCGGTGCACCGCTCAAGGGCTGCAAACTGCCACTTTCAGGGGAAAGGTGTCTGACCTCCTCGTGCGAGATGCGCTACGGTCTCTTCAAGAGCTGGAAGAGGCTCTAGCCGCTGAACGCGCCTAGGGCGGGGACGATGTTTGAGCGACTGTCGTAGTCGCCAATAGCCAACCCTTCTATTTACTAGAAATTAGGCTTAAGAAAACCTAAACTTGAATTTTAATTGAATTATTGAATTTATATGTACCTTTTATTTGTAAGCTACATACATGTAAAAATGTATACTAGAATTATTTATACATTGAATATGTATAGCCATCATAATCCTTAATAGTCATCACTTATACTCATCAGTTGAGGTAAGTTTTATACCAATTTGTATTTCGCCCCTCTGGCAACCCCAACTGATGAGTTGACAGTTGACATGAACGTACATATGTACATATATATACAATGTTTTGACATTTTGCTTTTTTTACTTATTCGAATTCTTTTAACCATCTCGTGTGTGACACAAAATTTGTAAAGTCTCTTTAAAAGATATATAATATATTAAAAGAAATAGTTTCACTGCATAATATTATTTATTTGATTTGGTGAGGTGTAATAACGGAAAAGAAACAATTATAGCGTAGAAATCGGTATAAGAATCCTCGTTGAACACTACTAACTTTTTCTATGGTGCATAGCTCTTGATGAATCTGGACTATTAAGTTGTATGTGAAGAAAAGTCCTAAGTGTTAACAGCCTTATTTGCTAGCTGTGAACCAACGTTATATGCGATATCTATACGGCCGCTTTAATAGTAGAAATAAAGCATAAGTTAGCTTTGATGCAATTCTTGCCGATCCCGCTGCAGACAAACTGAACGCGATATTATCCAGCCCAGGAGCCACCGCCACCAGATTCAACCGCCACCAACATCAAAGCGCCATCTCACAACCACCACAGCTACATCCCACAAGAAGGAAAGTAAGGTAAATTTTGTATTGCCAGCTCCCCTAAACACCAACATTTGCTGAAACGGTATCGCATGCAATGACCCAGGAAACAGCCTCACTTTTGAGTAAGCCAACGTGCAAAGCTCATCGCGTGGAAGTGGAAAGGCCAGACTGGGTAGACACAATTTTGGAAGCACTGAAGGGGTCACAACAGAAAAATGCTGGAGTTATGAAATGTTTCAAGTGCGGCAACCAAGGCCACATTGCACGTCATTGCAGCACCGTTTCTAATAGTTCCAACAATGTGGGTGGCCGTAAACGCAGAGCTGAAGGAGATGAGCAAATCTGCAAATCTATTCAATCGTTAAACTAAAGCGAGTCAACCGCAAAGGGCAACAGCTGGCTCGCGCAATTGAATGCCCATAACCTCTATCTCACAAATTGGAAGAAGCTCAAACAATCTTACTGTCGGAGGACATGTGCATGGAAAGGAATGATTACTGATTGTAAATACGGGTACATCTCATTCCATTATTCGAGCGGATTTAGTCAAAAAGAAGATAAAACCATTGCATGGAGCACGATTGCGTACATCCACTGAAGAAGACACCACGATTCTAGGAGAAGTATCATGTGAAGTCGCAATTGGGAATGTCACGGTAGTACACAATTTTATAGTGGCAGAGATTGTTGATGAAATCATAATTATAGTAGACTTTTTAATCGACCAAGGCATCAAGATCGATATGCAAAGCAAGACGATGCGATATAAGAACTTGGATGTGCCACTTAATTTCGGCTACGGGAGAGACTGCAGCAGTAAACGAGTGCTGGTGAAAGAGAGTCAGCAAATACCACCAAAATCAGAAGCAGTCATCTGGGCAAAGGTTGATGGAGATTGTGGGACAAACAAATTGTGGGTTGTCGAAGCAGCAAACAAATCAACGCCGAACGTACTTGTAGGTAAAACCCTGGCTATAACAAAACAAGATGGACGTATCCCGGTAAGAGTACAATGAGTTCAAGTCACCACTCAAACTGACCAGAGAAGCTATTTTGGGAAGATGCCAAGAGGCTGAAGTAATAATCAATTGTGAACAGCTCCAGGAGGAGGTTTAAATAGCAATATTGATCTTTCAGATGATATCATGGCATGGACGGAGGGACTAGAGGAAGACTATCAGAGTAAGGCAAAACAACTGCTCCTAAAGTACACAGACATATTTGACCAAGATCGACATAAACCAGGCCACACCAACGGTGTGAAACATCAAATTGACACTGGAGATGTGAGGCCGATCCGTCAAGCTGCACCTAGTGTTCCACTAGGCGAAGCGGGAAGTTGTGAGTCAAATCATACAAGAAATGAGCGACAGCGGCTTTATTGAACCATCAGCTAGTCCATGGAGCTCACCGGTAGTACTTGTAAAGAAGAAGGATGGAAATATGAGGTTTTGCGTGGACTACCGGAAGTTGAATGACGTTAGGGATAAGGATAGCTACCAATTGCCAAGAATTGAAGACACTCTGGACTCGCTATCTGGTACGAAATGGTTTTCCACACTGGACTTGAAAAGCGGCTACTGGCAAGTGGAAGTGAAGGGGGAAGACAAAGAGAAAACAGCCTTCAGTGTCGGTGATGGTCTTTTCCAATTTACAGTGATGCCCTTTGGACTATGTAATGCACCAGGGAGGGAGGGGCCGTGTGTAGAAGTCCACGAAAGTGGGGAAAGCTTCTGACCGCCATTCACCTGGGAATGGCCAGAGTGATTCTTTTGCATGCGGTTCAAGCAGCTCACTACTGCCGGTCGTTTTCGGCCAAGTATCTGGGTAGCCGCTAAACATCCGTTTTAATATATCATTCATCTGCGCCCATGCGCCGACAGAGGAGAAAGACGATGAGGTTAAAGACACTTTTTATGAGCAATTAGAACGCACATACGAGCGCTGCCCCCGTCACTATACAAAAATTGTGCTTGGTGAATTTAACGCCAGGGTGGGCAAAGAAGTGTGTTTTTGGCCCTGCAGTCGGAAAGTTCAGCCTACACAATGAAACTTCTCCTAACAGACTGAGACTGATTGACTTTGCCGGTGCTCGAAACATGGTGATATCCAGCACGAGGTTCATGCATAAAAAGATACATCAAGCTACATGGCTGTCTCCTGATCGAAATATTCGCAATAAGATCGATCACGTTGTGATAGTCGGACGGCATGCCTCCAGTGTTTTAGATGCGCGCACGATCCGAGGACCTAACATCGACTCGGACCATTATCTCGTTGCAGCCAAAATACGCACCCGCCTCAACGCGGCTAAAAACAAGGAACAAAAAACACAAGGGAAGCTAGACGTCGAAAATCTTCAATCACAACAGACTGCCAATGATTACGTAACTCGACTCTCACACCTGCACTCTGAGAGCACAACTCATCCTGAAGCAATACAGGAGCAGTTGGAGCATATTTCCAAAGCACTTCGTACTGCCGCCGAGGAAAAAATTGGTTACAGGCGACCACGAAAAAACAACTGGTGCGATGAAAAATGCCGCGTTGCAACCAAAAGAAAAGACACTGCCTACAGGGCTACGTTAAAAGCGAGCGCGACAAGAGGAGTGTGTGAACGCTATCGTGAGTTGAAAAGGAAGCGAGACGCCTTTTCAGGAAGAAAAAAACAGAAGCAGAAAGGCGTGAGTGCGAGGAGCTTGAGCTGCTAGCCACCAGGAATAACGCCCGAAAATATTACCAAAAAATACGGCGACAGACGGAAGGTTTTAAGACGGGAAAACTCCTATAGGAACGAAAACGGCGACCTCGTAACTGATGTCCAGAGAGTGCTCGGATTATGGAGGGAACACTTCTCTGTTCTCCTAAATGGAGGCAGCAATTCATCGCGCAAAGATGAAGAACCCGATCCCGCAATCGATGATGATGGAATATATGTCCCCCCGCCCGATTATGACGAAGTTCGAATAGCAATAACCAGATTGAAAAACAACAAGGCCGTGGGCGCTGATGGATTGCCTGCGGAGCTATTCAAGTACGGCGGCGAGGAGTTGGTAAGGCACATGCAGCAGCTTCTTAGCAAAATATGGGCGGAAGAGTGCATGCCCGACGGTTGGAATCTAAGTGTTCTTTGTCCAGTCCACAAGAAGGGGGATACTGCAAAATGCACCAATTATCGTGGAATCAGCCTTCTCAATATCGCATATAAGGTCCTTTCAAGTGTATTGTGCGAAAGATTGAAGCCCACCAACTTAGTCAGAATTGGTAAGGACCTCTCCGAGCCGTTCGAAACTAAACGAGGTTTCAGACAGGGTGACCCCCTATCGTGCGATTTCTTTAATTTGTTGCTGGAGAAAATTATACTAGTTGCAGAACTTAACCGCACTGGAACACTATATTATAAAAGCGTGCAACTACTGGCATATGCTGACGACATTGATATCATCGGCCTAAACACCCGCGCTGTTAGCTCTGCTTACTCCAAACCGGATGGGTTTGATGGTGAATGAGGGGGATTCAAGGGGTTGTGTAGCGCAATATATAGCTTCTCCAACCCAATTGTCAACCTCACCTTCGAGCGGCGAATCCCGTTTCACTAACAGACGAGGCTCTGGCGACCCCAAGCTCCTCATGGAACTTGGGGGTGGGGAGGGAGGGATGGCCTGAAGGTTTAATGTGGCCACATAAATCGGTCTCGAGATGGTCGGGCCAGCACCTTAATGGTGCTGTGTTACCGGAGCATATCGGATCTGTATCCGGCAAAGGACCATCACATCGATAACACTCCCCAAAGCCTTCGGGGAGTAACCTAATCGCTACAACAACAACAACAACCACATGGTGAATGAGGACAAAACGAAGTACCTGCTGTCATCGAGCAAAGAGTCAGAGCATATGCGCCTTGGCAACCACGCCACTGTAAAAGACTTCGTTTATTTGGGAACCAGCATCAATACTAGCAACAACATCGGCACTGAAATCCAGCGAAGAATCAATCTTGACAATAAATGCTACTTTGGACTAGGTAGGCAATTGAAAAGTAGAGTCCTCTCTCGGCGAACGAAAATCATACTCTACAAGTCACTTATCGTACCCGTCCTGTTATATGGGCCAAAAGCATGGACCATGACAACAGCAGATGAAGCGGCTTTGGGAGTGTTCGAGAGAAAAGTTCTTCGAAAGATTTATGGACCTCTACGCGTTGGCGATGGCGAGTACCGAAGAAAATTTAATTATGAGCTGTACGAGCTATATGCAGACATCAACATAGTCCAGCGAATTAAAACGCAGCGTCTGCGCTGGCTAGGCCATGTTATGCGAATAAAAGATGATGCTCCGGCCAAGAAAGTGTTTCTATAGGAACCCGCGTATGGAAGCAGAGGTAGAGGGCGGCCCCCACTCCATTGGAAGGACCAGGTGGAAAACGATTTAAACTCCCTTGGTGTGACCAATTGGCGCCGGTTGGCGGAGCGAAGGAGCGACTGACGCGCCTTGTTGGAGGGCCATAACCGTTTAGACGGTTAAGCGCCAATTAAGTAAGTAAGTAAGTAATGCACCAGCTACAGACTCATGGATTAGGTACTGAAAGGACTGCATTGGAAAACATGCTTAGTGTACCTAGACGACATCATCGTTTTGGGAAAGAACTTCGAAGAACTTGGAGGAGGTTTTCCAAAGAATAGCTGGTGCTGGTCTGAAACTAAGTCCAAAAAGTGTTCGCTGTTTAAAAGGGAAGTAAATTATTTGGGTCACAAGGTAACGACAAAAGGCTTCTGTACTGCGAATGAAAAGATAGAGGCAATAAAGGATTGGCCAAGACTGAACCTGCATGAATTGAGAAGTTTCCTTGGGCTGTGCATATAATACCACCGATTTGTACCAAACTTTTCCAGCGTGGCCCAAAGCCTCCATGAGCTTACAAGAAAAAATAAAGCTTTTGAATGGAAAAAGGAGCAATAGGTGGCTTTCCAAACATTGAAGGAGCGTATGTTCACTTCCAGGGGCAACATTTATTCTAGATACAGATACGAGTGGATATGCTATAGGAGGCGTTTTGTCACAACTGGTTGATGGACAGGAGAAGGTAGTTGCATATTACAGCCGTTCAATTGGAGAGGAACTACTGCGTTACACGGAGAGAGCTATTGGCATTGGTAGAGTGCATTAAACATTTTCACAAATACCTCTATGGCCAGCGATTCCGCATCAGGACAGATCACGCAGCGTTGAAATGGCTTCTGCAGTTCCGTAATCCGAAAGGACAATTGGCACGGTGGATCGAGCAACTACAAAGCTATGACTTTTCCATTGAGCATCGAAAAGGTAGTACCCATGGAAATGCTGATGCAATGTCACGAAGACCATGTAGTTTCGAATGCAAGCACCGTTCAAAGGCCGAGGCTAAAGAAGACATTATAGATGGCCGGCTAATGACTATAACGTGTACGGATGAATGGGACAAGGAACAACTAGGAAAGTGTCAGCTGGAAGATACAGATCTGTCACATGTTATACAAGGGTTCGAACGAAACGGAAGACCAAACAGAGAGGAGATGTCAGCAGAGGGTCTCATTGCGAAGTCATATTGGGCACAGTGGAACAGTTTAGAATTGCTATCCGGTTGCCTTCATGGGAGAGTGAGGATGGTCAATGCAAGAAGAAACTGATAGTTGTTCCCAGAAAGAGAATTCCTGACGTACTCAGCGAGCTGCGTAATTGTCCAAGTGGAGGTCATCTTGGAATCACGAAGACGCTCGAGAAAATTAAGCAGAGATTATATTGGGTTAGTTGCCGTCAGTCGGTCACTGAGTGGATTGCCAATTGCGAGGTTTGCAATAGAGCGAAAGGGCCCAAAACACGAAGTCATGGCCAGATGAAGCAGTATATTTCAGGTGCACCATTTGAAAGGATCGCCATGGATGTCGCAGGTCCATTTCCTACTAGCAACCGCGGAAACAAATACGTACTGGTGGTTATGGATTATTTCAGCAAATAGCCAGAGGTATACCCAATCCCAAATCAAGAAGCGGAAACAGTAGCAGAAGTGTTTATAAACATTATGGTGTACCAATGGAGTTACATTCTGACCAAAGCAGGAATTTCGAATAACCTGTGTTCCGGGAAATGTGTAAATCGTTGGGCATTTGAAAAACACGGACAACTTCATTGCATCCTCAGTCCGGTGTTATGGTGGAACGTTTCAATAGAACCATGGAGGAGCATTTAAGGAAATTAGTAGACAAGTACCATGAGGAGTGGGATACACATATCATTATTCTTGATGGCTTACCGATCGGCAGTGCATGAGACAACTGGCCAAACTACCGCAAAGGTAATTTTTGGAAATGACCTTCGACTGCCAGCTGATTTGAAGTTTGGGATAGATGCCGATGCGGAGAGAAATGTCAAGAAATCCACTGGGTCTTGAAAGAGGAGCTGTGAGAGATACACGATCTGGTAAGGCAACGAGCAAAGATTATGAGTGACAAGATGAAAGCCAGATTCGATAAAGCAATTAATTCGGAAGGTTTTCAGGAAGGAGATTTGGTGCTGTTATACAACCCACAACGAAAAAAAGTTTTGTCCCCGAAATTACAGTGTAACTGGGAAGGCCCATACAAAGTTGTGCAACGGATCAAAGATGTAGTTTACCGCATACAAAACATTGGTAAACAACGAACCAAAACGAAATTGGTTCATCTGGAAAGGCTGGCGGCGTTTATATCGGGAAATTTGTCTGATCAGGACGATCAGACTTAGGTGGAGGGCAGTGTGACGAATATTAGCAACACTAAGGGATACTATCATCTCTAAGCCGATACTGAGCAGTGACTTGTATGCACATAACCAAATTAATCATTATGTCTACACATATGTCAATACAAGCAGCGGAGAGCAACGCACAAACACATGCATATATCTGAGATACTCCCAAAAGTAGGCAATAATTTGCGCAAGTATCACTGACATATCCACGCGCATATGAGAAGCTATAATCGTAGTTATAGCTGGTAATTTTATAGCTGATAGATAACTAGTAAATTCTAGCAATATAAGCCCCTAGAAATATGTCAACGAAACAGTATAAAGGCAGCAACAGTTGAGGCACGACAATGAGTTTGATTTAAGCACGCTATCTGTCGAGAAGTAGTAGTATTGTGAAGTACTTGAATAAAGGCTATTTTGCATTATTGAATAGTGGATTTATTTATTCAACAGTTTAGTGATTCGAACGTTAGCAGAAGATTTGGAATAATCGGAATTTCAGTAAATTCGTTTCAATATGGCCTAAAGTTTATACGAGATCCTATGAAAGCTTACAACCAACCAGAGTTTAATTCTCATTCAATTGAAAAAATGTTACAATTTATTTGCCAGATATCTTTGAATATTTGTGTTCACATTTACATACATACTTATTTATGTACATTATATTTTGCTACAAAAAATGTTTTGCCAAATATTTAGTTTAAAATATAACAAGACTTCAGGGTGTTTGCTACAGTTCCAAATGTTGTTGTGGTTTATCGATTTATCTTTTATTATTGTTATGTAAGATTTGTAAACCTTTCACTTGTGTTGTATGTTAGGTAATCTATTTTTGCGGTTCGAGATCACCACATGCTAATTGTTACTGCTGTTGTTGTTGTAGACAATGCATTAAAATGTGTGCTGCGGCGATAATTACATAGAAGTTGGTATGGTCAGCACGAATGTGGATTAGTACTCATAAAAAAATTGTATACTGTGTAGGCGAAAGCAAACCTTCAGTAAGTGAGATCGTAATGATTTGCTATTTTCTCGTTATATGGATCATGAGGTTAATTAGGAAAATAATAGAGTATGTAGCGCTTAGATTGTGAACAGAAGGAAATGGCTGTTAGGTGTTTACGAAATGGGACTGAGACAAAACGAAGATATATTTTTAATGTAGTATTATAGCCAAGGTGAAAGCAAGACTCAATTCTCGATGCCACATGTAATTTTACTTACATTCATAAGGACACATGCCCTTCGCCTAGGGCACTTGGGCATTTCCTGCAGCTGCATGGCTATCATCACC
The DNA here is from genome assembly GCF_040869045.1 of Eurosta solidaginis. NCBI lineage: Eukaryota > Metazoa > Arthropoda > Insecta > Diptera > Tephritidae > Eurosta > Eurosta solidaginis. The sequence goes on along the minus strand of NC_090321.1, from coordinate 200,739,453 downwards.
AAATATTCAAAATTGTTAAAGTCACTCTCATTCAACAAATGGTAAAGGGGTCACGTTTATGCCGAAATGCTTGATTAATCTGCACATGAAAAGCAGAACTCCCCTAGAGTGGCTTTCGGCATCTCAATGTGCCTATTGTAAATCTGCCTTTAGAAGAGAATTGGCTCTTTGCTCGGTTGTCAAACTGTTAGATGGGTTAACCCGAGAGCAAATAATTTTAGTGCATTTGTCTCTCACGGCTACTAGGGGCTGGTTTCGGATCCCTTTTCCCGCTTTTCCTGGATTGGCTAGGATTACATCCTTAGTGGAGGCGCTTTGCCCCTATCTCTCCCTGTGGTGCCTTGAAGTAACCCTTCGAATTACCAATACTGTCACTGTTGGATTCGTTTGTCCTGTGCGCTCCCACATTCTACCCTCCATCTGTTGTACTTTTATCAGTATCTATTCCAAGTAAGTCCCCTCTCCGGGTTCGGATGTGTAGTCTCATGGTTATTTCTTCGAAAGAGGAAAGTCACGCGAAGGTTAACGCTTCATCTATTAGGCACGCGTTCAGAGCTAGATCGGGGCAAAAGCTTGGTACCATGCACGATATCCAGGCCATGAACAATAACCCCTAACAGGTGTTTTGCACCGAGATACCATCAGTACTGCAACCAGTATGAACAGAAATGATCTTTGCTCGAGATGAAGGGTAAGCGATCGGCTTAAAGCGGTTTTAAGGAGCAGCAAGGACCCAATACCAGGATCAGGAAATTGACTATCTGCGTCATCAAGAACCGGAATAGCGAGAGATGACTGCTTCGAAAGCTGTAAATCAGAAATAAGGAGGAAATTGTGGTGATATCCCAAGAATAGAGAGCGCGCATGTGGAAGTGTATTACAAGCTAACGGGAGGTAACATCAAGATTTCGGCTTTCGAAGAACAAGTTAAAAATGGAGCTTGGTTCACAGCCGGAACTTATCTGCTTTATAATAAGATAATTAGCAAGATAATTAGCAAGCAAGGAACACGTTTGAATCGGACGAAGTAGAATGGATCTGGGATACCTTAAAATGTCATAGACGTTACGATGAACGTGTTGAGGTAAACAAAGAGATCAACGATGCTACGAAACGCCGTAGAACAGTACTTTTGGAGGTAGTTTGTTCTCGTCCACATTAAGCTTGTACGACAACAAACCGTCAGGAACTACACCTGGGTATTTCATACTATGTGTTTAATGCAGGATTACCCCTCCTAGTTGAGGCCTCGTCCAATGCGGGACCTTATATATCTTAGTAGATACCATCACAGAGGTAGTTGTTGGGATACTCTGAGAGTCCAATCTACTGAATCAGAGAGTGAAATTTACTCAAATTTAAGATAAAAAAAATTTCTATGTTAGATGACATCGTTGTACAAGCCTTACTACAAGAATTTCTTTCGTTACACATTGAAAATATTTCCATTCACTTTTCCACTCACTGCAATAACCAAAGGTTGTAAATTTTGACTCACAATCAAATTTTGTGTTAGCCTCATGTCAATCTTAGTGTATCTAACAAATTGACACTTGCAAAAGCGACATAAAAAGCTTAAAATAAATATACCTACACACATACATGCATACATACATTCGGCATAGTCATTTCAACACAAACGTCACTATGATCTACGACCTCGTCAAAGCGTTTAATTTCCAAAACAACAAGAATAACAATTTTAGATGCCATTTTTTATACAAAAAATGGCCTTTCTGTAGTAGCCAGCGTCACAATGCATTATAAGCGCGAAAACGAGCTTGCCAATAAATGCAAACAGGAAAATAACAATTGGTATGATAAAACTAGATCGCAGTATACTTAAGCACATATGTAGCAATAGCAAAGTTAGATAAATAGAAATGCTTTTGATAAACAAAATTGTCAGCTTTAAATACATTTATTCATTCTTTCTTTGTATTGCATTCGTTTCTAAGCGCTGATTTGGTTTTTAACGTTTGCGCATGCGCAGAACAACCCAACTCATTTCTGTTTTATAATAACAAGCAATAACAAAAGCGTCCATATTCAATGACTAAGTAAGCACCTTCTGCGCGAAGAAATAGATTTGTGTAGCACCACAACAACAAAAGCTGCAAAAATAGTGAAACTGATTTTTTTTCTCTGTCGATAATTTGTGCACATAACCTTGCGAAACATTTTTAATGAAATTAACTTACTTAAAAAATATTATTATTTTAGATAGATGGTGAACTGAAAATGTCAACAAACTTAAGTTAATATAATGAGTAGTGCACATTGGTCGATTTGATTATTTAGATTCGATAACAAACATTGCAGTGAACTGATAATAGATTTTTAAAATTTATTTGAAAAATAAATACAAAATTTTGGGTTTGAATTCTTAAAAGTAAAAGATTTTTTGATTTTCAATATTTCTTTCGAATTTTGAAAAAAAAAAAACAGATTAAGGATATCTATTTATGAAATATTAAATGCTATTAACACCCACTTGTAGAACGGCAAGCTATCTTTTAAGCTCATAGTTAACTTGACATAAGGGCCTAAACTCAAAAGTGTTTGACAAATTTTTTAATTAATTTTGAGCTAACAAAAAGAAACTTGCCGTTTTGCAAGTTGGCCTAAGAAGAAAGAATAACAGAAAATTTTGATTTGATGAATTTTGGTTTCATTAAAAAAGTTTGTTCTTGGACCTTTAAAACACTTTAAACTCTTAAATATTTTTTTTTAATGTCGAATTTGTTAAAATTTTTCTATTAAGAACAAATTTTTCTTTGAAACAAAAACGTTTGGTTTCCAAAAAATGTGTTGAATGTTCAAACTTATTTTGTTCGAAACTTTTTGTTTTAGAAAAAAAATCTTAATATTTCTCGACTTTAATTTAAGTTAATTTAATTTATTAGCACTGATAGCAAATAAATTACTTATATAATCTTCATATGAATTTGTTTCATAAAAGGAAAAAAAATTGGATTCCATATTTTTTCTAAATACGAATTGATTTCAAATTTAATTTTTTTTTTATTTTGTGCTAGAAAAAAATTCTTCCCTGTACTTTTTTTACTATCAAATTTGTTCTTATTGTTTTTGTTTGAAAAACAAAATAAATTTAACTTGGAAAATATTTTTTAGGTTTTATGAAGCACAAACTTTTTTTTCGAATTTGTTCCATTTTCTTTTTGTTTCGAAGTTGTTCAAATTTTCCTTGGTTTAGAAAATATATTTATACTCTTTAAAGTTTTTCGAATTTTCTAAAATACTTTTTCAACTCTTAATTGTTTTTTTTTTTGATAAAGTATTCAAGGTTCGCAAGGTTCGAAACGAGCTCAAGGCTAGAACAATAATTTTTTGTAATGATTATTGTTTTTCAATTTTTCTATAACTGAAAAATTTTATTTTGTTTTTGGAATAGTAGGTAGAAAACTTTTCAGACAACCTGCCATAGCTGGTAACGAATTTCCGAGAAACTGATTAAAACCATCTTTTTTTGAAATATTAAATACTTTGAAGAATAGAAGCCTACCGAAGCCTTCGAGCTGTTGACATTGATAGCTCAATTAGAGAAGAATTGATGTTCGTTACCTCCATATGAGTTTGCTTTAAGAAACAAATTTTTTTTTTTGTCAGAAAAAAAGAAAATAGGAATCGTTCATTGATCAAATTTTTTTGAGCTTTCTATGTTTTTTTTTAATTAATATAATTTCTTTCGAATTTGTTTTAAATTTTTTGTTATACAAAAAAAAATTGTTCATAGCAAATAAGTTTTAGTTTCAAAAAATATTTTTTGTATTCCTAAATTTATTTCAAATTTTTTCAAAATTGTTTGTTAAAAAATATTTTACTTATTCGACAAATTTTTTTTGTTTGGTTCATATATTTTGTTTTGCAAAACAAAGTCAGTTTTAGAAGCATATCTTGAATTCTTAAATCGTTTTCCAATTTGTTAAAAATTGTTTGTTTTGTAAAAAACTGTAATTTTCGAAAACAGCTTTTGAATTCTTAAGATCTTTCGTATATTAAAAATAACCGGAATATTAAAAATTATGAAGAGAGACTTACGTATATGAAATATAGATTTTTTTCAGGCGATGCGAAATTAATTTTTATTACGCTCATATGAACAATTTAAGTTGTAAGAAATATGTTTTTGTTCATGTTTTTTCAAAATTATTTATGTTTGAAAAAAAATTGTTCATTGAAAGAAACTAGTTTTAAAAAATATTTTTCAAAACCCTGAAGTTTTTCTGAATTTATTCTAAAATTTTTGTTATACCCAAATTGTTCATTGAGAAAAGAATTTCAATTTTAAAAATATTTCTTGAACTCTCAAATTTTGTCCAATATTAGATTCATATTAATTTGTTGAATATCTTCTTTAAAAAAAATTTCACTGAAAACAAACATTTTTTGAGAAAAAATATTTTCCCATATGAGAGCAAAAGAGTATATTTAATTCTTTAAACTATTTTATCTATCTATTGACCAAAGAATTGTTGTTATTTTTAAACGTTTTTGAATTCTTAATTTTTTTTCCAATTCGTTCAAAATTTTTGGTTTTGCTCAAAAACCTTGTTCATTGAAAAAAAATTAAGATCGGATGCTTTTGTAAACTGTCCGACCATCGCAGTAGCGCGGGTTCAAATCCCACTCTCGTGATAAAAGGCTTTGAAGATATTTACAAGGTATACTCGAAACAGCAGTCGCCTTGTCCGTCCTGACGTCGAGTTGTTTCAATTTTTTCCCAAACATTTAATGAAAAAAAAAATTGTATTTAAAATAATTCGAACTCTGAAGTTTTTTTGGAGTTTTTTACAAATTTTCTGATTTGTTGAAAAAAAATAAAGGTTTAGAAAGCATTTCTTGAACTCTTAAATCTTTTTTCATATTTCTTCTAAATTTTCGTTGTTTTTTTTTTTTTGGGCTTCTAAATTTTTTTCGAATTGTAAAAACAAACCTATTCCGAAATGCGGGAGACTTATGCAAAATTTTGATTTTTCAGAAGCTAAAATTATCTTTATTAACTTCGTATAATTTTTTTCAATATCTTCGTTTAGAAAAAAAATGGCTCATATAATAAAAAATATTTGCTCGTGGTGAAAAAAAAAATTATAGTTATTTTTTAAAGCTATTTTCGATCTTTTCCGGGTTTCAAAGAAACTCTAATGTTATTAATTTTCCTCCACCAACGAAGCCAAATAAACCACTGTGTAGTGTTAATTGCTTTTTCTTTGACGCTTTTTGTTTAAATTTTCTGGATCATTAGACAATTGTGTGGTTTGCTGCCTCTCTATTTTGTCTGTTATTTCATTGAAATAGTTTTGGATTCCTTTGAGCATGCGCACTCACATTCAAATTCTAGTGTTTATCAGAGCATTTCAAATAATTGGATAAAGTTATAAAAATTAAAAAACTTAAAATGCTGAGTATGAAGATAATTCGACTTTGAGGTTTAAAGTCAAATATCTCAAAAAAAAATATTATTTTTTTTTTTCATTCTTCTCTAACTGTCTTTCTTTCATCTACAAGCAAATCAAATATTTCAACATAATGCCCAACAATTTTTTTTGTTTTTTGTGTGCAATGTCCAAGTGCCAATTAGTTGATAGCTCATCCGTTTGCCACCTGCGGTTTGCACTTTATGATTGTAACCTTGAGCTATTACACTTAACTCGTGTTTGCTTATGTATGCAAGAGCCCTGGATTGTAACCTGCGCAGCGTTTACTCCCACTTTTTTAAAATGCAATGATGAGCGATTGCTGCCCTCATCAAGTCAAATATTTGTTAGGCTGTTAACGCCCCTCAATATACCGTTGTAAATGCAACAAATACTTACATGTGTTAAGCTTTTTTGTTTACATACACATCGTTCGTTAAAATCAGTGATTGGGTTGTGGTGGTGCAATTTTCGATCATTGTTGCTGTTGGTCAATAAATTAATTAGGCGCACACAAATTTATGAAATCAAAATTAGATTTTTGTATAATTTGGTTTTAGTTCCTTCCATTCATTTGCAGCTGTAGTAATGCTATATTTCATACGTATGTACGTTTCGTGTTGCACAATTTTGAAGAAGGTATGAGGTGTATTTAGGCTGGCTAGAAATGAAAGGTTTCTATTTCGTGACTAAGTTTTGTGGCAAAATAGCATATTAGTAACAATAATTTGGTGCAATATGACTGCCCACTACAGACGGTATTTACTAAGATGGAACGGACTTTTGATAGCAGAAATAAACTCGAAGGACTTTTCCAAACCACTACCGGATAGCGATCATATTTTAAAAAAAAATTCTGAAATATGTTGATGTCAGATGTTGCTGGAACCTGCAGTTTGTTAAGTCAGTACTGTACCGCTCTCTTTTCCACATAAACTTTAGCAAGAACGAAAGCTCAACTTATATTACTTCCGACAGTCTACCATGAGAAATCTGAGCAACTTTTTCTGAAGTGCGGCAAATAAGGCCGCAACCCTTGAAGCACATACGAGAGAGTTGGCCATACGTCCGAAAGTGTAATAAAAAAAACAGCAAGGTTAGGTTGGATCAATAAAAGGTCGGTCCGGTTAATGAAAAGATTTCACGCAGACGGAATGTTTCCTTAGTGCTATCATAATTTGTTTGACGACCGAGCTGAAACCCCCTAATTGGCTACCAGAAGTTTTCTGGTTTCTAGTTCAATTGTTGCCATGAGATCTGGCAACTCTGTCGCCCCAAGAAGCTGGAGCCCTGACCTCGCGAACGTAGGATACGAACACAGAACATGCTCAGCAATTTCCTCCTGCCGCTCGCAGTTGCTGTATCTTCCGTTACTGTCGAGGCCTAACTCATAAATATGTGATGGCAGTATGGGGTTTCCAGGTAGTGTGCCCACCTTAAATGCTCTCTTTTTAGAACAGGATTCTGCATTGCATAGCACAATTGTGCCCTCATTGCGTATGCGAAAGGGAAATCACTTTCACTTTTTGGAGATCTATGCTTTAAACATATGAGCATTTTTGCAAGTCTAATATCTTATGATTTGAATACGATCTAAGAAATTTGCAGCTCCGCAGCTTTGTCCACGTCTTCATGAATCATATGAAACTCCTATCTGTTTTTGATTTCCTCCAAGCGGATTGAGACGTCCACCGTCGATTCATCGAGTGCCCTCCTTTTTCTCCTGTATAGATGTATAGTCCAGTTTGACCCTCCAACGCTTGCTTGGATTCCAGAATACTTTTTAATGAAGTACTATGTGAGATTATTACCTTATTAATATATATTGTAACGAATTTAGTAAAATTCCGCTTATTCCAAACTTTCTGCTAACGTTCGAATCGCCAAACTGTTGAATAAATAACTCCAATATTCAATAATGCAAAATGGTCTTTATTAGACTACTTTGAGAGTACTTCAAAATAACTCTTTCTTCACAACTAATTGCGTGTTTAAATGAAACTGCTTAGTCATGCCTCAGCTTGTGCTGCTTTTATACTCTCGGTTTCCTCGTTCACACATTTCTCCTAAGGTCTAATGATTTCGTGAACTTCATGCTTATTTACCAGTTATATACTTGTATATTTGCAGTTTGTATCCATATGTGTATGTATATGTGAGAACTACTTCGGCTTAACCTTCTTACGATTTGTCATATGAACCTTTGTTGGCACCTACAGTTAAGATTATATGATCGTGTCTGCTAAACGGGTCATCTGAGCTAGTGTTATTTTATAGTTTTCGCTCTTAGTTCTTGGAAGTACTCTACCTACTCTTTAAGGATGGGAACTCGGATCCAACATCTTCGTTATTTTAGTCATGTTAGTAATTTATTGTTTAATATTAAAGCGTGCCAGCCATTCTACTATAGCTGGCCGCAATTGGGAGCACTGAAACGACCAAGTCTTCCTACATCTAGGGAAGCATACCTTCTAGCCCATAAGAATTTCGTCTTTTTACTGCAAGACCTGGGCTCTGACGGAATTGGGCTTTTATTCGTTGTAGTATTGTCGCACAGCTGATTAATCCATTTTCTCTGAAACACGCGGTTGTGGTAAGATTTAGAATCGTTGATAATCTGCAGAACTGCATACTGGTGAGGCTTATTGTTTATCAATTAATGAATATTTGCATATTTCCTACTTACATGACTTTATACATTCCCATAACCTCTAGGAACCTCTTTGAGGCTGAAATGGCAGTTCAGTGAAATATATCTATTCCATTACACTAATATACTCATACGAAATACAATCACATTTGATGTAGATTTGTGCTACTTCTTTACTTGAAAATTAATAATTTTTTCTATGCATTTTCATTAGGTCAGTAAATTTAATAGTTTAGCTTAGCATTTGATTTTATAACTTTTTGAATGATTATGTACTTCTTAAGTAGTCACCTAAAAGTGGTTTGGCATTAATATGCTCTAAAGTATGGGCCCTAAGTTTGTTTGTTGAAAATGCCAAGTCACAATACATATGTGTAACTGGATACTACCAAAAACTGATTTCAACTTAGCCAACGTTTAAGCGTTCAAAGACTTGCAATAAACACGATGATTTGCAAGTTTGTATCTTAAGTCTTTTGTTATTAGAAACTGTTGCACAGTGGCATTTTTGCATGGTTTACATCCTCATTCTATTTGGCGAACGATACGCTCAACGAATGATACCTGCTTGGACGATATCGTGTGCTCATGGTATTCTGAATCTTACGTTGCCGTTTATCGTGTAGCTTTACGTCGTTCGTCAACTACACGATATCAAGTGTCAAACTTGCTTGTTTTTGCGCACGTCCAAAAAGTTTACAAATAAGAGAAATAAAAATAAAGTTGTTAGTGAAATAAATATAGTGATATAAATAGAATAAAAGTGTATCAAGCTATTGCTCTGTTATTTGCGCCATATACCGGTGCTCCTCTGGCCAGATCCACATTTGCTTCCAGCTCATGAACATGCACGAGGAATTGGGCGCTTGTGGTCTTTTTTGAATCTTCTAATATAAAATACAAGTTTTTTATACAACAATACCTAATTAATTAATAATACTCACTTTAAACCAAAACGATACGTGAATACCTGTTGTTTGTTTTTGACACTTTGTTTTCATATTGGTAGCACCTTTTCGTGATACAGAATACCAATCGAGCACTTTCGTTACGTAACTGTCAGCTGTTATCATTTTGTCTATGTATTGCAATTCATAATGCGAACACACGAACGATGGTCGTTTTGGAGACGATATCGTCAAACAGAATGAGGCAGTTAGACGCGAAAAATTAATGCCTCACTGAAAAATGAATATATTTCATTTAAACCAAGTGTATATGTTTGTGTGCCTTACCCTACTTAAGTGAGGAGAGGCGAAGTGGTTGGGAGTTTGGGGGGTACTTTACAGCATTCATCATACAATCCCTTGTCTCTATTTACTTCCTCCCTAAAACAGTACACACGTAGTATTAAACGGCTTTATCTTTTTGCTTTTGGCCACGTTCTGCAACACACACCTCATACAACTCCCTCTTTGTGATCGTCATTATATCAAAAGGGGGACCTACGGGGATAAAGAATCATTTGAGTTATATGCATTAATATTGAATTATTATATAAGTTCAAAAACTATTGTGGTACAGCGTGGTTCAAACTTTTGGCGGGCTTTTCACCTCACGATTTTATATATTTTCAGTACAAAAATAATACACATTAAAAAACTCATAATTTCGTAAAAAATACTCAACCAAAAAACTTTCGAACACTTGCAAGATAATACAATTACGTGTAGATTTTAAATAGCCAAACAAAATTTTAGCTTTTATTTCGTCATCAACAACTCACAGTTTGACAGCAGATTATTCAATGAAGAACAATAATTATAAGAAATGATAATTACCGTTATATGTATACTCTGGACATTTTAAAAAGAAACTGCATCAAATTAAGAAAAAAAATGACTTGAAAATGTTTACTTTTTCGCGTCTAAACCAAGCAAAAATGCCACTGTGTGTTGGACCAACTGTTGGTACCCAATTTAACACGCTCATATTAGCTTCACTTGTATGTATGTTTGTTTGTAACTCCCTCGGCTATGCGCGCAAAGGCGAGTTAGACCCATCTAGCGGCAAGTTTTGACAACTCGCAGCAATGGTTACATAACTCGCTGCAAAATGGGTAGTGCTTAATAGCGGAGACACGAACCTCTGCTATGGTGCTATCAACATTAAATATCTAAGTGGATTGTAGATACTACAACGGTACCATATTTGCGATTTTTTTTTTAATTTTTTGTAGTTTTTTTAAACTATATTTAATCATAAATAACAACTTAAATAATAACCTAAACCATTTTGCTATGTTTAGAAAATATAACGAATTTACAGAAATTCCGCTTATTTCCAACCTTTTGCAAACGTTCGAATCGCTAAATTATCGAATAAATAACTCCAATATTTAGTAATGCAAAATGGTCTTTATTAGACTACTTTAAGGTACTTCACAATAACACTTATATTTCACAACCAATTGCGCGTTTAAATCGAACTAATTACTGACTACTTAGCTTGCGCTGCTTTTATACTCTCCATTGCTTCATTCTAGACGTTTCGCCTTCTAGAACTGCTGTATCTCCTGCTTGGTAATTGAGCTATATATATGCATGTGTATGTATGAGTAGCAACTTCGGTTGATGACTACATGTGTGTGAGTTATCCCTTTGTCGCCTCCTATGTATGTATATAAATGATGATTGATTTGATATACGCAAGAGTGGCAGCTTGCTTTCTTGTTGTTGTGCCTTTATTTACTTAGTATTAGCTTAGTGCTGCTAATATTTGTCACAATAAGAACATTACGACTGCAGTGGTGAATTGGTAGCATGCTCGACTACCACTCCAAAGGACCTGGGCCAAGGTCCGGAAAAAGCAACATCAAAATTCATAAACATAATTTTTTTTCTAAACGTAGTCGCCCTTTTGCGTGGGCTTGGAAAACACTATCAGTGTTTTTCGGCCATAAAAAGCCTCTCAGGGAAAATTTATTTGCCTTACAAACTACGTTTGGAATCGGCATTAAACATGTAGATCCTGTCAATTTATTAGAAAAATTAAGTAAATAATACTACGACGCAAATTGGAAAAGAAGCTCAGCCTAAACCTTCTCTGGGGTATATCACGCCCAGTAGTTGTTTTGTTATTTAAATAAAAATAACAGTAAAACGCCACCTTTTATACTCTCTAAAAAAAATTCCTCCATCCCTCCCGCGATTATTTTACTTTGGAACATCATCTTTTAACGGTTGTAACTCAAAATCTACCTATTTCACCTAGTCGTATGATATTTTGTTTATGTAGAGTGACGTTTAAACAATTTTAAAAGAGGCAGTACCACCTCCCCTTCCCGCTTCGTAAATAGTTATTTTAAGTCCCTATCACTCTGAGTCTTTTTGACTTATACCCATAACGCATGGCATATAAATTATAATAATTTAACCTTGTAAATTGTTTACAAGGTATAATCGAAACAGCTGTCGCCTTGTCCGTCCTGATGTCACGTTGTTTAAATTTTTCCCAAATTATTAAATAAATTATAAATTAAAAATTGCTTCAAATAAATGTTTTCATACATTTAAAAGCAATAAGGGTAATCCCCGCTTAAACACATATAATAATTAAGGTTTAAGTTATATTCAGAGAAGGGTCGAACGTTTTTCAGCCCCGAGATCGTTTATGTCAAAGCACTTGTCTTTACATCGGATGTATTTTCTATTCTACAACCGTGCACGGTTTCTAATAAACTCAAGATTTTTTGGAGTCCCAATTTTCGATATTCTACCCAAATTTTCAAAGTTTTTCGGGCTTTTTGTCGGTATGATTTCTAAACAATTTTGGCATGAAATTGAAATGGTTTTCGAAATCACTTCGAGTCTATCTCTGAATCATTTTTGAAACTTTTCAGGAAGATTTGAGCATAACAAGCAGATTATTTTCAGTTCAATTCCGTATAATTTTGTGATAATTTTTTTTAATCAGTTTGGTATCATTTCGGGTTGATTTCGGGTCATTTCGGGACTTTATCCAACTTTTTTTGTGGATAATTTCGGGGCGATTTGAGATCGTTTCGGGCTGGCTCTATTATTGGGGTATTATCTAAAGGTCATTTCACAACTATTTTGGCATTGTTGCCGGTATTATTTTAGGAATAATTTCAAGACTATTTCCGGATCATGTTTTATTTTCATCGTGTTTTTCAGTTCCATTTGCTATTGAAGCATTTTTCTTAAATGTTTTTATATTTAATTTTTCTTTCTCTCTTTTTATATATATTGTTTTCTATGTTTAGTTCTTTAAGGCGGGTTTGTCTTTGCGAGTCTAGAGTTTAACTTTGCCACTTTGTTCGACAACATCAAATTTTGCTCCTCATCTCAACTTAAGCGGCCGAAGTGGCAGATTTAAACTCTAGTCAACTTTAACTGGAGTTTAAACTGGCACTGAAAAACCGGACCTAAGGAATGTTTTATGATGCATCACGTGCTTTCGTATTTGCCCCTATTTTTAATAGCGCACACTGCACGATTTTTCTCTCTCAGTCTTTAACAAGAAAATTATCTATATCCTCATAACCCTACCCTCATAACCCCTTCCTGCGCTGGTGAACATATAGATTGCTTTTTTTTCATTGGCTCACTCTTCATTGCTTCGGTTAATTCCCCCAGATCTCATATAAATGCTTACATTTACATACAAACAGCTATTGGCAAATTCCATTTCCTTCCTTTTTCTTACCTATATCCTCTCACACACACACATGTTTACACTTTGTCGCTTCCTTTATGTTGATTCATTCATCTATGTATGAGCTTATCGCACTGCTTAATAATATTTACAAGCAGTCATGTATTTTGAAATGGCTTCTAGCGCAACAATTTTTCTCTGTCACTGTGTTATAATATTGAGCATGTGACGGTCTGTCTGACTGGCGTTTACTATCTACATACATACATATTGCATAAACTTCCTCTTGTCTGCACTAGCAACGACTACCGCCAAAGCTCGGTTCATTGGCGCCGTTTGTCTGTTTATGCTAATATTTTAGCTTCATGTGGTATCGAAGAATTTATTTGGACTCAGGATTCTAAAATAAAAGGTAATCAAAAAAACTATTCAGTTTATCGTTGTGAGAAATTTTTAGAATGAAGAGAAAATCTGTCACTCAGATTTATGGAATATATTTTCTTTGCCTCTCTTTAAATTACAGCTATTGTACAGACGAAATAAGTGACTTTATCAAGGAATGATCTTAATGATGATTAATTAAAAAAATTGTCTCTTGGTTTCAGGCAGGGATGCACCTTAACGTTAAGCTAATCGTTTATCAAAAAATTTCCACCGTTTCCGTTGAAACACTTCGAAATATTATCGATAAAGAAATTATCAAGATAAATTGTATCTCGTTTTTAACCGAAACGAAAAGCTTTCGTTAGCGTTAAAAACGTTAACAGAAACGTGATACTTTATGTTTGAATTGTGCTGGCAATGCTATAGCCATGGTGAAGCCGTAAGGTGGCAACAACGAGCGCACATACACACACAAACTCTATGTAATTTGTTTGTGTAATTCGTTGGTGGTAATGTCAAAAATACTCTGAGAAATGTTCGTACTGTCAAAATCATGAGAAAAGTTGCAATCAGCTTGGATAATGCTTTCACCTTTAATGACTCCGCCATCAATCAGCTTTGCCAGCATAGTTTGAAATTAATAATCAACATAAACGATTTGATTTCGTTTTGATATGGCAGAAAACGAAACGAAATCATTTCGTTAATTTGACGATCTTAACGTTAATAAACGAAACGAAATGACTTCGTTTCGTTTATTAACGTTGATTATCGTAACGAAATGATATCGTTTCGTTGGTTAAGCATGCCTGGTTTCAGGGCAACATTTTGCGTTTCATTCCTCCATTAATTTCCATCACGGCCTCAGTGGTATCATTGTAACATGCTCCTCCTACCACATCGAAGAACCTGGGTTCCCTATAATTGATAGGAAAAAGTTCTGTCTTAACCTCTTGGAAGATAAATTGTGCTTCGTATTTATTTATTTATTATACTCAGTTGAGCAGAGCTCACAGAGTATATTAACTTTGATTGGATAACGGTTGGTTGTACAGGTATAAAGGATTTGATTGAGCCATATCCGTCCGTCCGTCCGTCCGTTAACACGATAACTTGAGTAAATTTCGAGGTATCTTGATGAAATTTAGTATGTAAGTTCCTGGGCACTCATTTCAGATCGCTATTTAAAATGAACGATATCGGACTATAACCACGCCCACTTCTTCGATATCGAAAATTTCGAAAAATCGAAAAAGTGCGATAATTCATTACCAAAGACGGATAAAGCGATGAAACTTGGTAGGTGAGTTGAACTTATGACGCAGAATTGAAAATTTTTAAAATTTTGGACAAAGGGCGTGGCACCGCCTACTTTAAGTAATTTAGAAGTTTTGCAAGCTGTAATTTGCCAGTCGTTAAAGATATCATGATGAAATTTGGCACGTTACTGCTATTTCTAATGTATGCTTAATAAAAATTGGCGAAATCGGAGAACGACCACGCCCACTTAAAAAAAAAAATTTTTAAATCAAATTTTAAAAAAAAGTTAATATCTTTACAGTATATAAGTAAATTATGTCAACATTCAACTCCAGTAATGATATGGTGCAACAAAATACAAAAATAAAAGAAATTTTCAAAATGGGCGTGGCTCCGCCCTTTTTCATTTAATTTGTCTAAGAACAAAAGCTGAACAAAAATTTACCAATCCTTGTGAAATTTGGGAGGAGATTAGATTCTAGGACGATAACGGGTTTCTGTAAAAAAGGGCGAAATCGGTTAAAGCCAGGCCCAGGTTTTATACACAGTCGACCGTCTGTCCTTCCGCTCGGCCGTTAACACGATAACTTGAGCAAAAATCGATATATGTTTACTAAACTCAGCTCACGTAATTACCTGAACTCACTTAGTATTGGTATAAAAAATGGATGAAATCCGCCTATGTCCACGCCCACTTTTTCGGTATCGAAAGTTCTGCAGGGCGAGATCAAAAGCCCTTGGAATTTTGGCAGCAATACTGTTCGTGGTATTACATATATAAATAAATTAGCGGTACACGACAGATGATGGTCTGGGTCGCCATGGTCCACGTTTTGGTTGATATCTCGAAAACGCCTTCACATATACAACTACCACCACTCCCTTTTAAAACCCCAATTAATACCTTTAATTTGATACCCATATCGTACACACAAATTCTAGAGTCACCCCTGGTCCACCTTTATAGCGATATCCCGAAAAGGCGTCCACCCATAGAACTAAGGCCCACTCCATTTTAAAATACTCATTAACACCTTTCCTTTGATACCCATATTGTACAAACGCATTCTAGAGTCACCCCTGGTCCACCTTTATGGCGATATCTCGAAAAGGCATCCACCTATAGAACTAAGGCCCACTCCCTTTTAAAATACTCATTAACACCTTTCATTTGGTACCCATATCGTACAAACAAATTCTAGAGTCACCCCCGGTCCACCTTTATGGCGATATCTCGAAAAGGCGTCCACCTATAGAACTAAGGCCCACTCACTTTTAAAATACTCATTAACACCTTTCATTTGATACCCATATCGTACAAACAAATTCTAGAGTCACCCATGGTCCACCTTTATGGCGATATCTCGAAAAGGCGTCCACCTATAGAACTAAGGCCCACTCCCTTTTAAAATACTCATTAACACCTTTCATTTGGTACCCATATCGTACAAACAAATTCTAGAGTCAGCCCTGGTCCACCTTTATGGCGATATCTCGAAAAGGCGTCCACCTATAGAACTAAGGCCCGCTCCATTTTAAAATACTCATTAACACTTTTCATTTTATACCCATATCGTACAAACAAATTCTAGAGTCACCCCTGGTCCACCTTTATGGCGATATCCCGAAAAGGCGTCCACCCATAGAACTAAGGCCCGCTCCATTTTAAAATACTCATTAACACCTTTCATTTGATACCCATATTGTACAAACGCATTCTGGAGTCACCCCTGGTCCACCTTTATGGTGATATCTCGAAAAGGCGTCCACCTATAGAACTAAAGCCTGCTCCATTTTAAAATACTCATTAGCACCTTTCATTTGATACCCATATTGTACAAACGCATTATAGAGTCACCCCTGGTCCACCTTTATGGCGATATCTCGAAAAGGCGTCCACCTATAGAACTAAGGCCTGCTCCATTTTAAAATACTCATTAACACCTTTCATTTGATACAAATATTGTACAAACGCATTATAGAGTCACCCCTGGTCCACCTTTATGGCGATATCCCGAAAAGGCGTCCACCCATAGAACTAAGGCCCGCTCCATTTTAAAATACTCATTAGCACCTTTCATTTGATACCCATATTGTACAAACGCATTATAGAGTCACCCCTGGTCCACCTTTATGGCGATATCTCGAAAAGGCGTCCACCTATAGAACTAAGGCCTGCTCCATTTTAAAATACTCATTAACACCTTTCATTTGATACCCATATTGTACAAACGCATTCTAGAGTCACCCCTGGTCTACCTTTATGGCGATGTCTCGAAAAGGCGTCCACCTATAGAACTAAGGCCCACTCCCTTTTAAAATACTCATTAGCACCCTTCATTTGATACCCATATTGTACAAACGCATTCTAGAGTCACCCCTGGTCCACCTTTATGGTGATATCTCGAAAAGAAGTCCACCTATAGAACTAGGGCCCACTCCCTTTTAAAATACTCATTAACGCCTTTCATTTGATACCCATATCGTACAAACAAATTCTAGAGTCACCCCTGGTCCACCTTTATGGTGATATCTCGAAAAGGCGTCCACCTATAGAACTAAGGTCCATTCCCTTTTAAAATACTCATTAACGCCTTTCATCTGATACCCATATCGTACAAACAAATTCTAGAGTCACCCCTGGTCCACCTTTAGAACTAGGGCCCACTCCCTTTTAAAATACTCATTAACGCCTTTCATTTGATACCCATATCGTACAAAAAAATTCTAGAGTCACCCCTGGTCCACCTTTATGGTGATATCTCGAAAAGGCGTCCACCTATAGAACTAAGGCCCACGCCCTTTTAAAATACTCATAAACACCTTTGATTTGATACACATATCGTACAAACAAATTCTAGAGTCAGCCCTGGTCCACCTTTATCGTGATATCCCTAAATGGCGTCCACCTATAGAATCATGGCCCTCTTAAAATACTCTTTAATACCATCCATTTGATACACATGTCATACAAACACACTCCAGGGTTACCCTAGGTTCATTTTCCTACATGGTGATTTTCCCTTACTTTGTCTCCATAGCTCTCAACTGAGTATGTAATGTTCGGTTACACCCGAACTTAGCCTTCCTTACTTGTTTTTTATTTCACTTCTATCCCTTCCTACTTCTCTATCCCTACTGATATCTTTATCTCTTTTGCATTATTACCTTTACCTCTACCTCCATCTCATTATCTGTTTATATGCAATCCCTTCCTCTCTATTCATCTGTTTCCCTACGTCTGTCTCTATATATATTTCCATCTGTATTTCTATATATACTCCTATATCCATCTCTATTTCTCTATATATCTCACTACGTCTTTATTGCTCAGTATATCTCTATGGTCATATCTCTTTTTCTTTATCTCTATACCGATCACTTACTCTGTTTACAACTCTACCTCTAATTAATTCAGTGTTATTCTTGAGCTTTGCTTAAAACAGCTGCAACAAATTCTTGCGTCATTTTTTCGTTCTTCTACTAACTATTCTTGTTATTGCTGCTACTGTTGGCAACGCAACACATAATCGGCGATCGTAAATTTAATCACCTTAAGGCGTTTACCATTTAGCAGCATTGGCTATGTGCAATAGCAGCCTGATCTCGCAGGCAACTTGAGATTTTTTTTTCTTTTGTGCAATGTCTCACTTTTGTTGCCTGTTTGTAGTTTGCTTCTTGCAACAACAAAAACGGGTTGACCTACTTTTGTTGACTGCGTAAAAGCCATATGACTTACCTTTATCTTTTGCAAAGAAATACCACGAGTTTTATTTTCGTTATTTGGTTTTGGTCATGTTGTTTGGCTCTATGCGTCAATTTATTTGTTGTAGTTTAGCTGCCATCTGTGTTTCTCTGCAAGTTTCTCATTATGTAATCTGTAAAAGCAGCAAGGAGTTAAATAAGAGTAAACAAATTCCCTAATGAAAGGCTGAAACACTTTTTTTGCTTTACTTAAGCTTGTTCGCGTTTTTGGGTCACAAAACAGGATTTCTTGTATGTCTTCATTGATGCCGGCTAGTTTCACTTTCATTTGAGATTGGATTTGAACATGGCTCAATTATATGGTTGGCTCATCTCATCAGCTGATTTTATTTTTTCATTTCACAGATAGGGATATAGGGTGTAGGGATTATCAAAAGGAGAGGGCAGACGCACAATGTAACCAACACATTATTGCGAGGTGGTACATTTTTTTTAAGTTTCATATTAGTTTAAGTTTTTTTTTAGTAAGTGCATCTAATTTAGCGCATAATCTTTCCACAACACACAAAAATTGCAAAGTTTTATGTTTTCTCTCCATTCCATTCGCCCCTCACGAAGACACAGATTTTGACAATCTGAACAAAGGTATGTTGTTGCTGAAGAGATGCGTTAACCATATAGTTGAACTATGGACTTGAAAGAAATAGAAATAGGAGAGCATGTCAATTAAAAACAAAAAAAAAAAAACATGTAAAGACGTGTGATTATATATATTAGGACGGACCTTATAGATTAAATAAACGATTTATCTCAGTCTCATCCCCTTAGACAGTTATACCAAGAACAAAATTATCACATATAATTTTTTCCCCGATTGGAGACTGGTGGGCGGGTGTTGCATTGGGGTCAAAATTAAAACTTCTCTATAGATAATGAAAAAACTACATGCTTACCAGTGACTTTTTTGTGAGAAATTATTCGTATCTCACGATAGATAGAGTTATTATTCACCTGACTTCTTTTTTCCAAAGAGCATTCAAATGGCGGCGACCGACAAACTAGACAAGGTTCCTTAAAAGGACATTTCCGACTCATTTGACAAATTGTGTAAGCGTGCAAACAAGTGTAAGGAAGTGAAAGGAGAGTATATTGAGTAATAAAAAAGGTTTATAACTTTTCTTCAGTTGGAAGGTCATACTGGTGAAAGTCTAGTGAATCAAACTTTAAAGCTTCTTACTGAAGACTCTAGTTTAGATATTTAAAAATGTAGAGGACAATAATATGACAACGCATTAAACATGTCCGGAAAGTATAAAGGTGTGCAGGCAAGAATATTGAGTTTGAATGACAATGCGATCTATGTTCCCTGTTCCGCGCATTCCCTTAGTTTGGTTGGAGAGCATGCTGTGAAGTGCTGTTTTTATGCAGTAGATTTTTTCGCCGTTATGCAGACATTATATAATTTTTTTCCGCTTCCACCTATCGTTGGGGCGTATTAAAAAATAAAAAAAAAACAATGCGAAAACTTTGAAGACATTGTCAACTACACGCTGGGAAGCACATTCGAATGCGACGCATGCATTTTACGATTCACTTGATATCAGAATAGAGGCTCTAGAAATCATTGCTTATGATGAATCACAAAATACTGATACTCGTTATGAGGCGACGTATATGGCGAATAAAAAGCAAAAATTCGCATTTGTTTTCATGTTGATTTTATGGAACTCTATTTTGACTGCTATGCGTTGAGTGAGAAAGTCATTGCAAAGTGAAAAAGCAGATTTTCAAACGTGTGTTTTTTTGTACGGATTGTTAGAAGAGAGTTCAGTTTCATTCCGTGAAAAGTTCAATGATTTCGAGGAGAAAACAAAACAATTATTACCTGGTGTTGGTTATACAGAAATCGTAAAACGTATTCATCGTAGAAAAATCCAACCTAATGACGGAAATGCTCCAGAAGTCGTGAAGTAGAATTTTCGCTCGCGATGATTTTAGGACAAAAGGTTTCCTCGAAATCATCAACAATCTTCACAGTGAAATCAAACGACGTGCAAAAGTGTATATAGAAATTTCAGAGAGATTTGCATTTCTCATCAACTTACCTCTAAGTGATGGAGACCTCCACGAAGCTATAAATAACTTAATTCGTTTTTATTGTAGAGATTTGGTAGAATTTTTTATTGAAATGAAACAATTCCAAAGTTACGTGAACTCCAGATACACTGATGCAGAAAAAACTCATAGTCATTTGTATAAGATTCTAATGGAAGTAGCTATTCGAATTTTTTTAACATTAATGATCATAAATTGTTCTGCCGAACGATTCTTCTCCCAATTAAAAAGAATCAAAGCTGCTGAAAGAGCTACAACGCGAAAAGAGCGACTCGAGATGTTGGGTATACTTTGCATTGAGTCAGATTTATTGAACAAAATCGATATCTTAATATACAAAAATCACGTGTCACTATGTTTGGCGCCAATGGACTCCTAAAGTACTGAACCGATTAGGAATTCGTTTTGCACCTCGTGTATAGCTTGATCTAACTTGAAATATATGATAGGTTATATCTCTCATCTGCGGGGGCCCGCGATTTAGAGGTACTATGACATTTGTTTTAATTCAGGAGAGTCTTTAGTTGTTCCATGTGCAATTTTTAAGCCGAATTTCAAAAGCAACGAGAATCTGCATTTCGGTTTAATATTATAGTGAAATGTGAAGGATAAAAAGAAAGGCTAAAATGTGTGTTAGTTGGTCGTCGGTGTTTGAAGAAATGCGTCGGTCGATTTTTTTCACATGTAGTTGCGTAAACCTCACGCGGTGGTTACTACATAGGTTTGGTTGCGATCGAGGTAGAGGGTCTCGAGATATAGGCCGAAACGTGGACCCGAGTACCCCTAGAATGTGTTTATAGAATATGGATAACAAATGAAAGCTGTTGATGAGTGCTTTAGTAGAGGGGAATTTTCATACCCCTGGGTGACTAGGGTCTCGAGATATAGGCCAAAACGTGGACCAGTGAATGCCTGGATAGTGTTTATACAATATGGATATCAAATGAAAGCTGTTGATGAGTGTTTTAGTACAGAGTAATATATTATCCAGACACGCACTGGTACTGGGATTAGGACTAGGACTGGGACTGAGACTCGGAGTGGGACTGGAACTGGGACTGGGACTGGAATAAAATACATACCACCCTCTGGGATAGGCAATAAGGGATGTAGAAGAATGAGAAGAAATTGAGAGAAGGGAAAAGAGAGAAGGGGAAGGAGATTGAGAAAGAGATAGAATGAGACGAAGATGGAGATATATGATGGAAAAAAATGGAGGGAGGAGTGAATAAAAGGATTAGGAAAAAGTGAAGAGGGGGGAGGGCAGAGTCAGACGGAAAAAGCTTATTAAAATGTATGCAGATAGGCCAAATTTAGGGCAATGCAACGTCTGCCGGGTCTTCTAGTTGATGATATAATTGATTAATTTGCCGAAAACAAATGTAGAAGACGACATGTGTAAAATGTAGATAGTAATTTTATTGATATTATTACATTGTGACAATAAAATTTTTATGAAAGATATAAGTTTGTATTTTTTAATCGAAAAAAGAACGGAACGGATGTGAAAAAAGGGCCCCGTTGAGGGTTAATTCGGCCCTGATTTTGCATCGGCTTTGAAGAAGCTTACAAGTACATTCACAAAATGTGCAGTAAAATTTTAATTTTTCCAGTCCTTCGCCATTTTATAAAAACTGAAATTTCCTCAGCGTGTACGCATGAAGATGGTGGTTCAGGTATGAAGCTTGAGTCATTGTCGCTTTAGCATATCGCATACAAAAAATTTTACCCTAGCGTCTTTATTTTATAATGATCTATTTTCATATATCTTCGTACTAGCAACATTAGAAATCAGTAACTTCTTTTGAAATGAATATTCAGGCGTTATCATCCCGATGACGTTTTTCCTTATTCTGACAAGTTCGGCATGCATATTTTAGAGGATTGTCTATCATGTAGAACTGCCTTTGAGTTCTACTACGATCGGAGTAGATTTTACTAAACGTTTAGAAATATTATAAATATATAAGCCGCTACTAGAATTGTTTAGCCAAACAGATTAACTTAACTTTAATACTTTTTTAATACAAGTTATTATTACATCATGTTCGAGAATAAGTATTTCCGGATCATTATGCAAATATTTTCTAGATTATTTCGTGGACATTTTGGATAAGTTTCGAGGCACTGCCGCGTTAAAAAAAAATGTACATTCTTGAGTATTAGCTCTTTGTGAGCCAATTTCTATTGAAATAGGTTCAACCGTTCTGGTGTGACTGAATTACATAAGCAACATCTGGTCTATCTAGATATACAAATATCCCAACTTACCCATTCATAATATATATATACATGTGTAGTTCATGTTTCATATAGATTTTGGTTTAAATAAATTAAAGTTGTAATTTTTCGGGTTATTTAGAAGACAATTGCGATTTCATCATCCCGGGACTATTTTGGATCATTTCCATGCTTTTTGCGCATAATTTCACGGATTTCTCTAGATTGTTTCGTGATCGTTTTGGGGTTATTTATGGATTATTGTGGTACTCTTTTGGATAATTTTTAGACCGTTTCGGGAAGGTATTCGAATCATTAAAATAGTTTGGGGATCGTTCCGGGACTATAAGAGCCAGTACGAGATTGTGCTTGGAATCATTGCAGGACTATTTCTAGATTACTTCAGGATTATTGTCAGTATTCAGTGTCATTTCAGGATAACTTCTTTATTACCACCAATACCATTTAGGGACCGTTTCGGGATTGTTTTAGGAACCTTTCTGGCCATTCAAGATATTAAAGCCTGTTTTGAGATTGTGGTCCGGATTTTCTTAAGTTTCTTAGTTGTTTTCGTATAGTTTCGAGAATATATCGGGACTGTTTCGGATCGTTTCGGGAATGTTATCGGAGCCAGTTTGGGGATGTGCGAGAATCATATAAGAAGTTTTGCTACGGAATATATTTGAACTTTCGCCGGATCAATTCAAGATTTTTTCCTCAACTATTTGAAGGCCTTTTAGGCATCATTTCGTAAAATAGTGTCTCAGTGCAGTATTGGGCCACACAGTTTTGAAAAATCTAGTATATACTTACTTCTGTAAACCTTGCGGGTTTATCTCCCAACTATTTCACGATTGTCTGCGCTATAATTTCGGGATCTTTTCTGGACTGTCTCGGATCTGGCTTTAGGATCATATCGGGATATATCCCAATAATTTTATGCTGTCGATTCTGCACACTGGGCCGGGTATAGGCTAGTATTACACATATGTATATATTATATGCGGATAAAGGTGTTATAATTTCAGACATAATTTTTTAAATTTGCGGACTTTCCACAGAAAAAAGGCAGTAAAGTTCATTTGCCTTTTGAAAATTTTTAGGGCAATACATTTCTACGACTAAAATTTAATCATTAAAGAACAAATACTCGTCAAACTTTACTTTCAAAAATAAAACAAGATTTTAAATTTGACCTTAACTGGAAAAATATAAATTTTCTGAAATAGAAATTCGATTTTCTTTGTTTTAACTTTTTATAATTTTACTGCTCTTTTCCTATGGACGGGGACGAATTTTTTTAAAATACAATTTTTTAGTCTAGACACTCTTCTATAGGTTTTCTGATTTGAAAGTTTTGAAAAATTTCCAAATTTTCGAAACGTTTGTGAAAACTTAATGCTCTAAACTAAGATTTCTATGAGAAAGAGATTTAAAATGAGACGATATCAAATAAAAGCTCCATAAGAGCAAGGGTATACGAATTATTTGTAGGTTGGCCTAATATGAAAAATAAGAAAAATATATACAAAGCGCAAAACACCTCCAACGATTTTTAACTCTTTTTATTTATCCTACAAGTTGGCAGCCGCCGTAGTATGGTGGTAGCGTTCTCCGCCTACCACACCGAAGGTAGTGGTCGCTCCTTCTAAGGGATTTGGCAAATACTCCGAGTGTATTTCTGCTATGAAAAGCTTCTCAGTTCGGATTTGGTGCAAATTGGGAGTGATGCTCGGCCTAAATATCCCCGGAAGTAAATCGCGCCAAGTATTTATCTTTTTCAAAGTCCTTAAGATTTTTGTGTTCCTTTTCCGGGTCTTTAACGTAGGACTTTTTGTTGTCAAAGGCAAGCACGCTACCATCACACAACGGCGCACAGTGGTCGGTTCCATAGGCCAAAAATAAAAAAATAAAATTAAAAAGTTTGTCACAAAATGTGTAGTTAGTATATTTTATTAGAACAGCTTTTTACAAGGTATATTTCTTTTTGTTGTATTCGAACTGTACTCTTTAAGAATAGCTTCAAAAATAAGGTTATGGTATTAGATGGTTTTTGCAGTGTGAGTAAGTTAAAAATAAAGTGCAAACTTAAGCTATTTAAAAATACATAAAATATCATTGTATTGAAATATATAAAAATGAATATTGAATACAAAGATATTTACTTCATTTTGAAATAATTTAGTGTCTTTAGCTTGTTGTGTTCTTTTTTGTTATTTAAAATTTCACCAGTGCTTTTATTAGTGTTTATTTGCATAAATATTTCAAATTCAGCTAAAGTTTAGTTGGGTTCCTCACCGATGCTCACGTTGGGACTTATATGTTGTTATTAGCCAAAGCTTTAAGATTCTAAATTGTTAATATGAGCTGACACTTTCCGCCATTAACTATGTTTTTCAACAGTTTTCTAATAGCGTCATACTGATAAATTATTATCGTATGTTATATGTGCTAACATGTAACATACGACATTATTTTATGCAGTCTGCGATATGCAAATGTAAACTTTTGTGTGGGTTTGTTGTTTTGTTATTGTTACGTATGCAAGATCTTTTAATAACCTCAATTTCACCTCTGCTGTGGACGCTGGTCATCAACCAACTGCTCAAGCGATTCGATGAGGGACCCGTAAAACTTACCGCTTACGCAGATGACGTTGCAATTGTCATAAGTGGAAAGTGCCTTCCAATGATTAGCTCTAGGAATCATCCTAGACAGTAAGCTGTCATGGAAGCTCAACGTGGAGGAGAGGGTCAAGAAGGCCTCAACGGCACTCTATGCATGTAAAAGAATGCTGGGGTGTACGTGGAGCTTATCGCCATCTCTTTCTCATTGGGTTTTTACAGGGATTGCAAGCCCTATTTTATACTATGGAGTTCTTGTTTGGTGGAAAGTCACACAAAAAACAACATACCTCAAAAAATTAGAGGGGCTATGCAGACTATCGATGCTTAGCATTACGGTAGCCCTGAAAACAACCCCGACGGCTGCACTTTATGCCATTCTGCACATTCCACCTGTAGACCTGGTAGCAAAGAACAAAGCATTAAGAACCGCAACCAGGCTCGGTGCCTCGGGGCAGCTTGAGCGCCGACCATATGGCCATAGTAGTATAGCGTCATCAATCACAAGACGAACAGACTACCAGATTTCCTATCTGCGCTTCGAGGGAGATCTTGAGGCCACAATAGAGGTGAACGATTGGCGCAAGGGTGCTCAAATGGCGGACGAGGCGATACATGTGTACACAGATGGTTCCAAAGTAGTGGAAGGAGTAGGGCCTGTAGTATACTGTGCTGATCCGGAAATAAGCAGATCCTTCAAGCTTCCGGATTACTGTAGCGTTTTCCAAGCGGAAATATTGGCCGTAACCGAAGCAGTAGAAACCCTGGAAGAGAATAGCTTAGCTGCAACCGTGTTAACTTTTATACTATGAAGTAGCAATTAAGGCAATAATCTAACATAAACATCTATATTGAGTCCCAGGGCATATGGGAATAGATGGGAATGAAAAAGCGGATGAACTAGCTAAAAAGGGCGCATCCCTTGAAGCTTGGTCCGTCGACGTCCCAATTAGACTGGGCGAGATTAAGCGAAGGCGAGAGATGCACATGATCGACCAATCAGGAAAGGCGTGGGTTGAAGCGCGGGGCTGCAAAGTGTCGAAGATTATGTGTAGGTCTTACAACCTTAGACTAAAAAAGTTGCTTCTATCATTAAAAAGAGAGGACTGTAGACTCATGACGGGTATTCTGACTGGACAATGTCTTCAGGCATCACATGCCTTTAAATTAGGCTTCGTAAGTGATAGCAGATGTAGTAAGTGCGGGTTGGAGGAGGAAACGATCGAGCACGTTCTGTGCTCGTGCCCTGCACTTGCCAGGCTAAGACTCCAGCTATTTGGAGTGATACAGCTGTCAGATCTAGAAGCAGCAAGTGGCTTAAGTCCTAGGAAGCTTCTAGTATTTGCCAAGGGACGGAGTTATTTTATAACATAGGTCCTGGTTTTTGATAGGGTGTTTCAGTTTGGTCGTTAAAACAAACTTCTGGTAACACTACGGACTCAATCAGTCTATGTGAGATCCTCATGGACCGGCCAGTTCAACCTAACCTAACCTCAATTTCTTTATTTAATCCTATTAAACATTGTATTTGCGATAGACACATCTTACTAATGCGAACCATCGCGCATGTATATGCATGCGTTGAAAGTGGGTGGTTGTGGGTCGGTATGAAGGTATCACCAGCAACAATTTTATTTATTTATTTAACTATTTATTTATTTATTTATCTATTTATTTATTTATTTATTCATTTATCTATAGGGTGCAGTCCTCACAGATAGGTAACCATTTGAAATACAAGAAAAATTAAAAATAACAAATTACAATAAAATTATATAATTACAAGAACAAAATACATAGAACTCAATATAACAGATACACCGCATTATAAACATATGTACATTATTTATTTACCGGTCAACGAATCAAATAGACAATTATACAAACCAAAAACCAAACACTTAACTAAAAGTTATAGGCGCATAGTCAAAGTCAAAATAAAATAAGTTTAAAATTTAGTTGCTTAATTAACGTACAGAGGTTAAAAATATATTTATTATAGGGTTATAGGGGGTCGGAGCCCATTCGATTTGACCTACGTGTTTAAGGTGGTAAGTAGATATTTTTTAATTCCGAATATCGAGTCGCAAGAGTCTAAGTTTTTACAGTGTTCATTGAAATCCTGTAATAGGCTACGAAGCGGTTCATGCATTCCAAGTTTGATCTACAAATAATTGTGTGCAATAGTTGAAAATGTCTAGATGGTCTGACTGCGACATTGAACTGAATTTCGCCGAGCAAGAATGGGCTAGAAATCATCCCTCTTATAAGTTTTACTATAGATATGACACCAAGCATCTCTCTACGGCTCTGTAGCATAGGCAACTGTAAAAGTTTCAATCGGCTGCTGTAGGGTGGAAAATTCCGTGACGTATCCCAAGGTAAATGTTTCAAAGCGAAAATCAAAAATTGTTCTTGGATCGATTCCAGTTTATCACAATGAACCTGATAACGCAGTTTCCAGATTATCGAAGTATACTTTAATATGGACCTCACCAATGATGTAAAGAGAATTTTAGTAACATATGGATCGTTAAACTTCTTGGACCATCGTTTAACAAACGCAAAGGTACCTTTAGCCCTATTTACACAAGATTCAACTTGTGATTTAAAATCAAGCCTGGGGTCCATTAATACGCCTAGGTCAGAGAAGCTGGTGACTTGGTTAAGAATGTAATCACCAAGCACGTAAGCCTGGGGATGAAAGGGCTTACGTGTAAAACACATGAAGTTGGATTTAGATAGGTTTAATGACATGATGTTCGCTTTACACCATTCTACTAAGTTATTAAGATCTGACTAAAAAAGTGCTCTACAGTCTGGTGAGGTGATAGGCATAATAAGTTTGACGTCATCCGCATACATCAACGGCCTGCAGTGCTTCAAAACACTTGGTAGGTCGTTAATGAAAAGTAGGAATAACATTGGACCAAGGTGACTACCTTGCGGAACACCAGAAGTGACATTAACAAAATGAGACCAACTATTTTTAAATATAACGATTTTCTTTCTTCCATATAAATAAGAAGAGATCCAAAAAGAAACAAAGGTGGAAAGCCCAGTTGATCAAGTTTGTACAAGAGTAAGCTATGAGAGACTTTATCAAGAGCATTCCTAAAATCAGTGTAAATTATATCAGATTCACAATTAAACTTGAAGCTGTTGGATACAAGGGTTGTGAACTCGAGCAAATTAGACACAGTCGATCTCCCCTTATAAAAGCCATGTTGCGACAAGTCAAGGACCGAAGATACACTATGAGCTAGTTGCTTAGTGATTATTGACTCGAAAAGCTTTGGAACAACACTCATTTTGGCAATTCCCCTATAATTTGTGACACAGGATCTGCTACCACTTTTATAGAGAGGAATTATAAAAGACTCCTTCCACTGCCTGGGAAACATCCCTTGTTTCAGGGAAGAGTTAAACAGAGAAGTTAAAGGTTGATAAAGGTTTAGAGGACATGTTTTAAGCACAATTGATGGAATTTGGTGGCGACCGCCGTGGTGTGATGGTAGAGTGCTCCGCCTATCCCACCGAAGATCCCGAGTTCACGCCTCGGGAAAAGCAACATCAAAATTTTAGGAACAAGTTCTTCAATTAGAAGAAAATTTTTCTAAGAGGGGTCGCCCCTCGGCGGTGTTTGGCAAGCACTCCGAGTGTATCTCTGCCATGAAAATCTCTCAGTGAAAACTCATCTGCCTTGCAGATGCCGTTCAGAGTCGGCATAAAACAAGTAGGTTCCGTCCCGCCAATTTGTAGGAAAAATTAAAAGGGAGCACAATGGAAATTGGAAGAGAAGCTCGGCCTAAAATCTCTTCGGAGGTTATCGCGCCTTACATTTATTTTTTTATTTTGATGGAATTTGGTCAGATCCGGCAGAATAGGCAACCTTCAGTTTTTCTAGATGACATAAAACATCATCCGCGCAAATACTAGGGACTGACACTGAATTCAGCGCACACAGTCTAAATGGGTAATCCGAAGGCACCGAATCAGATGTATTAGAGTAGTTCGATTGGAAGAAATCAGCAAACCATCAATTCTGTCCAGTCGGTCTTTTCTAAAAATCTCAAACGATTCGGATATTTCGGAGTTAAAAACAGTTGGCTTCAACCATGTCTCAGTAAACACAATAACGTCATAATAAGTACCATGACTTTTGAGAAAAGTAACCGTTAGTTTAGTGTTCAGCCCCCTAACGTTATCTTAAAAAATATTAAAAAAGAGTCAGTTAAATAAGACGTATAATTTAAATTAGACTTATGAGTATCCAAGAAAGAAGTAGTGTTAAAAACAGCTGTCTCGCTTATTGCTCTGCCACAGGTGAGACAGCTTTTTGAAAAAACTCGAACGGCAGAATTTTGACATTCGTCGGCCAAAGCTCTGGGTCCAGCATTTTGTCCGCATCAGCCCAAGGAACTCCGATTTTAAAGTTGACTCTACTTATCGATTCTATCGCCACATCCTTCTTGACTAATTTATGGCATGAAATGAATTTTGACTGTATATTAGTTTGCTTGGTTATAAACGGCGGCCACCGTGGTGTGATGGTAGCGTGCTCCGCCTACCACACCGTATGCCCTGGGTTCAAACCCCGGGCAAAGCAACATCAAAATTTTACAAATAAGGTTTTTCAATTAGAAGAAAATTTTTCTAAACGGAGTCGCCCCTCGGCAGTGTCTGGCAAGCACTCCGAATGTATCTCTGCCATGAAAAGCTCTCAGTGAAAACTCATCTGCCTTGCAGATGCCGTTCGGCCAATTTGTAGGGAAAATCAAGAGGAGCACGACGCAAATTGGAAGAGAAGCTCGGCCTTAGATCACTTCGGAGGTTATCGCGCCTTACATTTATTTTTATTTTATTTATATAAGCAGATATAACAGTTGACTGAACAGAAGGCTTGAATGAGCTCACATGAAACCATTTGAGTTGAGCAGCAACATCAAGCTCACAACTCACATTTGTACCTACAACTACGCTACGTGGTTTGTTATTTATATATTTTTAATACGCTTTTATTAGCTTGGCCTGTATCTATGTAACGGAAACTTTGAGCTTAATTTTCACCGGTTTCTAGAAGTCTGATTAATTTGAAACTTTGCATACGTATCAAGGACCGATGAAAATGCATTAATGTGATGGTGTGGTGACATAAGGTCAACAGCCATAAGGTCAGTTAGCCTTATTACCCCTTTGAATGGCCATAGGTTGATTGAAACTTTGCACACATAACAAGGCTCGATCACAATGCATTAATGTGATGGTGTGGTGACATAAGGTCAACGGCCATAAGGTCAATTGGCCTTATTACCACTTTGAACGGCCATAAGTTTGATTGAAACTTGACAGTGCATTAATGTGATGGTGTGGTGACATAAGGTCAACGGCCATAAGGTCAATGGGCCTTATTGCCACTTTGAATGGCCATAAGTTTGATTGAAACTATGCACACGTATCAAGGCTCGATAACAATGCAACAATGTGATTGTTGGGTGACATAAGGTTAACGAACATAAGGTCAATTGAACTTATGACCACCCCAAATGGCCACAGATTTGAAACCTTGCACATAGTGCGAAAAACACATTCCTTTATTAATGATAGAAGTGGATGCATGGCACATCTACGAAAGAGCATACTGGAGCCCTTTTTAACACGCTTTTATTATCTTGGCCTGTATCTATCTATGTATCTATGTATCCATGTATGTATGTATCGGAATCTGGAGTGGAGCCGAGAGCACCGGTAATGCAGAGCTCCGAACTCCATTGCACCTTTTGAAGCATTTTAAGATAGGTACTTTAAGCTAGGGCAAGCCACCAGACCAAGGCACCATAAAGAAGAATCGGGGAACAATGGCTGTGTAAATCCAGTAGGTCACCTTAGGGGAGAATCCCCAGGAGGTGCCAATTGCCCTCTTGCAGGTGAACAGCTCTGCTGCTGCTTCTTCGATCGCTCCACTATATGGTCACTCCATAATAGCTTCCTATCCAGAATGACTCCCAAATACTTGACTTGATCGCTAAACGCTAAGAACGTACCCCCAATTCTTGGCGGTGTAAGATTTGGTACTTTGTACCTCCTCATGAAGAGGACAAGCTCGGTTTTATCCGGGTTGACTTCCAAACCTGTGGCTGTGGCCCAGTGCGAAATTTTGGATAGTGCCCCTTCCATTAGGTTGCAAAGAGTTTGCGGAAATTTCCCCCGCATGTTGACGCAGATGTCACCTTCATACGCGATCACTTGGTGACCTTCTGCCTCCATGAGGCATAGTAGTTGGTTGACGGTAACCACCCAAAGCAGCGGAGAAAGAACGCCGCTCTGCAGAGTGCCTCTGTCGACCGGTCTGCGGATCACGCATCCACCTAGCTCAGTTTTAATCTGCCTACGCGTAAGCACATTGTATATAAACTCCACCAGGCATGCGTCAACACCCAGATCGGCCAGCGCCGAGGTGATGGCCTCAGGGAGAATGTTGTTGAAGGCACCCGCTATATCTAGAAATGCCACCAGTGTGTATTCCTTGAGGTCAAGTGACCTTTCGATAACGGATACCAGTGAGTGCAAGGACGTGTCAGTTGACCTACCCTTAGTGTAGGCATGTTGAGCTTGCGAAAGAAGCGATGGGTCAATCCTCCTCATGATGTAGTCCTCTAGGAGTCTTTCGAGTGCTTTTAGCAGAAAAGAAGGTAAGCTTATAGGCCTATAACCATTTGGTTTAGAGTGGGGGGTTTTCCCTGCCTTGGGGATAACGACCACGTTGACTTCTCTCCACGATGTTGGTACGTAATTGAGCCTAAGACTACCTACAAACATCCCTTTTATCCAGGGCCTTATAAGTTCGGCAGTATACTGTAGCTGAGCCGGAAAACTTCCATCCGGCCCCGGCGATTTATAGGGCTTGAAGGTCTGTAAAGCCCAATCAATCCTTTTATCATCTATGATTTCGCTTATTAGCTGACCCTCCGCTAACAATATTTGAAGACACGCCCGCGCTTGCTGGGAGGTGTGTATCCATAATCAAGTTTATGGTTTCAGCGCTGGAATCCATCCAGTGTCCATCCGGCTTTTGGACGTAATCCTGGAGCAGTTCCAGGATGTCAGCTGGGTCCGTTGGCGTCACTGGAACCCAGGCTCTAGCCCTTGGTCGTGAGGGGATATCACGCGCTCCACTAACTTGAGGCGCGCGCCCGGATATACCACCCCTATCAGCGTGACGGCGGCCCTATAGAGATTTACCGAGCTGGCGTCATCACAAGCAATTAGCTTGACATTGCCCTGGAAGCACCCTGCGTCGGTGTAAGATGGCGGTGGACCAGGGTTGTCTTTCTTAACCTTAACGGCCACCGTAGCGATCGCGGCCTCGATCCACTTCCACTGTTGTTTCGGGATACTGTCATCTTCTCTGCTCTCGTCTATAATGCCAATGGTATGCCGACCCTTGGCAATTTCGGCGAAAGACCGCGTCCAGCCTCCCTGCGTCTTGGCCCTTTCCGGTGCCGTGGGCTTGGATTCATCCATGCAACGTTTGCGTTTCCAGGTTTAATCACTCTCGACTAAAACTTTTACAATTTCTTGAACTAAAAAATTAAAAATAAATAATAGTTTAAAAAAACTAAATAAACACGCTTTTATAGCTAACCGGATTAAAAAATAGAAAATAATTTTCAATTAAAAAGAGTTTATATAACAGTAGTAGAAGGTCAAAGAGTCATAATAATCAGAATAATTTAATTCACAGTAAAAAGCGTGTGGTGCTTGATATTGAATGTTACAATCATTCTATTGGCAACTATCTGAGAGGAAAGATATGAAATGTAGTCAAATGCACCCCACGCTTTTTACTGTGAATTAAATTATTCTGTTAATAACTTAAATTTTATTATAATTTTATTTTGAGGTGATTATTTATAAATGATTGTTTGACCTTCTACTACTGTTATATAAACTCTTTTTAATTGAAAATTATTTTCTATTTTTTAGTTGGGTTAGCTATAAAAGCGTGTTTTTTTAGTTTTTTATACTATTATTTATTTTGACTGATTTGCGTTCTTTTGTGATACACGCATTGCGTTGACGGGGTTTGTGGCAGCGTTATTGGTGTTGGCGATAGCAGAATTATCAGTAAAAGAATTGGCGTTGGCAGCAACTGCATTACTAGCTACAGTAGATTGTGCATGAGCATAAACGCTGGTGGTATCAGATGGGGACAGAACAACAGGCGCATACGAAGGAGATATGGGCGTAGCAAGATCTGTTGATGTTGAAGATTTTGCATTATTGGCCGTCAGTACCACTGATCCAAGCATAGGAGTGTTAAGCGGAAGAGCAACAGTCTGCGAACGGTGAGACGTGGGCAAAGGCGAAAAAGTAAATGAATCTATTGTCGCTGGAGGAACATCCAATTTATCTAACTTCATCAATAACATTTTTCTTTTTTGATAATTTAGGATAAAGCTTCTATGGACTTTATATTCAAAGCTAAGCAAACTAATCTGAAAAGCGTTTTCGAACAAATTTGGAAGTTTGAGAACATTTTACGATACTTTCCAACTGGGTTCCTTGAGGTTTTTTAGTATGCTGTTTTGTAGCGCAATCAATTTTTCTCGGATTTTCGAAACGCTTTTAAGACTGTGTTGCATAGTTTCAATTACAAAATTCAAAAAAGTTTTTTTCTTAAAATATCGAATATAAAACAAGTAAGGAAGGCTAATTTCGGGTGTAACCGAACATTACATACTCAGCTGAGAGCTATGGAGACAATATAAGGGAAAATCACCATTTAGGAAAATGAACCTAGGGTAACCCTGGAATGTGTTTGTATGACACTGGTTTCAAATGGAAGGTATTAAGGAGTATTTTAAGAGGGAGTGGGCCATAGTTCTATAGGTGGACGCCATTTAGGAATATCGCCATAAAGTTGGACCAGGGCTGACTCTAGAATTTGTTTGTACGATATGGGTATCAAATGAAAGGTGTTAATGAGTATTTTAAAAGGGCGTGGGCCTTAGTTCTATAGGCGGACGCCTTTTCGAGATATCGCCATAAAGGTGGACCAGGGGTGACTCTAGAATGCGTTTGTACAATATGGGTATCAAACGAAAGGTGTTAATTAGTATTTTAAAAGGGCGTGGGCCTTAATTCTATAGGTGAACGCCTTTTCGAGAAATCGCCATAAAGGTTGACCAGTGGTTACACTAGAATTTGATTGTGCGATATGGGTATCAAATTAAATGTATTGATGACAGTTTTAAAAGCGAGTGGCCCTTAGTTCTATTTGTGAAGGCGTTTTCGAGATATCGATCAAAATGTGGACCAGGGTGACCCAGAACATCATCTATCGGATACCGCTAATTTATTTATATATGTAATACCACGAACAGTATTCCTGCCAAGATTCCAAGGGCTTTTGATTTCGCCCAGCAGAACTCTTTCATTTTCTTCTACTTAATATGGTAGGTGTCACACCCATTTTACAAAGGTGTTTTCTAAAGTTATCTTTTGCGTCAATATCCCAATCCAATTACCATGTTTCATCCTTTTTTACGTATTTGGTATAAAATTAAGGAATTTTTACATTTTTCGTAATTTTCGATATCGAAAAAGTGGGCGTGGTCATAGTCGGATTTCGACCGTTTTTTATAACAATACAAAGTGAGTCCAGATAAGTACGTGAACTCAGTTAGCTAAGCGTGGGGCAGTTGAGGGCGAGCAGTTTAATATGAGTTATAAGGGAGTAATTTTAAGCGCTTGTAGGCGTATGAGTCGTGGCACAGTGGATGACGTACCCGACCCACACGTTTGGGGTTGCGGGTTCAAAGCCCACTGCAAGCAAGCATTTTTTAAATTTATTATCTTTTTTATTTTTATAAATTACTATTTTAATGGACTGTATGTTATTTTACTTTGTTTATGGTGTATTTAAAATACGGGACGATGCAAAGCATCGGTACACCTTATTTATGATATCTTTATTTTAATGTATTTGTTTGTTATTTTTAAATTTATTTAGAGAGAGGTCACTATGTACCTGTTACACCTTGTATTTATTCATTGGGGGCGAGCTCTTCGTGCTCCAAGGTATTGGCTGCGGGATGAGCCACCTTGTTTTGCTTTGAAAACCCCCTTGTATTTATTCATTGGGGGCGAGCACTGGGGGCTCTGAGGTTTCGCTCTAATGAGCCACCTCATCTTCTATTTGAAGAACCTCTTGTATTTATTCATTGGGGCGAGCACTGGGGGCTCTGAGGTTTCGCCCTAATGAGCCACCTCATCTTATATTTGAAGAACCTCTTGTATTTATTCATTGGGGGCGAGCACTGGGGGCTCTGAGGTTTCGCTCTAATGAGACACCTTAAAAAATGTGATATGGAGGCGAGCACTGGCCTCTGAGGTATTGGCACCCCATCTTCTGCTCGAAGAACCTCAATTTTAAATTAAAAACTAAAACTATATCTTTAGAATATTTCACTAACAAGTTGAGAATTACAAGCACACTCAATGGCTAATGAAACAAACGAAAGAAAAAAGTCATCGTTTAAGTCGCTTAAACAGAGTTTAGTAAAAATATATCGATTTTTGCTCAAGTTATCGTGTTAACGGCCGAGCGGAAGGACAGACGGCCGACTATGTATAAAAACTGGGCGTGGCTTCAACCGATTTCGCTTTTTTTCACAGAAAACAGTTAACGTCCTAGAATATAAGCCCCTACCAAATTTCACCAGGATTGGTAAATTTTTGTTCGACTTATGGCATTAAAAGTATAATTTAATGAAAAAGGGCGGAGCCACGCCCATTTTGAAATTTTCTTTTATTTTTGTATTTTGTTGCACCATATCATTACTGGAGTTGAAAGTTGATATAATTTACTTATATACTGTAAAGATATTAAATTTTTTGTTAAAATTTGACTTTAAAAAATTTTTTTTTAAAAGTGGGCGTGGTCGTTATCCGATTTTGCAAATTTTTATTAACCATACATATAGTAATAGGAGTAACGTTCCTGCCAAATTTCATCATGATATCTTCAACGACTGTCAAATTACAGCTTGCAAAACTTTTAAATTACCTTCTTTTAAAAGTGGCGGTGCCACGCCCATTATCCAAAATTTTACTAATCTTCTATTTTGCGTCATAAGTTCAACTCACCTACCAAGTTTCATCGCTTTATCCATCTTTGGTAATGAATTATTGCACTTTTTCGGTTTTTCCAAATTTTCGATATCGAAAAAGTGGGCGTGGTTATAGTCCGATATCGTTCATTTTAAATAGCGATCTGAGATGAGTGCCCAGAAACCTACATACCAAATTTCATCAAGATACCTTAAAATTTACTCAAGTTATCGTGTTAACGGACAGACGGACGGACGGACATGGCTCAATCAAATTTTTTTTCGATACTGATGATTTTGATATATGGAAGTCTATATCTATCTCGGTTCCTGTATACATGTACAACCAACCGTTATCCAATCAAAGTTAATATACTCTGTGAGCTATGCTCAACTGAGCATAAAAAGAATTTGATTGAGGAAATTTGAAAAAAATTATCACTGCTATTTTTCTGTTCGCTGCTGTATCAACAAACCACTTCATTTTCGCCTTTTCTTTGTCTTGCCAACGGCTATCCAAAGATTTAAGCAAAAAACTGGATTTGCCTAATTTTAAATCCGTTCACCAAGCAATTAAGCAGTGCGCCACTGAATTGGTTATGTTCTGGTATGAATGTCGTTGAATGCTGGTCGCTAACAATGGTGTGACAATAGTAAATGTTCACAAAACGGAACTATAATGCGAGTTCATTGAATCCTTAGATTAGTAAACGACACAAAAGGTATACATATAAAGTAAAACAAAATTAAATTAAATAAAAATATGTATATAAAAAGTTGACAATTGAAGCGATATAAATTGACTTTACCGGCAAACTGATTATTATTATTTTTTTAAATGCCAACAATAAACTTTGAAAATTGCACACGAGTGTCCGCTTAATTAAAGCAAACAAATGTGCCGGATTGCAAAAAAACAAATTAGAATTGATATAACAAAAGAAATTGCTAAATTGAAAGCATATAAGAAGCAATATCATGTCAACTATCATTTAATCTGTCACGCGTAGACATTAACCAAATTGCAAACCAGATATTGTCACTTTCGACTGGCAATTACGATATAGCTTAGGTTAGGTTAAGAGGTCGTGCTAGGGTATTACCCACACTTCCACTCGGAGACATTTTTGTCCATTGTGAGTGCCCTCAGTAAGTGGAGAGTGACGCCAGATTCGTTTAACTCCATTACCTCCTAGAAGAAGCGAGACATCCGCCTTCCCAACCTCTGCCGGGCTGTCGAAGAACCGTGAGTCCGGAAATCTGAGCCTTCTCGGCTCGGCAGAGAAAGTGGTAGATCGACTCCTCTTCCTCCTCAACCTGACAGCTTCTATAAATGGAGCACCGTCGGAGCAATAATGCGATAGCACAATGACCTGTGATGGCACCCGTAAGTACCTTCACCGCGGATTTGTTCAGTTTGAGAAGAAAGTTGGTGCCTTTCCAATCCAAACGTGGCCATAAGGACCTTGAAACTTCGTAGTCCACCCTTTTGGTCCATAGCAAGTCCGTTGCCCTGCTCTCATATTCCTCGATTCTCCCCAGGGGATAACTCAACGGTGGCCAGACGGTAAAGTCCACTTCACTTTTGTCCAAATTGGAACCTTTCCTAGCCATCTCATCTGCGAGTTCATTCCCTGCAATACCGCTGTGCCCAGGATCCCTGCAAAAGGATGCATTGAGATGACCTCCGCACGATACCCGATTTCATCATGTTGGACTCTAATGTCGGAGACCATATTATCTTCAAGCAGCTTTGCTGCTCTCTATGGCATAGACCTCGGCCTGGAATACACTGCGTGCGTCAGAAAGTCGGAATAATTGGCTTAACTGTAGACGTGTTGAGTACATCCTAGCTCCAGTTACCTTTTCCATTTTCGAGCCGTCGGTGTAGATTGTAATGCCGCCTACGGTATAATACTGTAACGATTTTAGTACAATTCCGCTTATTTGCAATCTTCCACTAACGGTCGTATCGCTAAACTGTTGAATAAATAACTCCAATATTCAATAATGCAAAATGGTCTTTATTAGAGTACTTCACAATACCACTTATACTTCGCAACCAATAGCGTGCTTAAATCACACTGATTCTGCTTACTCAGTTTTTGCTCCTTTTATGTTCTGTGCTGTGTCGTTCGCATACTTCTAGGCGTTTCTTTTTCTAGAATTTACTTACTTACTTACTTAATTGGCGCTTAACCGTCTAAACGGTTATGGCCGTCCAACAAGGCGCGCCAGTCGCTCTTTCGCTCCGCCAACCGGCGCCAATTGGTCACACCAAGGGAGTTTAAATCGTTTTCCACCTGGTCCTTCCAACGGAGTGGGGGTCGCCCTCTACCTCTGCTTCCATAGACGGGTTCCGATAGAAACACTTTCTTGGCCGGAGCATCATCTTTCATTCGCATAACATGGTCTAGCCGGCGCAGCCGCTGCGTTTTAATTCGCTATACTATGTTGATGTCTGCGTATAGCTAGTACAGCTCATCATTAAATCTTCTTCGGTACTCGCCATCGCCAACGCGTAGAGGTCCATAAATCTTTCGAAGAACTTTTCTCTCGAACACTCCCAAAGCCGCTTCATCTGCTGTTGTCATGGTCCATGCTTCTGCCCCATATAGCAGGACGGGTACGATAAGTGACTTGTAGAGTATGATTTTCGTTCGCCGAGAGAGGACTTTACTTTTCAATTGCCTACCTAGTCCAAAGTAGCATTTATTGGCAAGATTGATTCTTCGCTGGATTTCAGTGCTGATGTTGTTGCTAATGTTGATGCTGGTTCCCAAATAAACGAAGTCTTTTACTATTTCGAAATTATGGCTGCCAACAGTAGCGTGGTTGCCAAGGCGCATATGCGCTGACTCTTTGCTCGATGACAGCAGGTACTTCGTTTTGTCCTCATTCACCGTCAAACCCATCTTTACCGCTTCTTTTTCCAGCTTGGAGTAAGCAGAACTAACAGCGCGGGTGTTTAGGCCGATAATATCAATGTCATCAGCATATGCCAGTAATTGCACGCTTTTATAGTATATTGTTCCAGTGCGGTTTCTAGAATTTACTACTTGTTTACCAGCTATAAACTCACCAGCTATAACTACAGATGCACGTTTATAGCTTCTCATCTGCGCGTGTATATATGAGTGATACTTCGACCGATGATTGATACTTTTGTGAGCATCTCAGATATATGCATGTGTATGTGCGATAACTACTTTGCTGATGATTGCATACTTTTGTGAGTATCTCTCCGCTGCTGTGTGTAGATATAATGATTGATTTGTTTATGTAGATACAAGTGACTGCTTAGTATCGGCTTAGAGATGATAGTATAGTAATATTCGTCAAAATACTTTACAACATCCTGATTATATCTTAGGGTATTAACTTAATTTCAATTTATTGTAAATATATAATTGATAGTCATTTCAAAATGTTATTAATCCAGTTAACTTGACATGCTTTTATTTATTTTTATTTATTTTTGTTTAAAGTCAACAACAGACACAATGCGGTCGACTACTAAAATTAATATAATTCGATAAGACATATTTGTAAATTTAAAAGTCAACATTAAGATTAAATACATAGGAACTTTAAGAATTAAATTCAACTTTAAACAAAAAGGAAATTTAGTTTTTATTTTATGTTAATTAAAAATCAGGTCAGATATGAGAGTATTGAACTATGTAAAACAGTAAAAGAGAATTCCATGCTAATACAATTATGCAAATTACATTATAGTACGAGCACCAATTGCGCAAGGGATTATTTTTAGCAAAATTTTGTCGGCAAGTTGATAGGTGGAGGGGCACATAG
This sequence comes from Eurosta solidaginis, assembly GCF_040869045.1. NCBI lineage: Eukaryota > Metazoa > Arthropoda > Insecta > Diptera > Tephritidae > Eurosta > Eurosta solidaginis. The sequence continues at coordinate 200,699,513 of NC_090321.1, read as the reverse complement.
TGTCTAAATGTTCTGCTAGGGACAGCGAAGTTTAGGTGACTGACAAGGTAAGAAGAGTCTATCTCACCGACGATAAGCTTGTGAAGGAACACTACCCCAAGTAATATTCTTCGGTTCTCAAAAAATGGCAAACTAATAAGAAGCAGCCTATTTGTGTATGATGGTAAATGAATGTTAGGATCCCAGTTAAGGCCACGGAGTGCGAAAATTAAAAATTGTTTCTGAACCGACTCAATTCGCTGTATATAATTTTGATACCGCGGGCACCAGACACACGAGCAGTACTCAAGTATTGGGCGTACTAAAGATGTGAAGAGGAGTTTAGTGAGATACGGATCATCAAACTCTTTGGCCCACCATTTCACAAATCCAAGTACCCGTGTTGCTTTATTCACAATTGATGAAATATGCATATTGAAACACAGTTTCCGATCAAAGAGAACTCCCAAAACACTTACAACAGATATACGCTCCAAAGGCGTGCTATTTAACGTATAAGATGTCAAAATTGGCTTCACACGATGAAATGTTATCAGCTTTCATTTAGAACAGTTTAAATGTAGTAAATTCGCTGTACACCAGCATTGAAAAGGGTCCAAGTCGGCCTGCAAGGAATGGAAAGAGGATAACTCAGAGGGAAGGCATGCATAACAAAGTTTAACATCATCCGCATCCATAAAAGTTCGGGAATGTAAGATAATTTTTTGGTAAATCGTTCATGAACAGGGTAAAAGTAATGGACCCAAATGACTACCCTGAGCAACCACAGACGTTACATTAACAGGTAAATAAATATGCATTCAGATCAAAGTTGGTAAGACTCCTTAGCATAACATTTTAAATCAAATCTGAAAATTCAAAGGTCATAAACTATAAATATTCTCAAATATTTCCCAATCTATGATGTGTAAGTGACCTGACGTGTTTAACCACACTTGTGCAAGAATTTTCTACAAATTTTTTTTTCATACTCTCACTCATTTCTGATATACAGCGCGGAAATTTAGAGCTGCCAACCAAAATTTTTTGTCAGTTTTTAAATATCTATATCATTGTTAAGGTTTGCATGTAGGATATGTATCAGCTGTGCGTTCACAGCTATGCTCACCTGATCACAATGCTTTTTCTTGTTCATTTTTTAGTAGATGGCATACTTGAACTTCTTAGGTCCAAAAAAAGTGTAGTAACTGCTAAAGGAAACTGCGTAAAAATTTAATTGTAAAATTACAAATAAATACCGAAATACTTTTTTTATTTTCAAACGAGCACTTAATTACTTCTCTTTTGCACTATTTTAGTTAACAAATTGTGATACTTTATTACCGGGGATGATTGCTAAAACACGAACAAAGCCGTCGGGAAGGCATTAGTAGACGCGTTTTGGCCACGGTTTCAATAATCCGAATACGTCTTCACCTTTGGTTTATTGAAACCAGGACAAAACGCGTCTTTTCATACCTCTTTCCACATTTTTGGAAATGTTTTGGCATCACAGTTTTAAACTATTTTTCGCGGAGAGATATTGAAAGGGTAGAAACACTCTTGCTTTTATTCTTAATGTTGGCATAAGTACGCTTTTTCAGATGTCCCGTTCGGAGACTTTTGTATAATTTTCTGTAGGTGTAGATGCACTTTACATTTTCATACTAAAATTATTCAAAAACAAGTAAAGGTGTCTAAGTTCGGGTGTAACCGAACATTATTTACTCGGCGTGGGCTTCAATTGCACATTTCATTTCAGAAAAATGCTCGATAAACTACAAAAAATTGGTATTAGGGAAAATGAATTGCAGTGGTTTAGTAGCTTCTTATCAGACCGGAAACAAAGGACAACCATCGAGTCAGTAGTTTCATCCGAGGCACAAGTGGACATAGGTTTACCACAAGGGTCGGTATTAGCACCAATCCTGTTCAACATTTACATAAACGACATATCATCAGCACTGAAATATAGTAAAGTCAGGTTGTTTGCAGATGATGCGCTACTTGAAGTAAATGAAACGGACATTTCAATAGCAAGGAGCAAAATGCAAGAAGATTTGGACTCACTGTATAGATGGCTTTGCACTAATAAACTCAAGCTTAACGTTAACAAAACTAAGTTCATGGTTTTATCTAGGACGACCAGTAGAGAATCACTTAATTTTGATCTAAAAATAATGAATACGAGCATTGAGGATGTCAAAATATTTAAGTACTTAGGGATCCTGATTGACAATAAACTGAGGTTTACAGATCATATTGATTATATTGTTGCCAAAATGGGCAAAAAAATTGGATTTTGGAAGAGATCGTGTAAACTTATTAGTAAGAAATATAACTTGAAAGTTTATAGATCCATCATAGAACTTCTTATATTGCCCTACAATATTCTTTATTGCCAACGAAACACAAGTAGACAGGTTAAAAATTATGCGAAACAAAGCTATGAGATTTATATTGAAAGTGAGGTACGACACTTCCATAAAGAGTATGCTTGATGCACTAAACTGGCTGTGCGTGAAACAGTTGATTTTTTACCATAGTATGAAATTTGTATTTTATATCAAGCATGGTAAATTACCAGCCTACCTAAGTGATAAACTTGTTTATGTGAATGAAACCCATTCTTACATAATCAGGGAAAATAATAATTTTAGATTACCTCTTCTCAAAACAGAAATGGACAAGCAAAATATATTTTACAAAGGCCTGAAATGTTTTAATGAACTACCTAATCATGTTAAAAATTGTGAAAACTTAAACACCTTCAAAAAAAGTTTATTAGAATATTGCAAAACCCTTCCAATAAGATAAAATATTTTGTATCTGTATTTCATGTTACTGATCCTTGAGCGTACACGGCAATCCAAATAGACACAGAGGAACCTTATGCATCAGGTCAAATACATATATTGCTCGCAATCAAATTAGGAAAGAATTCCTGAAAATATCGTCCCAGACAAACAGTTGAAGTGTTCATGTGAATCACGTATATTCCTACAACAATGATATATTATAATTAATTATGTTTACATAAAAGCTGGTACAGGGAGGATTGGAAACACGTCCTTTCCAACCGTCCGATAAGAGTGGCTTATTCTGCTGAGCTGCTAGCTTTTGGGTTGACCGGAATCAAATGCATTCCGACAGCATAAATAATAAAACTGGGTAATCATACGTCTTGGAGTAGGGTAGGATTGAGAACACGTCCTTCCAACCTCCCAATGATATGACTCCAAGACTCGCCCGTTGGGACCACTAGTTCCCGTGCTGATCGGAATCTCATGCATTCCGACACCCCAAACGCTAGAATCCTATTATTATTAAAATGTATTTAAAAATTTGTAATAATCTAAGTTTTAGGCTTAAAACGCCGTAATAATAAATAAATAATAATAATAATAAATTACTTTTCTACATAACACGTGGCACCACCCGTTTAAAAAAAAATGTCTCCCCATTTCTTCTTACAATAAAACTTGATAAGTGAAATATCATGAATTCAAAACTATTTTTTGCTAAGTCATAGCTTATTATTCTAGTCTACGACCCTTTTAAACTTGTTTTATATCTAAGTTGCCGTGGCCTTTGACCGATCCCGTCCATTTTTACTAAAAATATTTTCTGCTATAAGGAAAATGTATGTACCCAATTTTATTATGATATTTATTTATTTATTTATTTATTAGTCTACAATTTAAAAATTTATACAGACTAAAATATTCAATTTACTTAAAATATGTAGTATATGCGATATAAGTAACATATTTATTCTACAAATTTATAAGAAGGATAGATTGTTGTGCATCAATTCTTATACGTATGCCCAAGCAGGCAGCCGTCGTGAGGATCTCTGAAGGGCGAGAATTGCTCAGAAAGGATCTGTGTGCCCATTAGGGAGCCGACGTAAAGCGCTCATAAAGGAGCCAACGCGAAATGCTCATCAGGGAGCTGTTTGCACAGTAGGGGGCTCTCGTGAGATGTAATATATGTTGTAGATGACTCAGTGACCAGTACGTTTTTTGTAATGTATTTATTAGGCGTGTAATCTTTTCACACATTTATGTGTTTTGATTAGCCTGTGCTTGCATTAGATAAGCATTTTCTAGTTTAGGTTAAATAGTATACATTTCTTTATTAAGAAAGGCGAGTCTGAAATATCGAAATTGATGTAGTGCGTGTTGAAATCCAGACACAAACAACGAAAAGCTTCGTGCATTTCAAAATTAGATGTACATGTACTCAGGAAGAGTGGTTGAAAATGTCTTGATGGCTTCATAGGGACATTAATCTTTATCTCACTAAGTAAAAATGGGCTATTCACAATCTCTCCCAATAATTTCACCATGAACAATACACCCACCATTTCCCTGCGGCTCTCAAGGGAAGGAATGTTAATAAGCTATTATAGGATGGAAGATTCCTTGTTGGATCCCACGGTAAGTGATTTAGCGCAAAAAGCAGGAACTGTTTCTGAACCGATTCCAGCTTGTCACGATAAATCTGATACCGTGGGTTCCAAACAATTGACGCGTATTCTAGTATCGGTCGAACTAAGGCAGTAAAGAGTGCTTTTGTGACATAAGGGTCCATAAATTCTTTTGACCATCGTTTAATGAAAGTTAACACACCACTAGATCGAGTCACACAAGTTTCAATATGATATTTGAAGTCTAGTTTGGGGCCATTGTGACACCGAGATCGATGAAGCTAGTAAGTTGCTCAAACTGGTAGTCAACTATCGAATAATTATGTACCTGATATGATTTTCTAGTAAAACTGATGAATTTGCATTTGTTTAGGGTGAGGGCCATTTCATTGGCCTAGCACCATTGAACTAAGCTATCTAAATTGTTCTGAAGAACTTTACATCATCGGCGTACATTAAAATCTGGGATTTAGTTAAGATACTTGGAAGATCATTGATAAATAATAAAAAGATGGCTTCCTTGAGGTACGCCAGATGTAACTTTGATGAATTGCGATGAGGCGTCTATAGATATCACTTTTTGCTTCCTTCCTGTTAAGTAAGTGGAGATCCATCCTAGAAACGTCGATGAGAACTCCATACAGTCAAGTTTGTTAATAAGAATTGTATGAGAAACTTTATAAAGGCCTTGCTGAAGTCTGTGTAATTTACATCTGTTTGAAGGTTATTTCTAAATTTTCTAGAGACTTGCGTTGTGAACTCAAGCAAATTTGATTCGGTTGATTTACCTCTGCAGAACCCATGCTGAGACGGGTGGATTATTGGATATAGTGAGTGAGCTAACTGTTTTGTAACAATGCATTCGAAAAGCTTCGGTATGTCACAAAGTTTCGCAATTCCTCTATAGTTTGCTACGCAAGATTTACTGCCACTTTTGTACAGTGGTATTATAAAAGATTCGTTCCAGAAACTAGGATATATTTCTTGTTTAGAGAGGCGTTAAATATATTAGTTAAGGGCTGATAAAGAAATCCAGCGCAACTTTGCAGAACAACAGCGGGAATCTTATCAGGACCACTAGAATAAGAAGTCTTCAGGTTCTCTAGCTTTAAAAATACATCTGTAGCAGATATTAATGGAACTCGTACACAATCAAGCATTGGTAACCCAGGTGGAGGTCTGGGCTCTCGTGAAGCCGACTCGCAGTAGTTTGATTTAAAGAAATCAGCAAACATATCAGCAATTATGACGTCATCACTTGATATCATGTTGTCAAATTTCATGACAGAAGGAAAACCAGTAGTCTTACGTTTGGAGCTAACAAAACCGCAGAACGACTTCGGGTTGGAAGAAAGATGAAGCTTTAACTTTTCTAAGTAGTTCTTGAAGCATATCTTGCTCAGAGAATTATATTTGTGACGTAAAGTAGAATAAACCCCATAGTCACTTGACAAGCCAGATTTCTTATATCGCTTAAACCAGCGATTTTTTTGATTTTTTAAGTAGTTCAATTCTCTAGTGCACCAGGCAGTTTTAAGTGGTGCTCTAGGGCGAGAAGTTTGAGGAACGCAAGTATGAAAAGTGCGGTGTAACACATTAGTGAAATGCAATACGCTTTCTTCAACATCTCAGTCATATTAAGGCCAGATTATATTGAATACCTTATCTTTCAGCATTTCGAAGTCGGTTTTTATACTCAGCTGAGCAGAGCTCACAGAGTATATTAACTTTGTTCGCATAACGGTAATCCGTAACGGCATAAACTAATGGAGATAGATATAGACTTATATATATCAAAATGATCTGGGTGAAGAAATAAATTCATTTAGCCATGTCCGTCCGTCCGGCCGTCCGTCTGTAAACAAGATAACTTGAGTAAATTTTCAGGTATCTTGATGAAATTTGGTATGTAGGTTCCTGGGCACTCATTTCAGATCGCTATTTAAAACGAACGAAATCGGAATAAAACCACGCCGACTTTTTCAATATCGAAAATTTCGAAAAACCGAAAAAGTGCGATAATTCATTACCAAAGACGGATAAGGCGATGAAACTTGGTAGGTGCGTTGACTTTATGACGCAGAATAGAAAATTAGAAATATTTTAGACAATGGGCGTGGCATCACTTACTTTTAAAAGAAGGTAATTTAAAAGTTTTGCAAGCTGTAATATGGCAGTCGTTGAAGATATCATGATGAAATTTGGTAGGAACGTTACTCCTATTACTATTAGCGAAATCGGATGACGAACACGCCCACTTTAAAAAAAAAATTTTTTTTTTTTTAAGTCAAATTTTAACAAAAAATTTAATATCTTTACAGTATAAAAGTAAATTATGTCAACATTCGACTCCAGTAATGATATGGTGCAACAAAATACAAAGATAAAAGAAAATTTCAAAATGGGCGTAACTCGGCCCTTTTTCATTTAATTCATCTAGAATACTTTTAATGCCATAAGTCCAAAAAAATGTATCAATCCTTGTAAAATATGGTAGGGGCATAGATTGACGATAACTGTTTTCTGTGAAAATGGGCGAAATCGTTTGAAGCCACGCCCAGTTTTTATACACATTCGACCGTCTGTCTTTCCGCTCGGCCATTAACACGATAACTTGCGCAAAAACTGATATATCTTAACTAAACTCAGTTCACGTACTTATCTGAAGTCACTTTCTCTTGGTATAAAATATGGCCGAAATCCGACTATGACCACGCCCACTTTTGCGATATCGAAAATTACGAAAAATGAAAAAATGCCATATTTCTGTACCAAATATGAAAAAAGAGATCAAACATGGTGATTGGATTGGTTTTTTGACGCAAAATATAACTTTAGAAAAAACTTTGTAAAATGGGTGTGACACCTACCATATTAAGTAGAAGAAAATGAAAAAGTTCTGCAGGGCGAAATCAAAAGCCCTTGGAATCTTGGCAGGAATACTGTTCGTGGTATTACATATATAAATAAATTAGCGGTACCCGACAGAAGATGTTCTGGGTCCCCTGGTCTACATTTTGGCCGATATCTCGAAAACGCCTTCACATGTACAACTAAGGGCTACTCCCTTTTAAAACCCTCATTAATACTTTTAATTTGATACCCATATTGTACAAACGTATTCTAGAGTCACCCCTGGTCCACCGTTATTGAGATATCTCGAAAAGGCGTCCACCTATGGAACTAAGGCCCACTACGTTTTAAATAATCATTAACACCTTTCATTTGATACACATGTCAGTCAAACACATTCCAGGGTTACCCTAGGTTCATTTTGCTAAATGGTGATTTTCCCTTATTTTGTCTCCAAAGCTCTCAGCTGAGTATGTAATATTCGGTTACACCCGAACTTAGATTTCCTTACTTGTTCTAAATAAAAAGCGAACAGAAGGCAAATCGTTTTGATTGGAAACAACATGTTTTAGTTGTCGGAATATTTCAGCAATAATCACCAATGGTGGGTGATACACGTCCTCGGGTAATACCAATGGGTCACATCGAACCAAAGCGAGTTTAGAAACGTCACTAATTAATTTTTCTTCGAGTTATGCCTCCCGAAACATAGAAAATTGCTTAGCCATAAAAGGGGCGGTACCACACCCATTTTCAAAAATTTTAGTGTTTTCCAATTTAATGTGATAATTCAATTTAGAAAGTAAAATTTTATTGATGCAAAGCTTTTTTCGCTAAGATATAGCTTATTTTATTCGCCCACAACCCTTAAAAATATCTTTTTTATAAAAGTGGGTGTGGTCCTTAACCGATTTCGTTAATTTTTCTTCAAAGCATTCCTTATAGTAAGGTCAACCTCTCTGCCGAATTTTGTTACGATAGGTTTAACAATTTTTATTTATGTTTAATAATATTTTTTAAATTTATTTTATCAAAAGTGGGCGGTATCACGCCCATTTTAAACAATTTTTCAAATTTTTATCACGAGTCGCAATATCAGTCCAAACATCAAATTTCAACATTCTAGGGGTGTATTATTTACTAAATAATCTGTTTTTTTTTGTGTTTTCCAAAATGTTATATATATAAAAAGTGGGCGTGGTTATCATCCGATTTCGCTCATTTTCAATACCAATCTATTTTTGGTCTAGATAAGCTCGTGTACCAAATTTGGTGAAGATATCTCAATAGTTACTCAAGTTATCGTGTTAACGGACAGACGGACAGACGGACGGATACTCTGTGTGCAAAGCACGCTGTGTATAAAAAATACCATCACAGCAACCCATATCTGATATTCCGGTTCTTTTTTTTGTTTCTCCGCGTCGATGTCGATGACAGCAACCCCGGTAATTTTGACACTTCGTTCAAAGTCAAACTCATGTTCCACGCAGGTTGCACTGAGTTCCACGCTAGTTTGACACTTCGGTCAGTGACAAACGATAGTGTGTTATAAAGAGAAGGAAATAAACATATCCTACTTGTAAACCTGTACTATGATCTAGGCAATCGTTAGAATTTTTAAACTTGAAAAAATTACGGTGGCATCACCTTTAATAAGATAAGTGTTTATACTTTGGCAAAAAAACTTCTTAGTGGTTCAAAAAAATTTCGAATATATTGAAATTATTTACCCAAATTTAGCATCAAACGCTAAAAACACTGATTTTAGTCTATTAATTTTAATGATAAGAAATAGTAACTTATAGTGATTCGCAAAGCTTGAACGATTTGTTTTTTTAAGTTTTAATCAAAAACCTGCAACCACAGCTCTTAAGTCTATATAATTTTGGTCTTGCCAATAGCCAATGCCTTCAAAAAGGTTTAGAAAATTTTGAATTTTTTTTTTTATTTTAAATTATCGAAGTCTACAAAAAGCAAAGACATGTTGCTTCAAAAAAGTTGATGATTTCATCTAGTGACCGTATTCTCCATCAGTTTCGTTCGGCTTTTATGTTTCTTAGGAAAGCAAAAAGGTTTGTCACATATAAGGTTGCCATATGTAATTTTTATAAAAACTTATAAGAATAAGCTTAGTTTTTCAAATTTTTTACTTTACATTGCCAAATTTTAAAATATCTGAAACACTATGTCGGCTTTTTGACACTCAAATTTATAAACATTTGAAAAAATGAAATTTAAAGGGCCTGGTGAACAAGATTAGTGAAAACACCATCAAAATACCCTCGACACGGGTCAGCGCAAGCCTTGAAATGCATTTAAAACATGGAAAGGTAGATCATCGCAGCTTAAACGCGCTCGCATCTGGGTCCCATATGCATATTCAGTTCTGTACGAGTAAAGGCACGGAATTCACCTATTATCAACTAACCAACTGGACTAACCAATCTACTGGCAACATCTTTGTGGGCTTGGGTTGGGTTTGGATTGCAACCACAACTTGCATTCTATGTAGATATAGACACGTACATATGTACATATATGTTTATTTAAAATGCTCCATTTGTTTGCAACAAACGATGCGTAATTTGATTTCGTTTGTATTGACATGCTTGTTTTTTGTTTGGCGAACTTATCGGTAAAGATAATATACATTATTTACTTTATTGTCACGTAAGAATCAGCTATTTTCGTCTGCTATCGTTATCGTTTAGCTTAATACAAAAAGGCGAACAATTCGTCTGTGAGGCGAAACGAACGTTCGTTTCGCAAAAGAGAATAAGGCCCTTAATATTAAGTCAAAAATGAAAACACAGTTTTTCGTGCATTACATACATACATATATATGTACATTTGAGTTTTAACAAAGTTTCTAAAATTTATTTTCTTCTTTTCAAATTTGAAATTACAAACCCTAAAACCCAATTTTTTATTCCTACATATGATGATAACTTTTAAATGGTTCAAAAAGTTTTTGAAACTATTTTCAAAATTTTTTTAAAGCCTAAGGCGCTCTTGTTACTCTATTGAATTTTGGTCTAACAAATATCAGCTATCAAGTAATTCAACTAGTTTTCAGAAAGTTTAATTTTTTTTGTGGTTCAAACAAGTTTCGAAAAGTATGTAATTTTTTTTCTAATTTTACATTTGAGTGCTTTTTGTTTTCAAAATTGAAATCCGAAAACCAGCTGTTTCACTCCATCAAAAACTTAAAACACTTTTTTTAATATTTAGTCTTACAAATAGCAAACGTTTCTAAAAATGTTCGAAAATTGGATTCAATTTATTTTTTAATAAAAAACCAGAAAAGGCACAGAAAACGAAACAAAGAGGAAACATTTCAAAAAAATTTCGAAAATTTGTAATTTTTTGAAAATTTTATTTTTTCGCCTAACTCTTATTTTTTTTATTTTTACATGAAAGAAGATATAACGCATCCCTGAAAATACCCTGAAAATTCAAAGCGTTTTCTGTGACGTAATATCTGCTTAAACAATGGCCTAAAATGCCACTTGGATGATTTTTTGATTTAAAATGCAAAATACATATAAAAAACGTGTCTAACTTGTTTGGCTTCTCAACGGTGTTGATAGTGGATTTTGGTTAGAAAAATATTTATATTAAAAAAATGTAAACAAACGGTTGAAGCGTGTCCATCCTGAGTGAGCTATAAATATGAATTTGGGTATATACATATGTATTAATTAATGTATTTATAATTTACATCTTCCTCTGGTTTCAACTCAAAACAAATAATCTGCACAAACAAATACTAAATTTGACAATAAATTATGATTAAAAGTCTGAGCTAAATATCTTTCTTTTGCCTAATTATAGCAATGGTGACGTCACAGCGGCCAGTTTGTCAAGCGGAGGCACCCAATTAACGCTAGCCTCCGTTTATATGCCGTACGACGCAGAGGAACCTCCTCCGCAAAAGACGGTAAAGGATCTGGTGGCCGACTCAAGCAAAGGCCATCTGTTAATTGGGACAGACGCAAACGCCCACCACGTGTAGTGGGGTAGTTTCGACATAAACACTCGGGGTGAGTCACTTTTTGAGTACCTTTTAACAACTAACCTTGTAGTTTGCAATGTAGGTAATGAACCAACTTTTATTACTAAAAACCGTAGAGAGGTTATTGACCTCACTATTTGTAGCGAAAGCGTTTATGGGTGGGTTAAAAAATGGCGTGTTCTTGAGGAACATTCCTTTTCAGACCACCGCTATATTGAAGCAATGTTAGAGTTCTTCGTCGATCAGCCCATTGCGAGACGTAACCCACGTAATACAAACTGGGAACTACATAATGAGCTGTTAGCAAGAGAACTACCAGAACTGCCCCCACAAAGCCTCTCATCAACGATGGAGCTAGAGAGTCTGGTAGAAACCTTCACATCGGCTTTCTCAAAAGCCTTAGAACAGGCCTGTCCATTGCCAAAACCGCGCGGTAAGCGTAAACCTCACTGGTGGTCCCATGATCTGGACCTACTTCGTAAATCCTGTAGAGAATAGTTTAACAAAGCCAAATTCTTTGATAACGGGTCACAATGGCTAGAATACAAGGACAAACTAAGAACCTACAAAAAAGTCCTGAGACAAGCGAAGAGAACTTCATGGAGAAACTTCTGCACTGGAGTCGAAAGTGTCGTGGACACATCCAGGCTACGGTGCGTGCTTTCTAAGACGCAAACAGCTATTAGCTTTCTGCGGAGACCGAATGGTACCTGGACCAGCACAGAAGGGGAAACTCTAGAGCTGCTCCTGGACACACATTTCCCGGGAAATATGACAAACGCACCGGAAGTTTTAAACCTTTGAAGGCTGCTGGACCAGACGGGATTGTACCCGCTCAACTTATCTACTCTTTGGAGGTATCAGCCAACTGGCTGCGGCACATATATACCGCTTGTTTGGCTATGAACTATATTCCGTGTGCATGGAGGAGCGCCACGGTCATATTCATTCCTAAGGCAGGCAAAGCCTCTCATTACGAGCCGAAGGACTATAGACCTATCAGTCTTTCATCCTTCGTACTCAAGACCCTAGAGAGAATAGTTAGCGATTTTCTCACTACAAGCATTGATAGGAATCTCATTTCGGACTATCAACACGCGTACACCAAAGGTAAATCTACGGAGACTGCGCTACACAGCCTAGTCTCTACTATAGAAACATCCTTGTTCGAACAGGATTATTGTCTTGTGGCCTTCCTAGACATTGAAGGAGCATTCAACAACATAAGTCCAGACGCAGTTAACATTGCTTTAACTGATCTGGACGTAAATAGACCCCTAGTGGGACTAATTGATCAACTGCTCAGGGGAAGGAAAGTGCTCTCCTCATTGGGGAAGGTTGAGGTAACACGATTTGTCGCAAGGCGCACGCCCCAGGGTGGTGTCCTTTCCCCCTTACTATGGAACCTAACGGTAAACTCGCTATTAAGAGATACTAGTTGGGGGAGCGGGAAGGTCGTGGCATATGCTGATGACCTAGCGATTATCTACAGAGGCAAGTTTCCTCAAACTTTGTGCGACTTGATGCAGGTAGCATTGCGAGAGGTTTCCTTGTGGGCTTCCCGATGTGGACTCAGCGTCAACTCCGATAAAGTAGAGCTTGTCTTATATACCAAGCGATACAAAATACCATCGTTGAACCTACCTGAACTAAATGGGGTGCGCCTAAGCCTGGCAGATAAAGCCAAATTTTAAGGCGTAGTTTTAGACAAAAAGCTGAACTGGAAGGACAACGTTATCCAGCGACAAAAGAAAGCGTACATTGCATTATATACGTGTAAAAGAGCCATTGGCAAAAAATGGGGACTCACCCCCAACATATGCAGATGGATTTATACCGCGATTATCAGAACCATACTGCTGTATGGGGTAGTCGTATGGTGGCCAGCCTTGAGCAAGGCGTCAAACCTAAACTTGTTGGGTAAAGTCCACAGATCCAGCATGATAAGCATAAGCGGGGCTCTAAGAACAACGCCTAGCGAAGCTCTTCAGATCATTCTTGACATCTTTCCACTGGATCTGGCTGGTCATCGAGCAGCGGCAACGTCAGCCCTGCGTCTAAGGGAGTTGTCGTGCTGGAACAACAGGACCACAGGACACTCAAGTATACTAAACAAATACAGTTTTATCCCTCCTAGCACGGATCGCTGTGCGACCACAACAGTTGCGGAAACCAACTTTAAGATAAACATACCCAGCAGGGATGACTGGACGGAGTCGGACAAGTGCCTTGCTATGGGCACCAGCATTTCCATATACACGGACGGCTCCAAGCTAAACGGGAGAGTTGGGGGTGGAGTATACTCAAGGGACCTTGACCTCCAGCTCTCATTCAGACTACCCGACCACTGCAGTGTATTCCAGGCAGAAGTTGCAGCCATAATGGAAGCCGCAGCTAGGATAGGGACATACATTGTCGGCAAAGAAATTTTTATCTTCAGCGACAGCCAAGCTGCCATAAAATCTCTGGGCTCCCACTCGTTCCCTTCTGAACTAGCACTAAACTGTCGCCGATCTCTTCAAGAGATGGCTCAACAGAACCGTGTACACCTCACATGGGTCCCTGGACATAGGGATATCGAGGGAAACTGTATTGCAGATGAACTCGCTAGGCAGGGTACAACCAAGCAGGTTCTTCCTGGACAAGAACGCTTAGGTATGCCCCTGTCCACATGCAAGCTAATGCTAAAAGAGCACATCTACCGTCAAGCCGACGAAAGATGGCTACAAACACCGGGATGTCGAACGTCGAAAGAAACCTGGCCTAAATGGGATCCTAAAAGGTCCCGTCACGTTTACAACCTAAGAAGGGATACAATTTCCACACTTGTAGGGGCACTAACGGGTCATTGCCTCATAGGTAGGCATGCAGAAAGGCTAGGAGCGCCTTATCGTCGTTGCTGTAGAAGTTGTAAAGAAGATAAGGAGGAGGAAACGGTGGTTCACCTCATTTGCAACTGCCCAGCGCTAAGCGGAGCACGGCAGCGCTTTCTGGGAGCTCCATTTCTTGATACTATGAGTCAGGTTGTGGAGCATGACGTCAAGGACCTGGCAGATTTCATCAGGTCCTCAAAATGGTTCGAAGAGGAGAGGTAACGGTGTTTTTCGTGGTATCACAACGGGCCTAGTACTACTGGCCTAAGTGTGCCCTCGGGCAGCCACCCCAACCTAACCTAACCTAACCTAAAAAAATAAAAAAAAAAAAAAACCTAACCTATGATTAAAAATCAAAAATGAAATTAATTACCCGAAATTATAAAATAAAATGAGTTTGTGTGTTCGATCTGTTAGTTTGTGTGTTCGATATGCTGACATATATACATACATACATACTAACACACCTGGGCATATAGGCGTTTATGTGTTGAAGTTCAAATGCGTTCAAAGTCAAAACACCAAAACTAAATGAAGAAATTAACCAAATATAAAATAATATAATGATTATTATGAAAACTTTCAAAACGTCAATATATAATTTTGTAAGTGTGCATGTGCACCAAAAATACTTAAAATGTTTAAAAAATAAAAGAAATCTTTCAAGGTTAAACCAAAATTTCGCCACAACACTTTAACTGCCAAGTATTGCACAAATGGCAAGCAAGGAGTTAAAAATAAAAGCCAAATTTTCGGCAACTGCGAAACACACCTGCGGACAAACTAGCACGCTCACCAAATAGGCAATAAAACAACAACAAAAATTTACGGTAATGTTGCAAAGCATTGCCGCTTACGCACAGTACATATTTTATATATATTTTTTTTTTTCTTTTTGGATTTTTGTGCTATATCTAAAATTTTTATTTATGAGTAATAAAATGAAGCAAATTATACAAAGTGTATACATACAATTTATTTTAGCAATGCAAAACAAAAATTTTTTTGCCAATAAACGTAAATCCAAAATGTTCAAACCCAAACGCAGCTAATCCGCCTTGCTAATAATAAGATTTTTGGATAACAAAATTCACTGGTTGTTATAGTGTATTTATTTTTTATTATCTACATATGATAAATAAATCATCAATCCGTTAGAAGACCGCGTTTTAATAGTTGGCCAATTGCCCAATAAAAGAGTTCATTAGCTTTTATTGTGCAGTCTCGATTCGAAAGACTTAAGAAACAAACTTGAATAGGCAAGTGTCCAATTTACGGTTGCCACTTTGGTCCATTTGGACCAAAAATGATCAGTTCCAACCCCATTTGGTCCGCTGGCCCCTCTTTTCAATTTTAGTCGTTTCAAACAGAAAAATAAATTGAGGCAATTTCCATTTAAATTGAGTGGTGTTCATACAACCCAATTTAGCTTACACAATAGTAATTTGATAGCTGCTTGCCTCATCTCTACTGCAACAACATACCTTTGTTCAGACTGTCAAAATGTGCATGTTGGTATTAGGCGAATGGAATGGAATGAAAACATAAAACTTTGAAATTTTTGTGTGTTGTAAGAAAATGTATTCAATGTTCTGGTTTCATTTTGAGTTTGCCATCCTCTTTTGACAATCCCTACTCCAGTGACATGAAAAAATAAAATCAGCTGATGAGATGAGCCAACTATATAGTTAAGCCATGCGTAACTGACGATTAAATCTACTCAATAAACACACTTTGCAAGGTGGCATTTGCAGTTTGAAACAATTTAATACGCAATTTTTTTTTTTTTTTTAATTGACAATTTATTATTACAATTTATTATTAAATTACATTATAAATTGCCCAAATGGTATAAATGTTAGTAAATGTGTGGTAAAGTGTTACTTTTCGTTGGGATGTCGATATTTTAATTTCTCTCACAAAGCCCAAATTAAATTAATGAATTAAAGGAAATCCAAGGCTGTTGTGTTATTAAGCCGCACAAGACAATGGGCATTTAGTTTACTCGTTGGCTCACTCTGGAGCACTGCGTTGTGGTTATATTTATATATATTTGTCCGAGGGTGGCTCCCCTTAGAAATAATAAGAGGGGGTTTGATTGGCTTCTACAGCAGAACTAGACAACGCCTTTTATCTTCGACTTCAGAGCCCTCAGGGCTTCTTCCAATATTATCGTCAGTAAACTAAAAGCATCCACATTCGTACAGAATTGGTATTCTTAAATGATAGGTTCCTCGCCTTTTTTTTAGTTTTTTAAGATTCGCCGACCAAGTAGCTAATTTGGATAAAGTTCTGCGCAATAACATAATATTTTCACGATTCCCCACGCCAAAAATTTCGAGACAGCAAGCACACTGCATATTTCACAAAGAAAGATCCTTTAACAACGTCCATTCTAAAGCCGTAATCGAGTCCAGTTTGAATTTGTGACTGGATGAGGCACTTGTGGAATTCGAGAAGGAACTTCTAATAAGAAGGACTATTCAATGAGGCTCTTTGCACCAAGGTGTGATCCTTTACTAAGGATGAAACTATGAAAACTGGAAAGAACTGATCGCGAAAGTGGTCTCGAAATGAATCCTGATTGAAATTATTCTATATACCAGGATCAACAAAATACCATCTTTCATGCTATCATTCTTAAATGAAATTTGGCTCAAACTTTTACCGGAGGTTAAATACCTCGGGGTTATTTTGGACATTAAAGTGAATTGGAATTAACTTGTCGAAGGCAAAACCCGGAAAGCTATTACTGCCCCCTATATTTTCAAAGGCATGGGTAAATCTTGGAGTGCACTGCTGCCGTAAGATGGATCTTAATATACGACTTCAGGTCTTGCAGGCTGTAACTAAAATGAAATAGAATAGCCTGTAGGATTTTCAAGGTACACCTGCCAGTCACAAGAATTATATAAGTAGCACCCACAAAATCTGTGGAAGTTATACTCAACACTTAAACTCAGCAGAATAAGGGGCTTTGAATACTTCCACGGTTGACATGCTTGTCGAAAGAGGCAATTAAAATCTAAAGATAGCCGGGCTAGTATCTTAGGTTTGGTTGAAGTGGCTGATTCGTGAGGACCTCACATATATACCTTTACTGAGCCCATACCTTTACCAACTCAACGACCAAATTAAAAAAACCCTATGAAAAGCGAAGACCTATATTTTAAAATAACTCCACCCTCTAACAATCATGAGCCTGCAGTACTTCCTTTTTAGTGATATGACTAACTTTATCAGTCTTACGCTGCAACAACTACACATGGTATTCGGCACTTTGCCAGCCTGCACTTGTGTCCACGTATATCCTGCTTGATCAATAATATGCATCTCTCGCCTTCTTTTAATCCCACCCAATGAGCTTGGATGCAGACATCGAGGGATGCTCCCTTTTTAGCTAGCTCATCCGTTTTTTCATGTCCAACTTTTCCCATATATCCTGGGAGCCAAATTAGATGTATGTTTCTTCCTATATCGATTCTCTTTAGAGCTTTTTTGCACTATAGCACACATTGGATATGTCTGCTTGGCTTCAAATTTACAAGTTAACGCGCCTGCAGTTTAAATTATTTTCTTCCGGTGTTTCTTCTGTCATGGCTACTACTTCCGCCTTAAAAAGACTGCAGTGATCTGGCAGCATGTAGGATCTATTTATTTTCAGAGCAGCTCAGTTCACCACCAACTCTAGCCCTTCCCGTACCTTGGAACCATAAGTGTGCACATGTATCGCCTCGTGCTGCATCTGAGGGCCTTTGGGGCAATTATACACCTATATTGTTTCTTTAAGAGCACCATCGAAGCGTCCAATATTTGTTGACGCTATACTTCTAGTACGCCTAAGCAAAACCATTTTTTTATTTTTGCTATGGGTCATTTGATATTTCGTGTTTACACTAAATTATCAAACAGTTTCACCATTATACACCTGCCTGTTAACCAATATAAATACCTATATGTATGTATGTGTATGTCTTCGTTATTGCGACACATTGTTGTTGCTACATATATTTAATCGCTATTGAGCGTCTAATCAAATACGATGGGGTGTATGGGTGTGAGTGAACTAAAGTGTGGTGGGGTATTTGTTCATTGGTTTTATTTAATTTACTTGATTTCCTGCAAATTCACAGCACTAAATTACATATTCCAATATAAACATACATAGATACATACATACATACATCCATATGTTCACTGGTCAGTTAGTATATAGCATTTATACACTTTGCGCAATAAATTGCTAAGATCAGAGTGCCTGAATAATAGACATCAGAAAATAATTTTGATTTCTCTCTGGGAGATATTTTTATTTATTTAAAATAATTTTTTTCTTGATATATATATTTTTTTCTGATTTTAGAGAAAAATTACAAAGTTTACAAATGGCGATTGTTAGTAGGACATATTTCTTAATTTCACTTCTTCATCAGCTAGTTTTCCGGGAGCTGAGTATTGAATTCGAATATCCAACATTCATACTAGTGTTCCCCCTGTGGGTTAGGGGTTAGAATATGCCCACGGTAGGTATGCCGGTCGTATAAGGCGACCATAATACCATGGCTTACCAATCCATGAGTAAGGTGACTTTACTCAAAAGGGAGCAGAGTGTACGCGGCGTATCACCTGCGGGCCTTAAGCATGTTCTTTAAAAACTGTAACCGCGGGAGCAGGAAAAGCCAGTTGTGATCTGAATATATTGCATTATATCAAGGTCTCACCTTCCTGTCTATGCGTTCGGCCCCCTTTTTGGTTTCAAAAAAGAGTTCACTTTATGACATGCTCTGAGTAGACTAGTTTTCACTTGGGGACGCAAGACCCAAGAGAATTTGGTCTCTTGCTTGTCTCAATAAACCTAATTTCATTGAAAGCTGACCCTGAGGGGCAGACGAAAGAGTTGGTCACATCTTATAATTGTGACAACCGCTGAAGCACGGAGCGAGATGGAGAAACGTATGCATATCGTCAGCTGAAAACAATCGATATTTGTATCTTGTCTTTTGAGATGTTTAAAGCTGCCTTAGACCGCGTTGCGAATAGGAGGCGTTCACAGAACGGATGGCCACATCCAAAACTGTGGCAAGATTTGACATGTCAGATGACACCAGTGGGCGAGCTGCTTTGCGAAGTTATTGCTGAGACGGGAAAGCATTCCAACATAGGTCTATGATTGAAAAGGTTGACCAGAGCCCTAAATTGTGGATAAATGGAGCGTAAGTTGAGTGATACTGGCGTGCAAATTTGAGCGAAAATGGAAGCAAGAATGAAGCGCATAAGTGGTGCATAGCGTGACAAATAATGCAGGTCGAAAGTTGCAGATAAAACTGCATGAGGAACGTTTGGGTGTAATTCAGTTGCAACATGATCCTGAACGCACAAGTACTTGTGACTAATGAGATGTGTCTTGGGTGCAAGTGGACTAGTACCATGTTTAACGAAGATACATCTTGCGAGTGTTTGTGTCCTAAGTACTTGTGAGCATCACTGTCTGTTGCCAAGGCAAGAGATAGTTTTATTCACAAGGAATTATATGACACTCTCACTTTATGGAACATTTAAGTAGCTATTCATACTGGAAAGACTTTTGCACTGATAGATTACGTCGGTAGTTGGTTCATGGCGAACGGGCGTTTTGGAACATAACAAGATGGTGCATTGCGTTGGAGGGAGGTGCCGCCTTAAGCAATGTCTAAGAAATGCAGATCGTTGTCAACAATGTATCATACATTGTTGTTAAGGCTGTGCAGAGAAAGTTGGTCACATTCCTTAATTGTGACAAAAACACATATCTCATGCTGATTAACATGTTAATCAGATATTGAGATAATCAAATCAATGAAAGAGAGATGCTGAGACAAGCACGGAACTCACAGTGGAGTGCAACCGGGTGCCATTATGGAATGGCGGGGTTAGATAGTCCTCCCCTGCCATAACAAATCTGGTTGACTTAAACGCCCAATTCAGCCGATTGGGACCAATTTTTTGGGCTGTCGATCAACGGATATTGATCAGTGTTTAAGTCACACCGTGAGGTTGGGTCTTCCATTGACAGGTACCCACATAGCTTCTGCACTCGCATTCATACAAGTGTATTATATACACTGTTTTATACTGATACTTTTTAAATTGGATGAGTGTTATTTGGCAGCCTTGCATAAAAAACAACGGCATATGGCATGGGGCAATTTGTTGCCACAAAGAGTCAATCATAGTTTGCAGGCGAGGAGTGGAAGCTGGAAGAAAGAAGTAGGTCCACAAAAGAAAACAAATTGGTATTTTTACCAATCACTATAGCTTGTGGCGGTTTTAGTAAATATTGCTGCTACGAACCATATAGGAAAGAAAAGAGGAGATATTATGGAGGAAAAGTAGGTATTTAATGTTTAGAATCGCATAAAACTACTGAAGAGTCCAGTAGAAAAACTGATTGGCCGACATAAGGCCAACGGCCAAAAATTCAATTGACGGTACATTACATCACATCCATAATATCAGTAACGGTGACTTATGACCTTTCGTTTTTTTGACTTTATACCCATTTGAGATACTTCCGTGTGACCTTATAGCCACTTCGAGAAGAAAACCATGACCATATGCAACAATTTAAGATCAGTAAAAAAACAAAAACTTCCGCAGGATGGGTTTAGACGTTTAGTTGAATACTTAATTAAAAGGAATACTCAAGGAAGGGTCTACCACGTTATCCCCAAAATCATAATCCCCAAATCAAAATCCCCAAAATCAAAATCCCCAAACTCATAATCCCCAACCAAAAATCCCCATTTTATGTGTGAAATAAATTCAAATTAGGTTTAAAATCGCCGCGACCAAAAAAGGCTAATAATCCATACCAACTTTCTGCATAGGCGGCCTTTGGCCGCGCTTATAAAAAATAACCCTGGGCTACGCCATGCCAAGTTCGGGTGTGCGGTATAACCGTGGCTACCTCCACGGTGATTTCCTTCTGCGTAGTACACGCTTCTGTTAGCTGGTTCGAATTAGAGCAAATAGCAGTCCTATATATGGATAAGTAAAAATATGTATTGACAATACGTGAATATATAGTTATACATACATAAATATGAATGAAAGAGGAACGAGATATTGCTATTTTTTACACGGTCATGATGTTTATCATAGCACTGGGATTTTGTGTTTGGGGATTTTGATTTTGGGGATTTTGAATTTGGGGATTATGTGTTTGGGTATTTTTTTTTTCTTTGGGGATTTTGTTCTTGGGTATTTTTTTTTTTTGGTTAGTTTTTTATCCGATTTTTAAATAGAGGAAAGTGGAGCGTATCCGGAAATTTAAAATAAAAAAACCTCTTTCTATTCGAATCAAAAAATATACAGCGAAAAGACTAATTGAAACTCAACATTTGTTAGGATTTTAGTACATGATTGTGCGAAAAAAAAATATAGAGGTGGCTTTATGACCATTTCATAAAAGCAGAATCGCTATAATGTCAGTCTATCGTTGAGATTGTTATTATCATAAGTTCAGTTTGCTTTGTCGTGATCATAAGATCAATTGACATTATTGCCGTTGATCTTATTGCACCCCTTAATAAAAACTATCTTAATTTTGATGCATGCTTTTACTGGTTTCAGTAAATCAACAGTCCAATTTAACATTGCCTTTGTTGTGCTGACGTATCGCCCCCGCTTAACTGGCCTTCTCAGTGTCACTCTGGCAGCGAGTTCGCCAAACTCTCGAGAAATATGCCCACCGAACCTAAGGAGTCCAAATAAAGGATTCACAGATCACGTTGATAAGTTTTAGGAAACGGCTTTCCAAATTGATAGCTAAATAAAAATAAAAATAAAAATAAAAAAATTAAGCACTTCCTTTATATAAATGGACAAAAATCAGCAAAAAATTTCTCGTTATATAAAGACATATTCTTGCTAAACTTTGATTTTCAAAATTTGACATAAAAATTGTAAAAATATTTATGAGAAATAAAAATATAAAATTGGAGCGCACATTATTTGAATTGGAAAGTTGGTAGGAAAGCAGATATTATTAGTCAATCAATTGCGCTCCACCTTTATATTTTGAATTCTCATAAATGTTTTTGCAATTTCTATGTAATCTTTAAAAATCACAGTTTAGCAAGAATATGCCTTTATATAAGGAGACATTTTTCGCTGATTTTTGTCCATTTATATAAAGCAAGTGCTTAAAATTTTTTTATTTCATTTTTATTTTCTCCTTTTCTTATATTTTCTCGGTGTCTTAATCTATCTGTTAAGTTTTACGCTTGTAGCTCAATGATAGCTTACATAAAAACAAATCCCAAAATTCCCTCCGTTCCGTTTGATTTTTCTAAATATCTCAGTCCGTGCGCCTCCTAGCGAAACTTTTTGTATTGTGTCATCGGCTGTCATCGACCTCTAAATTAAATTTGAAATTTCAAGTCTCTAGCTTATCGAGAAGTTACTTAAAAGCTGGTTTGAAATTTTTCAAATTCTTATCAAATTATTTCGATCTGTGCGACACCTAACGGATTTTTACCTTTTGTTGCATTGTCACGGTGTTCTAACCTATGTGTAAACTTTCAAGTTTTGTAGCTCAATGAGAAGTTACATAAAAATCGATTGCAAAATTTGTATGAAAAGCGGACAAACATTCAACCGACCGATATAAAGGAAGTAAAAACTCTAAAAAATTGTATGTGACTCTCTTAAAATCAAGCAATGCGAATCTTGTTAAATAACATAACAAAGCCATTTGCAAGCTGTCTCAATTTTCTGCTGGGATACTCCAATAACACTTCGTGTACAATATGTAATTCAATGTGCGTTTGTGTATGTCTATGTAGACTACATATTAAAAATATTATTTCCATTGTTTGAAAAATAACTTTTGTTTTTTAATTTTTCAATAAGCGGCAGCTTGGCATTTCTTGTTTCATTTTTCATCGGTAACTGCTTAACTCTGTTTTTTTTCTATTTATTTACTTATTTGCGCTTTTGTTGGTATTGTTGTTAAAGCTAGGTTACTCCAATTTACTACGCTTGATTAAGGCAAACGCAGTGATTGTGCGCAAGCGCATTTCATGTTGTTCAAAGTAGCCAAACACTACGCCCTTTCGCCTAGCGATGTGGAGCTAACTAAGACAGTGAATGGGGCAGCTCGGCGAGTTAACAGCGGTTTTTGGGAAGTTTTGGCGTTTACGAATAAACACACATACGAGCAACAGTTGCCACCTTCTTGTCTCGCTGCATATGTAATTTTTTTTTTTGTAAACTTTATATATAATACCACCTCCAAAGTAGTGCAGAAGGAAATCATACTAATGCACAATGGTCGATTTGGCCTCACTAGTGGCGCAAAATTTAATTTTAGCAGTTGAATGAAGCACGATAAGCGCATATTAACTTACGCTCGCATCAGCGTATACTCTTGCGTTAAAACATGAAATCCCAGTAGGATAAAAGATAATGCTAAACAAAAATTATTATCGTGAATGCGTATCAACGGAGTAGTAGAGTTAAGACATCATCCGGTTGCAAAGATTCTGAGCCAGATTAATAATTCTGCATGTGAGCATCTGAGCCAGATAATTTGTTAATTTCTTGTCTTTGGTTTGGCAGCACTTTCTTTATTAACCCTAGTTTTTCACAAATAGTCGCTGCTTAGCCGTTAAGGCCGCGGCACAATGAAATTTTTCATACAGATGCGTTTAACACAATATTATGCATTCGAAAACATCGCCACAATCAACTAAGATGTTGCGTTGATAAATATGAAGGAACTTCAGACTTGGCAATTGAATTTTTTTTTTTCGCCTTGCCCATTCACATACAAAATTTATCGCAGCTCTGTTATAAACATTCTCCTTCTACAACAAAAATACTTGTTAACATATTTTGTGTCGTATTCATTTCTTATGTTGTAGTTTTTTAATTGGGAAAAATGTTACAAAAGTTACCAACGAGTAGGAAAAATAATTTCACATGCAAATTGTGCCAGCACCCTTAGCCATAGCAAATGTCAAATTCTTCTTCTTATGCTTTGCTTGCAACAAAATTTGGGAGTTGGCTACTTTTCCATGTCAGATGGCGCCAGTGTCGCTCAAATTACGTGCAATCTTCTCATAATGCATAAGATTGAGTAAAACGCATCTATATGAAAACCTGCTTATGTGATGGGGTAAATGGTAGATAATTTATTTAAAAGAATATTAATTAAAATTTGGATTTTCTAAAGATATTAAGATTATGGCCTTAGTTTTTATTTTACACCGCCAAAAAAAAAAATGTAAGGCGCGATAACCTCCGAAGAGATTCTATGCCGAGCTTCTCTTCCAATTTGCGTCCTTACACCGCTAGTGAGTCCAAATGACACACTGTTCATGTATAGTATTTTAAGGGGTAAATTTGTTTACTGTAAAAAGCGCGCACGCGCTTTGTTGCTTTAATATATACAGAAAGTGCAAATCTAAAAAACAAAGAAATCTCCATTCAATCTTACGATCCGGATTCGTGCGCCTCTTGCGCAACCAATATAAAAAAATCTCTTATCAAATATCAACAGAAATCAGCTGTTCTATCAATCAATTAAAACTTACAGCTTGCGCTGCTATCTGGCGTATAATAGCAACTGTCGGTAAAGCAGTGCAAATATTCACAATAGTGCTATAGTACAAATAGATTTCTTTGTGTGCTCACAATCGTTTATTTTTAACAAATTATTTTAATAAAATACAGCTAAACAAAAGCACTACGACCAAAATTGCCCAAAGCTCGCTAATAGCCCGAATAACCATCTTTACAACCAAAACTTTATTTATAGATTTGGATTCCAAATAAGAGCGAAAAAGGGACCCGTACATAAAAACAGCAATTAGAAATAATATATATGATCTTTATGAAACTGTTGTACAACAGTATGCAGAAAAAATGTAGAGAAAGGTGGAGAGAAATATAGTCAAAACACTTCAGTCACAAAGAAGCTGAAATTTGTTAACATGTTCCATATAATTTTTTTTAGAAATGACTTTTTTTGTACCTCTAACTTATTTATTTGTTTTTATTATCGTAGCTTACCACATGGATGGGGTCAAAACGGTATGTCAAGTTTAATTGAATCGAGCAGTGAGTATTTACATTTTTTTTATTTTAATTTTCTATCTACTTAAATATCTGCAAATGACCGACAGCTATTATTTATCACATATCATGAAGCATATTTATTTACTTTAATACAATTGTAGTGTGAGATAAGATATTGTAGCTTAAAAGCAGGCCACTCTTAGGTGTATCGCAATAGCTTGGCCCAAATATAAGTTTATCTATTTAACATTTACACTTAATGAATTGCTGTGTAAGTCAATTGGCACTTAGATTTGCACGGATTGCAAGCAGACATTGACGCGGTTTATCAATTACCCTTTTACTTCCTTTATATTAGGTCGGTTGAATGTTTGTCCGCTTTTCATACAAATTTTGCAATCGATTTTTAAGTAACTTAGAACACCGTGACAATGCAACAAAAGGAAAAAAATCCGTTAGGTATCGCACGGATCGGAATAATTTGATAAGAATTTGAAAATTTCAAACCAGCTTTTAAGAAACTTCTCGATGAGCTAGAGACTTGCTATTTCAAACTTAATTCAGAGGTCGATGACAGCCGATGACACGATACAAAAAGTTTCGCTAGGGGGCGCCGGACTGAGATATTTAGAAAAATCAAACGGGACGGAGGGAATTTTGGGATTTATTTTTATGTAAACTCTCATTGAGCCACAAGCGCAAAACTTAACAGATAGGTTAGGTCGCAAGGGCTGAGCTGGGCATTGTAATACCCTATACGGCCTCAAAGAGGACCCCTACCCTGCCTAAAGCGGGTCAAACCACTTCGTGGAAATTATATATTTTGCTAGAGCCTTGACTTCATAGCTAGAGACCTCAGCAAGGTCACGTAGAAAAGATTTACCAATTATGGCCAACCTGCGCCTACTAAGCGCTGGACAATAACAGAGAATGTGCTGGACACTCTCCTCCTCTTCTGTACATCTGCAGCTGCGACAATAACCGAAGGTCGTTGCCCCCATTTTAGCACCATGCGTGACTATTAAACAATGCCCTGTTAGAACCCTTATCAGGACGATAGAACTGATTTGTTTAAAATAAGTAGCGCGCCTGTGCACCACTTGTCATATGAGGGCTAGGTTAGGCTGGATATCTCACAGGATGATATGGCTGACCATAGTCCATTTGCAATTCTTATAGTGCTTGTGTTCACACGAAGCCTGAAATTGGCCATGGGTATACCTACCGAATCATTTCCCGGAAGGATATGGTCGGTGGTGCCTCTTCTGGCCAGCTCATCTGCTCTGCATTTGCCTTCAATATCCCTGTGCCCAGGTACCCATATAAGGCTGATATTGAAGTGCTGAGCCATCTCGTTAAGAGATATGCGGCATTCAGTGACCGACTTTGCGTTGTCGACGAATGAGTCCAGGGCTTTAATGTGGCCTGACTGTCAGAAATAATAAACACCCGTTTACCATCCTTAGGCATAGGCCCGAGATGATTCACAGCCCTGTGTATTGCCAGCATTTCCGCTTGGTAAACACTACAGTGATTTAGTAGGCGAAAAGAGACCTCTAGACCCAAATCGAGTGAAAAGATGCCTGCTCCCACCTTCCCGTCAAACTTAGAACTATCCGTGAATATGTTGATGGCACCGGGTACCGTATGTTGTGTGGTATTCTAGTCTTGTCGCGATGGTATATAGTTTTTAACGAAGACGTTCTTTGGCGTGCCGTAGTCAGTGCGCACCGGTATTGGAACTTCATTCATGAGGTTAATAGGCCAGGATCAAGGACCTATATAGACCATGTTTATGGTAGATTTACTAATATAGAAGATAATATGCATGCCGGTATAAACCTGGACTTTGGAATTTCGGGCCATTGTATGACCGGAATTCAACTTACTAATTTAAATGCAAATAGACAAATTACCAATTGCGATATATTATCAGCTATTGGGAAAATAAATTTTTATGTTTTAAATGAATCACTTCGTTTTTAAAAATGGTAAACAGTTTTAAATAAGTCAAATGTAGACAAAGCATATAATTTTTTTATGGAAACACTTACGATGCACATAAACTAGTCAAGTATTTCTATTTTTCTTAAAATATCAACTTTAACTCTTAAACCATGGATCACTCAAACTCTATTAAAAAAGATCAGGCTGAAAACCACGTTACGGAAAAAAGCAACAGGCATCCGGCGAATACTAAGCTAAGAAATGGTGCGCGTCTGTTGACTAAAATGGTAAACAAAGAAATACGTACAAGGCGCGATAGATATTTTCAAAACCTTTTTCTCATAGCGCAGGGCAACTCCAAAAAAGAATGGGATGCTGTAAATAGAATAACAAACCGTAATTCTAAAAGAAAGTGCGACTCGCTCGTGTTAAACGTGAATGGTGTAGATGTGTCAGAGCCTCAGGAAGTTGCAAACAAACTCAATGATTTCTTTGTCAACGTAGGAAAAGCCTCCGATTTAAGCAGTAGTCCTAAGCCCTACACCTGATGTACAAACCCAATACATATCGAATTCTTTCCGCCGAGTAACAGTTTTTTTCTTTAATGCCATTACAGGCGCAGAAATTATTAATATAATTAAATCTCTAAGTAACTCTAATTCATGTGGTAATGGCAACATATCAAATCGAACGTTAAAGAGCATAGCATTTAACATTGTTGATATTTTAAAACATTTATTTAATTTAAGTATAGCCTCCGGAGTTTTTCCTGCTCACTTAAAATGCGCTACGGATATACCACTCTTTAACAAGGGGAATAAGAATTACAAAACTAACTACAGGCCCATATCTATTTTATCTTCAATCTCAACAATTTTTGGGAAAGCAGTGAAAAATAGGGTGCTGTCGTATTTAAACAAAGTTTAATTTTTTAGCCCTAAGCAATTTGGTTTTATGTCCGGGCTTTCTACTGAAGATGTTCTTCTAGATTTTTCTTCCTTTATTTATAAGTCAATTGA
Organism: Eurosta solidaginis; assembly: GCF_040869045.1. Taxonomy (NCBI): domain Eukaryota; kingdom Metazoa; phylum Arthropoda; class Insecta; order Diptera; family Tephritidae; genus Eurosta; species Eurosta solidaginis. The sequence continues at coordinate 200,671,331 of NC_090321.1, read as the reverse complement.
TGATAAAAAATGTTGTGCGAGTCTCTTTGTAGACATAACAAAGGCATTTCATATGACCATAGTATTCTAATAAGCAAGCTTAGCTACGCAGGTTTTCGGGGTAACATTATTAATTGGTTTACGTCATATCTAGATAAAAGAGTTCAGAGAGTTAAAGTTGAAAATGATCTAAGTGAACCCAGGCCTATAACCCTAGGGGTTCCACAGGGTTCGGTTCTGGGACCAATCTTATTTTTAATATACTGTAACCAATTTACTGCAAATCCTCTTATTTCAAATCTTCTACTAAGGTTCGAATTTCTAAACTGTTGAATAAATAACTCCAATATTGAATAATGCAATAATGGTCTTTATTAGACTACTTGAAAATAACACTTATAATTCGCAACTGAAAGCTTGCTTAAACGAAACTGATTTTCAAAATATTACTGCTATTGCTCGCTAGATAGCGTCTTAATTCCAACTGATTCTCGCGCCTCTACTGTTGCTGCTTTTATACTGTGTGATTTCCTCGTTACATCTTCTAGGCGCTTCCAGAATTTACTTAGTCACTGGTATATAATTATAACTACAGATACACGCGTGTAGCTCTCATATGCGCATGTATTTGTGAGCGACACTTCCACAATTACAATTGCATACTTTTGGGAGCATCTCAGATAAGATATCTGCATGTGTTTGTGCGTTGCTTCTCCGCTGTGTGTACGTACATATGTGTAGACATAATGATTGATTCGTTTATGTAGATACATAATGATGGATTTATGGATGTGCATACAATCACTGCTTAGCATCGGCTTAGAGATGGCAGTACCCCTTAGTGTTGCTAATATTCGTAACAATACATTAATTCAATATTCTCTTTGCCTTTTATTAGAAAAGTAACAGCCTTTGCTGATGTTCTTGCCATCGCATATGGATCGAAAAATTAATTTAATCTTTTTGCTTATATCAATCACGATGTTTACCTTTTAAGATCTTGGTTCGCAAGGCATAAGCTCGTGGTAAGCAGCAAAACGAAGTTGATATATTTCAACCTTTGGGGGAAAGAAATACCTAAGAACGAGGTTGTCTTTCATAGTTCTATATGTATGGGGCATCGTTTGTGTTCAACTACTTGTACTCAAAATAACAAAACTGTCAGTTTTGATGAGAAAATAAGTTGTGACAGTTAATATTTTGAGATCGAAGTCGCTTCTAATTTCAAATATTTGGGTGTTATTATTGATCAAAATCTAAGTTGGTCATGTTATTGTTGTTGTAGCAATGTTTCGCCCCACCTAACAGCCGCGACCAATCACAAATTGTCATCAATATCCTCTAACGGGAGTCCAAGGAAACTTACCGTTTCGACAGGGGTGGACCATAAGGGAAGGGGTGTTAGAGGCGTTGGTTCCGTATTACAATTAAAGAGATGGTTGGTGTCATGTGGGGACACATTGCAAGCGGGGCATACATTTTGTATGTCGCGGTTGATTCTGGGTAGGTAAGAGTTTAACCTGTTACAGTATCCAGAACGAAGTTGAGCAAGAGTGATACGCGTTTCCCTGGGGAGTATGCGTTCCTCTTCCGCGAGTTTTGGATACTTTTCTTTAAGTACTCGATTCACCGGGCAGTTCCCGGCATAAAGGTCCGACGCCTGTTTATGGAGTTCACCAAGGACCTGCTTGTGTTTTTTCGCTTCAAACCGCTGGGTTCTCAGGTGCCGTATTTCCTCAAAATGCTGACGGAGATAACTCTTTAAGCCCCTAGGCGGTGCTGGTTCATCAATCAGATGTCTGTTGGGATGCTCAGGTTTCTTGGTATTTAACAGGAACTGTTTGGCCAGCATCTCATTTCTCTCCCTGATGGGGAATATTCTCGCCTCATTATGCAGATGGTGTTCTGGGGACATAAGAAGACAGCCCGTTGCAATTCTGAGAGCAGTATTTTGGCAGGCCTGTAGCTTCTTCCAGTGGGTAATTTTTAGGCTTGGCGACCATATGGGTGACGCGTAGCACGTAATTGGCTGGCTAATTGCTTTGTATGTAGCCATGAGCGTTTCTTTATCTTTTCCCCAGGTACTGCCAGCGAGTGATTTGAGGATTTTGTTACGACTCTGAATTCTCGGAACAATTGCGGCTGCGTGCTCCCCAAAATTTAGATCCTGATCAAACGTTACACCCAAGATTTTGGGGTGTAGGCAGTCGGTAGCGTAGTGCCATCGACGTGGATGTTCAAAATGGTCGACATTTGGGACGTCCATGTTGTAAATAAGGTCGCGGAAGATTTAGTCGGTGATAATGCCAGGTTTCGCGAGGCGAAAAAACTGGAGAGGTCCGGCAGGTAGCCGTTCATTTTATTGCATAGCTCATCGATCTTTAGGCCTGGGCCTGTGGCCATTATTGTGCAGTCATCGGCGTAGGAAACGATTGTGACTCCTTCCGGTGGTGAAGGTAGCTTAGATATGTAGAAATTAAACAAAAGTGGGGATAGGACACCACCCTGTGGCACCCTTTGTTTAATTCTCCTTGGTTTTGATGTTTCGTTTCTAAATTGCACCGATGCCTGCCGACCACCCAGATAATTTGCTGTCCACCTTTTATGACATGGGGGAAGGGTAGACCCTTCCAGGTCTTGCAGTAACGAGCCATGGTTGACCGTATCAAAAGCTTTTGATAGGTCTACCGCTACGAGTACTGTTCTATGGAGGGGGTATTGATTTAAACCGCAATTTATCTGGGTGCTAATGGCATTTAGCGCGGTGGTAGTGCTATGGAGTTTTCTGAAGCCATTCTGATGAGAGGCTAGCTGCAAATTTGCTTGGAAATAAGGGAGCAAAATGACTTCAAGTGTCTTTGCTACTGGCGATAGGAGAGATATCGGACGATATCACTCTCCTATGTTTGCTGGTTTCCCAGGCTTTAGTAGCGGGACCACCTTGACCATTTTCCATTTCTCGGGTATGACAAAGGTGGAAAGAGACAGGTTGAAGACATGCGCTAAATATTTGAAACCCTCTTTTCCTAGGCTTTTAAGCATCGGCATGGCTATGCCGTCTGGGTCCACTGCTTTGGATGGTTTAGCGCGACCAATGGCGTCCTCAACCTCTTTAGCGGTGATGGTGATTGGTGACGCGCTGAATTTGTGTTTATGTGCGTGTCTATTGGCTAAGTTGGTCATCGCTTATTTCTGCAATGAAATCTTATATGTAATCAGCTCTTCCTTCTTTCTAAAACTTATGTTCCAATAGAATATTGTTATTGCTGTATCATGGACTAATCCATTCAAAATTACAATACGGACTCAATTGTTGGGGTAGTGCCTACCCTAGTAAGATCCATACGCTTCTAATCCTACTGAAGTGTCTAATCCGAAGAATATGTAAAGCTGGTCGTTTAACACACTCTATGGATCTATTCAAAAAATTAAATATTCTTCCTGTGTAGCACTTATACTATTTTAAAGTTTTAAAAAAATTGTTTTTATAAGGAGCGGGTGTACGCAAATCTCAATATACAACCTTTACAATCTGAACAAGTAAGGAAGGTTAAGTTCGGGTGTAACCGAACTTTACATACTCAGTTGAGAGCTATGGTGGCAACATAAGGGAAAATAACCATGTAGGAAAATGAACCGAGGGAAACCCTGGAATATGTTTGTATGACATGTGTATCAAATGAAAGGCATTAAAGAGTATTTTATGAGAGAGTGGGCCATAGTTCTATAGGTGGACGACATTTAGGGATATAGCCATAAAGGTGGATCAGGGTTGACTCTAGAATGAATTTGTACGATATGGGTATCAAATGAAAGGTGTTAATGAGTATTTTAAAAGGGAGTAACCCTTAGTTCCATAGGTGGACGCCATTTAGGGATATAGCCATAAAGGTGGATCAGAGTTGACTCTAGAATGCGTTTGTACGATATGGGTATCAAATGAAAGGTGTTAATGAGTATTTTAAAAGGGAGTAATCCTTAGTTCCATAGGTGGACGCCGTTTCGAGATATCGCCACAAAGGTGGACCAGGGGTGACCCTAGAATTTGTTTGTACAATATGGGCATCAAACGAATGGTGTTAATGAGTATTTTAAAAGGGAGTGGGCCTTAGTTCTATAGGTGGATGCCGTTTCGAAATATCGCCATAAATGTGGACCAGGGGTGACTCTAGAATGTGTTTGTACCATATGGGTATCAAATTAAAGGTATTAATGAGGGGTTTAAAAGGGAGTGGTGGTTGTTGTATAGGTGGTCGCATTTTCGAGATATCGCCATAAAGGTGGACCAGGGGTGACCCTAGAATTTGTTTGTACAATATGGGTATCAAAAGAAAGGTGTTAATGAGTATTTTAAAAGGGAGTAATCCTTAGTTCCATAGGTGGACGCCGTTTCGAGATATCGCCATAAAGGTGGAGCAGGGGTGACCCTAGAATTTGTTTGTACAATATGGGTATCAAAAGAAAGGTGTTAATGAGTATTTTAAAAGGGAGTAATCCTTAGTTCCATAGGTGGACGCCGTTTCGAGATATCGCCATAAAGGTGGGCCAGCGGTGACTCTAGAATTCGTTTGTGCAATATGGGTATCAAACGAAAGGGGTTAATGAGTATTTTAAAAGCGTGTGGGCCTTAGTTCTATAGGTGGACGCCTTTTCGGGGTATCGCAATAAAGGTGGACCAGGGGGGACTCTAGACTTTGTTTGTACGACATGGGTATTAAATGAAAGGTGTTAATGAGTATTTTTAAAAGGGAGTGGGCCTTCGTTCTATAGGTGTTCGCCTTTTCGAGATATCGCCATAAAGGTGGACCAGGGGTGACTTTAGAATATGTTTGTACGATATGGGTATCAAATGAAAGGTGTTAATGATTTTAAAAGGGCGTGGGGCTTAGTTCTATAGGTGGACGCCTTTTCGAGATATCGCCATAAAGGTGGAACAGGGGTGACTCTAGAATGAGTTTGTACGATATGGGTATCAAATTAAAGGTATTAATGAGAGTTTTAAAAGGGAGTTGTGTGAAGGCGTTTTCCAGATATCGACCAAAATGTGGACCAGAGTGACCCAGAACATCATCTGTTGGATACCGCTCATTTATTTATATATGTAATACATGCCAAGATTTTAAGGGTTTTTTATTTCGCCCTGCAGAACTTTTTCATTTTCTTCTACTTAATATGGTAGGTGTCACAACCATTTTACAAAGTTTTTTCTAAAGTTATATTTCGCGTCAATAAAACAATCCAATTACCTTACCATGTTTCATCCCTTTTTTCGTATTTGGTATAGAATTATGGCATTTTTTAAATTTTTCGTAATTTTCGATATCGAAAAAGTGGGCGTGGTCATAGTCGGATTTCGTTCATTTTTCATACCAAGATAAAGTGAGTTCAAGTAAGCACGTGAACTAAGTTCATTAAAGATATGTCGATTTTTGCTCAAGTTATCGTGTTAACGGCCATGCGGAAGGACAGACGGACGACTGTGTATAAAAACTGGGCTTGGCATCAACCGATTTCGCCCATTTTCACAGAAAACAGTTAGCGTCATAAAATCTATGCCCCTACCAAATTTCAAAAGGATTGGTTAATTTTTGTTCGACTTATGGCGTTAAAAGTATCCTAGACAAATTAAATTAAAAAGGGCGAAACCACGCCCATTTTGAAATTTTCATTTATTTTTGTATTTTGGTGCACTATATCATTACTGGAGTTGAATTTTGACATAATTTACTTACATACTGTAAAGATATTAAATTTTTTGTTAAAATTTTACTTTAAAAAAAATTTTTTTTTAAAAGTGGGTGTGGTCCTTCTTCGATTTTGCTAATTTTTATTAAGCGTACATATAGTAATGGGAGTAACGTTCCTGCCAAATTTCATCATGATATCTTCAACGACTGCCAAATTACAGCTTGCAAAAGTTTTAAATTACCTTCTTTTAAAAGTGGGCGGTGCCACGCCCATTGTCCAAAATTTTACTAATTTTCTATTCTGCGTCATAAGATCACCTCATCTACCAAGTATCGTCGCTTTAGCTGTCTTCTGTAATGAATTATCGCACTTTTTCGGTTTTTCGAAATTTTCGATATCGAAAAAGTGGGCGTGGTTATAGTCCGATATCGTTCATTTTCAATAGCGATCTGAGATGAGTGCTCAGAAACCTACATACCAAATTTCATCAAGATACCTCCAAATTTACTCAAGTTATCGTGTTAACGGACGGACGGACGGACATGGCTCAATCAAATTTTTTTTTCGATCCTGATTATTTTGATATATGGAAGTCTATATCTATCTCGATTCCTTTATACCTGTACAACCAACCGTTATCCAATCAAACTTAATATACTCTGTGAGATCTGCTCAACTGAGTATAAAAACAAGTAAGGAAGGTTAAGTTCGGGTGTAACCGAACATTACATACTCAGTTGAGAGCTATGGTGACAACATAAGGGAAAATAACCATGTAGGAAAATGAACCGAGGGAAACCCTGGAATGTGTTTGTACGATATGGGTATCAAATTAAAGGTATTAATGAGGGTTTTAAAAGGAAGTGGTGGTAGTTGTATAGGTGGTCGCCTTTTCGAGATATCGCCATAAAGGTGGACCAGGGGTGACGCTAGAATGCGTTTGTACAATATCGGTATCAAACGAAAGGTGTTAATGAGTATTTTAAAAGGGAGTGGGCCTTAGTTCTGTAGGTGGACGCCATTTAGGGATATCGCCATAAAGGTGGATCAGGGTTGACTCTAGAATTTGTTTGTACGATATGGGTATAAAATGGTGTTAAAGAGTATTTTAAAAGGGAGTAATCCTTAGTTCCATAGGTGGACACCGTTTCGAGATATCTCCATAAAGGTGGACCAGGGGTGACCCTAGAATTTGTTTGTACAGTATGGGTATCAAATGAAAGATATTAAAGGGTATTTTAAAAGGGAGTGATCCTTAGTTCCATAGGTGGACGCCATTTCGAGATATCGCCATAAAGGTGGACCAGGGGTGACCCTAGAATTTTGTTTGTACGATATGGGTATCAAATTAAAGGTATTAATGAGGGTTTTAAAAGGAAGTGGTGGTAGTTGTATAGGTGGTCGCCTTTTCGAGATATCGGCATAAAGGTGGACCAGGGGTGACTCTAGAATGCGTTTGTACAATATCGGTATCAAACGAAAGGTGTTAATGAGTATTTTAAAAGGGAGTGGGCCTTAGTTCTATAGGTGGACGCCGTTTCGAAATATCGCCATAAAGGTGGACCAGGGGTGATTCTAGAATGTGTTTGTACGATATGGGTATCAAATTAAAGGTGTTAATGAGGGTTTTAAAAGGGAGTGGTGGTAGTTGTATAGGTGGTCGCCTTTTCAAGATATCGCCATAAAGGTGGACCAGGGGTGACTCTAGAATTTGTTTGTACGATATGGGTACCAAATGAAAGGTGTTAATGAGTATTTTAAAAGGGAGTGGGCACACATATAGTAATAGGAGTACCGTTCCTGCCAAATTTCATCATGATATCTTCAACGACTGCCAAATTACAGCTTTCAAAACTTCTAAATTACCTTCTTTTAAAAGTGGGCGGTGCCACGTCCATTGTCCAAAATTTTACTAATTCTCTATTCTGTGTCACAAGGTCAACCCACCTACCAAGTTTAATCGATTTATCCGCCTTTGGTATTGAATTATCGCACTTTTTCGGTTTTTCGAAATTTTCGATATTGAAAAAGTGGGCGTGGTTATGGTCCGATTTCGTTCATTTTAAATAGCAATCTGAGATGGGTACCCAGGAACCTGCATACCAAATTTTATCAAGATACCTCAAAATTTTCTAAAGTTATCGTGTTTACGGACGGACGGACGGACGGACATGGCTAAATGAATTTCTTTTTTCGCCCAGATCATTTTGATATATAGAAGTCTATATCTATCTCGATTAGTTTATGCCGTTGCGGATAACTGTTATGCGAACAAAGTTAATATACTCTGTGAGCTCTGCTCAGCTGAGTATAAAAATGATGAAGAAATGCGTTCAAATTTAACAAAATTTTCATATTAAAAAAAATATGCAAATAGAACGAATTGATAGCTGAAGAAATATAGCAAAGTCAAATTGCTCCACTTTTTAGTATTACCATCTCTATGTATCCATGAAAAAGACAAATTTGCCTCCAAAGCTATCAGCTGAGTATGTAATGTTCTGTTACACCGGAACTTAGCCTTCCTTACTTGTTCTAATTTATTTTATGCAAATATTTTTCATTTGGCTATGCTGATTTTGTTCGTTTAATTAGACACATTATTTTCAATTGGAGCATGTAAAATATTTAAGGTTCATTTTTGGGGAGTGGAAGATTACTGTAAATTTGTGCGTTGGGTTTGGAGGACTCTGCCGTCTGATTATTAGAATATGTTAGTTCCATTATTATTGAATTTACTATAAAACAAACCCCAAAATACTCGGAGCAGTTTGTGTGCAAGTGTGTTTCTGTATATGTTTATAAATGTATATATCTTTTTTCGAAATCAATTTCAATATCGTAACTAAAACTATAAAGAGCTTCCGAGCAACTAATCTTAAATTTACTACCCACTTTATTTGCCAGCATTGCACAAGTCGAACTAACCAAAAATTTACAAACCACATTCGAGAATTCTACAAAATATTCAAGCGTATGGTCAGCTCAGTCTAAGCTTTTAATGGTTAAATATTTCATTGACTTTTGCACAGAACGTGCGAAACGCCAACTGAATGTTGCATTTTTAGCTAAAAAGCCGAATTTGGCAAGATTAATTGCATATAACGGTAATGACCAACGCAGTCATCGGAATGTTTAAATTAATTAATTATATATACATATTGTTTCGTGGCCGCTAAGCCTTTTTAGCAGCCAGTTGCCAAATAAAATGAGATGCAGTTCGCCAAACCTCTGAAGCAAATTAAACTGCACCGCATAAAGAACTGAGCTGAAAAACCACTATAATAAATGCCTCTATCGTATAGCCAAATTTAAGCACTGTAGCTGATACCAATCGCTTCCAAAAAAAAGACAAACCTGGATAAAACCAGTGTAAATTCTCCGCTGTAGAAACGCTGTAAAATCCAAAACGGTGGGGCCAACTAGTAAGGGGTGAAGCTTATGCCAATTGCGTCCAAATAAAAACCAAGATTTAATATTTTTATTATAATTTATTTTACCGCAATCGATGTGACAATGTCGAAGTCCAGCAAGAAAAGAAGAAATATACATAAGCTAAATAGCCAACATCGCCCTAATTACAATATTCCATATATATACATACATTTCATTGTACATACGTACATATGTACACACCAATTGTGCAAATCACTTGATTTAGCGGTCGCCGATTCTTCGCTGCACAATACCGTAGATTGCTTATTAGCTGTACCATCAGCTGATGTAGCAGTCGGTGACCTACTTTGCTTTGCAATTACAATTTGCAAAATGCATTTATGGATGTATGTATGTATGTATTTAAAGCATATAATAACCCTTTAAGTATAGCGGAATTCTTGTGCGTGCAATTGTTCGGACTTAAGCAAGTACAGGCAGTGCTAGTACTAGGAGTAGATAATATAATTATAGTATAGTATGTAATTAAACACATATATATTGAGTAAGCGTGTGGAGAAGGTGACATAAGGTCAACGGCCAAAAAGTCAGTTGACGTTTTGACCACTTCAAATGGTAAAATCTCGTTATTTTTTATTGAAAACTTTCTCTAATTTTTTAGTTGAATAAGTTCTTATCTCAGATAAGTTCTTATCATGGTGGGCATACTGACTGGGCACTGCCTTCTGGCGTCACATTCTTACAAGTTAGGCCTAGTCAGTAACGGCAAGTGTAGGAAGTGTGAGATGCAGGAAGAAACGGTTGACCACGTTCTGTGTTCATGTCCTGCGCTCGCCAGGTCAAGACTCCAGCTATTAGAGGCAGCAGGGTTGCCAGATCTTGAGGCAGCAATTAAGCAGGGTCCTAGAAGACTGTTAGTATTTGCCAATAGGACGGAGTTATTCTATAACATATGTCCTGGCACCTGATTTGGCTTCTTCCGTTTGGTCGTCAAACAAATTCTGGTAACACTATGGACACATTCAGTCTACCTAACCTAACCTTCAGTTCAACCTAACCTAACCTATGAGCCTTATTGTGCTAGTATTTATCCGATTTTTCACTAGAATGAGGCCAAGGTATCCGAAAATGAGCGCAGTATCCGATAATTTTACTTCATTCGACTGATTAAAAATAACGCGAAAACAATAAAACGTAATTGTTCTTCAACAGTTATTAACATTTGTGTGTGAAACGGAATTCTTGCTCTTACGAGCACTTTAGAAAAGAAGTTGACTTTAATGCCATTTCGGAAAGCAGTATGGTCATAATTCCAATATCGTTGACATAGTAACTGTTTGAAATTTGACGTTGTGACCATTTCCTTTGTTCATAACTTGAACTGACTTTGTGGCCATTTGAAATGACCTTAAGGTCAATTGATATTATGCCCGTTGATTTTATGTCACTGTTTGTAAGTGGGCTTTTAATGTAAAGTTTTTTTGAAAAAATTGGACCTATTGAGGTGAAAGTTTATTCGCTCGGCTGGTTATTGTGCCCGTGTATACAAAGTTTGACTTCATTTCCAAAACCTCTTTTCTGTTTCCAGTCATAGTTCAGTGTCCTTCATTTGCGGATTTCCGCACTCTATGAAATTCATATATATTGACTTGGACCATTACGTTGTTACGCCCGGGGAAAGTTTTTTTTAGATGTCGAATTTTTCTCAAACCTACTCACTAAGGGCAATTTTTGACTAATTTTCCACTCACAGTGTACAGACATTAGAGGGTTCTAGATAGCCATCAAAAGTAATGGTATTTTATGGACGTAGAGTGTCGCGTTGCTTCGGAAAAGAAGTACAATGTCTACAGGGTCATGCTACCTCAGGTTGCAGCAACGCGCGCGGTGTATGGGGGAATTATCGTGACATGAAAAGAAAAAAGAGCGAATGATTTAAGAGCTGGACAAACTCATATAAAGACCTGGACAAACAACGGCTAACCGACGTAGAGAGCTTATTTAAGTTACGGTGGGAACACAAAACTTAATATTGTTTATTGTGACGTATTAGAGAATTGACACGCACCATGCGATTGTCATATTCTGTCTTAATTACCAGCAGAGCTGACTTGAAAGGAACTAATCTCTTCTCCGATCTCTGACATCCCTTTGTACTCTTAGTTGACGTACAATGGCTGTATAAATCCAATTAATTTTAAGGTCCTTGTAGCACCTTTATCGATAAACTCTGGTTAGCAGGCGTTCTGTAGTATCACCCAGATATGTGTAGTGTCACGTGGATATACCTGTGGCCCGCGGAGGAGTCTTCGTATAAACCAATCAAAGAAATAATCATTAGAGTAATGTCGGGAATCTCCTCTCGACTGCTTGTAGTGAAAGTGAAGTTATGTCCTTAGTTACCTATACTCAGATTAGGCTCACTTCGCCACAGCTGCCCGACTGGAAATATTGGAGATTTGCGTCGTCTCCGAGCAATAGAACTTCACTCGACGTGTTTTTATACACTACGAAATTTCGGAGTATGCCGGATTGTAGTCGACCCTTGTGACCAAGGGTTACTTGTACTCAGATTAGGCTCACTTCGCTCGTTTGAGTCACAGCTGCCCCTCTGGAAATATTGGGCATTTGCGTCGTCTCCGAGCAATAGAACTTCACTCGACGTGTTTTTTTACACTACGAACTTTCGGAGTATGCCAGATTGTAGTCGACCCCTGTGACCAAGGGTAAGATAAAACGATGCCATCTTACAACTACATTCTGGTCTTTGAGCGCTCATCGGTGTTAGGCCAATGTCACTTTATTGGGGTAAAAAGAATGCATTATGATTTGCTTAAGCCAATATGCAAATCGTTAGGGAAGTATAACATTTCTTTAAAGTCCTTAAGCCTCGTATCGTATACCAGTGTTCCTTGGCTGCTGAATCAGGTGAAAATTATCTGGATGGCACGTGAAGCAGAAGCACAGCATATGCTATTGTGCAGTGATGAAGGTTTATTTGAGGATCCTCTTAATCAATTATGTCTTCCACCATCCTCCGTGAGCGTCACGTCCGCATCGTAGCCTTCATTGTTAGGAGACTTCCCCCTCCTCAAGAGGTGCAATGTTGAACAAAGCTTCCTCTTAGTTTTGAACTATAACCCTCCAGGCCACAAGGCGGACGTCGTCCAAGAGAAATACTATCTGCATCGTTTTCCTTTGCATTCTATCAACATTGAAACCGTACAATTCTATGTCGGTATACTAAGTATTGAATACATAGAACTAACCGTTTCACATTTTCTTTTCTCCTGCGCTAGTTTTTTGTTTCAACCCACATTCTTGCTCTTTAGCGCAATATAATTGCTTCGGTTCCAGCACTTTCAGGCGTGCTCTCTCGTGCGGCATTCCAATACCCGCTATCGCTGCTTTAAGTAGTTCAATGGGCCTATTGTTATCCCAGGCATTTGGCATTACTCTAAAGCCATCCACACTGTCGTACCGTTGGTGCAGGTTTCTTTGGCATCTGCACAGCGGCTTCGAACCACTTCCATTGCCGTTTTGCAATTCTTTGCTCGACCTTACTCAATCAATTCAGTCCGGCATGAGCAGTCCCAACCACGCAGAATTTTGCTGCGCCTTCACATGTGGCTGACTTCCAATATTCTATTAAAAATTATCTGCAATGCCAATTGCAAAAAATTATAGAACTTCATCTATACATACGTTGTCACACGTTGGACATTCCTAAATCGTTATATTGTTGTCATACTTAAAAAAAGAAATAATAACATTTATATTAAGGCAATAATCTCTCATAGCACAGCATCTAAATGCATGTTAGAGGGTAAGCAGTCTCTGGAGAGAATCAGGACAGGGGGAAGCGTACATCTATATTGGGTCCCAGAGCATAATGGAATGAAAAAGCGGATGAACTAGCTATAAAGGGCGCATCCCTTGAAGCTTGCTCCGTAGGCGTCCCAAATTGGACTGGGCGAGATTAAGCGAAGGCGAGAGATGCACATGATCGACCAAGCGGGAAAGGCGTAGGTTCAAGCGCGGGCTGTAAAGTGTCGAAGATTATGTGTAGGTCTTACAACCTTAGACTAACAAAAGAGAGGACTGTAGACTCAATACGAGTATTCTGACTGGACACTGACTTCTTGCGTCACATGCTTTTAAATTAGGTTTGGTCATTGATAGCAGATGTAGGAGGTGCGGGTTGGAGGAGGAAACGATCCAGCACGTTCTGTGCTCGTGCCCTGCGCTTGCCAGGCTAAGACTCCAGCTATTAGAAATGATACAGCTGTCAGATCTAGAAGCAGCAAGTGGCTTAAGTCCTAGGAAGCTTCTAGTATTTGCCAAGAGGACGGAGTTTTTTTATGACATAGGTCCTGGTTTTTGATAGGGTTTTTCTGTTTAGTCTTTAAACAAACTTCTGGTAATACTACGGACTCATTCAGTCTATGTGAGGTCCTCATTGACCGGCCAGTTCAACCTAACCTAACTTAACATTTATATATATGTATAAATGTTATACGTGTATGCATATTAGGGTGGGTCGATTTGTATGGACGAAAGTTAACCGATATCGCGCCATCGATTTTTCGATAGGATTTGGGCTCAGGAAAAAAAAGTTCCGCCACGCATACCCAAAAAAATAATTTTCGAGCCTGCGAAATTTCATTTTTTTGACTTTTTTCGACTTTGATTTTTAAGGTTATTTTCATGACCTACTAAAAAAATTTTCATTTCATTGTAAAATTTTCATGTGTACCCTGTCCGACCCAAAAATGTCCGCTAAAAACGTTGGCCAGAAAATATTTTTTTCTTTTTTTTTTCAAAAAACTGTTAGACATTTTTAGGTCGCACAGGGTATACATGAAAATTTTACAATCAAATGAAAATTTTTTAGTAGGTCATGAAAAAAACCTTAAAAATCAAAGTCGAAAAAAAGTCATAAAAATTTAATTTCGCAGGCTCGAAAATAATTTTTTTGGGTATGCGTAGTGGAACTTTTTTTCCTGAGCCCAAATCCTATCGAAAAATCGATGGCGCGATATCATTAATAAATCGACCCACCCTCATACATATATATTTTGGTCATATAAAAATCAACTTCTAGCTTACTAAAAGAGACCTTGAAGATTTTGATGTGTGTTTATTTTCGTTTGATAATATTCATTCAAAATTTTTGTTATTTAAATTTTACGCTAAAAGATCAAAAGCAGCAAAGGTGCGCTTTATTTAGAATAAGTTGTTATTGCAAAGATGCATTTGAATGAAATATTAATATACACATACACAAAGTGTATATGTATGCATTAACCTATTCTTAAACTATTGGCAAAGTACTACTTTCTGCTACTTAGTCTTATACAAAACTACATACATTGTGTATGCCAGCATAACTGCATTCAAGTTCGTCGCCTAAGTCTTTTGTATGCTTGCGCCTTTGACTCGCAACCAATGCGATAAGTCTAATGCGTGGCTTAAAAGCTTAAATGTATTGAAATGTAAGCTTTTTTGCAGTTACTTAACTATATCAACTTTATTGTTTGTTTTAATATATACAAATGCATCAATACATATAAATATGTATGATAGGATAGGATAGGTTAGGTGGTAGCTTCCCTGATAAGGATAGCTCACTTGGACAACACGAAGGTCCGTTGTGATACCACATACACCAAAAATAACGGTGACCTAGATCCAGCTACTTAGAGAATCGTTGGGTAGCAACGATAAAGCTCCGAATGATACCGATCTCAACTTTGGATATATCCTCGGGAGATCCAAGTGAGTCGCGACCGAAGTACTTTCGCCTAATTCTGGCAAAAGCTGAACAATCAAGCATAAAGTGATTTGGTGATTCCACCTCATCATCCTCCATACAGCTGCAGCAGGATGGAGTTTCCAGTATATTGAGACGTACCGCATGGATACCCATGGGACAGTGCCCTGTCAAAACCCCAATGACCGTTGATAGGTGAGCCTTAGTGAACCCAATTATTTCAGCAGACCTCCTGCCATCCACTTTCGGCCAGAAAGATCTTGCTACCCTGCAAGACGTGGTATCCGCCCAACGTTTGCTGAGCTGATTCGAGGCCCAGCTATGGAGGAGCAATCCACAGGTGGCCAGCGGGATCCCGAAGTCCCTACAGCCATCTTCATCCGGTTCAGTTGTACCGATGCGGGCTAAGAGATCCGCTTGACAGTTACCCGGGATATCACTATGGCCCGGGACCCAGATAATCTTAATTGTAAAATAATTCGATGCAATCGCAAGCGAGGTCAGGCACTCCCAGACCACCCTCGATCGCACTGTAGTTGAGCTCAAGGCCTTGATAGCCGATTGGCTATCAGAGTAGATGTTAAATTCCCTAACCGTGGTAGCACTGGATAGCATTCCATCTACCGCATCCTTAATCGCAGCAATTTCCGCTTGGAATACACTGCAGTGATCAGCCAACTTAAACTTGCGGCTTAAATTTAGCTCTTGACAGAAGACCCCCCCACCAACCTTTCCATCCAGCTTTGACCCATCCGTGAACAAGTTAACCGGTCCCATGCCCCAGATAATTCCTCTTCCCCAATCCTCTCTCTCTGGAATAACTGGGGTGAAGGTTGTATAGGGAGCTGTTATCGGCATACAGTAGTCCGTTCTGTCCGGGATGAAGTCGAAACTGGTAAGAAGGCTAGAGTGACCGCGGTCAGAAAGTCTATATCCCATATCACGAAGCCTGACCAACGACCTTGCCGCGGCCGCCTTTCCCGCAATATCTACTGGGTATATGTTCAGCATGACGTTCAGTGCCAAGGTAGGCGTTGTTCTGAGAGCGCCACTGATACCGATCAGCGCCGTCCGTTGCACTGACACTAACATTTTGGAGGTGCTCGCCGTGTCCAGTGCTTTCCACCAGACCAGCACCCCATATAGCAGAATCGGTTTGACCACCATCTCATAAAGCCAGTGTACTATTCTTGGCGAGAGTCCCCATCTCTTTCCGATAGCTCCTCTGCAGCAGTACAAGGCAATGGCGGCCTTCCTGGCCCGATCTTCCGCATTGGGTCTCCAGGACAGTTTCTTGTCCAAAACAATCCCCAAATATTTAACCCTATCAGAAAGTACCAACGGTACCCCTGCAATCGAGGGAGTTCTGAAATCGGGCACCTTATATCTTCTTGTGAAAAGGACCAATTCCGTTTTTCCCGGGTTGACCGCCAATCCACATGATTCAGCCCACCTAGCCACAGTATCCAGGTAGCCCTGAAGAACATCGCGCAGGGCGCCCAGAAATTTGCCTCTGACTAGGATAGCGAGGTCATCTGCATAGGCAACCACCCGACAACCATTGGCTTCCAGCTCCACAAGAAGCTCGTTGACTACCACAACCCAGAGGAGAGGAGATAGGACACCCCCCTGTGGCGTGCCCCTGCACACCTTCCTCTTAATTATGGCCCCTCCCCACTCCGCTGCGACAATTCTGCCGCATAGAAGTTTGCTAATAAATTCAACCAGAGCCGCCTCGACTCCTAAACCCACCAGAGCTCTTTCGATTGACCCCGGTAAGACATTGTTAAAAGCTCCCTCGATGTCTAGAAAGGCACCCAGAGCATACTCTTTGTGTTCTAGGGACCCCTCTATTTGCTTTACAATCGAATGGAGAGCCATTTCCGTCGATCTGCCCTTGCAGTACGCATGTTGTGAAGCCGACAGTAACCCCCGAGGTATCCTTTCCCGTAGGTACAGGTCAATCAACCGCTCAAACGTCTTAAGAAGAAACGACGAGAGACTGATTGGCCTGAAATCCTTAGGTGATACATGAGAGCTTCTGCCGGCCTTCGGAATGAAAATAACCCTAACCGTGTGCCAAGACTTCGGGATATAGTTAAGCCTGAGGCAGTTAGTATATATGATGGCCAACCAGCGGCAGGAAATCCCCAAAGACCTTTGAAGCTGCGCAGGAATGATTCCATCCGGGCCCGGAGACTTATAGGGCTTGAACGACCCTATAGCCCAGGTTATCTGACTTTCCCGTATTGGAATGGCAGGCACTTCTGCATGGCCAACGACCGCCGACCATGCAGGCGAAGATCCCTGCGCAACTCGGACATCGGGAAAATGATTGTCCAGTAAAAGCCTTAGGGACTCCTCGCTACTCATCGACCAGTCCCCACCATCATCTCTCAGATACCCCAGAGGAGCGGGGTTCCTAGAGAGTATTTTTCTAAATCTCGCGGATTCATTGCAGCCTTCTACGTTTTCGCAGAAGCTTCGCCATGCATCTCGCTTGGCTATCCTTATTTCATATTTATAAATCCCCAGACTCACCTTATAGAGCTCCCAGTCCGAGGGTAATTTACTCCTCCTGGCTCTGTTGAAGAGCCGCCGACTGGACGCTCTTAGGTCGTCAAGAGAATCCGACCACCAGGGCGGCTTGCCCTTCCCCCTGTAAGTTTTCAATGGGCAGGACAGCTGAAAGGCGCTATTGCTTGCCGAGGTGAAGTTTTCCACCAGAACGTCTATCTCAGATTCGGACAGGCCCGAACTAATGATAGGCACCGCAGGCAGTAGCTCTCCCAGCTTCCTACAATACAAGTCCCAGTTAGTACTTTTAGGGTTCCTAAAAGATATTTTACCGGGACGTTCTTCGTTCACTGAGAACTGAATATATCGGTGATCAGAGAAGGAGTGCTCGTTGAGAACCCTCCATCCAGATATCCGACCTTCCAGTTCTCTACTAACCAGGGTGAGGTCCAGGACCTCCTCCCTTAACGCAGTAATAAAAGTCGGGTCATTCCCCCTATTACATATACAAAGTCCCTCATCTACAATAAAAGTAAATAAAGACTCACCTCTAGTGTTGGTATCCGAGCTTCTCCAAATGCTATGATGGGCATTTGCATCGGCACCGATGATCACGCCAACACCTCTGCGCCTTGCTTCAGCGGTGATTTCACCCAGTATCGCAGGTGGTGGTCCCACTACGTCCCCGTGGGGCATGTACGCTGAGACCACCCACATTTCATTACTTCCTCGCTCGAGGCAGACCGTGGTTACGTCAGCATTGCTGAAATTAGAGAGAATAAAAGCTTTAATCTCTTTTTTAACAAGCACACAGGATCTAGGCCTACTTGCCTCCGCATGCACCAAGGTATTGAATTTTCCAGTCCTTAATCCAGAAATCTTACTGCCGTTACTACTCAGCCACGGCTCCTGGACAAGGACTATATCCACTCCGCCTTTTTCAAGGCAGAGCAACAAATTTGCGGAAGCCGCCTTAGAGTGCTGAAGATTGATTTGACGGATTTCCATCAAAAGCGCTCTTCTTCCGCACCCCATCCTTGGCGGATTCGTATTAGTATTGTCCATTCTAAAAAAGTCCCCCCTCAAGGCCGCTATCCGGAGCCGATTGTGTAGTCGCCCTTTAACGATCTCGTGGTTATCTATGCTACGCAGGGAGGCCACGCGAGGGTTGACGCATTACCTTATGAGTAATGCGTTCGGAGCCAGACCGGACGCGAAGCGGGAAAATCTTCAACCGCACCTACACCACCAACTTAACGGCGACGGAGCCGGAACGTACCTTGAGGCCCGCCACGGTTTTAACGGGACGTGGGCAGGTGCAGCATTAGCCTACCAGCCATTTTGGTAGGGTTTCACCCCGACCTACTAAAGTGGCAGAATACCGCACCTACCAGCCCAATGTCATCAAGTCAAAATATGTATGAGAGAATATAAACTTGTAAATATAACAGAGATTGCATTTAGCGGTTAACCAGAAGAAGCAATTCGGTTTATTATGGATAACAACTGATATCCCAATAAAAAGGACTTTCTCAGTGAGATATGTTTATTTTTACGTTATTTCGAGCTTTCACAGTGATTAATTTTTATTTTCAAATGTTTGCTAACTTCAACTGAGATCATTTAGTGTGATAAAGTAAATTCTTATTTTGCGAAATGGTAAATCTCTCGTCTGCGCTGGAATGAATGTAAGCCTAACATTGTTATTATAAGGGTCTGCAAATAATTGTTTTTCCCCAAAACTTAGGCCAAAAAATTCATACTTCGTAACGACCGGTTTGAAATAATTGATGGACTGTTCAGGGTCATTTTGGGATCATTTCGAGACTTTCTTTTAGTGATTTTGGGATCATTCCATGGCTTATTTTAGATTTTTTTCGGAACTGTTTTAGGTATTATTTCGAGACCATTTCCGGGAGGTGTTAGGGAACATAATTACGCAACTATTTCGGGTATATTTTAGAATAATTGCGAGATTTTTATGTGATAATTTTGGGAGCATACCGGAGCCATTTCGAGAGAATATCGGGATTATGTTTGCAACTATTTCGGTTTTGTTTCGGGACTATTTTGGACCTTTCAACAGGGTTGGCAAAAATTCGTTTATCGGAATGTTATTGGTATGTTAATGGTTTATTATTGATGTGATATCGAAGATTTCTCGGTATATTAGTGGTGAATTATCGGTTTATTATCAAAAATGTCTCAACTTTCTATCAAAAAAACATGTTGTGGTTGTTGTTGTAGCAGTGTATCAAAAAACATCTATTTGTTTTTTAAAAAAATATCTTTTTGTATGAAAAAAGTATCACTTGGTTTCAGAAAGTTATCGATTTTAATCGGAAAAACATCGATGTCTTATCGGAAAAATATAGATTTACTATCAAAGTTTATTGATTCAACCGATCCCAACGTTATAACTTTTCTGATATCGCCGTCTGCATCACGGACAGGACCATAAAACGTCCGTAAAACTTTTCTATCGAGCCCTCCAAGGGCCATCTAATCGATAACAAATTATAAACACTCCGATAAAAACTCGATAACAAGTTTATATTTTTTCGTTAACAAATTTATATTTTTTTGATAACTTTTCGATAACAAACCGATAACTCATCGATAACGTTTGCATTCAGTAGCAAATCAATATTCCTTCGATAAAAAAACTCAAACTCGTTTATAACTCGTCGATAACGCACACCCATAACACACTGCTAAACCGTCGATAACAATCCGATAACCTGTCCATAGCGATTGTTATACTTTCCCTTCCTTTTCTTTACTTTCCTTTCCTTTTTTCAGTAATCGGTTGTGCACTGGCCATTTCTTTTATTTTGCTTTCAATACAGTCGTTCTCTTGCGATAAACCGAAACCAGCAGTGTCGGCATTTAACAGGTTTTTAAAGATTTGTCAAAAAAAAACTGTTTTTAAATGAAAATATCGGTTTCAGTAACTTTTATAAGCGATCTCTGAACTATAATAATAAATTAATTTGTGCGCTTTCAATTACAAATTGTATGCTCTGTTGTAAATATACAAAGAACATACCATGTACTGCATTAACACACACATAAGCATACCTATCATATACTTACCTCTGCCTATGTATATGTCACTCACTTCTTGTGCATTTGCGTATATTTCCCTGTTGCATTGCATGAAGGTCAACACTGTTGGCATTTAATTTTCAGCAATTTCAAGTCACTCACTCTGAAGCTCTTATTCTTTTCAAGATTTCAACTGTTGCTTTTGCTATGCTTCATTTTCAAGATGCTTATTGTTGCTGCATGAAGTTTGTACAAACTTGCATTCAACTTTTTTGTATGTTTTGTTGTTATTGTTGTGATGACCACGAGAAACTGGCAATGCAAAGTCCATCAATGTGCAACCTGTGGCAAGCGATAAATCAAGTGTTTGACAGCTGCTGCTGTATTCGGTCGAGGCTGCTCTGAAAATTGCTTCTTCATTTTACACAAATCATATCTAATCTCGTCTAAAATTATACGACTGAAACTGATCGAGGGCTGAAAGGGTCAGACTGGCAGTAACCTCAAAATCAAGTATTTCAAAATACTGAATCTTAATGAGCCTAGTGGCAGTTTCCAGCAAAGGGAACTTTGGCTTCGTTTTACTCGAAGCATCTGGCGGTGGTCAAGCAGCAGTCTTGGATGTTGGGTCCGGACTCTTGCAGTGTCTTTAAGGCGGAGGTACTTAGATGACAAAGAGAGATCAGTAAGACAACTACCGGAGAGTATGGCCTCAGACACCAATGGGACATTCCAATTTGACTGGCAGGCTGCCAATATTAATTCAACCGAATATCGTGCCTCCCTGTAGCTCAAATGACTATAAAATATGTCCCTCTGTTGGTTTTCCAGACATAGCAATATTTAAGGTTACGAATTTGCTAATGAGATTACTAGGACACGTTTCAAAATGCATATACCTAAACGAGGTGGACTTCCACTAGTTTACCTACGAAAGGAAGGCGAAGAATATACTATTACGGCGACGAACTTGCTGTAGACCAACCCATATTGTTTTGAGGTATCGAGGACAGCGATGTTTGGATATAAAAGGTACGAGCCTTTTTCTCAAACTAAGCAAAACTTTATTAAGAGCACTTATGGGCGTCAATGCAGATCCCTGTGCTAAAGCTGACAGGATGAGGGCGGAGAGGGGTCGATTCAATACTTTCTGTCCTGATGCCCATGCGCGGTATTTCGACAGTAAACAGGGTAGATATTTCGCTCATTCTTAAGCGTATGGAAGACTAATTAATAACTGTCATTCTCTGGTATAGGGTAGGCACCTTGTCAATGGTATGAGGGCTTAGCCGAACTCCATATCACTCGACTATGTGGTTGAGCGGTCAAGGGCTTGCATCTATGCTGTTTCGCCTCAAAAGTGTGGCTCCAGGGTATATATTCGGCTGTATTCCAATAAAGCTTTCCCGATAACGGGCCACGACCAAGATGAACGAGTTAAGAAAAAAGTTGTTTTGAATTAGAAAAGAGGTTATCTAAGCGATTGTGTATATTTACCATGGAAATTCATTTGTATTGGCATAAAACATGTAGAATTGAAAGGAAGCAGATCGGAAATCGGAAAGTAAGAGGAATCAAGAAATACCTGGTTACACGAATGAGCGGCTACCAGTCACTCACTGAGGACGAAGCCCCAACTACTGAACCAGTACGAGGAGAAATAGGCTAGGATATTTAAGCCTATATTGCTAGAACAGCGAGATCTCAATACCGAGGATGCAGCTACTTCAAAACTGCAAGTCAAAAAAAAGGGGGAAAGCAGTGTTCGTAGGTAATAGGGACGGCTATGGAAGAGTACGATAAGCCAAAGAGAGATAACATTGTCACTTCGGCTTTATCGACATGCCCAAGGGGATGTAATGCTGTGACACGAGATTTTTAGTAAAGAGATGAAGCCGTCACCCAATATACCCCATAATATTGGCAGGAGCTTCGCATATATCGGCCTACGGATCATGGTCAGCAATAAATGCTCCAACTATTGTACACAGAGTTTGGAAAAATTCTTTAGGAATGGTCAGTATTTATCTGTGCCCCAGGAAGAGAAGAAGGATATAAACAAGAATACGCTAAAAACAGTCGAAGTAAAAGGGACTGCGGGAACCTTAAGGTGTTGGAAAAGTATGCGCACAGCCAGGTATAGGATTACCTGTCCTACTAGGAAAGAATAGAAATATGATTAGTTTATTCAAAATTTTACCATTTAAATTCTTCTTAATCGAATTGTTCTTAATATTCGTAAATGTTTACATGTATCTTTCCCCAATTCACGTTCCTCTATTCCCACTTCCTATTCCATTGGCCACTCTAACCTATCCACCCTGAATCATGATAAAATTATAAGAAGGTAACTCCAATCTCCCTTCCCGTTTTTACGTTATAATATTTTTATAATGCACTGAATCATAATCTAATAAAGCCAGGCGTTCTATGTAGTGACAGCTCATTCTGAAAATTCCCACATAATACGAATTATGAGAGAAAGGGGAAGAACAGAAGAGGTCGTTTTCTGGAATAGTATTAAATTTGAAACTTTTTTGAATAAAAGCACTAAATCCTCGATGGTAACGAAACTGGATTTTTTTTTTTCATTTTTAGATTAAAATAAAACTTATAGATATTAGAGAATAATTGCAAAGTTTACAAACAGCCTTGGTTACTAGGACATGTTTCTGAATTTCACTTCTTCATCAGCTAGCTTTTCGGGAGCTGAGTATATATATAAATATAACTTATATTTATCTTAAAACTTAAAATTGTTTCTTTTTGTATATTTATATATTCACTACTACTCTGAATCGCTTCAACCGATTTTGATGATTTGACGATTTTATGGATAGTGTAGTATTTAAATATGTAATACTCCTATATTTCTAGTAAAATATGCTCACGATGAGTTTGAAGGAGACTTAACTATCAGTCTTCATATCCGTAACAAGATTTGAAATATAAAATTGAATATGTTCGGTCGGTTTTCTAGAGGTATGCCATATCTTCCTAGTTACTTTATAAATCGACATAAGTAACTTGCACGACAGTTTTGAATTTTAATATTAAGACGGTGTTCAACTGTGAGTTATTCTATTCACACTGCCCAACAATAACTAGCACTTTCAAATTTTTTTCATTTAACTCCTTTGTAAAAAATGTGGAAATTGCTGGATTTGGTATGGCACGTCGATTTACAGAAAAAATCGAAAAATATCTCTTGTTATTAGAGTTTGATCTTTATCGCCCGGTTTTTCAGTGCGACTTTGAGTTAACTAGAGTTTAATATAGTCACTTTGGCCCTTTAACTGAGAGGAATAGTAAAACTCTACTGCCTAGGGCCAAAACAGCAAAGTTAGATTGAAATTAGTTATCTGCCGAAGCTGCGCAGCCCTGCTCTAAAGTGAGATCGAATGTTTTATTAGGAGTTTGTGTGTTATCACAAAATAGTCTAAGAAGTTCAGTTACTTAATCTTTCAATTATTTTAGTTTAAAATTATCGATTTGTGTATTTATGTTGTCCTTAAAAATAATATTTACAACAATAATAAAAAGAGATACACAAATACACATTAAGTGATTTCATTTCGGTATATGATTTTGCTAGGATAACATATTACAACAGACACAGTAAAAGGTGGTCATATACTAAAATTGATTATTTTCCTTTCCTCTCACCACTATAAGTTCGCATTCAATTTACGTACACTAGGCTTCGTAATTTGATTCATCGTTACTTTCTGCTGTGATAGTTTCTGGTACCAATACTTCATATTCAGATGTGTTCACCTCAGTTGAATTGTTTGGCATATATATGTTACTCTATGCGAAGGATGCACTTTGTCTAGTTTTCACCTAATTCCGAATAACCACCAACCACAGCTCCTTCCGGTACATGTCCATTTCAATCGGCCACCCATTTATGTTTGAAATTATTTAGTAACTGGACGTTTTGACTAAACCATTACTGTTATGTGAAGCGTATGCGACACCTTTTGCCGGTGCATAGGCGGCAGGCAATAGATCTTGAAAATAGACACGTGCTACATATGTTGGATTACCATCAGGATCTGTCCCAGTTTGTATAGCATCATATGCTTCAGGTGGGGCCATTGGTATATTTCTAGATCCATTTAATTCTAACACGAAAAGTGGTGTCCACATAGGGATATTGGTATACATATCAGACGCATCAGAATCATATAATTTCTGGACAATATTTTAGATGATTTAATTCCGCGAACAAGCAACGATTGGGAAATATGTAAATGACCACGGTTTATTGAAACGGTTTATTAAAACGGTTTTCTCATAAAACTCAAAAGAAATGGCAAATTTTAATCTTTTTGTTGAAAAAATAATAATTTTTTTGAGAATTGTCACTAATTTGAGCGATAGAAAAGTCAACACAAAATAGAATTGGAGAAAAAAAGTGGTGCTGTTGCATACTTTTCCAGGAAAATTGATTTGTATGGTTTTTACTACAATTTTTCCTCTGAATGAAAAAGTAGTTTCGCAAAGAGGCAAATTGAGTTTCAAAGTGGGAGTTCAAGATGGCGGATTAGAAAGAGAAACTGCCAACGTCAGTTACCTTGTAATTAGATCATGGTTTGACTTTAAATGACTCACTCGGAAGTAATTTGACAAAAAAAAACATATATTTTAATTAAGCTTAAAATTTTTACGAAAATGTCAAAAAAGCATCGTGATGCAATAAAGCCAGGTGTTCTATGTACTGACAGCTCATTCTGAAAACTCCCATATAATACGAATTATGAGAGAAAGGGGAAGAACAGAAGAGGCCGTTTTCTGAATGATCTTTTTAGATGTTATTCAAATAATGTTTTTTCATACGAATTTGCTACATTCTTGCAAAAAATAATTCTTTATTGGTGGAAAGTAGGTATTTTCGTGGACAATGAGCCATAAGCACCCCGACTTTCGGTACGTTCCGAAAATTGGAAACATTATGGTTCTACGTGGACCATCTTGGGAACGATTTGATGTGACTTTGTCTAACCTTCTAGCTCTGCGGATTTTAGTCACCTCTGCCTATCGTTATGCTTGTCGCGATAACATTCTGTTCCCTAATCCGCAACGAAATGCTCGAGGCGCTTGTATGAAGCACTTGGGTAATAAACAAAGAAATTCTGCTGACTACGCATAAGGCAATTGGTCAGACAATCTAGTGATAATTAGTGGAGTTATGTTCTTATAATTTTATTATGGAATGAATTATCCTCCCTGGGTGTTATTTTCGATACTAAGTTTTCATTCTTGGGCGGATTGTTCAAACAGTTTTATATTGAACTGAAAATCATAATACATATATATAAAAAATTATATGTACACTGAAAGTTTTTTAAATTGAAAAAAAAAATAATATTTCGAAAGTTTAAAGAATTTTGATGGTCCTCTTAATTAATAAATTTTGAATTAAAATTTTTTTCACTGCTACATTGTTTTTGAGAAATTTTTTCTTGTCAATTTGTTAGTGTAAATTTGAATATGATACCGAAGTGCGTTTTCTTTGCACTTTCATATGAATTTATATGTGAGGGCATATGGGAGTGCTATGAACTTTTTTTATATTCAAAGTGTGAATTTGTATCTGTGCCTATTCTTCAGGGCAAAACAAAGACTGGCCTATCGCCATTTATTTAAAATATTGCTAAATGAAAATATGAGAATATATTGAGTAGCTGCATTTGAAATTCATACCAGCTTTGAGGTAGCTTACAACTACTTAACTGGTTTCACTGTGGAGTGGATACTAAATTTTTGGTCAGTTCAACACTCATACGCTTGCCGCTGGTGTTGAACGTTTACATGCATGCGAAGTACCGTATTTTGCTGTAGTTTGAAGGGATATAACACATACATGATGTCCATAACAGAAAATCCCAAGGTCGTCTACTAATCGATGGAAAACTTTCAATTTAATATGTACAAACCGGCAAATTAAGAACTGGTCGGCTGATTTGCCGGCTGCCTGGCTTGTAGCATTTTTTTCTCTCTCTTATGAGCCGCTTTCCTACATCTAGATTTTCGACGTATGAAGTTAATTTACAGCATTTATAAGAAGCAGGAAATTCATATCTTTCCATTTAGTCAGCTTGCATACAAGTAAAGCCATTATCAGGTTTATTTGCTTAGCTTCATTCTGCTTTTTTTCATTACGAAGTTCAATGAAAAAAGGTTTATACAAAAAAAAAAAAAATGTCACGGGTATTTACATATCGTCGCTGGGCTAACGAAAACAGTTATGTGTTTTTTTTTATTTTTTTTATTGCATATTTTATTATCACTATATAGAGCCCACATTTCTGCATATACCGTTTTTTTATATCTCTTTTGGTTTTGAAGTGATCGAAAACAGCTATGTGCTTGCAGTACTAGAAGTACTCTGAAAAACGGTTATGTATTTACTTGCTTATAATTTTTTTTAATCGCTGGCGAATGTGCTTTGTTTTCAATGTTAAAAATAATTACAAACTATCTCGCTTCTCAAGGCAGCCGATTCTATGAACCGGAGCGACTCGGAATTTTTCTCGACCAAGGGCTATCAGTTCATTGTAACCCCATTTAATTTGTTGCGTCCCTCTCACAAATTGTCATCCTCCCAGCAGATCCATGCATCGGAACTGTGCCATATTCTCCTGCTCCGGGAGGATATCGAACCCAATCCGGGACCTGTACCTGACCCCGTTCCAGAGAAATGGTTTTGCTGCGTTGGCGAAAAATAATATTTTTAGGACGGTCACAATCTTGTCAGTGTGTTACGTGCAAGGGATGGTGGCATCGGACATCTGAGCTAAACCACAAAACCCGAAGTCATCGTAAATTTTATAAATTTTTGCGGCTCCTTGCTGTTTACGCCCAAGGCTGTCCCGTAGCCTGCGCCGTAGCGCCCCCACTACCTTCTAGCTGTCCCGCTGCTCACAAAGCCTGGCGCCACCAGCTCATACGGCCGCTCCTACTCATAACTACAATCTCCGTAGTAGAGTCGGTAGCAACGCCGAGCATCAGCCCCCGCCCCCGTATTCTTCTCCCCCTCTTTCCGGCACTAGCACACGAGTAGGTCAGAGAAACATACTTTTAGGTCCCTGTCACCTTTTACACCGTTTGCCAGCAAAGAATATATATGTTTGCGACATATGCCCAATGCAGCCCCTGCCTTGGACGATGCTACTTTCCTAAATGTTCTGGTCTCAGAGACGGCAAACCCACGGGTACACAAATGTTTACCCAGCGACGTCCAGTCCCAGGGCCACAACAGCAATTGCATCCTGGCCTCCCTCAACTCAGACGTAGACACCTATCACTTACCCCAGAGTGACGACGTCTCCCCCGTTGCACTTCAGAATTCTGCAGTTAAACTGTAATGCGTTAACTGGGAAGATCACGGAGATAGTTGGTTTCATGAAGCGGCATAACATCCGCATTGCAGCGATCCAAGAGACCAAATACACAGCAAGATATGCTCTGCAGACCTGCTCTGGACATAACGTCCACTTAAAAGATCGCGAGAGCGGAAATGGAGACGGTCTTGCGTTTATCGCCCACAACTCAGTGCAATATAATCTATTTGCTCCCGACATCGGCATTACGTTACCGACTGTCTTACACCCTAAAATATTGGGTGTGATGTTCGATCAGGATCTACATTTTGGAGAGCATGCAACCGCAATTGTATCGAAAAACCAGAGCCGTAATAAAATCCTCAAATCTCTTTCCGGCAGCACTTGGGGCAAAACCAAAGAAGAAACGTTCATAATTACTTACAAAGCAATTGGCCAGCCGATTGCATGATACGCGTCCCCGATATGGTCGCCAAGTCTAAAGACTACTCACTGGAAGAAGCTACAGGCCTGTCAAAATACTGCCCACAGAACCGGCTCGGGTTGTCTTCTTTTGTCCCCAGAACACCATCTACATAATGAGACGAGAATAGTACCCATCAGGGAGAGAAATGAAATGCTAACCAAACAGTTCCTGTTTAATACGCAGAAACCTGGGCATCCCAACAGACATCTGGTTGATGAAGCTACACCTCCCAGGAGCTTAAGGGGTAATCTCCGTAAGCATTATGAGGAATAACGGCAAAAATTTCATGCATTTCCCTACCGCCAGGAGCAAATTTGAATCATGTTTGAAAGCAGCTATGTGCTATAAAACGGCGCAAATATTTATCACGTCGTAATGGGTTAAAAATCATGATATTTTCCTTCACATATCAATAACATACTTTCCATAAAATATTTAAAAAATACGACATTTGCAAAATTTTGCAAATGGACACCAGAAATAAGTTTAAGAAAGAGCATCATTCGACTACTGCAACATTCTAGAAACCTAGGAAAGGAAGTACGGTTGCAATGACGCCAGCTATCCCTGCTTTACCACAACTGACACCAATTAGGAGCACAAAAAGAGTTAAAGTCTATCCCCACCTGTCTCTCCCAACAAATTGAAATGTTTCTCTTTCTCTGCTTTCAAATACGTGTATTTGAAAAATACTTCCTGGGCTGAAGCGCTTTCATACAGGCTGACATTGTTTCCTATACCGAGCATCCGCAGCACATTTCGGCCTAATGTCCCTTGTTTCTAGTCTTTGTTAGACGAGCACCTTTTGTCTCCTTCTCGAAATGGATATACTTTGCAATATAGCAGAAACGACATTGAATACTAGAGCAGTTTGTCCATGGGCCTGTGTTTTGTGTTACATTTCCCCATCATTTGATTTGCTTGTCGCAGTTCTGTTATCTGAAAGTAATGATATTCAGCATTTCAACCGTTTCCTTTATGTGAAGATTTTATTTACATTTCCCCCTTTGTGAAACCCAGCCCAGTGTTATGAACTGCTATTCGTAATGTAATCAAAAATAAGGATAATGAATTTGGGGGATGCGGAGACTTTTTATGTGCCTTTTCTTCCCCCTTAAACTTGTATTCGTTGCTTTCCAAATCTAGTGCTCTTTCTTAATATTCTTCCTCGGCAGCGAGGAGTCAGTTTCTCGCCGTTTCAGTTCAGAATGAAATATTTGCTTCAGCTATACCCATTAGGAATTTAGGTTGCTTTTGTGGGCAAACATACGTCTGGCCTTAAAGTTTGGTATGTGACCTGTGCGCCATCTCCAAAGTTACGCGAGATGCCCATTCATAGATAGATAATTAATTGAGGATCGCACTGCGATCGCAGCACTTCATCCAAGCCCACATCTCTGATGAACCCTAGCAGTTCACCTGGCTTGAGGGATTTGATGTGAGAATGCTCTGGCCATGGTGAGCCCATAAACTTAGCCCTACGTCCTGAGATTGCGCCACACTCCAGGAGTACATGGTCCGCCGTCTCCGCTGATCGATCACAAAACCGACATGTGTTGTTCGGTAAGACTAGTCAACAAGAGAAATTACTTTGAAGTCTAACTATTTAATTTCGATGTATTATGGCCCCCTAAGTACAAAAACACCAAAAATTTAAAATTCTATGGATATGATTTTTTTTTTTTCTAAAATCACGAATTTTCACAGAGGTCTTTCCATTTATTTTATCATATCTTGGAAATTGCTTATCTAAATTCGTTGAGAGGAACACCAGTGGATTCACCGCAAAATTTTCTTGAAGTCGTGATAAGAACATTTTTTTATATGATCGACGGTTGTGGAGTTATTCACCTAAAAATGTAAAAAAAAATTTTTTTTTGCAAAATCGAACTCTTTTTATTTTTCAAAAATTCATAAAAAATCGAAGGTTTTAAAAACTTACCAATTTTATTTCACGGTCTTAAAACTGTAAATATTATAAATAATTAAAACCTTATTTCGTAAAAATACATGAATAAATGTTGGTTTATTGACAATAAAGTGAAAATACCCAATTTAGCGAAAATTGTGCATATCAAGCCTATTTTAGTTTTTACAAACAAATTATTTAGGTATGACATTTTGCGCAACTTTGTCTTTTTAAAACTTACTACGGGCATCGCCAGAAATGAGAAAACTCCATAACGACACTCAAGAAAATTTTCCCCGTCAATTTTTCTGAAGGCAAAACGCGGATCATAAGAAAAAATGCCTCATACTGTATGGAAAATTAAATTTGCCAACGCGGGTTTTCGTAAGAAAGAAGTATGGTCATATATATTTGTTATCAAATAAATACAACTTTTTCCTTGAGGCATTTCCTGCGATGTTCTTAAAATGCTTAAATCATAAAAACAAAAAAATCAAATTATCACTCCGTCATAGAAACTGTTATACCTACCTACTGAACATCCCAGCCTGCACAGGCCATTTCCCAGAGCATATGAAGTTTTTTTGAAAACCACTTTTTTCAAACCCTTTCGCAGGTAGTGGTTAAAAAATTTACAGACTCATTAGATGCCTGCCCTGTATGGTATATTGTCGTCGATTGTGACAAACTTAACGAAAAAAAGATACATACTTTTGAAAATGGAAGTGGCCTGCGACTATTTAAAGTAATTCATTTAGTTCATTCAATGTTATTTAACTAGCATTCCTGTTCGCGAAAAGTCAAGTTGTCTACAACAGTAAGAAACTATTAATTGGTTAGTGAATTTAAAAAAAATTAATAATAACAGTAGAAAATTTGTCTGCAAAAATGACCTGAATATATTTTGTTATGTATGTGGTCTTTACACTACAGCAAAAGGGCGGAGAAATTTCACTATTTCACTACAAAATTCATATAAGGATTATTTTAAAATAGATGTTAAGAATTTGAGCCAATATTGGACGCCAAATTCAATTTGTGATTTTATAGAAATGGAAATCCTACCCTCAGTAAGTAACAATTACATTTATTAATTAAAAATATTTATGATACTCATTTTTCACAGAGAAAACATGCAAATTAAACAAGTAAGGAAGGTTAAGTTCGGGTGTAACCGAACATTACATACTCAGTTGAGAGCTATGGTGACAACATAAAGGAAAATAACCATGTAGGAAAATGAAACGAGGGTAACCCTGGAATGTGTTTGTATGACATGAGGGAGTAATCCTTAGTTCCATAGGTGGACGCCGTTTCGAGATATCGCCACAAAGGTGGACCAGGGGTGACCCTAGAATTTGTTTGTACAATATGGGCATCAAACGAATGGTGTTAATGAGTATTTAAAAGGGAGTGGACCTTAGTTCTATAGGTGGATGCCGTTTCGAAATATCGCCATAAAGGTGGACCAGGGGTGACTCTAGAATGTGGTTGTACGATATGGGTATCAAATTAAAGGTATTAATGGGGGTTTTAAAAGGGAGTGGTGGTTGTTGTATAGGTGGTCGCCTTTTCGAGATATCGCCATAAAGGTGGACCAGGGGTTACTCTAGAATGAGTTTGTACGATATGGGTATCAAATTAAAGGTATTAATGAGAGTTTTAAAAGGGAGTGGTGGTAGTTGTATATGTGAAGGCGTTTTCCAGATATCGACCACAATGTGGACCAGGGTGACCCAGAACATCATCTGTTGGATACCGCTAATTTATTTATATATGTAATACCAGCCAAGATTTTAAGGGTTTTTTATTTCGCTTTGCAGAACTTTCTCATTTTCTTCTACGTTTCTAAAGTTATATTTCGCGTCAATAAAACAATCCAAAACAATACCATGTTTCAAACCTTTTTTCGTATTTGGTATAAAATTATGGCATTTTTTTCATTTTTCGTAATTTTCGATATCGAAAAAGTGGGCGTGGTCATAGTCGGATTTCATTCATTTTTCATACCAAGATAAAGTAAGTTCATTAAAGATATGTCGATTTTTGCTCAAGTTATCGTGTTAACGGCCATGCGGAAGGACAGACGGACGACTGTGTATAAAAAATGGGCGTGGCATCAACCGATTTCACCCATTTTCACAGAAAACAGTTAACGTCATAAAATCTATGCCCCTACCAAATTTCAAAAGGATTGGTTAATTTTTGTTCGACTTATGGCGTTAAAAGTATCCTAGACAAATTAAATGAAAAAGGGCGGAGCCACGCCCATTTTGAAATTTTCTTTTATTTTTGTATTTTGTTGCACCATATCATTACTGGAGTTGAACGTTGACATAATTTACTTATATACTGTAAAGATATTAAATTTTTTGTTAAAATTTTACTTTAAAAAAAATTTTTTTTAAAGTGGGCGTGGTCCTTCTCCGATTTTGCTAATTTTTATTAAGCGTACATATAGTAATAGGAGTAACGTTCCTACCAAACTTCATCATGATATCTTCAACGACTGCCAAATTACAGCTTGCAAAAATTTTAAATTACCTTCTTTTAAAAGTGGCGGTGCCACGCCCATTATCCAAAATTTTACTAATCTTCTATTTTGCGTCATAAGTTCAACTTACCTACCAAGTTTCATCGCTTTATCCATCTTTGGTAATGAATTATTGCACTTTTTCGGTTTTTCCAAATTTTCGATATCGAAAAAGTGGGCGTGGTTATAGTCCGATATCGTTCATTTTAAATAGCGATCTGAGATGAGTGCTCAGAAACCCACGTACTAAATTTCATCAAGATACCTCAAAATTTACTCAAGTTATCGTGTTAACGGACGGACGGACGGACGGACATGGCTCAATCAAATTTTTTTTTCGATCCTGATTATTTTGATATATGGAAGTATATATCTATCTCGATTCCTTTATATATGTACAACCAACCGTTATCCAATCAAACTTAATATACTCTGTGAGCTCTGCTCAACTGAGTATAAAAACCTATGATGTGGAGAGAAACATGTGAGCATGATGCTAACTGTTACTTTTGTTTAAGTAAAAAAAAAGGATTTGGAAAACATATGATTTGGTCTTATCCCACGATTTCAGCTGGTGGTTTTACTCTTCCCGTGCTAGATTCAGATGGAGTTCCACGTCCTGAAAATCAACATGATACGTATACTAAAGTTCCTACATCGCCTTTTTCTGTCTTCAAAAATCTCCAGCGTATCAGATGGATTTTGCCCAAAGCCTCTGACACAGTCCTTGTTAAACGATCTTATAAGAAACCTAGAGCTTCCAAAAGATAAGTCAGAGGTACTTGCGTCCCGTCTAAAAGAAAGACATTTATTAGAAAAACAGGTTACGATAACTACCTATCGTGAGCGATATAAGCCATATGCTTGTTTTTATAGAAATAAAAACAATCTATGTTTTTACTATGATATAACTGGACTTTTTGGAAAGCTTGGCCAAACATATGACGCAAGTGAATGGAGATTATTTATTTATAGTAACAAAGAAAGCCTTAAAGCAGTTTTATTACACAATGGCAATCAGAAGCCATCAATACCCATCGCACACGCCGTAAATATGAAGCAGACTTATGAAACCATGTCCAAACTTTTAAAATATATTCATTATGAAAAACACGATTGGAAAATATGTTGCGACTTGAAAGTGGTGATAGCTTTACTAACTGGACTACAAGGTGGTTACACAAAACATTGTTATTTTCTTTGCCTTTGGGATAGCCGAGATCGAAGCGCACATTATGTAAGAAAGGACTGCCCAGCAAGAACCAATCACGAAGTAGGCACACACAATATAAAATATGCTGCTCTAATAAAAAAGGAGAATGTGATTTTTCCGCCATTACACATCAAGCTTGGATTAGTCAAGAATTTTGTTAAGGCGCTAAACAAAAATGAAAAAGCGTTCGATTATATTCAAACAATATTTCTAAATTATCCGCTTCAAAAATTTCTGAAGGTGTTTTTGATGGTCCACAAATCCGAAAACTACTACAGAGCTCAAATTCGAGATGTTACTATCACCCGATGAAAAGGCTGCTTGGAACTCATTTAGGCTGATTGTTTCAAATTTGTTAGGAAATAATCGGGGTCCAAATTATAAGGAAATCATTTCTGATTTACTAACCAACTATTCGAAAATCGGTAAGTAGGAATATGCTATGATATTTGTATATTCATCATAATTGTAACCTCTAAATTACATATACATATAATTTCAGGTGCAAACATATCTCTAAAAATGCATTTCTTACACTCCCATTTGGATTTTTTCCTTCAAATCTTGGTGATGTCAGTGACGAGCATGGAGAACGATTTCACCAACAACTTAAGTCAATGGAGGAGCGTTGTCAAGGATTCTGGAACGAAAATATGATGGGGGATTATAATTGGTTTCTTATTTCAATTACTAAATTTTGTAGAATTTATTTAATAAAGGTTGTTACGCCAGCCTTAAGGGCAAAACATCACCAGCAACCAAACCATGTGCATTCTGTGCAAAAGTATCTTAATCCCGGTAGCTAGGCGTGTTGCGCAGCATTAGTGGAAGGATGCTGCTATGCGCATGCGGGGGCGTGTTCAAGTTATGAAACGAAAGCACATGCGTGGGTGTGTGCGTGTGGAAAAACGAAAGCAAAATACGTATGTGTGTGTGGTGTTTGAGTGAAATGTAGGGAATTCCGTTTAGATACGGGTATGTGAAGATTTAACCGAAACTCAGAAATTCATTAGAAAAGTTGTCTTAATAGTGCGTGGTCGTGCTGCGGAAAAGTCGCGTGTGAAAGTAGTCAAGTCAAAACAAAAAAAAATTTAAATATATATATTTTGTATGTGAAAAAAAAAAATACCGATACGGTCGTACCGTTGTAGCGGCTCTTTAAACACTTTATTAAAAAAACCGCAAACCCACGGAAGAAGAAAAAAAAACCCTTCAACATCCTGCCACCGGTAAGTGTAACACAGTTATAAAAATTCTTTTTATTTAAAAATTGTTAAATTAAATCCTTTTTGGTTATTCACTTTAAATTTAAATAAAACCTTTTTTTGCATGAATTTAGGACACGCAAATTTCAATCAAGTATAAAAATAAATCGTAAATTTCCATTTTTTTTTGTCTTGGTTTTAAATAGTTTCATAAGAAATTAAATTTGCACTAAAATCAAACGCGCTTTTATATAAACCTTTTTTTTCATCTTTAAATTCCTTTTTTTTTTATAAAGTAGATTTTTGTGCATAAAAGAAAGCATGTGTGTAAACCAAAGGTGTTATAAACTAAAAGCAATTTTAAATGGTGAAGAAAAATTAATAAAAATTGTGATGAAATGAAAACGGTGCAACACGTGATTTTAAATAAAATAAATTTTTTGATTAAGAATTGCAAATTATTTAAAATAGAATGTAAAAGCAAATAAAACCTACGTAAGATAAAAATAAAATTAAATGATAAATAAAATAGAAGTGTTTAAAATAAAAATAAAATAAATAAAAATAGAAAAAAAAAAAACTAAAAAATAGCATTAAAAATAAGAAAAGAAAAAACTCAGAATTAAACCGAAAATAAAATTTATTTGGAAAAAAAATGCAAATTAAACTAAAAATAAAATTAATATAAAAAGAAAAATAAAATTTATATGAAGTTAAATTTAGTTAAAGTAAAATCAAAATTAAATTAAATTAAAGTTATTTAAAATTAACGCAAAAAGAAATTAAATTAAATTTGCCTAAAATAAAATCTAAATTTAAAAAAACCTAATGTGTTGAAAATTAAATCAAAAAGTAGCCTAAATTAAATTAGTTGGAAATAAAAGCAGTGGTAACCTAAAGTCCGTGATATGAAATAAAATTCCAAAATTAAATTAAAATAGATTTATTGAAAATAAAAGAAAAATTAAAACGAATAAAAAGTACCTAAATTAAAAACGAAAAGTAAATGGAAATAAAGTTTCTTAAAATAAGATCCAAAATTAATTAGATTAAATTTATTTAAAGTAAAAGCAAAAATTAAATTGAATTAAAATAAAATCAATATTAATTTAAAGTAAACTTCCTAAAAGTGAAATCAAAAGTAAATTACACAACACCGATTATTAAATTTGAAATTGAAATGAATAAAAGCTTTTTTTTGAAATGAAATTGGAATTAAACTAAATTAAATTAATTTAAAATAAAACTAAAAATTAAGCCTAAATAAACTTCAGTTAAAATTAAAAGGAAGAAGGTTTAGCCAATATGGAAGTTAACATTTTTTTTTGCATTTGATATACATGTGTACATACCGACATATAGACATATAAGCCAAAGTTCGGTATCGAAGATACTCAACCGAACTTGGGAAAATATGGCTATGTGAGGTATATACATACATATGTACAAAGACACCAGCTGTAAATTTTGATTTTAGTCATTTTGGTTTTTTTTTCGTTTACAGAATTCTCTGGTGGGACGAAGGAAACGGGCCAGAATACTTACCCGCATACATTACCCAGAGCGACCGCAGGAACGGCGGAATATTGGGACCGCCGATCAGTAGAGCTCGGAGAAGGGAGAGAGAGAGCGCAAGAGAGAGGATCGGCCAAAGTGACCGAAAGTGGCCGGTAGACAGCAGCAGCGACGACAGCGACGCCACCAGCACCCACGCAGCGTCAAGAAGCGACAACAGCAGCAGCAACACAGCGACGTCACCATCGCCGACGGCATCAACATCGAACGCCCAAGGAGGGCATGAAAGGGCATTTGATTGCACATTTTTTTTTTCATAGAAATTTCTTTTCGAATGAGTTTTATCCCTAATTTGCCTCACCTTTTTTTGATTATTATTGTTATTGGTTATTAATTTTGTCAATAGTTTTTTTATATCACATATTAATTTATTTTGTTCACTTCGGCATTTCTTCTTACATTTAGTTGGTAATAATTTTTTTTAAGTTTTCCTAATTAGGGTTATATTCAAAAATACACTAGCACTATAGCATTTAATTGCCGATTTGGAGCTTCTCTCCTCGATTTTTTTTTTGTAATTCGCTCTTTCTCGTTTTAAACTTTCTATATTTTTCGTTTTTTTATTTCTTTGTCACTTATAGTTTTCGCATTTTCCGCTTGTTTTTTTTTTTTTTTTTTGTTAAAATTGCGTAATTCACCCACTCGCCGCCCGCTATCGCGAGTGAGTGATCGCGGTGACATTTAAAAACTTCATTGAACCTTTGCTCAGGCAGTAAAAGGTATTTTTTTTATGAGTAGGCAAAGACATATGTATGTAAATTTCCCTTCCTCACAGATCCCCGCAGCTTGAAGGCGCCTACAATGCCGATGTGCTGGGATCAGGTGAGTGAGAAAATTGATAATACTATTGGTGTTCCATTTCTTTACATATATGTCAATGTCCGATATACCTAATGCCTTAGCCTAGGTCAGGGATTTACTTTTAATTTTTGCTTAACGTTTGAATTTTTGCCACATATATATGAATTCGTCGTTTTTTTTTTGTAATTTTAAAGATATCAAAAGACATAGTTAGATACGACAAACATTAGGGTGTGCCTGTTCACGTACACCAGATTATTTTTCTCGTTAACTTCTTTTTGATCAAATATATTTTTCTTGCCTTTTGGTATCAAATACTAAGTTAAAATAATATACGGGTTTTTGCTTGTATATCGGTGGTTAAAGCGATAGCTAACGTTGAATTTTTGATTAGCATATTGTTTTATTCAACTAATTTTCAAATTTTTTTATTTTTCTTTTATTTCCTTTCCCTTTTTTTGTATATTTCATATTTTTGGAATTTTTATATTAAGGAATGGTTAGAATGTAAGCTTTTTTTTATATATTTCCTTTTGTTGTAAGAACATCTGAGGAATCACACTTAGTAGGAGATAGGGCTAACTTTACATTTTATAAATAAAGATATGCTTATAACGATTTGGAATTTTACGAGCTGAGCTTTTTGTTGATCACTGTAATGGAGGGCCGATTTTAAGATCTTTGGTGTGGGGGTTGCTCTGGGCTTAAGAGGGGACGTAGGGGTGATGGCCTAATAGACTTGTAGACAGACAGACTTGAGTCAGGTTTGGGGGCGCCGTAAAATTAGAGGAGTCAGCACGGCGCCCATGGCTTCGTGTAAGATACGCGAAGAGGGTGGGTAGACTCCACCTGACTAGACAGGCCTCCACCTTTTTCCCCCTTTTTTTGATTTCCCCCTCCTTTATCTCTCTGCTCCCCTTACGTCTATTGTATCTCTTTCAGCTTTCCCCTTTTCTTTTTAGAACTTGGCATGAACTCTACTTTTTTTGTTAGTGTAGTTGTTGGTAAGGCTGGTGCGCAAAACCCCACCCCGTCCGACGAGCTAGCAGGGCTTGCCACCATGCCACACGCGACCTCTGTCTTACCACTGAAAGTCAGCTACATAACAATGGCGCCCAACGACATAGCCCGATAATCTTTCCAATTTACCATAATTTCTTCTAACTTACCACCTTTCTTTTTCCTGACTTTTACTACTTTTTCGTCTTAAGCTTTCCATATTTTTCTATCTTGTTATCTCGGTAATCTCGACCCTAATTTCCTCCTACCGACTTGGACAGGGACCGTCATGATGGCATCGTCGATTAGGTTCGCCTGGTCGACAAGTGTCATCATGACACGAGGATAGGAGATTAGCTAGGTGACCATATCAGGGTTCCTTTCTCGGATTTGGTACGATTTGATTAGGTGGTACCGGATATGGCACTTAGCTAGAAGACGGACTTTATTAGAGGATCGTGGCGAAATGCCCAGGCTACGTCATCGGAGATCCAGCATTTCCGATAACTGAGGCTTGAGACGTCACCACGATAGAGAGGAGTAGGGAAGTATGGCATCCACACTCTGGGATCAGTCCACGAGCGTGTCGGGCCACACTTCCACGGACTGCATGAAGACTGACTAGATGCTAGAGATATACGGACGTACAAATCACTCCCACAATGACCTCGTCAAGAGCAACGCCCATTACACACCAAAGCAAATAAATATATTTTTTGCAAGAAATTAAAAATTAAAATTTTTTTCCATTTTTTTTTTTTTTTTTTTTTTTTTGGAGAGATGGAAAATAGTAGTTAAAAATTCGTTTTTGAAGCCATAAACATATTTCCTTCATATTACCATTCATCATATAATTTCGTTGTACGTACCTGTAGTTAAACATATACATATATCCATATCTATTTGTGACACACGTATATTTACATATAAACACATTTTTCATATAAATACATGTATATATATAAAAACTGAAATCTACAAGTATTTTGAGTTAAGTGGAAATTTTTTTTAGGCTGTGGTCAAGGGACTTCTAAATCGATTTAGAAATTTAGTAGTCAACGACTTTCAGCAGAGCCTTGGTTGGAATTTTCCCTTGGTTTTTTGCGGAATTTTTTTTTGGAATTTAAAATTAATTTCTCGCAGTAACTAACATTTTTATAAATTTTTGTGAAAGTTGAATTTCAAATTTCACTTCAAGTTTTTCATTCGTATTGCAGAATTTATCGTAATTTCAAAAATTGTTAGGTTCTCGTATTACTTTGATTTCCAAATTAATGTAGAGAACGTTACGTTTAATTTAAGATTAAGGCTATCAATTTGTTTTTGAAATCCAAAGTTCAATTTCGTGAATTGTTTTAGTAGTTTTTTTTTTTTTATTTGAATTCAACCATAGTTTTGATTTTGCTGTCTTCAAGTATTAATTAAATTTTGAAGATTTAATTTTCATTTTTCGTTCTATATAGCTAACTTTTTTCTATTTGGAATTTAAAGTTAATCCCAATATATTTTGTTTCGTCGAAGCTGCGGCCTTCGAGACCTAATAATTGAATTCTAACCCTGAATTGATGTTTCAGTTCTAATTTTAGCCTTTATTTTTTTTTTTTCTTCCTTTGAATTTTTTTTTGTCTAAAAATTTTGAGGTTACCTTACCCTCGAATTTTAATTTAAGTCTTAGTTTGTAATTCTAAGCATTAATCTAACTTTACATTTTATAAATAAAGATATGCTTATAACGATTTGGAATTTTACGAGCTGAGCTTTTTGTTGATCACTGTAATGGAGGGCCGATTTTAAGATCTTTGGTGTGGGGGTTGCTCTGGGCTTAAGAGGGGACGTAGGGGTGATGGCCTAATAGACTTGTAGACAGACAGACTTGAGTCAGGTTTGGGGGCGCCGTAAAATTAGAGGAGTCAGCACGGCGCCCATGGCTTCGTGTAAGATACGCGAAGAGGGTGGGTAGACTCCACCTGACTAGACAGGCCTCCACCTTTTTCCCCCCTTTTTTGATTTCCCCCTCCTTTATCTCTCTGCTCCCCTTACGTCTATTGTATCTCTTTCAGCTTTCCCCTTTTCTTTTTAGAACTTGGCATGAACTCTACTTTTTTTTGTTAGTGTAGTTGTTGGTAAGGCTGGTGCGCAAAACCCCACCCCGTCCGACGAGCTAGCAGGGCTTGCCACCATGCCACACGCTACCTCTGTCTTACCACTGAAAGTCAGCTACATAACAGGTGGAATATGCAAAAGTATGTGAATGTGCAAGGCACTGGTCAGTGTAAAGAAAAGGAAGCGGGGGCGCTCAGCGCACAAAAAATTGATTTGAAAGGCAGCACTAATGAGCATCGACTGTGATTAGTAATATTGAAAATGAGACACGTAGTGAGTTCTATACAGAAAGTCACCGTGTGGACTTCTGTGTTTTGGTGGACACAACAAACAGTAATTTGTTTAATAATGAAAAGGTCAGCAATGTGTAATAACGATCCAGATATGTTCTGTTTCATGTGTGGCCAATATACTATCATAAGGCGACGACGAGTGTTCTCAGATCATATCAAAACTTTATACTGAAAAACCATGGACACCGAACACTTTGTGTACATCGTGTCGAGTAGAATTGATTCAGTCGGAATCCGGACAACAAATAAAATTTGATACATCAATGATATGGAGAGAACCATTCAATAGAGTCTTATATTTGTCAAACAACAGTACTTGGCGTTGGAAGATCAAGAAGAGTAACCTATGCCAGCGTACCTACAGTGACATTACCAGTACTACATTCAACGGCAGTTGCGGATCCAGTTCCATTGTCAACAGTAACATCTGAGTGCGGGGAATCAAGTTGTACTGAATTTCGCATGGGAAACGAGAGAAACGTTCTATCACAAGCACAACTTAATGATTGGATAAGAGATTTGGAACTATCCAAAGAAAAGGCCGAGATCCACACTTCTCGTATGCAACAATTTAAATTTTTATCATCCGATGTTAAGGTGATATATTGTAGAACTCGTCACCAACCATTTTCCAAACACTATACCAAGAAAGACAGTATATGCTACTGCAACGAAATTCCTGGTTTATTCAAAGAGTTTGGTCAAACATATGA
Organism: Eurosta solidaginis; assembly: GCF_040869045.1. NCBI lineage: Eukaryota > Metazoa > Arthropoda > Insecta > Diptera > Tephritidae > Eurosta > Eurosta solidaginis. The sequence continues at coordinate 200,629,771 of NC_090321.1, read as the reverse complement.
TTCAAAAGAGTGGCGATTGTTCATAGACAGCAATAAACTGAGTTTAAAGGCTGTATTATTGCATATTGGTAACAAAAAGCCTTCTATCCCGCTCGCACATGCAGTAAATACAAAGGAAACCTACGAGGAAATGCAAAAACTACTCAAATTTATCAAATATGAAGAGCATGATTGGAAAATATGTTCTGATCTCAAAGTCGTTGCAATGCTATGCGGTCTACAAAGTGGCTACACCAAGCACTGCTGCTTCCTCTGCAAGTGGGATAACCGAGCTCGTAAGGACGTCAGAAAGGATTGGCCGGAAAGAGTCGAGTTTACCGTTGGTGTGGATAACATCAAATACACCCCTCTTGTCAAGAAAGAGAAAATCATACTTCCACCCTTACACATCAAGCTCGGTCTCATTAAAAACTTTGTTAAGGCTTTGGACAAAGAAGGCGAAGCATTCGACTATTTGAAAACAATTTTTCCAGATATTTCTCAAGCCAAGATAAAGGAAGGTATTTTTGTCGGACCACAAATAAAAAAGTTGATCAACAATAATCAATTCAAAGGAATACTCTCATCAGTTGAGGCAGCAGCGTGGGAATCCTTCGAAAACGTCGTTGCTTCTTTTCTCGGTAGACACAAAAGCCCTAACTACGAGCAGATAGTGAATGACTTAATCAATAATTATGCGAAAATGGGTAAATATTAAAGGCCTATTAAAATTAATTTCCCAAAATTCTATAACTTGTTTACCTAACTAATATTTTCTTTCCAGGCGTAAATATGTCGTTAAAAATTCACTTTCTGCACTCACATTTGAGCTTTTTTCCGACAAATCTTGGCGACGAAAGTGACGAACATGGCGAAAGGTTTCATCAGCAAATGAAATTAATTGAAAATCGATATCAAGGATTCTAGGACGTCGCAATGATGAGTGATTACTGCTGGTTTCTCATAAGAGAAACCGATCCAAAACTGAATAAGCGTCAAAGTCGAACACATAATTATTTCGACTACATAGTAAAATAAAATTAAGATAAAGATTGTTAGAATATAGTACAAACATAAATAAATTAAAAAAAAAAAAGTTAAAAATATGGGTAATTTCATTCATAAATTGAACTTTTAACTAAATAAAAACAGAGCATAGCTAGATATTTCACTCTTCTTTATACCATACATACGTTTTGAGGTATACATTGAAATTGCGCAACCTGGGTATTTTTATTTGATCGCTTATAACTTACGTAGTTTTGCATCGATTTTCTTCGATGATAGCTTATCTCTTTTCTAATTAAACAGAGCTTTACGTAAATAAAAAATATTTGGAAAAAAAGTTGTGGTTTTGGAATGCTGCCCTCGCAAAAAGTTATTTTTTTTTATATTTTTTCATAAAAAAAAACAAAGATATGAAATGATAAGCTAATATCTCGAAAACTATCTGGTTGAGCAAAAAACAATGTATGATGCATTTATAGCAAATTTTATCGTCTTTCCGATTCTGTAAACTTACAATTGCTTGACCCGTTCGTGAGATATACGTAATTAAAGGGAGCCATCTTTTTGGTTTTTTCGAATAACGGTAAATTGCAAATATCTCAAAAACGGTACTATAGAATCAAAAATGAACTCGATTTTCGAAATCAGGGGGTGGTTTAGCATACGAATTTCATAACGGCGTCTCTGGTAAATTTTGGCCGTCGACCAGTGTAATTAAATATTGTCGTGACGGGCTTAAGCATCGCGAGCTACAGTTTAAATCGGTAAAAGAAATGCGTGAAACAATCGAGGACTATCTAGAAAATTCGGCGATGACGAAGAATGTTATAAGTGATACTCGTGGCACCCCGCTTGATAACAAACCGTATACGAGTGGAATTAAAAGCGAATATGAGAAAAGTGATATACAGAAGGAAAAAGTAAAATGCTTTAATTGCCAAGAACTTGGACATTACGCGCAGGAGTGTAAAAAGGCAAAACAGCCACGTCGTTGTAAAGATTGTACCAAATTCCACGGTAGCGGTGAACCAGAAAATTGTGGTAAAAAGAGTAGCGTTAAACTAACTCAAGTTAATGAGCAAACGAAATTCGGCGAGAAATATATCAAAATAAAAGGTAAGTCATTTTTGGCTTTTATTGATACCGGTAGCGAATGTAGCATGATAAAGCGATCAATAGCAGATACTTTGCCGATACCACATCAAGAGTGTTCGATGGTAATTTATGGTATATGCGGCGGTAGAAAATGTTTAACTGAGAAACTGAAGGCATCAATTGATTTAGACAATGAGGTAGTCAACATAGATTTGTTTGTTGTTGACGATGGTGTTATATCGACTGATATTCTTCTTGGGCAGGATGTATTTACAAATAAAGACGTAGTAGCAAGAATATCGAATAAAGATTTCGAGTTTTCATCACAAGTAGCAAAAGCAAACGTAGAAAAAACAGACAGAAAAGCGGATGATATTGTGAACAGGGGCGATGAGCAAATTAAAGATGAATTTCAAAAACTTTTAAATGATAATAGCGATATATTTTCTGAGGGCTTACAAAACATTGGGTTAACTGATGCAATCGAAATGAAGATCGAGTTGACGACGAATGAAGCTATAGCACAAAAACCTTTTAGGGTTCCAGAGCCGAAGAAAGAAATTATAAGAAAAATTATTAATAAACTTTTAGAATGTGACATTATAACGAAATCTCAGCCGGAGTATGCTAGTCCAGTAGTCTTAGTAACCAAGAAGAAGGGGGGTGAGCGCCTCTGTGTAGACTTTAGGCGAATCAACAAATATACAGCGAAGGAGGTTTATCCAACTCCAAACATCGAGCGCTTGAGTGAAGCGATGAAGTTTAAGTATTTTTCAATACTTGATTTAAACAACGGTTATTATCAAGTACCAATAAAAGAAGAGTGTAGGAAATTCACAGCGTTTATAACTACCGAGGGCTTGTACGAATTTAAGCGAATGCCTTTTGGGCTTAAGAATGCGCCGGCGGTATTTCAACGGTTAATGCAGAATATTGCTGAGAAAACGAGACCCGGGGATATGATCCATTATATGGATGACATCTTAGTAGGGAGCAACAATATTCAAGAAATGAACGAGAAGTTAGCGAGAGTTTTCAAAGCATTGAGACAGCTAAACGTAACATTAAATAAAAACAAATGCCAGTTTTTCAAGCAGACTATCGAGTTTCTAGGCCATGAACTTAACCCTGATGGAGTAAGTCCAGGGAGTATGAAGACAGCAGCGATTGAATGTTTCCCTTTTCCGAAGTCAGTTACAGATGTTAGAAAGTTTTTAGGGTTGAGCGGATACTTCCGAAGATTTGTGGCGGGGTATTCAATTGTGAGCGAACCATTGCGGAAATTGTTGCGGAAAAATCAGCCATTTGAATGGGCTGAAAAACAAGAAACGGCTTTTTGTAAGTTAAAACAAGCTTTGACATCAAAACCAGTTATAACAGCGTATAGAGTTGAGGCAGAACATCAGATTCATACGGACGCTAGTTCAGTAGGAATTGCAGGCGTTTCAATACAGACAGTAGATCCACTACGGAGTGTGAGCGAAAGTTTCATAGCTACGAGCTTGAGGTTTTAGCTGTGGTTAGTAGCTTAGAACGGTTCAGATTTTACGTGCAAGGCAAGCATGTTGTCATAGTTACTGACTGCAGTGCGGTGACATCGACTATGAACAAAAGAGAACTAATACCAAGAATAGCGCGTTGGTGGTTACGTATACAAGATTTTGACGTAACATTTGAGCATCGGGTAGGTAAGCGTATGGAGCATGTTGATTTCCTGAGTAGAACACCATACGAAGAAAACGAAGAATTGGATACAGCATCTTTAAAAGTAGCAAAGACATCACTAGAGACCAACGATTGGGTTTATACGATGTAGCAGCAAGATACAAATTTACGGGATATCATCAATAGAATTATGAACGGCGATAAAACATTGAACGATGAGTACAAGGTGGAAAATGGTAGACTGTATCGTAGGAATAAAGGTAAATTGTTATGGGTTGTTCCAAATTCGATGAGGTACAAAATTATACAAAATGTACATGAAAAGGTAAAGCACCTGAGTATAGAGAAGACTTTAGAAGAGACCCAAAAATATTTTTGGTTCCCCAGAATGCGTTGTTTTGTGAAATCGTTTATCAAGTCATGCATAGAGTGTGTGTATAATAAGCAGCGTGGTGGTAAGCAAGAAGGCGAGTACCATTATAGCGAGATGGAGCCAATACCCTTTAAGATAGTCCATCTAGATCATCTAGGGCCCTTCCCTAAGAGTAAGAAACAGAATGAACACATATTAGTTTTTGTCGACGAATTTACAAAATTTACAATCGTGAAAGCAGTACGAAGTACAGCGACGCGATATGTGGTGGCGATATTAAATGAGGTCAGCAGTTATTTTGGCATACCAGCGAGAATAGTGACTTGTAGAGGGACAGCGTTTACGTCCAACGACTTTAAGAAATATTGTAACGAAAATGACATAAAACATATTTTGAATGCAGTACGAACACCAAGAGCGAATGGACATGCTGAAAGGGTAAATCGAACGATTATGAGCATGTTATTGACATCAACAAGCGAGAACAGAGTGTGGGACGATGAACTTCGAGCAATACAATGGACATTAAATTCAACTAAGAACAAAACTACAGGTCGATCTCAACAAGAATTACTTTTTAACTTTAAACCACGAGATATACTACAAAATAAACTAATACTAGCATTACATAAAGACGAAATGATAACCAGCGATGAATTACAGGACATACAACTAAAAGCAACAGAAAGAGTAAATAATGAACGAGTTAAAGCAAAGAAACGTTTCGATGAGCGACATAAGAAACCAATAATCTATAGCGTTGGTGATTTAGTCTTAGCAGAAAACGAGCCTGCCAGTACCGGAAGTTCACGTAAACTAGAACCTCCGTACAAAGGGCCATTCATGATAACGAAAGCAATTGGGTACGATGTATACTTCCAAATTTTGATGGGTACAGTGATGACAACGGTGGATCCGAGGGCGAATCCAGTGATCAGGATTTGCCGAATGTAAGGTCATAGTCAAATCTGGCATCACAGTGGTAACTCTATATAAATGCATCTCTGCATAGAATGGATCTGTTGTCTATATATTACTGATTGCTCTCTTTTATCTTTTAAGGTACTAATGTGTTTAAAATGAATTTCTATCTGATATGTTAATTTGAATGAAAATGAATAAATAGTCTTCATCTAACAGCCATCCTTACACGTACATATAGTAAAGTCGTCAGAGGTGAGGGAAAAGTAAAGAGTGAAAATGAACATATCAAAAAAAGAGTAGCTATGGCAGAAGAGTCTTGCTAGAAAAAGAAAAATTGGACTAAAGTAGGAGAGATAGAAAGATTGCTCGCGTTACTAGTAAAAAAGTTTGACATCGACAACAATGACTCGATTGTGCAACTAATAGGAAACTTATGCAAAAATCAAGTGAGTGAGAGGCTAAGTAAACCAAACCTAAATCATGACTATGACCCTAGTAAAAATCTTGCAGTATAATATTCAAAGCCTGAAAGCTAACAAAACTCATGTAGATTTTTTCAATCACAAATATAAAATTGATATTTTCTCACGATATTCAAAAAAGTAACCATAACTTAATTGGATTTAATTTACTAAATAAACAAAAGCTGATGGGTACGGAGGGGTAGCTATCGGCTTCAAAAAATAAATCGAATTTACTTAAATCAAATATCATACCAGTCAGGATATCCTAATTGCGAAAACTACTAATCTTGATACTAATATTACTATTTGCAACGCCTATTTTCCACCCAATGTGAACGTCCAGATTTTTGAAAGGGAAGTAAATCGACTCATGTTGCATCTAAGAAAAAATAAAGATGTTCTCCTTCTCGGAGACTTCAATGCACGCATGGGTGTATGGGGAGATGTTATAGATTCAGCTAAGAGTAAGATGTTAAACACTGCCATTGAAAATAATAGGTTTAGATGTATTAATGATGGGTCGACGACGCATCACTATGCCACGCATAATACTAACTCAATTTTAGACCTGACTTTCGTTAGAATGAGTAATTTACCTAGCTTCAGGTGTCATGAGGGATACCTAGGGGGGTAGCATGCATAAACCCATTATAATATAAATGGTAAACAGCAAAAAACCGAATTGGTTTGTTGCCAAAAATAAACTCAATGAAAATCTCAACAAAATAGATTTCAATAATCTGGACGAATGGGAAAAAAGAGAAAGACGCGACAAGTAATGCTATAGTAGACCTAAACGTCAAGGGACACACCTTAAAAGCGTGGTGGAACAAAGATTTAGAAAGACATTATAGGATTCTAACAGCCAAAAGGAAAAAAGCTCGCCATACAGGTAATGTCCTGGATCTAGAAGCGGCAGTAATGGAAGTGGAAAACTGGAAGAAGACGGTTAAGGAAGCTAAACGCAACAACTATTTGGAAAAAATCGAAGAAATTAATATGAATCGGAATGCGAAGGAAGCGTGGCGTTTTGTTAACAATGTATATTACACGGACAAAGGAGACAGAAACCTCTGGGCTGCAGAAGACAATGAAAATTATTTAAAAGAACTTCAACAGCAGGTGAAACCCAATACAAATAAACGCGATACGCTGGATATGAGAAATACACAAACTCTAGGTGAAGAAATCAATTTTAGTTTTGACAAATTCCTTGAGCAAAAAAAATGAACTGCGGGGGGATGCGACAGGATAACGTTTGATATGATAAAGAATATGCCATTAAAGACAAAGGAAGGATTATTCCAATCTCTGGTTGATCACTTCAGGGAAAATAGTGTCAAATCACAATGGAGAGTAATCAAAATTATACCCATTCCCAAGGCTGGGAAAAATCTGGAGGATTTTAAAAACTATAGACCTATATCGCTTCCGTCGGTGATCGTAAAATGCCTTAATATGATGGTTAAAGATAAGTTAACTGAGTACATGGAGGAAAATAAAATTGTTCCAAATGGAAGTTTTGCATACAGAAAAAGTCGGTCAGCCACCATGTGTCTCAATGAGGCACTGCACTATATTGCGGAAGTTAAAGCTAGCAAACAAAAGGTATTCATATGCATTTTAGATATATCTAACGCCTATAATTTTGTTGGCTTAAATATTCTGCATAGCACTCTAGTACAAGAAGACATAGACGTAAACATTGCTAACTGGATATACAATCTATTTTCAAGCAGAACACTTGAACTAGGAAAGTATGCAATACAAATAGAAAATGGCTTACCGCAAGGTAGTTGTCTATCACCAATTCTTTTTAATATATACACTGCAAAGTTGCATGTAATCAATGATGAGACAACACAAATGTTCCAATATGCGGATGGCATTGCAATAATAAGCCATGGTAAAACGGATGAGGAAGCATTGGCGAAGTTAGCAACAAAATTAACAAGATTAAAGCAAAGCTGTGATCAAATTAACCTTGACTTCAATGCAGAAAAAACAAATTTCATGTATATAAACACGATTAGAAAGAATTTCAAATTGCAGGTAAATGGAGTTTACATACAGAAGGTAGACAAAATTAGGTGGCTGGGTAGAGCAGTAAGTGCCAATCTGACCATAAAGGAACATATACAAAACATTAAAAAAAAAAACGGTGCATGCAAAAAATCTCATCAGCAAGTTGGCAACTATTAAAGCAGGGCTGGCACCTAAAAATGCGGTGAACCTTTTCAAAGCTTATGTTAGATCGAAAGCCGAATATGCAAACACCACGTTTGCTAACTTACCTAAGGGGTATGGTAAACAACTAATAACTTTGGTCAATTAAACTTTAAGGCGCTGCTTAGGGGTTCCGCCAGACACACCAACGTATGTACAGGTCATGTTACTTTTTTATGCCTTGTGATGGCGTACCCTCATTACACTACTCTTAGCACTACCGGATTCCCATGACATGCTGATTGGAATCTTGTTGCATTCCAACAGGAAGATTGGAATCCACTGCATTCCGAAATCATGCTGAGCGGAATCTGATACATTCCGCCAGTATAAGATTTCGGTATAAGACTTATTCCTGCTCGTATTTCTTATTATTAATATATTCTGAAATTAAAGTGTAATGTTCATTAATATATCTTTGTTTGTAATATAACATTGTTGAAATCTCGATATACCTTAAAGTTTATCTTTTGAGTTGTACATTTATATATCTTTTATATTATGCAGTCGACCATAGTTTGTCGTCGACTTTAAATATTAAATAAATAAATAAATATGCCTTGGCCTACGAGCTTCCTCCATTGTCCAGGGCATTATGTCTAACAACCATAGAGCTGACGAATCAATGGCTGCTTAATCCAAAAATAAAATATCGATTACAAAATTATTGTATGGCTAAATCTAGTTACAACTTCGCATATAACAAGTTGAGGCACATAATGGACAAGATTAACACAAACACCAGCCTTCAGAAATATCCAAACATAATTTTCATGTACTCGGAGTTAAGCAAAGCAAAAAAGGAACTTCCTCAAGAACAGCTAAAGGCGCTATATTACTCGAGACTGGATGAGCTAAGAGAAGAAAATTTCTATATACTGTAATGCACACCTAGCGACAGTGGACCGACTTGGTCGTCTCGTGTCGGGTCGTGTCGTACAACTGTCGCTAAGTGTGCATGGTTCCATAAGAATACGTGCAAAGAATATTTTGTCGGAACGTGTCGTGCTGGTTTCGGTACACGTCGCGTCGTATAATGTGCATGAACCTTTATACGACGCGACATGTACCGACACCAGCACGACACGTTCGGAAAAAATGTATCAATGCACACTAAGCTACAGTAACGCGACACTTTCCGACGAAAATAATTTTTTCTTTGTATAAACACGTCTTTCAATAAATTTGTAAAATAACATTTTAATTAAATGATAAGGTATTTTATATCATTTCAATAAGTCCAGGCCATGTTGGGCATCAGCGAACTATTACTCACTTGAGATATTTGTACTGTGCACAATCGAACGTACCTACCAAACTATAAAAATTTGTGCACCTGGAGCTGTTTTGTAAACAATTAATTTAAAACACCCTGCCAATAAATCTAAACAAAAACTAAATCAGAATTGGGTATTTGCCTGTAAGTACATTGTATAGCGATCAAATTAATATGAAATTTACATTGGAACCACATGTTAGAGAGAGTTCTCCTGATAAAAATATAAACACTGCGATCTACCATGGCCATGAACACGATGAGCTGATAGTTCATGTGTTAAGATTAATGCAATCTATTATTTCCATTTTCTGTTATACATTATTTATTTCATATTGTAGCACCAATTGGAATTCCCGTATACAGCACATAAACAGCGAGGCATTGGAAGCCTCACCCACGAAGAAATTTTATTCATACAGAAATTTTGTACATGCTAGGTATCGAATCCACATACGTATTTTCCACCAAATAAGCAACCGGCGTATCTGTAAGTGTTATTTGTTGTTATCTATGGATTGGATTGAGTTTTATTTGTTCTAATGAATATTTGATGGTTCACTGTTCTTATTCATGAATTTATCGAAACTCTTTTTGACAATAGGGTCAAATGGATGATGTAGACTTTGAAGCCGTGGTAGTTGCATTTTTATGCGAATAGGAGGAAAAAATTTATTTTATTTATTTAATTGAAAAAAAACTTAAAAATTTTTTTTGTATTTTTTCCGAAAAGTACATTTAAAAACATATTTAAAAAAAAATGCTCCCAAACGGTCAATTTTTGAAAAATGTATAGCATTTTGAAAAAAAACACCATTTTTTTCAAAATATTTAAAACTTATTTTGAGTTGGAAAACGGTGTTTTTTTCAAAATGCTATAACTTTTTTTTTTCTACTTGTACTTGTACTTTTCGGAAAAAATACAAAAAAAAATTTTAAACTTTTTTTTTTCAATTAAATAAAAAAGTTCTCGGCCCACTCCGGGATTAGTGGGGATGATTGCAGAATTGATTGAAGTTTTTTATGAGAAAAAAAGGCGAAATTCGAAAAATCTCGAAAAACTGAAAAATTACAAAAAAAAAACTTTAAAAATTTTTTTGAATTTTTTCCGAAAAGTACATTTAAAAACAAATTTAAAAAAAAAAGATCACAAACGGTCAATTTTTGAAAAAGTTATAGCATTTTGAAAACAAAAACGGTGTTTCTTTAAAAATTCATAACTTTTTTTGAGTTGGATGAAAAAATTTGAAAAACTTCTGAAAAACGTCTTTCGTAAGCTAGAAAAAGAAGAAAAACTTTCAGCCAATTCTAAAGGGGTCGGGTTCAAAATTGGTCGAAATGGGATGGAATACCCCATATATACTTTGTTTGTTGAGTGCATCGATATATATATATATTTATTTTATACGACATTTTTTGTTTTTAATTAAATTTAAGCATTCCACAAGTGTCCAAATTTTGAAAAATAAGAAAGACGCGAAAAACGAACTAAAAACTGTATTCCAAATTATGCATTCTTGATAATTTACTTTATAAAAGTATACTTGTATCGAAAAACACATTTATGTATGTAGCATTATTCAATGTAAGCATAATTACTCTAAAACACAAGCAAAAAAGAAAGATCTTGAAAATTGTATCATAAAGTTTGACCTTTTTACTTATATTTTAGTTTCTATATAATTGGGACTTACAAAATGAGCAAATACTGTAACAAAATACGTTAAAAGGCACTTCTATAGATACATATTATATATGTACAAAACTATACTTTTATATGTATTTTAAATGCCTCATTCGTGCCATTAAAAATTAAACACTGTTAATACAACAACAACTCCATTAAAGAAAACACCAATCATTCGCATTCTATTCTTAATTTATTCAAAGACTAGCCTTTACCCGCGGCCCGTACGCAAGGAGAAAATGAAATATATGGGCTATTCACGTTAGCCTGCTTGTCAAGTTATCTGTTTAAAATTTTTTTTTCTGTCTAATGCATTTTATTTTTGTAATAGAGTAAAAAAAAGATCTCAATGAGCTGATAACCTGATGGGATCCCCAAATGATTCCGAAGTTATCCAGAAAAAGCCACGAAATTACCCGACGATATCGCAGATGGATCCCGAAAACCATCCAGAAATGCCCCGGAAGGGTCTCGAAAATTTCCCGGAATAGTCCCAAAAAACCCGAAATAACACGATACGATTCTAGACTTATCTAGAGAACCACACAGAAATGATCCCTGAAGGGTACCAAAATGATCCCGAAATATTCCAGGAAAAGTTCCGAAATGACCCTGACGGACTCCCGGACGGATCGCGAAAACCATACAGAGATGATTCCGGAAGGGTCACAAAATGATCCCGAAATAGTCCGGAAATGATCCCAATGGAATCCCGCAAGGATCAAGAAATGATCCCGGAAGGGTCCCAAAACTATCCCGGAAAAGTAACAAAAAAATCTCGAAAAGACTCCTACGGCATCACGGACGGATCCAGAAATGACCTCGGAAGGGTCCCAAAGTGGTCCTGAAATGACCCTGATGGATCCGGCAAACCATCAATAAATGGTGCCGGAAGAGTCCCCAAATGATCTCGAAATAATACAGAAAATGTCATGAAATGACCACTAAAGAGTCCCCAAATGATCCCGAAATAGTCCCGAAAAAGTCCCGAAATCAGCCCGATGGGTTCCCGTACAGATCCCGAAAACTATCCAGAAATGATACCGTAAAGGTCCTCAAATGATCCCTGACGAAAATGACCCTGACGGGATGCCGGACGGATCCCGTAAACCATCTAGAAATGATGCCGGAAGGTACCCCTTGATCCCGAAATAGTCCCGAAATTACCCCGACGGGATCCCGGACGGATCCCGAAAACTGTCCAAAAATGATGCCGGAAAGGTCCCCAAATTATCCACTAATATACCCGAAATGACCCTGATGGGATCCCGAAAACCATCCAGAAATGATGCCGAAAGGGTCCCCAAATGATCCCGTATTAGTCGAGAAAAAGTCCCGAAATGATCCCGACGGGAACCCGGACGGATCCCGAAAACTATCCAGAAATGATGCCAGAGAGTTTCCATTCCTCTTTTCTCCAATGTATTGGTTCTTATCTATCTAATCGACAGTGTGTGGTCACTTTTAATGGTGTATCCTCTAGTTCCTTTGTGGCAACCTCTGGTGTTCCTCAGGGAAGTATATTAGGACCACTATTTTTTATTTTATTTATTAATGACATTAGTAGTTGTTTTTCATTTTCTAAGTGTTTGTTGTATGCAGATGACTTAAAGATTTTCTCAATAGTCAAGACACCTGATGACGTTCTAAAGTTGCAAAGTGATATCAATAAAATATATCAGTGGTGTCTGAACTCACGTCTGTCTCTTAATCCGTCTGAATGTTTCCATATGACCTACTCTAAGTCAACTTCCGTCTTGCGCACAAGGTATACTATTTCTGATTGCGAACTTCAGTGCATAAGCGAGATTAAAGACCTTAGTGTCCTCTTTGATAGTAAGTTCTTTTAATAGTCATATTAATTATGTAACTTCTAAATCTTATTCCATTCTTGGTTTTGTTAGGCGTAATACCTCCAAATTTTCTGATCCTTAACGACTTCTTCGGAATTTCTTTCCTTCCTATGGATATAACTTCAGAACAAGTTATGCTAGTTATGCTACTGTTAAACGCGCTACTTGTGAGTTCAATGTACTAAGTAAAAAAGTCTCTCTTGATTTTTCGCTTCCAAGAGCCGATTTTTTGATAGTTTCGAATTCCGCTTTTAAGCTGTATATTTTAGTAACAATTAAGCTGTATCTAATACTTTCTTAGATTCTATAGTCTATAAGGATTTTTGTCCAATGACTTATTAATAATAATAATAATAAATAAATAAATAAATGATCCCTTAATAGTCCCGAAATGACCCTGACGGGATCCCAGACGGATCCCGAAACCATCCAGAAATGATTCCGAAAGGATCCTCAAATGAAATAACCCCGATGGGATCTCGGACGGATCCCGAAAAACATCTAGAAATGATGGCGGAAGGGACCCCAAATGATCCCGACATAATCCCGAAATTACCCCATCCGCATCCCAGACGAATCTCGAAATATATCCAGAAATGATGCCGGATATGTCCCCAAATGATCGCGAAATAGTCCCGGTATGATCCCGGAATAGTCCCGAAAATGTTCCGAAACAACCCCACGGGATCCCGAACGGATCCCGAAAACTATACAGAAATTATCCCGGAATGGTCCCGAAAAAGTCCCGAAATTACCACGGCGGGATCCCGGACGGATCTTGAAAACTATCCAGAAATGATGCCGGAAAGGTCCCCAAATGATCCCCTAATAGTCCCGAAATGATCCCGACGAGATGCCGGACGGATCCCCAAAACCATCTAGAAATGATGCCGGAAGGTACCCCAGATGATCCCGAAAAAGTCCTGAAATGACCTCGACGTGATCCCGGACGAATCCCGAAAACCATCCAGAAATGATGCGGGAAGGGACCCCAAATTATCCCGAAAAAGTCCCGAAATGATCCCGGCGGGATCCTGGACGGATACCGAAAACCATCCAGATATGATGCCGGAGAGGTCCTCAAATGATCCCCTAATAGTCCCGAAATTACCCTGACGGGATTCCGGACGGATCCCGAAAACCATCCAGAAATGATGCCCAAAGGGTCCCCAAATGATGCCGTATTAGTTGAGAAAAATTCCCGCAATGACTCCGACGGGATCCCGGACGGGCCCCTAAAACCATCCAGAAGTGATGCCGGAAGGGACCCCAAATGATCCCGAAAAGGTCTCGAAATGACCGCGACGGGATCCTGGACGGATACCGAAAACCATCTAGAAATGATGCCGGTAGGTAGCCCAAATGGTCCCGAAATAATCCCGAAATGACCCCGTCCGCATCCCGGACGGATCTCGAAAACTATCCAGAAATGATGCAGGAAGGTTCCTTAAATGATCCCCTAATAGTCCCGAAATGACCCTAACGGGCTCCCGGACGGATCTCAAAAAACATCCAGAAAATATCCAGGATAGGTTCCTAAATTACCCCGACATAGTCCAAAAAAAGTTCCGAAATTACCCCAAGGGGATCCACGACGGATCGCGAAAACCATACAGAAATGATTCCAGAAGGGTCCCAAAATGATTCCGAAATAGTCCGGAAATGGCCCCGAAGGGATGCCGCACGGATCCAGGAATGATCCCGGAAGGGTCCCAAAACTATCCCGAAAAAGTAACAAAAAAATCTAGAAATTACTCCTACGGCACCACGGACGGATCCAGAAATAACCTCGGAAGGGTCCCCAAATGATCCCAAAATGGTCCCGAAATGACCCTGATGGATCCGGCAAACCACCAAGAAATGATGCCTGAACGGTCCCCAGATGATCCCGAAATAATACAGAAAAAGTCATGAAATGACCCCTCAAGGGTCCCCAAATGATCCCGAAATAGTCCCGGTATGATCCCGGAATAGTCCCGAAAATGTTCCGAAACAACCCCACGGGATCCCGAACGGATCCCGAAAACTATACAGAAATTATCCCGGAATGGTCCCGAAAAAGTCCCGAAATTACCACGGCGGGATCCCGGACGGATCTTGAAAACTATCCAGAAATGATGCCGGAATGGTCCCCAAATGATCCCCTAATAGTCCCGAAATGATCCCGACGAGATGCCGGACGGATCCCCAAAACCATCTAGAAATGATGCCGGAAACTATCCTCCAGAAATCTTGCCGGAAAGGTCCTCAAGTAATCCCCTAATAATCCTGAAATGACCCTGACGGGATCCCGGATAGATCCCGAAAACCATCCAGAAATGATGCCGAAAGGGCCCCAAATGATCCCGTGTCAGTCGAGAAAAAGTCCCGAAATAACCCCGATGGGATCTCGGACGGATCCCGAAAAACATCTAGAAATGATGGCGGAAGGGACCCCAAATGATCCCGACATAATCCCGAAATTACCCCATCCGCATCCCAGACGAATCTCGAAATATATCCAGAAATGATGCCGGATATGTCCCCAAATGATCGCGAAATAGTCCCGGTATGATACCGGAATAGTCCCGAAAATGTTCCGAAACAACCCCACGGGATCCCGAACGGATCCCGAAAACTATACAGAAATTATCCCGGAATGGTCCCGAAAAAGTCCCGAAATTACCACGGCGGGATCCCGGACGGATCTTGAAAACTATCCAGAAATGATGCCGGAAAGGTCCCCAAATGATCCCCTAATAGTCCCGAAATGATCCCGACGAGATGCCGGACGGATCCCCAAAACCATCTAGAAATGATGCCGGAAGGTACCCCAGATGATCCCGAAAAAGTCCTGAAATGACCTCGACGTGATCCCGGACGAATCCCGAAAACCATCCAGAAATGATGCGGGAAGGGACCCCAAATGATCCCGAAAAAGTCCCGAAATGATCCCGGCGGGATCCTGGACGGATACCGAAAACCATCCAGATATGATGCCGGAGAGGTCCTCAAATGATCCCCTCATAGTCCCGAAATTACCCTGACGGTATTCCGGACGGATCCCGAAAACCATCCAGAAATGATGCCCAAAGGGTC
The DNA here is from genome assembly GCF_040869045.1 of Eurosta solidaginis. Classification (NCBI taxonomy): domain Eukaryota; kingdom Metazoa; phylum Arthropoda; class Insecta; order Diptera; family Tephritidae; genus Eurosta; species Eurosta solidaginis. The sequence continues at coordinate 200,614,143 of NC_090321.1, read as the reverse complement.
CCCAAATGATGCCGTATTAGTTGAGAAAAATTCCCGCAATGACTCCGACGGGATCCCGGACGGACCCCTAAAACCATCCAGAAGTGATGCCGGAAGGGACCCCAAATGATCCCGAAAAGGTCTCGAAATGACCGCGACGGGATCCTGGACGGATACCGAAAACCATCTAGAAATGATGCCGGTAGGTAGCCCAAATGGTCCCGAAATAATCCCGAAATGACCCCGTCCGCATCCCGGACGGATCTCGAAAACTATCCAGAAATGATGCAGGAAGGTTCCTTAAATGATCCCCTAATAGTCCCGAAATGACCCTGACGGGGTCCCGGACGGATCCCGAAACCATCTATAAATGATGCCGGAAGGGACCCCAAATTATCCCGACATAATCGCGAAAAGACCCCGTCCGCATCCCAGACGGATCTCGAAAATTATCCAGAAATGATGCCGGAAGTGTCCCCAAATGATCGCGAAATAGTCCCGGTATGATCCCGGAATAGTCCCGAAAGTGTCCCAAAACAACCCCGACGGGATCCCGAACGGATCCCGAAAACTATACAAAAATTATCCCGGAATGGTCCTAAAATCAACCCGAAATAGTCCCGAAAATACCCCGGCGGGATCCCGGACGGATCTTGAAAACTATCCAGAAATGATGCCGGAAAGGTCCCCAAATGATCCCCTAATAGTCCCTAAATGACCCTGACGGGATCTCGGACGGATCCCAAAAACCATCCAGAAATGATGCCGAAAGGGTCCCCATATGATCCAGTATTAGTCGCGAAGAAGTCCCGAAATGACCCCTACGAGATGCCGGACGGATCCCCAAAACCATCTAGAAATGATGCCGGAAGGTAGTCCAAATGATCCCGAAAAGGCCTGAAATGATCCCGACGGGATCCCGGACGAATCCCGAAAACCATCCAGAAATGATGCCGGAAGGGACCCCAAATGATCCCGAAAAAGTCCCGAAATGATCCCGACTGATACCGAAAACCATCCAGATATGATGCCGGTCCCGAAATGACCCTGATGAGATCCCGGACAGATCCCGAAAACCATACAGAAATGACGCCGAAAGGGTCCCCAAATGATCCCGTATTAGTTGAGAAAAAGTGCCGAAATAACCCCGACGGAATCCCGGACGGATCCCGAAAACCATCTAGAAATGATACCAAAAGGGTCCCCTAATGATCCCGCATTAGTCGCGAAAAAGTCCCGAAATGACCCCGACGGGATCCCGGACGGATTGCGAAAAACATCCTGAAATGATGCCGAAAGGGTCCCTAAATAATCCCGTATTAGTTGAGAAAAAGTATGGAAATGACCCCGACAGAATCCCGGACGAATCCCGAAAACCATTCAGAAATGATGCCGGAAGGGACCCCAAATGATCCCGAAAAATTCCCGCAATTACCCCGACGGGATCCCGGACGGATCCCGAAAACCATCCAGAAATGATGCCGAAAGGGTCCCCAAATGATCCAGTATTAGTCGCGAAGAAGTCCCGAAATGACCCCGACGAGATGCTGGAGGGATCCCCAAAACCATTTAGAAATGAAGCCGGAAGGTACCCCAAATGATCCCGAAAATATCCTGAAATGAACCCGACGGGATCCCGGAGGGTCCCCAAATAATCCCGTATAAGTAGAGAAAAAGTCCCAAAATGACTCCGACGGGATCCCGAACGGATCCCGAAAACCATCCAGAAATGATGCCGGAAGGGTCCTCAGTTGATCCCCTAATAGTCCCGAAATGATCCCGGGCGGATCCCGGACGGATCCCGAAAACCATCCAGAAATGGTGCCGAAAGGGTCCCCAAATAATCCCGTATAAGTAGAGAAAAAGTCCCGAAATGATCCCGAAAACCATCCAGAAATGATGCCGCAAGGGTGCCCAAATAATCCCGTATTAGTAGAGAAAGAGTCCCGAAATAACCCCGACGGGATCCCGGACGGATACCATTATTATATTACTTTCCCATTTATAATATATATTAGATTAGATATTAGATATTAGATTAGATAGATTAGATTAGATTGGATATTAACCTAGCAGAGTACCCGACGTCGTTTGGGTATAAATAAAAGCAGTACTATATAGACTAATATATTAGACTAATCCCAACCCCCATTTGTATGGCATATGCCACGCCCCTTTTTCGCTATCCCCAATTTTTCCCCATGGGGTAGGGATTAGTCTTATATACCTCCTCACCTAATTTCAGTCGTCTACTTTAATAAAAAAAAAATAAATGTAAGGTGCGATAACCTCCGAAGAGATCTAAGGCCGAGCTTCTCTTCCAATTTGCGTCGTGCTCCTCTTGATTTTCCCTACAAATTGGCCGGACGGGACCTACATGTTTTATGCCGACTCCGAACGGCATCTGCAAAGCAGATGAGTTTTCACTGAGAGCTTTTCATGGCAGAAATACACCCGGAGTGCTTGCCAAACACTGCCGAGGGGCGACCCCGCTTAGAAAAATTTTCTTCTAATTGAAAAATCTTATTTCTAAAATTTTGATGTTGATCTGCCCGGGAGTTGAACCCAGGGCATACGGTGTGATAGGCGGAGCACGCTACCATCACACCACGGTGGCGTCTAGCTTTAATACTTTCAGATATATTGACAACGAAAAATTCCATTTGTATGGGAGGTGCCACGCCCCCTTTTTGGTTATACCTAGTTTTTCTGGAGGGGGTGGGCATTGGTCTCGTATAACCACTCACCTAATTTCAGTCGTCTAGGCTTAATACTTTCAGATATATTGACAACGAAAAATTCCATTTGTATGGGAGTTGCCACGCCCCCTTTTTGGTTATACCCAGTTTTTCTGGAGGGGTTAGGGATTGGTCTCGTATAAGCACTCACCGAATTTCAGTCGTCTAGCCTTAATACTTTCAGATATATTGACTATGAACAATTCTAGTTGTATGGGAGGTGCCACGCCCCCCTGTCGAAAACTTTTTTTATATAGCCTACCATAGATTGACGCACTCAGGGTATGTCATAGCAAAATGTCCTTCGATTCCATTCTACGGTTTTAGCTGCAAGTCTAAACATACATACAGACATACTTTCACAAATATATAGTAGATATATTAGATTGAAAAAATGAATAATTGTATGGCCTTTTTTAAAGTGTGAAATTTGTCAACTTAACCTGTAAAACTTTTGAATAAAAAGCAAACAAAATACCAAACGAAAATGTAATTAAAGTGTCTTCTCCCTTTTAAATACCGTTACATAAATATTATTGTAGAATGTATTTATTAATCATATACATACTGTTACGAATATTAGCAACACTAAGGGGTACTGCCATCTCTAAGCCGACGCTAAGCAGCGCCTTTTGTGCACATCAATCCAAGATGGAAGAACAGAAGGCATATATGGCATCTCAACTGGAATCGCAGGAGAACCGTATAACATCGAAGATTGAAGCACAAGAGGCACGAATATCCGAAATTTCGGCACAAATATCAGCGCAGATCTCTGCACAACTGGAGGACGTATTTCTTCGAAGATGGAGGCGCCAGACACAAAAATTTTGCAACTTGAGAACAAAATCGATGCCGAGATTGAAACATTGTGAGGTCATATACAGGAGTTGCAGCTAAATCGCCCGGTTGTTTCAGCAAGCAATACGAAGGTAAAAACTCCATCTTTTGACGGCTCTGTTCCTTTCCAGGTGTTTAAGATTCAGTTTGAGAAGACCGCTGGAGTGCTGAAGATAAAATTGCTGCACTATTCGTGACATTGAAAGGATCTGCTGCTGAAATCCTACAGACTATTCCCGAGGGGGAACGGAACAACTACGAAACATTGATGAGTGCTCTAGAGAGGCGATACGGAACTGAGCATAGGAGACAGATATACCAAATGGAGTTACTGAACCGCTTCCAGAAGCCTGGTGAGACATTGCAAGAGTTTGCGTCGGATGTTGAAAGGCTGGCACATTTAGCGAATGCGGACGCACCCGTGGAATACACTGAAATGGTTAAGATTCAGAGCTTTATAAATACCATACGGGATGTCGAAACAAAGCGAGCTACATACGCAAACCCAAAGCCAACATTCGCAGAAACGGTTTCGCAAGCTTTGATTCAGGAAACAGCGTCGCTTCTGGGTAAAGCAGCACGTCGTGTGGAAGTAGAAAGGCCAGAGTGGGTAGACGCAATATTGGAGGCGCTGAAAGGATCACAAAAGCGGAGTGGGAGATTTATCAAATGCTTCAAATGCGGGAAGCCCGGTCACATTGCACGTCATTGCGATCTTGATCCTAGTGGTTGCAACAGCATGAGTGGTCTTAATAACAAAGATGGAAGGGATGAGCAAGAGCGAGTAAGATGTAGAGATCGAGAGCTAGCTCCAGTTATTGAATGTCCTGTGATATCTGTGTCGAAAATTGGTAGAAAATCGAGCAGCCTTACCGTCAGAGGAAATGTGGATGGCAAAGAACGTGTACTGACTGTAGATACGGGCGCATCTCCTTTAATTCGATCTGACTTGGTCAACAGGAGAGTAAAAACGTTACCTGGAGCAAGGTTGCGTACAGTCACTGACGAGTATAACCAAGTCCAAGGAGAAGTGGTATGTGAGGTATTAATTGGAAAGGTCATGGTTCTACACAAATTCATTGTGGCGGAGAGTGTTGATGAAGTCATATTGGGAGTGGACTTTTTCGTTGACCATGACATCAGCATCGATATGCGGAGAAAGATTATGCGCTATTAGAACCAGGATGTGCGACTTAGCTTCAGTTTGGAAAAGGGGTTCAGCAGTAATCGAGTACTGGTGGAGAAGAGTCGACAAAGATCACGAAAGTCAAAGGTAAATGTTGATGGACCGAATGGGCCAAACAAAACAAAATCAAAGATACCTGCGAGAGAAACACTGGCTTTGACAAACCCTAACGGACGCACTAAAACGAAGGAAAGACTTTTCCAGGAAGAATTCGAGGGTAGTTTCAAGCCGGGGCGCACTACTGTTGTGAAACGTTGGAACGATACTGATTATACGAAGCCAATCCATTAAGCGCAAGCTCTACGAAGTAGTTAATTGGCCAAACAACAAGGTGTGAGGGAACGGCCCAGGGTAATGAGTAGTAAGATGAAACGCAGGGACGATGAGAAAAATAATTCGGAAGGTTTCTTGGAGGGAGATTTGGTACTGCTATACAACCCTCAACGGCGGAAAGGTGTTCCATCCAAATTTCGGTGCAGTTGGGAAGGCCCGTACAAAGTTGTGAAGAAGATAAGTGATACCACCTTCCGCATACAATCCATTGGGAAACCACGAAGTAGAAGAGTGGTACATTGGGAGATGCTAGCGGCGTTTAGATCGGGAGATTTGTCTGATCGGGACGATCAGACTTAAGTAGAGGGCAGTGTTACGAATATTGGCAACACTAAGGGGTACTGCCATCTCTAAGCCGATGCTAAGCAGCGCCTTGTATGCACATCCATAAAACAGTCATTATGTATCTACATAAACGAATCAATCATTATGTCTTCACATATGTAGGTACACGCAGCTGAGAAGCAACGCACAACCACATGCATATATCTGAGATACTCCCGAAAGTATGCAAGTATGCAATGAGAGAAGCTATAAAATCGTGCAATTTTAGTTACAGCTGAGAAATTTGAGAGCTGATGGCCAACTAGTAGATTCTGGAAATGGAAGCGCATAGAAGATGCGACCGAGGAAATCAGAGAGTATAAAAGGCAGCAAATGTAGAGGCGCTGGAATCAGTTTCAATTAAGCACGCTATCTGTCGAGCAATTGCAGTATTATCAGTTGTAGTGTTATTGTAAAGAACTTTAATAAAGGCCATTTTGCATTATTAAATATTGGAGTTATTTCTTCAACAGTTTAGTGATTTGAACTTAGCAGAAGATTGCAAATAAGAAGATTTGCCGTAAATTCGTTACAATACATATACAGAGATACGAATGTATTATCAATCGAACAGTTAAATAGGTGGATGGTGGCATTCTTCCGATGTATATTGTCCCTGCCAAAATCGTTGGTTCATGTGTTTCGTTTTTGACGTGTTGGAGTATCTAAAGGATTACCTACTCTAGCTCTGGCTTTGCTTGTGAGTACCCTATGCAATATTTACTTGGGAGTATTTTGAGAAGTATCTACTCTCCCGAGGGTATTCCACGGAGTACTCAGAAACACAGTGAGAGACGGAGTATGTGGTCCTCTCCTACCCTGCATAAATCAGGTGTACTCCGTGCAATTTTATGTTCCATTTTCGGCATATTGGGGTATTTAGAGGATCAACTACTGCAGTTCTCGCTTTGCTTGTGTGTACTCTAAAGAGTATTTACTTGGGAGTATTTTGAGAAGTATCTACTCTCCCAAGGGTATTATTTAATTTATTAAAAATAATAATGTTACGAATATTAGCAAAACTAAGGGGTGCTGCTATCTCTAAGCCGATGCTAAGCAGTGACGCGAATTCACATCAATAATTCAATCATTATGTATCTACATAAACGAAACAATAATTACGTCTATACATATTGTAACGAATTTGCTGCAAATCCTCTTATTTGCAATCCTCTGCTAAGTTCGAATCACTAAACTGTTGAATAAATAACTCCCATATTGAATAATGGAAAAATGGCCTTTATTAAAGTACTTCACAATAACACTTATACTTTGCTACTCGCTGGCTTAAATAACCAAACTGACTGATAACTCAAATGAAACTCTACTATTGGCCGTTAGATCGCGTGCTTAATCAAACTGATTGATAGCTCAACTCAAACTGAATTACAGCGCCTCTACATCTGTTGCCTTTTATACCCTTTGGTTTCCTCGTTCGCATTTTTTCAGAATCTACTAGCATTGTCCATGAGCTCTCAAACTTCTCAGCTATAACTAAAATTGCACAATTTTATACATCTTTTAGGCGCTTCCAGAATCTACTAGTCCAGTAGCTCTCAAACTTCTCAGATATATGCATGTGTTTGCGCATTGACTCTCCGCTGTTCGTATTCGTACATGGTACATATGTGTAGACGCAACTATTTATTCGTTTATGTAGATACATAAAGATTGAATTATTGATGTGAATGTTTGTAGTTTACATTCTCTCGCGCGCACATAGGCGTATAAGTAAATGCATCTGTGTGTGACATCTCTTGGCTGCCTTATATATGTGTATACATGATTTGATTATTGACGTAAATATCGCTTAGCATGGCCTTAGTGATGGTATAGCTTAGTGAGTCTAATATCCGTGAAAATATGTACCATGTACGTATACGAGCAGCGGAGAGTCAATGCACAAACACATGCATATATCTGAGATACTCCTGAAAGTATGCAATGAGAAAAGGTATAAAATTGTCCAATTGTAGTTATAGCTGAGAAGTTTGAGAGCTAATGGTAACTAGTTGATTCTGGAAGCGCCTAGAAGATGCAACGTTGAAATCAGAGAGTATATAAGGCAGCAAATGTAGAGGCGCTGGAATTCAGTTTGATTTGAGCTATCAAGCAGTTTCGATTAAGACGCTATCTAGCAAAGACAATAAACAGGTAATGGAGCGTGTTTGTTTATTGGAAACCAACTTGTAGTTAGCTTCTTTTCCTGCTGGGTAGAGATGTTAGTTTATTGGTAAAAAACTTGTAGCTAGGTCCCTCTCCTGCTGGTTATCTATCATTGGAAATCTTATTTTTCAGCTTAAAAAAGATTTAAATTGCGTTTTCGAGAAAAGTTGAAAATATTCATTGAATTTTTTCTTTTTGCTGACGTTCAATAGTTCAACAGTTCTACAAAGTTTCATCGCAATTGAAGATATACAAATTTTACCCCCCTCCCCCTATGCAGATTTCAAACAAGATTTTAAACTTTGTTGAACTGAGAAATTCATTATCGTCTACACCTTTAGTATTCAGTTGCCATTTGGGTTTTGTTTGCGTTTCTGGATTCGATTTCTAGTTTCGGTGCGGTTTAGATTTGAGTTCCAGCTTAGTTTGCTGTTGTTGTAGAAGCGACAAAGATACTCCCCAAAGGTTTTTGTGCGTGTTTCAATGTTGATGGTCTTTTGGCGAATAAATATATATAGATCCGCTGCGTTACGGAAACAAGAGCAATTACCGAAAAAGCCGGACCAACGCCAGAAAGATTTTTATGAGGAGCTTCTCCTGCTACATATATGTATGTATGTATGTATAATATATTCATATTTGTAACAGAATTTCGCTCGGTTAAGTGAAGTTGAAAAATGGGTTGCGGAAGCTTTATATTGCGCTTATCAATCCGTAAACCCTGTTCAGTTTTGGTTTCGTACTCCTTTCTAGTTTCGCTTTTAGTTTGAGTTTCAGTCCCGCAATCGTTTCTGGTTTCATTTTGGTCTCACTTCCGGTTTGAACTCTATTTTCTGTCCGGGTTTCTGTTCTGCTTCGGATACCGGTGTACGTTCTCGTTTCGGCTTCCATCTACATATGTTTCTTTGTTTTCCTTTCCTCTCCCTTCCTTTGCTTTCTTCTTTTATTTGCTCTCTTTCTGCTATTTCTATTTCTAACTTTTATTTTCTTTCCCTATACTGCGTCTTCTTTCCCCTCTTCTTCTTCTTCAAATATTTTATATTGTGACGAATATTAGCAACACTAAGGGATACTATTATCTCTAAGGCGATGCTAAGCAGTGACTTGTATGCACATCAATAGATCAATCATTATGTCTACACATATGAACGTACACGCAGCGGAGAAGAGACGCAGAAACACATGCAGATATCTTATCTGAGATGCTCCCAAAAGTATGCAATTATAATTGTGGAAGTGTCGCTCACAAATACACGCGCAAATGAGAAGTTATACACGTGCATCTGTAGTTATAATTATATACCAGTAACTTAGTAAATTCTGGAAGCTCCTAGAAGATGCAAGGAGGAAATCACAGAGTATAAAAGGCAGCAACAGTAGAGGCGCGACAATCAGTTTGATTTAAGCAAGCTATTGGTTGTAAAGTATCAGTGTATTGTGAAGTACTTTAATAAAGGCCATTTTGCATTATTGAATATTGGAGTTATTTATTCAACAGTTTAGCGATACGAACGTTAGCAGAAGATTTGGAAGAAGAGGAATTGCAGTGAATTCGTTACAATATTTACCTTTCCTTATCCATCTCATTTCCTAATAACCGTTTATCCAGTCGGACCTGTCAGATACCGTCATATATACAGCAGTGACTGTAACCCAAACTTGTATTACAGTCGCAAGACTAAACCGCATCTTAACCGCAGCCGCAAGTCTAAGCCGACGTAACATCTGCCCTAGCCTTATATCCCTAGCCTTTAACGCAACCGTAAATGTAACTTTGACTGTAAATGTAAACAGATTTTATGGAACATTTTTTCATTTTCGTCTGTGTGCATCTAGATCTTCTTCATCATTATTTCAACCATCACTTCTTTTGCCTCTCCGTTTTTTCCATTTTCTTCTATCTTCTATCTTCATCTTTAATTTTACTTTTCCCATTGACAGAATGCCAGAGTTATTAAATGTTTCAAGTGCGGCAACCCAGGTCACATTGCACGTCATTGCGATCTTGGTCCTAATAGTTCCAACAATGTGGGTGGCCGTAAACGCAAAGCTGGCGGAAATGAGCAAGAGTGTGTCGGATGTAAAGAACGAAAACTTGCCCCGGCTATTGAATGTCCTGTGATATCTGTGTCGCAAATTGGAAGGAAATCAAGCAGTCTTACCGTCAGAGGGAATGTGGATGGTAAAGAACGTGTACTGACTGTAGATACGGGCGCATCTCATTCCTTGATCCGATCTGACTTGTTCAACAGGAGAATAAAACCGTTACCTGGAGCAAAGTTGCGTACGGTCACTGGCGAGTATAACCAATTTCAGGAAGAAGTGATATGTGAAGTCTTGATTGGAAAGGTCACGGTTCTACACAAATTCGTTGTGGCGAAGATCGTTGAAGAAGTCATATTGGGAGTGGATTTCTTGGTTGACCATGACATCAAGATCGATATGCAGAGAAGGGTGATGCGTTATGAGAACCAGGATATACCACTTAACTTCAGTTTGCGGAAAGGATTCAGTAGTAATCGTGTACTGGTGGAGAAGACTCGACAAAAACAACGGAAGTCAAAGGCAAAGGTTAATAGGTCGAATGGGCCAAATAAAGCAAAACCAAAAATACCTGCGAGAGAAACACTGGCATTGACAAAACCTAAAAGACGCAGGAAAACGAAGCAACGAATTTCCGAAAAAGAATGCGAGGGTAGTTTCAAGCCGGAGCGCACTACTCTTGTGAAATGTGGGAACGATACTGATTATGCGAAGCCAACCCGTCAAGCGCAAGCTTTACGAAGTTGTTAATTGGCCAAGCAACAGAGTGCGAGGGAACGATCCAGGATAATGAGTAGTAAGATGAAATACAGCTAGACAAGGAAAATAATTTGAAAGGTTTCCGGGACGGAGATTTGGTACTGCTATACAACCCTTACCGGCGGAAAGGTGTTCCATCCAAATATCGGTGCAGTTGGGAAGGCCCGTACAGAGTTGTGAAGACGATCAGTGATGTTGTCTACTGCATACAAGCAATTGGGAAATCACGAAATAGAAGAGTGGTACATTTGGCGATACTAGAGATTTGTCTGATCGGGACGATCAGACTTAGGTGGAGGGCAGTGTTACGAATATTAGCAAAACTAAGGGGTGCTGCTATCTCTAAGCCGAGGCTAAGCAGTGACGCGAATTCACATCAATAATTCAATCATTATGTATCTAAATAAACGAAACAATAATTGCGTCTACACATATGTACCATGTACGTATACGAGCAGCGGAGAGTCAATGCACAAACACATGCATATATCTGAGATACTCCTGAAAGTATGCAATGAGAAAACCTGTAAAATTGTCCAATTGTAGTTATAGCTGAGAAGTTTGAGAGCTAATGGCAACTAGTAGATTCTGGAAGCGCCTAGAAGATGCAACGTTTAAATCAGAGAGTATATAAGGCAGCAAATGTAGAGGCGCTGGAATTCAGTTTTATTTGAGCTATCAAACAGTTTCTATTAAGACGCTGTCTAGCGAGCCATAGCAGTATTACTTTCAAAGTCAGTTTCAGTTATGCTATCAGTTTGGTTGTTAAGCCAGCTAGTTGCAAAGTATAAGTGTTATTGTGAAGTACTTTAATAAAGGCCATTTTTCCATTATTCAATATTGGAGTTATTTATTCAACAGTTTAGTGATACGAACTTAGCAAAAGGGCAAATAAGAGGATTTGCAAGTAAATTCGTTACAATAATAATTACGTACATTACAATACAAAACAATCTAAATCTAAAAATGGAGCTACATTTATAAACATCAATGTTTTTGAATTGCCTCCCAATCAGAGCTGGGCAAATCGATTACATTACCCATTACATTCCTCAGTAATTGGAAAAAGTAATCAATTCCTTTCCTCCACAGCAAAGGAATTGATTACATTTCAATTCCTTAAAAAAAAATACCAAAAGTAATTTCGTTTTTTTTTGAGGCTCGAATACAAAAAATTTTTTGTTTGTAATTGAAAAAAAATACTTTGCGCAATTGTAATTTCTTTCACAGTAGTTTCGAAAGGAATTGAAAATGTAATTGAAAATTTTACAATTTCTTTACAAGGAATGGAAAAAGTACTTTCGAATTTCCCATTCCATTCCTCAATGGAATTGCGAATGTAATTGAAAAACTACAAGTTAGTTTGTGTATAGGAACTTACTCCGGTTTATGTGGGTGACTTTTCGGGACACATTTTTCATTATTTCATCAGATTTTTCTTGTGAATGGTAACAGAAAGCATTTGGAAACACCAGTGAATATAAAATCACCCTCTTAAAGTTCCCAGCTAAGTAAGGGCATCTCCTTTCCTTCCTCCGCTATCAAAGGGTGGTGGCTATAGGAAAGCAGCATACTTTTTAATTTTCTGTGATACATTCAGCTGGCATAACGTAAACATCATCAATGTTCCGGAAAACTTTTTTCTCGTATTCTTGATATTTTGATCCATCCATAGTTGGCTGCTCTGAACCATATTGTAATAAATAATATTAGATCAGACAATGGCAAGTCGTCCGTATAAAACCTCAGAAGCGTTTGAAGTGAAGTGCAACTAAGATATAGCGGCACTAGGTGCTACTACATTTGTCAATGCCAAATGCTTTTTTATTTTTAAAAGTTTGCGTAAAAATTATGCATCGTGTCGCTTCCTTGTTCAAAAAGTTTAGTGGTCAGATGTTCTTCTGTGCCGCATTGACTTTAAGTCGAGATATTTGCATTTCCACCTCCCCCCAGTACGATGTTTGTCATGGTATCAGGTTCAAGGACTATGTTAGACAGTTTATCATCTCCTCGCTTTGGCAATGAGGCGTTATGCAAAATTTGTTAGTTTTTAGGTAACGGTATCCCCATTATTCTTATCATACCTACGTTAAAATATATATGTACATCAAATGCACGTGTGTTTATGACTAAACTCTTAAAAACTGGACCCATTTTAATGAACATTTTTTTATATGTTCAAGGAGAATTGTGGATGCTTTAGTTTCACAGCTTGGTCCGTTTTCTTTCTTATTTTCCCGAGAAATTTATCAGGTGCCGACATATTTTATACAAAACTAATTTATGTAGCGATTTCCTTGTAATTTCTTTCCGGCGTTTTTGACGATTTTTCCAGACAACAATGCTTGCCACATTGTTTAAACAAGTAACAATTGGCGAAAATCCTTTTTCTGAAAAATCGGTTATATGGGGCACCAAAATATACTCGCTCTCTTAATTTCAAGATATCGCAAAAATTGAAGTACTAGTTTGCGTTCAAACAGACGGACGGATAGCAACAGTTCCTTATCCTGATCATTTCGGTATGCTTATTTGTTTGTTTTTCTCTTCTCCTTTAATAAGGACTTACAATTTCCGAGAACCAGATTGAACTTAATATACAATTTAATTTTCATGAAAGGTACTGCATTAATAGGTATTGCATTATTTCAAAAGGTTTGCTGCTAGAAACTCTCGGCACTGCAACCGGTACGAGTAGGAAGAAGCGTCGAATGGCAGAATGAAGAGGCAACGTTCGGCGGAAGGCGAAAAATCTGCTTTCAAGAGTCTGAAAGGACCCAGTCCCAGAACCGCGAGACAGGGCAGCCGCATAAACAAGATAAGTAGGCCTAAAGCTGTAGGACAGGTGGCCCCAATAGCGAGAGAGCAACTACCTTGAAATCAGCAAGTCAGGAATGACATCAAAAGTGGCGAAGTGCCAACTAAGGAAGTAGGAGATAAGCCAAAGGGAGATAAAGCTAAGACTCCGGCTTTTCCCGAGAAGATAAATGATGGACAGATGACTACTGAAAGGTGGATATCTGTAGAAAGGGAGCTTATTAACTTAATGCTTAAGATGATACGGGAACAACCACATAAGGCCCTGATGTGAAGATGATAACGTTCGCGAGCTTGCTGAGGCTGGAGGAAGTGGTTACAAAACTCCAAAGCCAAGGCACGAACGCGAAGTTCGAGGTAGTGGATAAAGCGCAAATCCCCACGGTACCAAAAGTTAAAGTATGGATACCATGCGTGATGAAGTCGAAGGATACACTGCGACTTCTACAGAATCAAAATCCGAATATACCAACACAGGATTGGGCATTGGGATCTATACATTGATTTCCATTGTAAAGTCCTTATCTAAACCGAAAAAATACAATGATAATTTATACATCGCCTTTGGCGATACAACTCTGGTGACTCGAAGACATGCGTGAGCGGTTTTTGCGGACAATTTTGAATGCACGGAATTTTTAATTCCCTGGATGAGGGGAACATAGACACAAACACGACGTGTGACCCGTTGCCATCACCCCACAGAGGTTGAAGAAGCCATACAAAAAGCCATTCCTTCTAAATCAATAGGTCCAAATGGAGTAGTCATGTCAATGCTAAAACATCTTGGCGCTGAGGGAGAAAGCTAACTGACGCATGTTTTCAAGCCTGGGAAACCGGCTAACGAAGGTGAGTTATATATATGGTTAGGTTAGGTTGAACTGGCCGGTCCATGAGGACCTCACATAGACTGATTAGGTACGTAGTGTTACCAGAAGTTTGTTTTAACGACCAAACTGAAAAAAACCAGGACCTATGTTATAAAATAACTCCGTCCTCTTCGCAAATACTAGAAGCTTCCTAGGACTTAAACCACTTGCTGCTTTTAGATCTGACAGCTGCATCACTCCTAATAGGTGGAGTCTTAGACTGGCACTTCCTACATCTGCTATCACTGACCAAGCCTAATTTAAAGGCATGTTACACCAGAAGGCAGTGTCCAGTCAGAATACCCGTCATGAGTGTACAGCCCTCTCTTTTTAATGATAGAAGCAACTCTGTTAGTCTAAGGTTGTGAGTCCTACACATAATCTTCGACACTTTACAGCCCCGCGCTTGAACCCACGCCTTTCCCGCTTGGTCGATCATGTGCACCTCTCGCCTTCGCCCAATCTCGCCCAATCTAATTGGGACATCTACGGAGCAAGCTTCAAGGGATGCGCCCTTTTTAGCTAGTTCGTCCGCTTTTTCATTTCCATCTATTCCCATATGCCCTGGGGCCCAATATAGATGTACGCTTCTCCCTGTCCCGATTCTCTCCAGAGACTGCTTACACTCTAACACGCATTTAGATGCTGTGCTATGCGAGATTATTGCCTTAATTGCTGCTTGACTGTCAATATAAAAGTTAACACGGTTGCAGCTTAAGCTATTCTCTTCCAGGGTTTCTACTTATTTGGTTACGGCTGATATTTCCGCTTGGAAAACGCTACAGTAATCCGGCAGCCTGTAGGATCTGCTTATTTCCGGATCAGCGCAGTCTACCGCAGACCCTACTCCTTCCACTACTTTGGAACCATCGGTGTACACATGTATCGCCTCGTCCGCCATTTGCGCACCCTTGCGCCAACCGTCCACTTCTATTGTGGCCTTAAGATCTCCCTTGAAGCGCCGATAGGGAATCAGGTAGTATGTTCGTCTTGTAATTGATGACGCTATACTACTATGGCCATAGGGTCGGCGCTCAAGCTGCCCAGAGGCACCGAGCCTGGTTGCAGTTGTTAATGCTATATTCTTTGCTACCAGGTCTACAGGTGGAATGTGCAGAATGGCATACAGTGCAGCCGTCGGGGTTGTTTTTAGGGCTCCCGTAATGCTAAGCATCGATAGTCTGTATACCCCCTCTAATTTTTTGAGGTATGTTGTTTTTTGTGTGGCTTTCCACCAAACAAGAACTCCATAGTATAGAATAGGGCTTACAATCGCTGTAAAAAACCAATGAGAAAGAGAGGGCGATAGGCCCCACGTACACCTCAGCATTCTTTTACATGCATAGAGTGCCGTTGAGGCCTTCTTGAGCCTCTCCTCCACGTTGAGCTTCCATGACAGCTTACTGTCTAGGATGATTCCAAGATATTTTGTGCAAGGTTTCTCCTTTAAGGTCACCCCTCCTAACTTAGGCCTGGTCCAATTTGGGACCTTGCACCTCTTTGTAAACAAGACCATATCCGTCTTCTCCGCATTGATTTTCAACCCGACATTAGATGCCCAGGTATGAATATCCCGAAGCGCCCGATTCATCAAAGAACTAATCGTTGGAAGGCACTTTCCACTGATGACAATTGCAACGTCATCTGCGTAAGCCGTATGTTTTACGGGTCCCGCATCGAATTGCCTGAGCAGTTGGTTGATGACCAGCGTCCACAGCAGAGGTGATAGCACCCCTCCCTGCGGCGTGCCCCTGTCCACTGATTTCGTGGCCTCGTACAATCTCCATTGTGAGGTAATCTTTCTGCAATTTAACATGCAGCCGAACCATCTGATTAAGGCAGGATGTACTTTAATGTAATTAAGACCATTATTGAACCCCCGGCAATGTCCAAGAAGACGCCTAGAGCATACTCCTTATATTCCAGGGATTTCTCTATGCTTATTACCACCCTATGCAATGCGGTGTCTACCGACTTGCTTTTGATGTACACATGCTGTGTTGTGGAGGGCAGCTTTTCATCCACGTTGGACTTTAAAAGGTTTTGAGCAGAAATGATGTTAAGCTAATGGGTCTATAGTCTTTGGGATACACGTGACCGATCTTCCCGCCTTTGGTAGAAAAGCTAGACGAGCAGTTCTCCAAGAGTGCGGTACATGATTCAGTCTTATGCACCCATCGAATATTATTTTAAGCCACTCCACGACCGCCCTACTTGAGACTTGTAGCATGGCCGGGAATATACCATCTGGGCACGGCGATTTAAACTTAGAAAATGTCTTCACTGCCCACTCGATCTTGGTATTGGTCAAAGCCCGGCACTACTAGCTCCGTGATCGAAGTGTGAGTGATGTCTGCTGGCTCTTCTAAACCGTCTCCCAATGGGAAATGTGTATCGAGAAGCACCTCAAGGGATTCCTCACTATTACGTGACCATTCCCCGTTCTCTTTCTTTATTAGTCCCTGGACTATGTTTCCCTTTGCTATTACTTTTTTCAACCGTGCTGTTTCGCTGGAGCACTCTATGTCCGTACAGAAACTTTTCCATGAGTTTCTCTTCGCCCTGGTAATTTCACGCTTGTAGATCCTCAGTAGATCCCTGTACTCGTCCCGACACGCTTCGCTTTCCGCGGTCTTTGTGAGCTTAAACATTTCTTTTACCTGTCTTCTTAGAAGACTCGGCTCATTGCTCCACCATGGCGGCTTTGCTTTTCCTCTGAATCTTCTTAGAGGGCAAGCTTTGTTATACGCAGTCATAAGCGTCCTTGTTAGGAATTCATTCGACTCCTCCAGTTCCTCTACATTAGCAACCTCTTTGGTTTGTCCCAGCTTTGTTTCTACATCTTTCTGGAACTCAGTCCAGTTCGTTGACCTAGAGTTTTTTAAAGGTTCCTCCCTTCTCTACACGCTTTAGCGGGATGCTGAAGCTGATATACGCATGGTCGGAGAAGGACGGTCTATCAAGAACCATCCAATCATACCTTGATATTTCACGCTCGGAGCTCAATGTAATATCCAGACCATTGCTGGATGTTGGACCAATATATGTAGGGACATTTCCCTGTTGGCTATCTGCAAATTGGTTGGCAGGATGTAACAAAATAGAGATTCACCTCTCTCGTTCGTATCTGCTCCTCCCCCGCATTGTGGTGTGAATTTGCATCTGCACCTATGACCAACCGCCCTTTGCGCCCTTCCTCCTGTACTAGCCTTTTGCACTCCATCGGTGGAACCTCCGCAGCATGGGCCATGTAGCAGGACGCCAGGATAAATGCCTGCTTATTCTTTTGCTCAACGGCCACCACTACGAGATCCTCAGTGGTGTAATCAGGCAGCATATATGAATGCAGCTGTTTCCTTACCATTACTACAGCTCGCAGCCGTCCTTCTGTTTGCGCGTAGTAAACGCCAAACCCGCGCGCTAAGTCCAGAAACCTTTCCTCCCGATGAGAGCCACGGCTCCTGGATCAGCGCCACGTCAAACCAACCCTCCTCAAGGTTTAGGAGGAGTTCGCTCGACCCACTTTACTGTGTTGGAGGTTTATCTGTACGACTCGCAGCACCATTGGGCTCTTTGTCCCCCTCCAGCACCTTCGTCCTGACGTCGTCGTCCTCCCTTTTGGTTTAGAGTATTCGAGGTCCCCTTCAGCCTCTCGTGACTGTTGTGCCGGGTGTTCCTCTGTGCGAGTCACAGCACCATTTAGCGGTTGGTCCTCTTCTAGCACGTTCGTGGTGACGTCGGGGGGACCTCCACCTGTCTTTTTTCCCTCAGGCTTTTGAGGTCCTTTTCGACTTCGCCTACCTCTAGCGTGTTAGGGTTTTTATCCTCGGGACTTCTTTTTCTGAGTCGAATGTAAATTTTGCCAGTGCCAAAGGACATTTGCCAAGCTGCGTGTACAAAATATCCTCCGCCTGCTTGTTTATTTGGAAGATGTAGAACTGACCATCCTCGTTAGGCCGAGATACAGTAAGTACCTTCCAATCCTGTGTCGGTATGTTCGGATTCTGATTCTGCAGAAGTCGCAGTGTATCCTCCGACTTCATCACGCATGGTATCCATACCTTAACTTTTGGTACCGTGGGGATTTGGGCTTTATTCACCACCTCAAACCGCGCGTTCGTGCCTTGCCTTTGGAGGTTTGGAACCACTTCCTACAGCCACGGCAAACTCGCGATATTGTCGCTCGCTATCATCTTCACACCATTATACCATCCCCCCGAATCAAAGGTTGGAAGGGGCTTACTTGGTTGTTCCGGCATCATCTTAAGCATTAAGCTAATAAGCTCCCTTTCCACAGATCTCCACCTTTCAGTAGTCATTTGTCCGAAAGGACTGCTACGATCAACCAGCGCCACAGTCAGTGACTGCTTTGCCACATCACTCATCTTCTCGGGAAAAGCAGGAGTCTTCGTTTTATCTCCATTTGGCACCTCCGAGAAAGCCGGAGTCTTCGCATTAACTCCGTTTAGCGCCTCCGAGAAAGCCGGAGTCTCAGCGTTATCTCCCTTTGGTTTATCTCCTACTTCCGTAGTTGGAACTTCCCTCTGACTCGCAGCTTTCGAGGTCATTGCTACCTCGCTATTGGATCCCATCTGTCTTACAGCTTTGGGCCTACTTGTCTTGTCTATGCGACTGCCCTGCCTCGCGGCTCTAGGACTGAGTCCTTTCTGCCTCTTGAAAGTAGGCGTGTCGCCTTCCGCCGAACGTTGCCTCTTCATTCTGCCATTCGACGCTCCTTCCTCCTCGTATCGGTTGCAGAACCGAGGGTTTCTCGCAGCAAACCTTTTGAACTGCCTTCGACCTACTTCTACCACTTCATGGGCCCATTCCAAGCGCCCGATCTCCACTTCTGTTGGGTCGACCACTGCTCCCAAGCGTTGTACAATTCTTAGTGCTGCACGGTACTGCGAGAGAGCTCTTTTACTTCTTCTGCTCCGTATCCTTCTCCACTCTTCTACTCCGTTTTCATTTGTGTGCTTCTCTAACACGGAGTTCATTGAATCAGCACTACTCTCGCTCCCCGAGTCCGACGCATCACTTAATTCGTATTTTTCGTCCTTGGATTGCGACTCAGTCCTTACTACAATCAGGTAATGAGTCGTTCATCTTGGTCGTACGACCACCTGCCCGACAAGGCGGGCTCAGCGGTCCAGTATTATATACGGGGAAAGAACCGTCCGCCACAGCAGCGCCCCTTACTGTGGTAATGCCATAAATACTTCCCGAGGTGGCCCGGTATCGGGAAGGCTCCGTTCGAATACAGCCGAATTTATCCCCTGGCTGCAAATCGTCCAATAGGCACGGTCCGCATAACACCCTGGATTATGGGGTTGGCAGTTCTTGATCACCGACATCCCGCCGCCCTCCTATGAGGTGAAACGGCGTAAATGTCAGTCCTAAATAGCTCCGCCTCATAGTCGGGCGCTATGGAGTTCGGCTAAGCCCTCACACCAACGACAAGGTGCCTACCCTAGTGAGGGAACAACCGGTATCACTCCGTTCACCAGTAGCGACGACATTGGAAACATTCCTCCTCCGTCAGTTTAGTGCGAATCTTCGCCTAGCCACTCATCAGCATGGCTTCCGCAAAATACATAGCACTACCAGCACTGTCAAAAGCTTTTGACACAGTCAACCACGGTAATATACTCCAAGATATAGAAGATTCACCCTTTGTATAAAAAAATAAACTGCAAATTATCTGAACCTATCCGACCAAATTCACGGTCAGTGTTTTGCGATGTGGAATATTGGACGTTCACGTCGATAGTGTTGCGCTACCGATTGTCAGTCGTTAAAATATCTTAGGAGGAACATTCGGTCACACTCTCACCTTCAAGACGTATGCCATCGAAGTTGTATCTAAAGTACAAAGCCGCAACAAAATCCTCAAGTCTCTTGCCAGTAGCACTTAGATGAAGATGAAGAAACGTTGCTAGCCACCTACAAAGCAATTGGCCGGTCACTCAACAGCAAATCTAAACTACGATGATACAATCTTACCATAACCTTCCTCATATATGGCGAGAAGAAATGAATAGCAAGTCATTGAAGGAAGTGCTTGTGTTTTAAAAACATTTTCTTATGGTCCAAAAAATTACTATGGCCTCATAAAATCACCGCTTGAATTGCAAAAATATTTTTTACACTAAGAATTTTTCAATTACTTTTGCAATTCCTTTGAGGAATCAATTACTTTTGGCATTCCTTGTAATGTAATTGGAAAATTTTCATTTACATTTGCAGTTCCTTACGAAAGTACTGGGGTAGAAATTACATTTGAGCAAAGTATTTTTTTTTTTCAATTACAAACAAAAAATGTTTAGTACTTGAGCCTCAAAAAAACGAAATTACTTTTGGTATTTTTTTTGAGGAATTGAAATGTAATCAATTCCTTTGCTGTGGAGGAAAGGAATTGATTACTTTCCTCAAGTACATGTAATGGGCAATCGACGGGTATTGATTACCTAAAGTAATCATTACTACCCAGCTCTGCTCCCAATGAAGGCATTAATAAGTGCGTAAATTTGGAATTGCGATATGGTCCTGTTTTTGCAATAATGCCAAAGAGGATAAATACAATAAGAGCCGTCACTCGTTATTTTTTTGGCATTTACTTGATGTATACTGAGAGGTAGTCGCTACTTTTTTTTTGGGCGAGATGTTTATAAATGTCTTCTATACATTTTCGTGGGGTATTTGTGTTTATTTTTCGACTGTATTTAATTAATTTATTTCTCTTTCCAAAAATCACAGTTGCGCAAGGCGCTTACACGGCATGGATAAATGCGAGACAATTAAAAATGTCCCTCTCAGAAAACATTCGGCATACATTTTTTCAATTTCCAGCGAGGTACTCGCCACAAAATAACGAGTGACAGCTCTTATTGTATTTATCTTCTTTGATAATGCTAACATAACATTTGTGAGCTCCGATAGTGAACGATTTATATTTTTAGTTTCGTTCATACGTGTACTAGTTTTGGGTGACTTAGAGCCAGCTAAATCTACAAGTTTTATCGTTCCGACTGATGTCTCATTTTTCTTGGCATGAAAACCAATAAGTTCAATTTTTGTAACAGCATGAGAACGTGATGAACTTTCATTGCCTGCTGTTGAAGCCGTGGCACGATTCATTTTTGCCAGATGCATCAAATCGCGTAAACGTGAAGCAGAGTTAAGCCCCCATTACTGATACTTAGCATAGACTTGACTTGACTTGGCGTAAACTTGGCAACTTAGCCACGATTATACTCCACTTGGCGCATAAAATCTGGCATCATAATCAGCGTTGAAATTTATTTTTAAATAAATGTCAATTTGTATGACAAAATGTCAAAATGAAACGTAAACAAACAAATGGCATCTCAAAATGTAAACGTCACTTAGAACTTACATAGAAAATCAAAATTCAACAGACCTCTAAGTCAAGTTAAGTGTTGCTAAGTTTTGAGTAATCAGTAACATGCAATGTTCATTTAACATAACTGTAGGTGACAGTTCGCAAGCCAAGTCAAGGCTATGCTAAGTATCAGTAATGGAGCCTTTACAGTCTCTTGAGTTATATTTCACACATATATATCGTTCTTATTATGTTTAGCCATGCGTATTTCCATATGTTTCTGTTTGTTACTCAGCAAATCATATAAGACTTCGTTATAGATTTCCAAAAATGTTACACGTATTTCATATTCCCAACCAAGACGTTTATAATTTTTAATCACTCCAGCATTTGTCGGCACACCGTCCATTGTATATGTTTTTCCACTGCCGGTTTGTCCATAAGCAAATATACAAATATTGTAACCATCCAAGGCAGATTGTATTAAAGGTGACACCATCTCGAAAATGTCCTCCTGTTTTGAATTAGGATGGAAGACTTCATCAAAGGAGAAAGTGTGCACTCCACCTTTATTCTTATCGTAGTTTTGTATTTCAACTGTGGATTCATCAATATAATTCCATCCACAGAGTACTTTATCTTTTCAAAACCTAATGGCGGCTTTACACGACAGAACCTGCGTATATTGCCACGCAAATCCATTATATTGGTGTTTTGTAATTCTTTACGTTCCAAGTTTGCATGAAACAGTTGCTCCTTGTAGGCAGTCAAATCTACATGTAACAATTCATTTTCGGTTGTTAAACGTGTCGATCTTTCGCGTAGCTGTAGTACTTCATGGGTAGGTGTATCGTGGGCTTCTTTTAGAATCTTAGTATTAGAAAGAGTATTTTTAAAGTAGCCCAACTTTGAATGCAAATATATCGACCTTATGTTCATGCATTATAAACTCCAATTCTTCCTTAGTCTTCACAAGTGAGCCCGTAATGGAATCAAATTTTAAATTTAAAGATTTCAGTTGCTGATTTAAACAATCACGCACAGTGTAAAGGCTTTTTAGTTCTTCTTTCGTTTTATATAACTGATCCTGTGATTCTTCAAGCTGTTCTGGTAGTCCATCTAACGAACACATTTGCTCACATTTGTCTTCATATTTTGCTTAAGGAATTTTATGTTTATCCAATGAATCATTATAACGGGCCTTAAAATCATAAGCCGGTATACGTTTATTAATTGGTTTTCCAGTACCTGTGGTTGATATGGCGCTACGGCGTGTAGCTTTTTTGTTATGGGTGGCAGCTTTCGTTGCTGTTGTCGTTGTCGCCGTGGTATTCGTCATAACAGCGCGTTCGGTACCACTACCACCCAGCAAAAACTGTACCCGTAAATTGATTAGCAAAATGACTAAAATCTGTGGCGATGGAACACGTAAATCATTAAGTAGCATTTGTACAGGGCGGCGGTAACTTTTGTGAGCAGTCCATTCCGTCGTACCTATTTATGTGATTGTCCATACTGCTCACACATATACGGTATTAGGTTATCGAAATGTAAACAAACTATAGTGCTGTACTGTTCTTACATTCACGTTAACTGTCAAATGGCAGTAATTTTTTAAGTTATAAACCTGTAACTTTACGAGTATTTTTTCAGTATTTTTACGTTAATATGGCCTCCTTTTGACTAGTATTACGACCGTTTTTTTACTTGGATTATATCTGAAATTGCTATATAAATAAAACATTTCTTTAATTCAAATCCAATTACATTTCTTTTATTCAACATTTTTATAATATATTAATTATAATATATTAATAATATTATTAAAACTTGTAATTCGCCAATTTTAATGATATACCTTTTTTATTTTAGTTCAGAAAGCTGCAATTGAGGTTCGAAAGTTACAATTGAAGTTCAAAAAATTCAATTCAAGTTCAGAAAATTTTAATTCAAGCTCAGAATTTCTATCTTTAGTTCAGAAAATTAAAATTGAAGTTCAGAATTTTTGTTTGTAGTTCAGAAAATTATAATTGAACTTAAATTGTAATTTTCTGAACTTTAATTGTAATTTTTTGAACTTCAATTGAAATTCCCGAGCTTTCAGAACTTCATTTGCAACTTTCAAAATTTTTTTACATAAAATGAACAATTTAACATTTTTTCTGACAGTTAAAGTGGAGAATTGCCTACCAGTCGTTTGAAACCACTTGCATTCGTGTTGGCGCTTCTCTATATCATTAATATAACAATATCTTGTTAATAATTTAATTAATAGACAAATATAAATTTTTTTCCTTTACATTTTAGAACTGTGTACAAAAATATGTAATTTTACATATCGCAACCTAAACCAAAAAGTATTGCAACTCATAATCAGAGTTGCTTTGTGTTGAATGTTGATTTATACCACAAAAATAACAAAATTCTTAACAAAACCAGGCGAAACGATAACGTTAACTACCAAAAAAAACATAAGTTATTTCACGATGCTTTCATGGATCGATTTACACTTAAATACCGGTTTAAAATTTTTTTAAGTTTTGACATTTTTTAGTTTAGAATGCGATATATACTTACATTTAGTGGAATAATTTTACATTGAGGGTACTTTATGCAATTTTCTTTTTTTCGTGATTTTGCAATAATAAAACGTAGTAATATTTTGTTTTAAATTATGTGATTACAATATTTATAAGGACCATTTAGTTGGTGATATTGGTACTGTCAGTTAAATTCATCAGCAAATATTTATATTCAAAATATTTTTTTGTTATACATCTAGTTTATAAAGTTTGGTTAAAAATTATTGACAAATTCGTTGCAATTGAATTGCTTTAAAAATATTTGCAAACTTTATGCGATTGTTGAATATTTTTTTTTAATTAGAGCATGAAAAGCTTAGAATAGGAACGTAAGAAAAAGATTAGAATTATTAGATTCTTAGATACTTTTTAACCAAGATTATTTCAGTGTGTGTTGTTCGTTTGTTGTACAAATTCGTTGCATATTAATTTTCAGATCAAGAATACTCAAAGGTGTCGTGGCATCGTCTTGTTGGTCAATCGCGCGCCGCAATATCCATTGATGGGAATTGAAATCCATTATAAAGTAGCGAAGGCACGGTCCTGCGCAAACATATCGCCAACCTGTGTTGGCAAAAGATATGCTAAACTGTAGAGGAAGAAACATTTTTAAAATTTAATAAAATCAAAATTATCTGCTAAAAAGGGGTAAAGTATTGTATGTTAAAGTATAGCAAAGTCTCAGCGGCCTTGTCCTGGTGAAAATTGAGTTTGAATAGGTCTCATTCTACATTCTCAGAAACATGTACGAAGGTACCTCGTAAGATATTGTTACGAATATTAGCAAATCTAAGGAGTGCTGCCGTCTCTAAGCCGATGCTAAGCAGTGACGTGAATGCACATCAATAATTCAATCATTATGTATCTACATAAACGAAACAAAAACTGCGTCTACATATATGTACCATGTACGTATACGAGCAGCGGAGAGTTAATGCACTAACACATGCATATATCTGACATACTCCTATAAGTATGCAATGAGAAAAACTATAAAATTGTGCAATTGTAGTTACAGCTGAGAATTTTGAGAGCTACTGGACTAGTAGATTCTGGAAGCGCCTAGAAGATGTATAGAATTGTGCAATTGTAGTTACAGCTGAGAAGTTTGAGAGCTGCTGGACTAGTAGATTCTAGAAGCTGCGAAGGTTGAAATCAAAGAGTATAAAAGGCGACAATTGTAGAGGCGCTGGAATGCAGTTTGATTTGAGTTGTCAAGCAGATACGACTAAGACGATATCTAGCGAGCAATAGCAGTATTATTTTGAAAGTCAGTTTCATTTAAGCTATCAGTTTGGTTATTAAGCTATTCGTTGCACAGTTTGAGTGTTATTGTGGAATATTTTAATAAAGGCCATTTTTCAATTATTCAATATTGGAGTTATTTATTCAACAGTTTAGCGATACGAACCTAGCAAAAGGGCAAATAAGAGGATTTGCAGCAAATTCGTTACAATTGGTGTCAGAAGAGGAATTGTTGAATAAATTCCAGAGGACATCAAGCACATGGCAAAGTTCAGTGAATTGAAGATCCAGCAACTAAAGAAGGAGTTGGAGAGCCGTGGATTGAATACAAGCGGCGTTAAACTTGAACTTCAGGCACGGCTACTAGAGGCAATGGAAGCAGAAGGAATTGATGTGGAAGAGTATGTCTTTCATCTTGATGGCGAGGAGACAACAAAAATTGAAGAGAAAAGCGAAACATCGCAGACGGTTACCAGCACAGACTTGAACATGATTTTAGCTGCAATATCTGCTCAAACATCGACAGTGTCATCTCAACTGGCAGAACAGCAGACATATAATCGCAGGAGAACCGTATAACATCCAAGATGGAAGAACAGAAGACGCGTATTTCAGAAATGTCGTCACAAATGTCATCACAACTGGAAGAGCAGAAGACATATGTGGCATCAGAACTAGAATCGCAGGAGAACCGTATAAAATCCAAGATGGAAACACAATTGGAAGAACAGAAAACACACATGGCGTCACAAATTGCAGAACAATTAAAAGAACAAGAGGCACGCATAATATTACAGCTCGAAGCACAAGAACAGCGTATCTCAACAAAACTGGAGGCACAGGAAACAAAATTCTCATCGCAGCTGGAGGCTGTTAGTGAACGACAAAATAAAGTGGAGGCCGAGATGGATGCTTTGAAAGATCGGATTCAGGAGTTACAGTTGAACCGTCCAATCACTTCAACGTCTACTCTGAAGGTAAAATCCCCAACGTTTGATGGTTCTGTTCCATTCCATGTATTTAAGATCCAATTTGAGAAGACGTCGGCAGCGAACAACTGGAATGCTGAAGATAAAGTTGCAGCTCTGTTCGTGGCATTGAAAGGGCCAGCAGCCGAAATCCTACAGACGATTCCCGAAGAAGAGCGGAACAACTATGAAGCATTGATGGCCGCTGTCGAGAGACGTTATGGAAGCGAGCATAGGAAACAAATATTCCAAATTGAGTTGCAAAACCGTCACCAAAGAGCTAATAAGACTTTGCAGGAGTTTGCCTCGGATGTTGAAAGGTTGGCTCATCTCGCAAATGCGGACGCACCCGTGGAATACACTGAAAGGGTAAAAATCCAGAGTTTCATAAATGGCATACGGGACGTGGAAACGAAGCGAGCTACATACGCAAACCCAAAGCTGACATTTGTTGAAACGGTATCACATGCATTGACTCAGGAAACGGCCTCACTATTGAGTAAACCAGCATACAAAGCTCATCGTGCGGAAGTGGAAAGACCAGATTGGGTAGACACAATTTTGGAAGCACTGAAGGGATCACAACTGAAAAATGCCGGAGTTATTAAATGTTTCAAGTGTGGCAACCCAGGTCATATTGCACGACGTTGCAGCAGCGGTCCCAATAGCTCCAACAATGTGGGTGGTCGTAAACGCAGAGGAGAAGGTGATGAGGAAATCTCCAAGACCACTCAATCGGTAAACTAAATCGAGTCAGCCGCAAGGGGCGACAGCTGGCTCCCGCAATTGAATGCCCCATAATCTCTATCTCACAGATTGGAAGAAGATCGAGCAATCTTACTGTTGGAGGGCATGTGGACGGAAAGGTTACGGTAGTACACAATTTTATAGTGGCAGAAATTGGTGATGAAAACATAATTGGAGTGGACTTCTTAATCGATCAGGGCATCAAGATCGACATGCAAAGCAAGACGATGCGATATAAAAACATGGATGTACCACTTAATTTCGGCTACGAGAGAGGCTACAGCAGTAAACGACTGCTGGTGGAAGAGAGTCAGCAAATACCACCAAAAACCGAAGCAGTCATCTGGGCAAAGGTTGATGGAGATTATGAGACAAACAAATTGTGGGTTGTCGAAGCAGCAAACAAATCAGCACTAAACATACTTGTAGGAAAAACCCTGGCTATGACAAAACAAGATGGACGTATTCCGGTAAGAGTACTCAATGAGTTCAAGTCACCACTCAAACTGACTAAAGGAGCTATTTTGGGAAGATGCCAAGAGGCTGAAGTAGTTATTAACTGTGAACAGCTCCAGGAACACGTTTCAGTTAGTAATACTGATCTTTCAAATGACATCACGGCATGGACGCAGGGGCTAGAGGAAGCATATCAGAGTAAGGCAAAATAACTGCTCCTAAAGTACGCGAACATATTTGACCAGGATGATTCTAAACCAGGCCGCACCAACGTTGTGAAACATCAAATTGACACTGGAGATGCGAGGCCGATCCGTCAAGCTCCACGTAGTGTTCCACTGGCGAAGCGGGAAGTAGTGAGTTAAATCATTCAAGAAATGAGCGACAGCGGCATCATCGAACCATCAGCTAGTCCATGGAGCTCACCCGTAGTACTTGTAAAAAAGAAGGATGGAAAAATGAGGTTTTGCGTGGACTACCGGAAGTTGAATGACGTAACGAAAAAGGATAGCTACCCATTGCCAAGAATTGACGACACTCTGGACTCGCTATCTGGTACGAAATGGTTTTCCACGCTGGACTTGAAAAGCGGCTACTGGCAAGTGGAGGTGGAGGAAGATAAAGAGAAAACAGCCTTCAGTGTCGGTGATGGTCTTTGGCAATTTAAAGTGATGCCTTTTGGACTTTGTAATGCACCAGCTACTTTTGAGAGACTCATGGACCAGGTACTGAAAGGACTACATTGGAAAACATGCTTGGTGTACCTGGACGACATCATCGTATTGGGCAAGAATTTTGATGAACATCTTAGGAACTTAGAGGAAGTTTTCCAAAGAATAGCTGGCGCTGGTCTGAAGTTAAGTCCCAAAAAGTGTGCGCTGTTTAAAAAGGAAGTAAATTATTTGGGTCACAAGGTAACGACAGAGGGCATCTGCACTGCGAACGAAAAGATAGAGGCTGTAAAGGATTGGCCAAGACCACAGAACCTACATGAATTAAGAAGTTTCCTTGGGCTGTGCACATATTACCGCCGAATTGTACCAAATTTTTCCAGCGTAGCCCATAGCCTCCATGAGCTTACAAGAAAAAATAAAGCTTTTGAATGGAAGAAGGAGCAAGAAGTAGCTTTCCAAACATTGAAATAGCGTTTGTGCACTGCCCCAATGTTGGCATATCCGATTCCAGAAGCAACCTTTATTCTAGATACAGATGCGAGTGGATATGCTATAGGAGGCGTTTTATCACAACTGGTCGATGGACAGGAGAAGGTAGTTGCATATTACAGCCGTTCGATTGGAAAACCAGAGAGGAACTACTGTGTTACGCGGAGAGAGCTGTTGGCATTGGTAGAGTGCATTAAACATTTTCACAAATACCTCTACGGCCAGCGATTCCGTGTCAGGACAGATCACGCAGCGTTGAAATGGCTTCTGCAGTTCCGTAATCCGGAAGGACAATTGGCACGGTGGATCGAGCGACTACAAAGCTATGACTTTTCCATTGAGCATCGAAAAGGTAGTACCGATGGAAATGCCGATGCAACGTCACGAAGGCCATGCAGTTTGGAATGCAAGCACTGTTCAAAGGCCGAGGCTAAATAAGACATTATAGATGTCCGGCTAATGACTATAACGTGTACGGATGAATAGGACAAGGAACAACTAAGAAACTGTCAGCTAGAAGATACAGATATGTCACATGTTATGCAAGGGCTCGAACGAAACGAAAGACCAAGCAGACAGGAGATGTCAGCAGAGAGTCCCATTGCGAAATCATATTGGGCACAGTGGAACAGTTTAGAATTGATATCCGGTTGCTTGCATCGAGTATGGGAGAGTGAGGATGGTCAATGCAAAAAGAAACTGATAGTTGTTCCCAGGAAGAGGATTCCTGACGTGCTCAGCGAGCTGCACAATGGTCCAAGTGGAGGTCATCTTGGAATCACGAAGACACTCGAGAAAATTAAGCAGAGATTATATTGGGTTGGTTGCCGTCAGTCGGTCACCGAGTGGATTGCCAACTGCGAGGCATGCAAAGAGCGAAAGGGCCCAAAACCGAAAGTCAGGGCCAGATGAAGCAGTATATTTCAGGTGCACCATTTGAAAGGATCGCCATGGATGTCGCAGGTCCATTTCCTACTAGCAACAGCGGAAACAAATACGTACTGGTGGTTATGGATTATTTCAGTAAATGGCCAGAGGTATACCCAATCCCAAACCAAGAAGCAGAAACAGTGGCATAAGTGGTTAAAAACGAATGGGTTGCAAGGTATGGTGTACCAATGGAGTTACATTCTGACCAAGGCAGGAATTTTGAATCAGCTGTGTTCCAAGAAATGTGCAAGAAGTTGGGCATTCGAAAAACACGGACAACTGCATTGCATCCTCAGTCCGATGGTCTGGTGGAACGCTTCAATAGAACATTGGAGGAGCATTTAAGGAAAGTAGTAGACAAGTACCATAAGGACTGGGATACACACATATCGTTATTCTTGATGGCCTACCGATCGGCAGTCCATGACACAACGGGCCAAACTCCCGCAAAGGTAATTTTTGGCAATGACCTTCGACTGCCAGCTGATTTGAAGTATGGGATAGATGCCGATGCGGAGAAGAATGTCAAGAAATCCACTGGTGTCTTGGAAGAAGAGCTGAGAGAGATATGCGATCTGGTAAGGCAACGAGCAAAGATTATGAGTGACAAGATGAAAGCGAGGTACGATAAAGCACTTAATTCGGAAGGGTTTCAGGAAGGAGATTTGGTGCTGTTATACAACCCACAAGGAAAAAAAGGTTTGTCCCCGAAATTGCAGTGTAATTGGGAAGGCCCATACAAAGTTGTAAAACGGATCAACGATGTAGTGTACCGCATACAAACCATTGGCAAACCACGAACCAAAATGAAAGTGGTTCATTTGGAGAGGCTATCAGCGGTTAAATCGAGAGATTTGTCTAATCGGGACGATCAGACTTAGGTGGAGGGCAGTGTTACGAATATTAGCAAATCTAAGGAGTGCTGCGGTCTCTAAGCCGATGCTAAGCAGTGACGTTAATGCACATCAATAATTCAATCATTATGTATCTACATAAACGAAACAATAACTGCGTCTACATATATGTACCATGTACGTATACGAGCAGCGGAGAGTCAATGCACTAACACATGCATATATCTGACATACTCCTATAAGTATGCAATGAGAAAAACTATAAAATTGTGCAATTGTAGTTACAGCTGAGAGGTTTGAGAGCTACTGGACTAGTAGATTCTGGAAGCGCCTAGAAGATGTATAAAATTGTGCAATTTTAGTTACAGCTGAGAAGTTTGAGAGCTGCTGGACTAGTAGATTCTAGAAGCTGCGAAGGTTGAAATCAAAGAATATAAAAGGCGACAATTGTAGAGGCGCTGGAATTCAGTTTGATTTGAGTTGTCAAGCAGTTACGACTAAGACGATATCTAGCGAGCAATAGCAGTATTATTTTGAAAGTCAGTTTCATTTAAGCTATCAGTTTGGTTATTCGCTATAAGCTATTCGTTGCACAGTTTGAGTGTTATTGTGGAATATTTTAATAAAGGCCATTTTTCCATTATTCAATATTGGAGTTATTTATTCAACAGTTTAGCGATACGATCCTAGCAAAAGGGCAAATAAGAGGATTTGAAGCAAATTCGTTACAATATTAAAAATCTTCAACGCTTTTTGCAATAACTTCAAAAAAAAACTCACATTAAAACCGGTGTCCTATCCCTACTTCTGTTTAACTTCTACATATCAATAGCTATCTTCACCACCAGTAGGAGTCACTATTGTTTCCTACACGATATGGTCGCCAAGTCTAAAGATTACCCACTGGAAGAAGCTACAGACCTGCCAAAATACTGCCCTCACAACCGCCACGGGTTGTCTTCTTATGTCCCCAGAACACCATCTACATAATGAAGCGAGAATACTCCCAATAAGTGAAAGAAATGAAATGCTAACCGAACAGTTTCTGTTGAATATCCAGGGCATCCCAACAGACATCTGATTGATGAGCCAACACGGCCTATGGGCTTAAGGAGTCATCTACGTAAGCATTTTGAGGAAAAACGGCACCTGAGAACTCAGCCGTATGAAGCAAAAAACACAAGCAGGTCCTTGGTGAGCTCCACAAACAGGCGTCGGACCTTTATGCCGGGAATTGCCCGGTGAATCCAATACTCAAAGAACAATACCTTAACTTGCAGAACAGGAACGCATGCTCCCTAGGGAAACGCGAGTCACTCTAGCCCAACTTCGATCTGGATACTATAACAGGTTAAACTCTTACCTATTCAGAATCAAGTAGGGTGGGGTCGTGTGTAGAAGTCCACGAAAGTGGGGAAAGCTTCTGACCGCCATTCACCTGGGAATGGCCAGGGCGATTCTTTTGCATGCGGTTCAAGCAGCTCACTACTGCCGGTCGCTTGCGGCCAAGTATCCTCTGGGTAGCCGCTAAACACCCGTTTAGCGGTGAGCTAATGTGAGAAGGCGACAACCTGGCTAGGCCACTCTGACATAATCGGTTTAAGGGCTAGCCGGGGGAGATTTCATCGGCAGCGTCTGTACACCTCTAGGTGCGGCTGCAAGCGGGCGTCTGTCTTGGAGCAAGCGGCTCGCTATATAAACGTGCCAAGTAATATTTTCACCTCCGCTGAGCGGGTTGTGCGCTGGGCTTGGGACCCGCCACGTAAAACCATACTCCAATGAAATATAACAACAAGCCTCGGATAAATACACTCTCTATTGATGACGACCATGGCAAACGTTTAAAGGACAATGAATTGAGGGCATGCACCTGGAACGTCCGCTCCCTGAATGGGATTGGTGCAGATGCACGGCTGGTTGATGTCCTCGTCAAAGCAAAATCTGACATCACCGCCATCTAAGAAATGCGTTGGACGAAGCAAGGAAGAAAGAAGATCAAAAATTGTGACATATATTGGAGTAGCCATGCGAATAAGCGCAGTTTCGGCGTCGGATTCGTGGTGGGAGAGAGACTTTGTCGCCAAGTGCTGGCGTTCACGCCTGTGGACGAGCGTCTCGCCGCTATTCGAATAAAAGCAAAATTTTTTAATATATCATTCATCTGCGCCCATGCGCCGACAGAGAAGAAAGACGATGAGGTGAAAGACACTTTTTATGAACAATTAGAACGCACATACGAGCGCTGCCCCCGTCATGATATAAAAGTCGTGCTTGGCGACTTTAACGCCAGGTTGGGCAAAGAAGGTGTTTTTGGCCCTACAGTCGGAAAGTTCAGCCTACACAATGAAACTTCTCCTAACGGACTGAGGCTGATTGACTTTGCCGGTGCTCGAAACATGGTCATATCCAGCACGAGGTTCATGCATAAAAAGATACATCAAGCTACATGGCTGTCTCCTGATCGAAATACTCGCAATCAGATCGATCACGTTGTGATAGACGGACGGCATGCCTCCAGTGTTTTAGATGTGCGAACGATCCGAGGACCTAACATCGATTCGGACCATTATCTCGTTGCAGCCAAAATACGCACCCGCCTCAACGCGGCTAAAAACAAGGAACAAAAAACACAAGGAAAGCTAGACGTCGAAAAGCTTCAATCACAACATACTGCCAATGATTTCGCAACTCGACTCTCACACCTGCTCTCTGAGGGCACATCTCATCCTGAAGGAATACAGGAGCAGTGGGAGCATATCTCCAAAGCACTTCATACTGCCGCCGAGGAAAAAATTGGTTACCGGCGGCCACGAAAAAACAACTGGTATGATGAAGAATGCCGCGTTGCAACCGAAAGAAAAGACGCTGCCTACAGGGCTACGTTAAAAGCGAGCGCGACAAGAGGAGTGTGTGAAGGCTATCGTGAGTTGAAAAGGGAAGCGAGACGCCTTTTCAGGAAGAAAAAAGCAGAAGCAGAAAGGCGTGAGTGCGAGGAGCTTGAGCTGCTAGCCACCAGGAATAACGCCCGAAAATTCTACCAAAAAATACGGCGACAAACGGAAGGTTTTAAGACCGGGGCAAACTCCTGTAGGAATGAAAACGGCGACCTTGTAACTGATGTCCAGAGAGTGCTTAGATTATGGAGGGAACACTTCTCTGCTCTCCTAAATGGAGGCAGCAATTCACCGCGCAGAGATGAAGAACCCGATCCCGCAATCGATGATGATGGAATATATGTCCCCCCGCCCGATTATGACGAAGTTAGAATAGCAATAACCAGATTGAAAAACAACAAGGCCATGGGCGCTGATGGATTGCCTGCGGAGCTATTCAAGTTCGGCGGCGAGGAGTTGGTAAGGCGCATGCAGCAGCTTTTTAGCAAAATATGGGGGGACGAAAGCATGCCCGACGGTTGGAATCTAAGTGTTCTTTGCCCAGTCCACAAGAAGGGGGATACTGCAAAATGCACCAACTATCGTGGAATCAGCCTCCTTAATATCGCATATAAGGTCCTTTCAAGTGTATTGTGCGAAAGATTGAAGCCCACCGTGAACCGGCTGATTGGACCTTATCAGTGCGGCTTCAGACCTGGTAAATCTACCATCGACCAAATTTTCACAATGCGCCAAATCTTGGAAAAAACCCGTGAAAAGAGAATCGACACACATCACCTCTTCGTCGACTTTAAAGCCGCCTTCGACAGCACGAAAAGGAGCTGCCTATATGCCGCTATGTCTGAATTTGGTTTCCCCGCAAAACTTATACGGCTGTGCAAAATGACGTTGAGCAACACCATCAGCTCAGTCAGAATTGGGAAGGACCTCTCCGAGCCGTTCGAAACTAAACGAGGTTTCAGACAGGGTGACCCCCTATCGTGCGATTTCTTTAATTTGATGCTGGAGAAAATTATACTAGCTGCAGAACTTAACCGCACTGGAACAATATACTATAAAAGCGTGCAATTACTGGCATATGCTGATGACATTGATATCATCGGCCTAAACACCCGCGCTGTTAGTTCTGCTTACTCCAAGCTGGAAAAAGAAGCGGTAAAGATGGGTTTGATGGTGAATGAGGACAAAACGAAGTACCTGCTGTCATCGAGCAAAGAGTCAGCGCATATGCGCCTTGGCAACCACGCTACTGTTGGCAGCCATAATTTCGAAATAGTAAAAGACTTCGTTTATTTGGGAACCAGCATCAACACTAGCAACAACATCAGCACTGAAATCCAGCGAAGAATCAATCTTGCCAATAAATGCTACTTTGGACTAGGTAGGCAATTGAAAAGTAAAGTCGTCTCTCGGCGAACGAAAATCATACTCTATAAGTCACTTATCGTACCCGTCCTGCTATATGGGGCAGAAGCATGGACCATGACAACAGCAGATGAAGCGGCTTTGGGAGTGGTCGAGAGAAAAGTTCTTCGAAAGATTTATGGACCTATACGCGTTGGCGATGGCGAGTACCGAAGAAGATTTAATGATGAGCTGTACGAGCTATACGCAGACATCAACATAGTCCAGCGAATTAAATCGCAGCGGCTGCGCTGGCTAGGCCATGTTATGCGAATGAAAGATGATGCTCCGGCCAAGAAAGTGTTTCTATCGGAACCCGCCTATGGAAGCAGAGGTAGAGGGCGGCTCCCACTCCGTTGGAAGGACCAGGTGGAAAACGATTTAAACTCCCTTGGTGTGACCAATTGGCGCCGGTTGGCGGAGCGAAGGAGCGACTGGCGCGCCTTGTTGGACGGCCATAACCGTTTAGACGGTTAAGCGCCAATTAAGTAAGTAAGTAAGTATTCAGAATCAACCCCGACATACAAAATGTCCCTGCTTACAATGTGTCCCCACATGACACCAACCATCTCTTCAATTGTAATGTGGAACCAACTCCTCTAACACCCCTCTCTTTATGGTCAACCCCTGTTGAAACAGCAAGTTTCCTCGGACTCCCGTTAGAGGACACTGATAACAATTTGTGATTGGTCAGACCTATAGGATGGGGCGAAGCACTGCTACAACAACATCAGAAGGCACTCGAAGACGATGCCTTAAAACTAACAACCAAAAGCAATAATTATCATTTCATTTCATTTTGGTATAGTTTTTTCTTCCGTAGTTGGACACACTGTTTTCATAATATTACTTAACAATTGAAGATTAGACATTTTATTCACGTTGTATTTTGACTTACCAGCAACGACAGAATCATGTTTAATTGTACGCCGCACAATCATTATAGCATCATGTAACGAAGCTCAGTTTCTTCCAAAAATTGTTCGGCACTGCCACGTAAAATCAATGTTCTAGCATTAACGCAACCTTTAAATAATTATAAACTATAACAATAAAATTAATGGCAAACCCACTATCAAACCTTGGAAAATGTTGAAACGTTCACCACCAACTTACCGTTCTTCAAAGAAATCACATTGACCCAAAACACTTCAATTAATATCATTAGCTGTAGTCATAACAGCACCACCACAAGCTTTCATTGTACGTTTCAAATCTTCTTCTGGTACACTAACAGAACATATCACGATCTGCAAAATACTGTGTACGAACATCACCAATTGGTAGTTTAGATAGCACAACATTGGCGTCGTACTTGGCTAATTCATTGTACAGAATACGCCATTCAGCATCAACAATTTTCTGATACTCTTGAACATTATCAATACGTATTTCAGCATTGTCACGCTCAGCCTTGAATTCCAATTCTATATTTAAAATTGCGATTTTATATTTTTTGTATGACGTTGGATCCACCAAAGAAAAGTACAGCGTCCACAACCATTTTAGAAAAGAAATCTTTTTGTTGATGAATAAGTTTGGAGGACATTGCTGTGGCAGCGCATTTTTCCAATAAAGCACGTTGTTGTTCCTTTGATTGGCGCTTCGACATGTTCAATCAATGTAATGTTCAGCTATGTCATATTTTGGTCATGCATAATTGTTATGCTTTGCGTATAGCTTTAATGATGAAACGTGCATGCACGCCTTTCTCAACATATGGCTTAACTTGTTTTAAGATTTCACATGCCATCGCCGACCTGATAAGAGAAACATTTTTATTCTACACATTCTAATATAACAAAAAAGTTACCTCAGCATTTTGAGATTTGGCGATGTCGACTAGAGTTTTACGGCTGGATACCCAATATCCAATAGTTTCATAATGGTTGCCCCATCATTTGAAATTGTGGCCCTACCAGTGGAATCAACAATATGCTTGTCCATACTGCGTGAACCCAATGTAGTGCGTACAGCGTCCACAATTGAATGCGAGGCATTGATGTTGGATATGACATTTTTTACACAAAAACTCATGTACCCAATACAAATATTCAGTTGGCACTGTTGAGAAAAATTATGGATGAATGAACACAAGTAAAAGTGAAAGATTTTTTTTTTACCTTCTGTTGTTATTTTACACATTTGACATTGGAAACGACGACCAGCATCTACAAATTGCATTTTAGCCTTGCAAACGATTACATCTAATTGGACCCAATTCACCAAAATTTACAATGGATGGCTCATATTCACCCTCAACCGTGCGTGCCATTGTTGAGATGGTAATTGTAAAGGACAAAGCTGTTGGTTTTAATAAATCAGCTGTTGCAGGTATGCAATAAAAAAAGGCCTGCAAACGAGAAAGATCAATGTAATTGCCAAACAAAAAATTAATTTCGAATATCAATACCTAACGTAACGTGGCGAGGAGTTACCCTGATCTTGTGCCACATATTTTGTGGTCACCAATGGTGGCAATACACCTTGTTGATTAGTAATAAAAGCACCACCAGCGCTGATTTTCAATGATCATACTGTTACGCCTGTTGATATATACCAGTACCAGGTGCATTATAACCAGGACGTGGCGGTTGACCCGGCATGGGTGGCTGACTAGGCATTGGCGCCTGTCCAGGTTGTGTTGGTGGCATCATTTGACCCATGTAACCACCTGGTGCACCTGGTTGTTGCAGAGGATAACCTGGCTGTTGAGGTTATGGAGGACAACCAGGTGGACCAGGTTGTGGTGGATAGCCCGACTGTTTTGGCATTGGCAGATATAGGTTGTTGCTGCTGCTGTCGTGGCATTGCACAACCCGGTGGTTGCTGTTGTGGTATATACCTTGGCATAACTTAATGTGGTGTCATTGCCCCACCTTGTCCAGTAGATGCGGGCGGAATACCTAGAGGACCATCGCAGCAAAAATCTAGTGACCAAAAATGGCTTTTCCCATATCGCTACACATCCATTCATTCACTTTTTTTGTTTAGTTTTCCACGCACTTACCAAGCTATTAAGATCCTGATTATGCAAGTATTATTAACACTTCTTTGGTATTTCTTGTTCAGTTTTATAATTGTACTTTTTTTTTTTTTGGGTTTGATTGAATGGCACGGACGCTAGTCCATAACGCCAGGTTGTATGTCGGATGGTTCTTTTTTCAGATTGTTGTATATGTAATTTTAGCTCCACTATTACACAATGGTAGTACCAGGGTGGCCAGAACCATGTGTAGCAGCTTGCAATTTGGTATTAATTATTGTAATTTTTCGTATTTTCAATTAGGGTTGGTTTTTACTTGGCACCACGCCAT
This sequence comes from Eurosta solidaginis, assembly GCF_040869045.1. Taxonomy (NCBI): domain Eukaryota; kingdom Metazoa; phylum Arthropoda; class Insecta; order Diptera; family Tephritidae; genus Eurosta; species Eurosta solidaginis. Next base: position 200,576,187 of record NC_090321.1, on the reverse strand, counting down.
GTTATATTCAATTTGTCTTATTTATTTCAATTTGACTTTTATCCAATTGGGGTAATTATTTGTCGGTTTGTAAAAGTATTTACGTCGTCTCAGGTATATATTTTAAAGAATTTATATTCATTCTGGTTATGTGTACATGACTGTACATTAATATATAATACATTTTCAATCCCGTTATTTGTTTTTTTTTTGTCCTTGGTGGAGTTATATGTATATTATCGCAATTTTATCGCAGTTTATATATAAGGTCATCTCTACCCCGTTATATGTTCTGTTTATCATATATGTATGAATTTATGTAAAACGAAAGTTTTACTTATATTTTTACATTTAACATAATTTTTAAATTAAATGTTGACATTATTTTTTAATTTATTTGATTTTAATTGTTCCGGACTTTTGCCCGTTTGCCATTTATATGCTGAATGTATTTATTAACATTTTAATGTTAAATTTGATTTTGCCCGATGGCAATTATATGTATTTTTTGCACAAAATGCATATTTTTATTTTAATGTTTTTTCAGATTTTTGCCCGATAAAAATATAATCTTTTTGCACAATTTGCATTTTTTTTTTCACGACGAACTCGTAACACGCACAATTATTTAGTATTTTTAAATGTTTTTAATTAGATTTTTGCCATTTCGACTCCCCCACTTTCCGCCATTTTATTCTCAACCGCATGAGTAGAGTCGCTTTATAACACACGGTTGAGTTGTGGGGAAATCCGAACTTGATGCGAAGACGTCACAAAACGAAGTGATAACTGTACTTAATTTAATAATTATAATAAATTAGGTCCACGCTTGTCTGTTTCTTTATGAAAAATGTACACTTTTAATTTTTATACAGGCCTAAAACACTTTTTCTTCTATTTATTTGGAAATTTTCAACTTTTTCAATGCGGTACGTCTGCGGCGTTTCAAGCTGAAAACAAATGGCGGATTCTCAGAAATTTTTTTTTACGTATTTGAGGGTAACCATATAAGAAAAGGCAAGCATATATGAATCGGACATTTCAATTAGGCATTCTCATTCTTTCATACTAACAATTGTGGAACAATGTGGGATATTTTGTGTTGGTTGCCATTTTCGGTCACTAGATTTTTGCTGGGCAGGAGCTCCTGCTCCAATTTGAGGTCGTGTTGGTAATTGCCTTTTTGAAGATACTGTGGTGGAAGCTGTTACATTACCTATACGTGGTGGTCTAGTAACTGTAACATTTGCGTTGAATACAAAATGAATTTGTGTTGTTGCATTTGTAGATGCGCCTGTATATGCATAGCATGGTATGGGAGCAAGCGTCGTTTTTGGTCGTTTCATTGGTCTTATTTCCCTTATGTCACGAATATCACTGACTGAGCGGCTGCGTCGCAGCTTGGCACGCGCCATGACAGTGTAACATGCAGATTGCGATCGAACGATGTCTAGTGACCCGGCACGTTCTTCAAGAGGAAATTGTATATTACAATGTAGTTATTAGTTCTTAAAATATAAAATGTTGTTTGCATACCTCTTCGTTGGAAACCATTTGGTAAATTTGTTAAATCACGCGCCAAAGGCTGAAAAGTATCCAGTGATTTGTGCGGTGATTCTCCACAGGTGAGACAAATATTAGGCATGTTGGTGTTGAGTGTGAATAGGTACGAGTTTAATCTATAGACAGGCAAATAATACAGGTGTTTCAGCGTTTATTGTGGGGTTCACTAAATGTTTATTAAAATAAATACTTCACCACTTCATGGATTATTTTGGAAACCATTGAGCATTTGCGCCTCAAGTGCCAGAGAAATATCGGATTGCACTTCTGGAAACCGTTTTTGATAAACATTTAGCTTCATGCTGCAGTACAATTGCGTCAAATAATTTCGCTATGTGGGTTCACAAAGTTTCTTGCTTTTTTGTATTTAAATTACACTGTATACCTACCATCTGCCCCAATTTCACTTCCTATTTGTGCCCAAATATTATTTTTGCGCTGCATATTCATATAGCGTTCATTCTTTAGGTCATAAAGTTCATGGAAATTGCTTATTTGCAAAATTAACTGCTCGTCGTCAACATAGTGTACCTATAGAAGTGTGTCAACTATAGCTTATAAGCGATAAACGTCAAACCTACAAACATCCTCGCTCACCTGATGTAAATCTCAGGTCTAGAGTTGCATTTTTGGTACATAAGAGTACTACAAGCTGCCCTACAAGAACACTGACTATCATATGACTATCATCTGATTGTCAGCAATGTCAACCTAACGATCAGCGCCTCATACAAACTTTCTATCACAAACTTAAGGGGACTTGCGCAAATGTGATGTAAACAACTGTGTACGTGTGAGTTTTTGCCTCCTTCTTATACATTATCATGGCCTACTGATTAAGTATATAGCCGTACTGCTCACTCTCATTCCTTTAGCTGGATCAGTGCTGACACTCTACCTATCACAAAGTGTCATAAATGATAGTTTACTGTAGATATCAGGTTTGACTGTTATACTATCATAAATGACCATTGTTATATTCCGCCAAAAATGAAACAATGCTTTTTGCTTTTTATTTACTTTATTTCATTACGTTTTTAATTTTGTACGTGATAAAAGCATACGTGTTTCTTACTTGTTTAAAATAAATAGTTTTATAAGAATTCGAGTTCAAAATGTTCAATTTAAATTCAGAAAATAACAAAACAACAGAAGAGCGCTTTCCTCATGCGGAAACACATTTAAAAATGAATCACCACTAACCACTATTATTTTTTGCTTATCAATTTTTTGAGTGCGCCCCATACATTCCGACAGCTTTTGGTATTTTTTAATATTATTTTGGATTTTTTTTTCTTTTAGCATGGAGCTTTGAAATGCTCTCTTTTTCATTTTTTAGACTTATTTTTTATATGGTTTTCGTCGTTTGAAAATGGCGGAATTTAAAAAATAACAAAACAACCGTGATAATCATTTGATTGTCATATGACAGTCAGTAGTGACAACATGATTAAATCGGATAATCTGTTCTCGCATACATAAAATTCCGTTGAGAATTATGTATCTGTCTCACATGCATTATGGTATCTGCTGTATGTTCCTTTGTTTTGTACCAGGTGTCCGAAGCCTTCCCAGTTTGAGTCCTTTTTCATGATTATAGGCTGTCGTTGGGAATATGCGGACATGCGTGAGCGAACAAAGGAACATACATAAATTTGAGTATAAATGTTTACGTCATCGCAGGATCAGCATTGTCAATTACAAGTGTGAGTGTATTAGTAAAACTATCAGCGTTTCTTGTAGGGTGAGTTGCATTTGATAGTTTAAAGCTGGAGTCATTGGTGCCGTATGTCGTATCGCTGTATCCGTATCCCTAACGTAATCAGCTGTTTATCGTTACGACGGTAAACCAAAACCCAATTGGTTGGCTACGATACGGTTACGACCTCTGCGGCACCAATAATCGATTGCATTGATTCTCATAAGGTTGGTCGAATCAGCTGTTAAAAGGTTACCGATACGGTTACCGATAAAGCACCAATGTCTCCAGCTTAAAGCTGGAGTCATTGGTGCCGTATGTCGTATCGCTGTATCCGTATCCCTAACGTAATCAGCTGTTTATCGTTACGACGGTAAACCAAAACCCAATTGGTTGGCTACGATACGGTTACGACTTTAGCGGCACCAATAATCGATTGCATTGATTCTCATAAGGTTTGTCGAATCAGCTGTTAAAAGGTTACTGATACGGTTACCGATAAAGCACCAATGTCTCCAGCTTAATAAAACTTTGTAGTATTTACAGATGAAATACCCTACAAGAATACTGACTATCATATGACTATCATCTGATTGTCAGCAATGTCAACCTAACGATCAGCGCCTCATACAAACTTTCTATCACGAACTTAAGGGGACTTGCGCAAATGTGATGTAAATATATCAACATTCAAGTTGATATTTTAAAAAATCTTTTATTTTGGTTTGAAATATAAAATTTATTTTTGTTTATTTTTGAGTTTAAATATTTTCCAACTAATTAGAATTTTCTTTTTTTGAAGTTATTCAAAATTTTAAGTTAACACGAAAACTCAATTAAAATTATTTTAAAAATTAAAGTAAAGAGTACAAAGTAGTTAACACTATATTTACTAATATATCAACATTCAAGTTGATATTTTAAAAAATCTTTTATTTTGGTTTGAAATATAAAATTTATTTTTGTTTATTTTTGAGTTTAAATATTTTCCAACTACTTAGAATTTTCTTTTTTTGAAGTTATTCAAAATTTTAAGTTAACACGAAAACTCAATTAAAATTATTTTAAAAATTAAAGTAAAGAGTACAAAGTAGTTAACACTATAGTAAACAACTGTGTACGTGCGAGTTTTTGTCTCCTTCTTATACACCAACATGGCCTACTGATGAAGTATATAGCCGTACTGCTCACTATCATTCCTTTTCTTGATATGATAGTTTACTGTAGATATCCGGTTTGACTGTTATACTATCATAAATGACCATTGTTATATTCCGCCAAAAATGAAACAATGCTTTTTGCTTTTTATTTACTTTATTTCATTACGTTTTTAATTTTGTACGTGATAAAAGCCTACGTGTGGTTTTTTTTTTTAAACAAATAGTTTTATAAGAATTCGAGTTTAGAATGTTCAATTTAAATTCAGAAAAAACAAAACAACAGAAGAGCGCTTTCCTCATGCGGAAACACATTTAAAAATGAATCACCACTAACCACTATTATTTTTCGCGTATCAATTTTTTGAGTGCGCCCCATACATTCCGACAGCTTTTGGTATTTTTTAATATTATTTTCGATTTTTTTTCTTTTAGCATGGATCTTTGAAATGCTCTCTTTTTCATTTTTTAAACTTATTTTTTATATGGTTTTCGTCGGTTGAAAATGGCGGAATTTAAAAAATAACAAAACAACCGTGATAATCATTTGATTGTTATATGACAGTAAGTAGTGACAACATGACTAAATCGGATAAACTGTTCTCGCATGCATAAAATTCCGTTGAGAATTATGTATCTGTCTCACATGCATAATGGTATCTGCTGTATGTTCTTTTGTTCTGTACCAGGTGTCCGAAGCTTTCCCATTTTGAGTCCTTTTCATGATTATAGGCTGTCGTTGGGAACATGCGGACATGCGTGAGCGAACAAAGGAACATACATAAATTTGACTATCAATGTTTACGTCATCGCAGGATCAGCATTGTCAATTACAAGTGTGAATGTATTAGTAAAAATATCAGCGTTTCTTGTAGGGTAGTTGCATATATTTCCGGGGAAATAAGAATACTAGAAGATTTGTAGCCTGCAACAATGCGGAAACATACGGAAAGCAAAATTTATTTAAATTAGAGTCAAAATATAAAGCGCCACACGTATAACATGGAAAATTTTCACTTCTAAAGCTGGAGACATTGGTGCTTTATCGGTAACCGTATCGGTAACCTTTTAACAGCTGATTCGACCAACCTTATGAGAATCAATGCAATCGATTATTGGTGCCGCTAAGGTCGTAACCGTATCGTAGCCAACCAATTGGGTTTTGGTTTACCGTCGTAACGATAAACAGCTGATTACGTTGGGCATACGGATACAGCGATACGACATACGGCACCAATGACTCCGGCTTAAGGTCGTGATTACGTTAGGGATACGGATACAGCGATACGTCATACGGCACCAATGACTCCGGCTTAAACTTTTAATAATAATGAGAATCAATAACTCTGAACCATGGTACATGAGATAGCACGTGCGTTACTTTTTTCACGACATCAATGTAAAAGTGATTAAGACGATAATTGGAGATCAAGTTATCGGTGACGATTAAAGGGTCCATTACTGATACTTAGCATAGACTTGACTTGGCTTGCGAACTGTCACTTAGAGTTCTGTTAAATTAACATTGCATGTTACTGATTACTCAAAACTTAACTTGACTTAGAAGTCTGTTGAATTTTGATTTTCTATGTAAGTTCTAAGTGACGTTTACATTTTGAGATGCCACTTGTTTGTTTCCATTTCATTTTGACATTTTGTCATACAAATTGACATTTATTTAAAAATAAATTTCAACGCTGATTATGATGCCAGATTTTATGCGCCAAGTGGAGTATAATCGTGGCTAAGTTGCCAAGTTTACGCCAAGTCAAGTCTATGCTAAGTATCAGTAATGGGGGCTTAAGTAATCGATTAGGTAACGAGTACCTGTCTTGTAGGGTAGTTGGTCAACTTGGTCGTGTCGTGTCGGGTCGTGTCGTACAACTGTCGCGAAGTGTGTATGGTTCCATAAGACGGCCCATACATGACACAAAAACCATGCGCAAATATAAGGCAAGGTGCACGCGAGGCTACGCGTCATATACGCGTACAAGATATTTCATATAGCTACAATTTCTCTACGCCTCAAGATCTGCACACGAAGCTACTTTCGAACGACGCTACAAAAAGCAAACAATTATTGAAAACAATAAAAAATTAAATTTCTTCAGCTATATCCGTTCCCGAAACCAAAGGAAAATAGGTATTAAACGTTGTTTGCATCCCCTTGCCTTTGTAAATTATGAAAGGCAATTTTAAACCACCGCGGACTAGAGAAAAGGGTGATTTCTAGTTTCCAACACTTTTTAACCTTTTAAACGCTTCAAAAATGTCTAACCAAGCTGTTGTGGTGTTAAATACTCTTTTTCGCTTTGGAAATATACCTTTCACGCACTTTTGTTAACTAAAGTAACAATTTTTAACTAATTACACAAATTTGCATACAAAATATGTAAACAAACATCTTGTTCTTCCTTTTTTCCAAGCGTACGTACGCTCAGCGACCAACATTGCTGTACGCTTAGCTACACGAAAATCATGCCTAGTCGCTTTCATGCAGCTGACGCCTCGTATGCAGCTATCCATTCAAATACATGTGTTCGGCATCAAAGCGTACAAATTTCGCCTGCAGCGTCTAAGACGCGTAGCCTCGTGTGCACCTTGCCTGAAACGACGAAATTTGTGCAAATGAAAATTTTGACATACACGGCTCAAAAACACTGCGCAATATTCATTTTTAAAGTAGCGCAACAAATGAAACATGAGTTTTAATTGTATAAAAAATCACTATTTATTTTCCACAGTGCTGGTAATTCACGGTATAAGTCGAAAAACTCACACCAGAAGCGTTTATTTTCCATTGTACTTATAAAATATATATTTTAATTGCAAGACCAGCTCAACTCATTGCAGCACTGCGCAATATTAATTTTTCAACTAGCGCAACAAATGAAACATGTGTTCTAATTGTATAAAAAATTATTTTGTATTATTAAATTTTTTGTGAATTCCTGTTACAAGCTAGAGATGGTCCTTACGCCTTCGATATTAACATTTTTAAGCAATAATTACTGTTATATTATCAGGAACCACAGGTAAACTGTGTAAGATTCACCACACACGAAGAAAAAAGCATGTGCAACATTTGCAGACATGCGTAAATATCAAAATCGTTTTGATTTTAGCGCAGTTCTCTGCGCAAATAGCGCAACAAGTGAACACACCGGTCAAATCCTTGTGCAAATTGGTAATTGGCACAAGGATACTTGAGCCGTGTAATTGGCGTATAAGAATACATGTAAAGAATATTTTGTCGGAACGTGCCGTGCTGGTGTCGGTACATGTCGCGTCGTATAATGTGCATGCTTTATTTTAACGTTGTTTTATTTTAACTTTCTAAACTTATGTAAAACATAACAATCAATATTGTGCGTATACTGTTGAGTTTTACTTTGCGTTATTTTAACTTTGAAAATTTATGTAAAAACTAAGCAAGCGTTGTGTCGTATATATATTGTATATATATATTTCGTCAGAAAAATTTCAGTACGGTTCAAATAAATATTCTCGTTTGCTAATATTAATACAGTCCGTTTGCTGGAAAGTCTTTAAAAATATTACAAAAATGTCTTTGATCTGTGCAAGTACGTGTACAATTTCAATTTAGTCGCCTTCAAATTTTTAGGTTATGGCCGGTGGTGTTGGAGATGTTTGCGGCTAATGTGATTTATTTTCATTTTATTTCGGCTTAAGTGCAGAATACATACATTTGTCAAATTAAGAAAAGTGGTGTTTATGGTGAGTTCAACCGTATAATTTTTTTTTGGTAATAGTCTAGTTACATAGGTCGACTGCTAATACGCTACCAAAAAGGTAATAGTCTAGTTGAGGAGTCTACTGCTAATACGCTACCAAAAATATCGAGAGGTGTCACACGACGCGTCTTGACATCCGTATTAATAATCCTAAGGTGGAAAATAAAAATTATAACTCGGTCAAAAGATATTAACGAAACACCGAAAAAAGACCCGCGGGTACCTCCGAAACCGGGGGTGGGATCCATAGTATTTTTGCGCAGAACACCTTTCTGCGTTGGTGGCCTTCGGCCGCGCTTATAAAAAATAATCCTGGGCTACGCCATGCCAAGTCCGGGTGTATGGTATAACCGTGTGTCTACCGCCACGCAGAAGGGTGTACTACGCAGAAGGACAGCGACCGTTATACCACACACCCGGTCTTGGCATGGCGTAGCCCAGGGTTATTTTTTATAAGCGCGGCCGAAGGCCGCCTATGCTGAAATGTGTTCTACGCAGAATTACTGTGCATGGCGCAGCCGGTGTTGGATCGGCTAACATAACAATAAACATAAGAGTTATAAGGTAAATATCAGCTTGTTCACGAATGCAAAAAAGAGCTTTTAAAATGTTTGGTAAATAAAGACTAGAAAAGTTAAAAATATATATACATCAGATGAAAGGTATTTTTATAAGTTATTTTCGATTTTTTAATTTTTAAAATCCATCCACTAGTTTCGGAGATATTTTGATTTGAAAAATTCATAATTTCGCCTTTTGACATGGAATTAGCCCCAAACCTTTCATTTGCACCAAAAAAGAAATATACCGTTGGAATCAGCATAAAAATCTATAAAGTCGATTTTTTTTTTTTTGACAAATGTATGTATTCTGCACTTGTTCCTTTATTTCTTTCGATTTTTAATAAGTTTGGACTTTTTTCAGTTACAAATGAAGTGCCAGATACACCAGTTATATCGCCACACTCTGGTGCCATATTTGAGAAGCGTATCATTGAGAAATATATACTCGAGAATGGTTGCGACCCAATCAATGGCAAAGAGCTAAAGGTCGAGGAGCTGATTGAAATAAAAACACCACCAATTGTAAAACCTAAGCCGCCTAGTGCCACCAGTATACCAGCCACATTAAAAACATTGCAAGATGAATGGGATGCATTAATGTTGCACTCGTTCACACAACGACAACAACTACAAACAGCACGGCAAGAACTCTCGCACGCTTTGTATCAACACGACGCAGCATGCCGTGTTATATCACGTTTAAATAAGGAAGTGGCTGCTGCACGTGAAGCTTTGGCTACTCTCAAACCACAAGCTGGTATTGGTGCTTCTACAGCTCCAACATCAATACCACAACCAGCTATTGCTGCAGAAGCTGCCGGCAGCGCAACGCATCCTATCGAGCTAGCAGGCATGAGTGGTGAAGTGATCCAAAAACTGCAAGATAAAGCAACTGTGTTGACACAAGAGCGTAAAAAACGTGGACGTACTGTACCAGAAGATTTGTGTACACAGGATCAAATAAGAACTTTTATAACGGTGGCATCGCATCCTGGCTTACATTCCGCATCTATACCGGGAATTTTGGCATTAGATATTAATAGCGCTGATAATAGCAAAATATTAACGGGTGGTAATGATAAAAATGCCACAGTATTCAATAAGGATACGGAACAAGTTGTGGCTATACTTAAGGGGCATACCAAAAAAATTACCAAAGTCATATATCATCCCGATGAGGATACTGTAATAACAGGTTCACCTGACATGTCTATACGCATTTGGCACGTGCCAACATCACAGACGCAGGTTAAGTTACGTTGTCATGATGGACCTGTTACGGGTTTATCATTACATCCTACTGGCGATTATATACTCTCGACATCATCGGACAAACACTGGGCTTTTTCAGATATACGTACTGGGCGTTTATTGACAAAAGTAAGTGATTTATAAGTATCGTTTCAATATAATTGTTCTATTATTTATTTTCTTACTTTGTATAGGTAATTGACACAGCCGAAGTTGGTTTAACAACTGCACAATTTCATCCTGATGGTTTGATTTTCGGCACCGGTACTGACGATTCACAAGTTAAAATTTGGGATTTGAAAGAACAAAGTAATGTGGCAAATTTCCCTGGACATACTGGCCCTATATCAGCTATAAGTTTTTCGGAGAACGGTTATTATTTAGCTACGGCTGCAGATGATGCCTGTGTGAAATTGTGGGATTTGCGCAAATTGAAAAATTTTAAAACAATACAATTGGAAGATGGATATGAAGTACGGGATTTATGCTTTGATCAGAGTGGTACATATTTAGCCATCGCAGGGACGGATGTGAGGTAAATACAAATTATTGTAATACAGAGGTCAATAAGATTTTTGAGGGCGGTATTCTTCTAACGAAAGCATTGGACCGCAGGTTTAAGGGGTTGCCAGAGCGACATTTTTCCACTTATATTCCTTAAACAGTTGAAAAAAAAAAAAATTGTCCAACGTAGTTTAGCTTAAAAAAATATGGGCTGAGAATGCATCTATAGAGTTGCAAACAATTTTTTATTGTTTCTTATTTCATTCATTTATCAAATACGGTCTTTCTACGCACACAAATCGTTGTATCTTTTTGTCGTTGCAATTCATGTTTTCTAAAGTGTGCAATCCAATTTTGTAAACGTGTTTGCTCAACTAAAGCACGACGTGATTTCTCCTTTGCTAATGCAATACGTCTACGTACACGTTTCTCTACTACCTTGCAAAGATCTGGCGGCATATCATCTAGTTCATTAAGTAGCCACTACATAATAGCAAATAATATTTAATTAACTTTGCAAATATTTCACAAATGAAGAAATGTACAAACCAACAAATGTCCTTGTATTTGTTCGACTTTCGCCAATGTACTCTCAGGCTCCTTTCTGCAAGAGCTCAAAACTGATTCACTGCGTGAACGAAAAGATTTAATGCTACGTCGTTCATTTGCTTCCAACTCATCTGTATCTGTTTGATGATTTTTATGTTCAGCTTCCATTATATACGTTTGTGCGACAGAACACTTTAAGCTCTTTAGTATGATTGGGGTGATTGCATTTAATTTCAAGGATAATTTACTGAAAAAATGCGATAAATCTGTCAAAGAGTCGAGAATAGTGAAAAATGATTTTAACTTGGGCTGAAACATATCTGACACTTCGCTAGAAAAGGCCCCTAACTCGATTTCCATTGATTTCACACGGCGAGCAGATATAGTGGGCCTTGTGCGCTAACTTTCGCATGATGCTTTAACTGCTCGTAACTCAAAAAGGAATAAAGATGTCAATCTCCGGTTTTAACAATTTTTGGAACAAGTTTTCATTTGTTATAAATCGTAATTAGAGGTCTTTTTTCGCGGCCTTTATCTTCAAGTCAAGCCATTCAGACCCACACAAAGGCGCAAGAAATGTTGCAGCATAATTTGCTTACTCTTCTTTCTGCTTGCCCTCATATTGCATTAATGCTTGTTGAGTGCGTAACTTTAAAGCTGCTAAACGTCCTTTCATAAATTTGGGATTTTCTAATAATGGTGGAATTTTACAGCGTGCCTGCGTCTTTTGCTGCAAAAATATTTATAGTATTTAGAGCATTTTACAAAGTTTTGAATACTTACGAATTTTTCAAATAGTATTGTTACAATATGATTCAATAGCGCTAAATTTGTATAGCGTTTGTAATAATTAGATATTTTAGTTCTTGTCAACTCAAAACCCTGCAAAAAAGCATATCAATCAGTCAGTAATATGGTATTATTACAAACCTTCAACCAAACATCGGGGTTCAAATGATTTCTCTTCGCTAAATATGGCCGTACAACTGCCGTCATGTAGTCTTTAACTATTTCGATTTGTTTCATGCCCACATCACTTGCATATTGTGGCGGTAGGTCTGCAATTTTGCTTGGTAGTATTAATCTGCCACCTTCAACACATATGCCCTCTTCGTCAACTTCATCAAAATAACCCTAAAAGTATGTTTATTAAAATTTCACGCATAAATACTAACTGAATTTTTACAATCAATTTAAGCAAATATAAAAAACGTTGATAAACATCATGCGCTTCAAGCAAGGCGCGCCGATGATCTTCAATCACACTTTTAAGTTCATCCGCTAATGTGCTTTTGCACAACTCTTCCCATTTTTCAACAGATGCTTTCATATCCTTGAATGCGTTGACCTCCACTGTTTGCAGAGATTTTTCTGTATACTAAAATTTTATTTTTAATTTTTTAGTTTTTAATCTTATTATTGCTTACTTCATAGAAAATGAGTATTTTTTGATACTCATAATCCTGTAATTTTTTTTCATGCTCTTTACTTAAATACATTTGCTGTGTATAGGAGATCATGAACTTCTTACGCGTTATTTCACGCAGAAGTAAAATGTCGCTGCAGTGGAAGTTGAAAGGTACGATTAATGATTAAAAATTTCAATTGTCTTTTTTTTGCATTGTCTTCACTCACGATTTCATACGAAATTTTCTTGACAAATGTTGTGTCCTTGCGTCGTTTACATAACTTGGATCGATTGTGGTCACTAGACAAAGCGCTCGTGGGTTCACCACGCCTCCGCTCTAAAAAATACAAAGCAGTATGTTAGTTGTTTATCCTTGTAATATTATAAATAAGATTTGAATATGTAGATGTTTGAATGTGGGGATGTTTATTCGTTTGTCGTTGTGCTTGCGATTTCGCACACAGGTATCCAACTGTATGGAAGGATTTAAAAGGGGTTACATTTAGTATTTGTCTAGTCCATTCAACGGTTGACAAATCTAGACGGCACGCCAACAGACTTGCACACAAGCATAAACCAAGCGCGCCACCAATGGCCTAGAAGGTCACATTAAATCGTTCTCGAGTTGTCGCGCTTGTACTTTAATGTGCTTGTTACCAGAACGTACCGGATCTATATCCATCAAAGGATCATCAATATCCATAACACCTCAAAACTTTCGGGGAGTGTTTTTATCGCTACAACAAAAGCAAATTACAAAGCAATTGGCCAGCCGCTTGTATGCTACGCTTTCCGATATGGTCGCTGATTCTAAAGGTTACTCACTGGAAGAAAATAAAGGCCTATCAAAACACCACTCTCGGAACTGCTACGGGCTGTCTTCTTATGTCCCCAGAACACCATCTACAAAGTGTGGCGAGGGTACTCCTCATTAGAGAGAGAAATGAAGTGATGAAAAAGCAGTTTCTGTTGAATACCTAGAAAAGTAAAAAATCAGTAAGAAGTCATCTCCGCAAGCATTATGAGGAAATACGGCACCTGAGAAATCAGCCATATATAGAACACAAAATGGTCCCCAGTGATATTCACAACTAGGCGTCGGACCTCTATGTCAGAAATTGCCCGTCGAACCGGGTTCTTAATGTTAAATACCCTGAACTCATAGAAGAGGAAAGCAATCTCTCTAGGCAGACACGCGTCACACTAGCTCAACTTCGATCTGGATACTGTAACAGGGTAATCTTTTACCCATCTAGAATCAACATGTCCTGCTTGCAATGTGTCCCCATATGACACCAACCATTTTTACAATTGTAATGTGGAATCAACGCCTCTAACACTCCTCTCTCTGGTCCACCCCTGTTTAAACTGCAAGTTTCCTTGAGCTCCCGTTAGAGCATATTGATGACAATTTGTGAGTGGTCACACCCATTGGATGGGAGAAGCACTGCTACAACATCAAGTCTGGAAGGAAGCATTGTCTCTATTTTGTTGGCAAAAGCGGACGGAGTTCGACACGCCTGGAAACGTGAGTGCTCTTTCCCAGCCATTTGGGGGTTTTTAAGGATGGAATCTATCATTTTGTATCGTTTCAGGATGGGTTCGGGAATATTTCAAAACTTTCCAGAGATGCTTATGGGACTATTTCCGGGTCATATCTTTATTTTCTTTGTGGGTGAAGGGTAGTGTGTTTATAAAACTTACCGCATCAAAATCGTTAATAGTAAGGTTAATCGGGGGAAAAGGTTCGGGATCACGCAAGTCCTCAGCAGTAAAAAAATCTATAAAAAAAATACTTATACTTGGTCTTAATTGAAATTTAATTTTACAAGTTGTGTACCTTCGTATTTTTTGTAAATTTTCTTTTTCGATTTCTTCATATTTGGGTTATGGTCAAATATTTATAACTTACGGCACGTAGCTAATAAATAGACTGGTATCCTGACAACCACAACTTATTAAAAAAAAACTTGTACAATGCGTTATAGATTTTCGGAGTTGTTATGGGGTTGGAATAACAAATACAATTTCATCATCCAGCGGGTTTTCACTCATCCGTCGACTAGTTTTATTTTTTATAAATAAATAAAAAATCCTCTAATTTATTCTTGGTTTTTTATAAGCTGCTCTGATCTATAAATTTATTATTATATATATATAATTATTCCTTTCCACTTATTCCAGGATCCATCTTTGCAAACAATGGCAAGATTTGAAGGTATTCAATGATCATACAGCGCTAGCTACGGGCGTACGATTTGGCAGACATGCACAATATCTTGCTTCGACAAGCATGGATCGTACACTAAAACTTTACTCTATTGAATAAATCGTATATAATTCCTATTAACCTAAACAAAGAACATTCGAATTACAAATCTATAAAGTTTGTCAACTAACTTTTATTATAATAAATACAGTAGCCTTTAAAATACGACTACAGCAATTTTCAAAACTTCATAAATTATCTATTGACCTAATATGTTCAGCAACCAGTTCATATGAAATACACGTTAAAATTTCATTGCAAATCAATTTACGTATAAAAGAAACATACATGCATTTAAAACGTTTTAGTTACTTTAATACTTAAATATATTATTTATTTCCTTAACATGTATTTTGGCTCTTTATTGCAATATCATACATTACGTTTTATGCATAAGTATGTGGTCACTTCTATGAAGCTGCAATTTGTTTTAGTGGACCTTCGAGGTAGTTAGCTAATGCCAAAGCTTTTTGTTTCAGTAAACCTAAACCAACAGTCTCCTTAGCATACAAACAAAGCAATATGCTGGCAACCTGCAAAAATGACATAAGCGTATGAAATTTTGCACCTGTAACATAAATTGGTAGTAGTTACCTGTGTAATAGCCACATGTCCGCATTCACAATCTAATAGCACAAATGTAAGACGATCTTCACGGAATGCATTACGCCCATGTTTTTCATAAGCCGCCCAAATACTGCTCGCAATTGCCGCTGTTACCCGTGCATCCTTATCTCCATAACCAGCGTAAGCGAGCAAGGCGCCTTCTTGGCTAAGCAAACTGAAAGCATATTGAATTTTGAAACATTCTTCACAGCTTGAGAGGATTGTTACAGTATCGCTATATTCCAAGGTCCTTGTAATCTGATTACTTAGGGAGTACCGGCAAGAATATTTTATCTCTACGTGAAACCGTTGTTTCCTTTTACTTTAGTTGACAGCCAGCTCACAAAATGTATAGTCAAATACCTCTAGATGCCCAAAAGTTTTCTTTCGTCTAGGAAAATTACTATGGCATTGCAGAAATTCGCTGAAGTCCTGTGGTTGTGCCTCAGGAGGCTCAGGGATTGGGTAATGGTGTTGAGTCATGAGCAGTTGGTTATCTTAGCACCGGCTCAATTGGCCTTTTTTGCGGCAGTTTTTTTTCTGGTCGTCTGTTGATCTGTTAATTATTTAAAATCACTATTTCGGAGGCCACCAAAAAAGCCTGCTAATGTTTTTTTGGCGTTGAAACAGCAACATACCAACATGCGGACAGAGTTTCTCATCGCAGTCTGATTCTGGCACAAACATACCAGCAGGCCGTCGTATCACCCCTCAACTGGCCTTTTGTGCAGCAGGTTTTTTTCTGGGCGCCTGTTGGTCTGCTCTACTCGAGTTAAGTTAGTAGTAGTCCTTTTTCGAGTATGTTTTTTTATGTTTTTAACACCAACAGACGAACAGGCGCACAGAATTTCTCATCGCAGTTGTTGTTGTTGTTGTTGTAGCATTGTTTCGCCCCACTTAATAGCCGCGACCGATCACAAATTGTCATCAATATCCTCTAACGGGAGTCCAAGGAAACTTGCTATTTCGACAGGGGTTAACCATAATGAAAGGGGTGTTAGAGGCGTTGGTTCCACATTACAATTAAAGAGATGGTTGGTGTCATGTGGGGACACATTGCAAGCTGGGCATACATTTTGTATGTCGGGGTTGATTCTGGATATGTAAGAGTTTAACCTGTTACAGTATCCAGAACGAAGTTGAATCTTTAATTAATTAATTAAATCTTTTGTGGCTCCTTGCTGTTCACGCCCAAGGGCGTCCCTTAGTCTACGCCTTAGCTCAGCAAGCCCCAACAAGTACCCGCTGCTGCTCGCGCCCCACGGCGCCAAGAACTCAAACAGCTGATACCATTCATAACTACTACCTTCGTAGTAGAATTGGTAGCAATGCTGAGCATCAGCCCCTGCCCCGTCTTCTCCCCCCTCTTTTCCGGCAGCAATCGTGCAGGTCAGGGAAACAGACTCTTAGTCCCTACCTCCGTTTGCACCGTCTGCCAGTACAGAATATATAGGTTTGCGACATCCGCCCAATGCAGCTCCTGCCTTGGGTGGTGCCACTTTCCCAGATGTTCTGGTCTCCGCGACGGCAACCTCCCGACGGGTTTCATCGCGCCATGTTGCCAGATCGCAAACCCAAATCATCCGGGTACCCAAGGACGCTTGCCCAAGGACGCCCAGTCCCAGGGCCACAACAGCAATTGCGTCCTGACCTTCCACAACCCAGGCGTAGTCACCCGTCACTTACCCCCAGGGTGGCGATGTCTCCCCTTATGCACTTCAGAATCCTGCAGTTAAACTGTAATGGACTAACTGGGATTTAAGGGGTTGTGTAGCGCAATATATAGCTTCTCCAACCCAATTGTCAACCTCACCTCCGAGCGGCGAATCCCGTTTCACTAACAGACGAAGCTCTGCCGACCCCAAGCTCCTCATGGAACTTGGGGGTGGGGAGGGAGGGATGGCCTGAATGTTCAATGTGGCCATATAAATCGTTCCCGAGATGGTCGGGCCAGCACCTTAATGGTGCTGTGTTACCGGAGCGTATCGGATCTGTATCCGACAAAGGACCATCTCATCGATAATACTCCCCAAAGCCTTCTGGGAGTAACCTAATCGCTACAACAACAACAACATTACGGAGATAGTCGATTTCATGAAGCGGCACAACATGCGCATTGCTGCGATTCAAGAGATTAAACTCACAGCAAGATCTGCATTGCAGACCTGCTCTGGGTATAACGTCCACAGGAAAGACCGCGAGAGCGAAAATGGAGGCGGTCTCGCGTTTATCATACACCACTCTGTGCAATATTATATATTTGATCCTGGCATCGACCGCAGGGACAATGTCTTAGAACGTCAAGGCCTATCTGTCCGGTCAGGCGATGCAAACCTAGAAATCATCAACATCTACATCGCTCCTGCCACCTGTTGCCCCAGTGGATACCGCCCTAATATCAGGGCCTTACTCACTGGCAACAATCGCATTATCTTAGGTGATTTCAATGGCTATCATGATCTATGGCATTTAAACTTGCGGGCGGACAGTAGGGGTGAGATGTTGGGGGATCAAATAGAAGAAACGACGTTCTGCACAATAAACGGAGACGCCCCCACACGGGGATTCAAGGGGTTGTGTAGCGCAATATATAGCTTCTCCAACCAAATTGTCAACCTCACCTTCGAGCGGCGAATCCCGTTTCACTAACAGACGAGGCTCTGGCGACCCCAAGCTCCTCATGGAACTTGGGGGTGGGGAGGGAGGGATGGCCTGAAGGTTTAATGTGGCCATATAAATCGTTCCCGAGATGGTCGGGCCAGCACCTTAATGGTGCTGTGTTACCGGATCGTATCGGATCTGTATCCGACAAAGGACCATCACATCGATAACACTCCTCAAAGCCTTCGGGGAGTAACCTAATCGCTACAACAACAACAACAACAACGCCCCCACACGTATGGTAGGAAGCTGTCACAGCTCGCCAGATATCTCAATCGTGAGCGCAGAACTCGTAAACTGCGTCAACTGGCAGCCGATGGTAACATTGGCATCCGACCACCTGCCCATACTTTATCCAATAGACACGCACATAAACACAAATTCAGCGCGTCACCAATCACAATCACCGCTAAAGAGGTTGAGGACGCCATTGGTCGTGCTAAACCATCCAAAGCAGAGAGCCCAGACGGCATAGCCATGCCGATGCTTAAAAGCCTAGGGAAAGAGGGTTTCAAATATTTAGCGCATGTCTTCAATCTGTCTCTTTCCACCTTTGTCATACCTGAGAAATGGAAAATGGCCAAGGTGGTCCCGCTACTAAAGCCTGGGAAACCAGCTAACATAGGCGAGTGGTATCGTCCGATATCTCTCCTATCGCCAGTGGCAAAGACGCTTGAAGCCATTTTGCTCCCTTATTTCCAAGCAAATTTGCAGCTAGCCCCTCATCAGCATGGCTTCAGAAAACTCCATAGCACTACCACCGCGCTAAATGCCATTAGCACCCAGATAAATTGCGGTTTAAATCAATACCCCCACCATAGAACAGTACTCGTAGCGCTAGACCTATCAAAAGCTTTCGATACGGTCAACCATGGCTCGTTACTGCAGGACCTGGAAGGGTCTACTCTTCCCCCATGTCTTAAAAGGTGGACCGCAAATTATCTGGGTGGTCGGCAGGCATCGGTGCAATTTAGAAACGAAGCATCAAAACCAAGGAGAATTAAACAAGGGGTGCCACAGGGTGGTGTCCTATCCCCACTTTTGTTTAATTTCTACATATCTAAGCTACCTTCACCACCGGAAGGAGTCACAATCGTTTCCTACGCCGATGACTGCACAATAATGGCCACAGGCCCAGGCCCAAAGATCAATGCGCTATGCAATAAAATAAACGGCTACCTCCCTGATCTCTCCAGTTTTTTCGCCTCGCGAAACCTGGCATTATCACAGACTAAATCTTCCGCGACCTTATTTACAACATGCACGCCTCAAATGTCGACCATTTTGAACATCCACGTCGATGGCACTACGCTACCGACTGTCCTACACCCCAAAATCTTGGGTGTGACGTTTGATCAGGGTCTACATTTTGGTGAGCACGCAGCGGCAATTGTTCCGAGAATTCAGAGCCGTAACAAAATCCTCAAATCCCTCGCTGGCAGTACTTGGGGAAAAGATAAAGAAACGCTCATGACTACATATAAAGCAATTAGCCAGTCGTGCTACGCGTCACCCATATGGTCGCCAAGCCTAAAAATCACCCACTGGAAGAAACTACAGGCCTGCCAATATACTGCTCTCAGAATCGCCACGGGTTGTCTTCTTATGTCCCCAGAACACCATCTGCATAATGAGGCGAGAATACTCCCCATCAGGGAGAGAAATGAGATGCTGACCAAACAGTTCCTGTTGAATACCCAGAAACCTGGGCATCCCAACAGACATCTGATTGATGAACCAGCACCGCCTAGGGGCTTAAGGAGTCATTTTCGGTAATTGGTGACGCGCTGAACTTATGTTTACGTGCGCGTCTGTTGGCCCTCCGTCTATTTTTGTCGACCGTAGAATGCATTATGTATTATCGCGCATTTTTTCGCATCCGACAGCACTTTGTCGCCAAAGGCGATGGAAACTTTGTCATTGTGCCTAGACGGATTCGATAGGGACTTTACAGTGGACCAAAGTTTACCTACACCGGCAGAGAGGTTACAACCTCTTAGGTGCTCCTCCCATTTCGCCCGCTTGTGTTCATCCACAAGCAATCTGATGCGCTGGTTTATATGCCTTATTTGGGGGTCGCCGGGATGTTGTTGTTGTAGCGATAAATTTGCTCCCCGAAGGCTTTGGGGAGTGTTATCGATGTGATGGTCCTTTGCCGGATACAGATCCGGTACGCTCCGGTACCACAGCACCATTAAGGTGCTGGCCCGACCATCTCGGAAACGATTTATGTGGCCACATTAAACCCTCAGGCCATCCCCTCCCTCTCCAACCCCAAGTTCCATAAGGAGCTTAGGGTCGCCAGAGCTTCGTCTGCTAGTGAAACAGGATTCGCCGCGGATAGGTGAGATTGACAATTGGAATTGGAGAAGCTATATATTGCGCTGGCAACCTGCAGGGTTGCGCTACACAGCCCCTTGAATCTGGTATTTTAGTCGCCTCTTACGACAGGCATACCTACCGCAGGTATATTCTGACCCCCTAACCCGCTGGGGTGGGTCGCGGGATCGAGCTGTCTTATAAGGTCACGTTCTCTCGCTAAACTTGCGACCTCTGCCGGGAAGTGGGGCCGAATTTCAGGAATTCTACCGGCGGGAATGAAACGAGCCGAGGTGGATTCAATGACCTTGCGGAAACTCGATCGATTGGGTTTTCCATCACGGCTTCTCTCTTGGGTCTCTTCGTACTTGGTAGGTAGAAAGCAAACCGTTGTGTTTAACAATTGTTTGTCTGAATTCATCAATGTATCTTCTGGAGTTCCACAGGGCAGTCACCTTGGTCCAGTGTTGTTTCTGCTCTTCATTAATGACCTCCCAAATGTTTTGAACGACGTCAAACTGGTTATGCCCATTCGCTCACCTGAAGATAGGGCACTTCTTCAATTGGATCTGAATAATCTGGTTGAGTGGTGTGACGTGAACGTCATGTCACTAAATTTACCGAAGTGCAAGTTTATGTGTTTTACGAGGAAATCTTTTAAAACCTATCAGTACATGATAGGCGATTATATCATTAAGCAAGTCACAAACTTTACTGATCTTGGCGTTATAATGGACCCTAAACTGGACTTCAAATTACATATCGAATCGTGTGTGAATAGGGCTAGAGGCACTTTGGCTTTCGTAAAAAGGTGGTCAAAGGAATTCAATGACCCCTATGTCACTAAAACTCTTTTTTTTTATCGTTAGTAAGACCTATATTGGAATATGCTTCCATTATCTGGAACCCGCGTTATCAGGTTCATAGCGACAAATTGGAATCGGTCCAGAAGCAGATTTTCTCTTTGCTTTAAATCATTTGCCCTGGGATCCATCAAGGAACATACCGCCCTATTGCAGCCGGTTAAAACTTTTACAGCTGCCTTCACTACAGAGCCGTAGGGAGATGCTTGGCGTTTGGTAAAACTATTAAGGGGGATGATAAACAGTCCATTTCTGCTTGGCGAGGTGATGTTTAATGTCCCTTTTAGGCCCTCTCGGTATTTCCAACCGCTATATTTAAATACATGTAGATCGAATTTTCAAATGCATGAACCTCTTCGTTGTCTGTGTCAAGATTTCAATAATCACTGCAATAGTATTGATACTTGCGACACACTTTACAGTATAAAAAAATATATACTCACTGCCTTGAACTCATAACTGTTTCAAAATCACATGTTAAACTAAATCGGTTACCTGCTCCAGTTACTTTGGGCGGGTGGCTTGGAATCACGTCCTTTCCAACTTCCCACACATCGCAGCCCTACTCATTGTGTGTTAAATATACATCAGCTGCTCGAAATCACGTCCATTCCGACAGCACTAATAATCAATAGTTACTTTGGGCGGGTGGCTTGGAATCACGTCCTTTCCAACCTCCCACACATAGCAGCCCTTCTATTGTGTGTTAAACATACATCAGCTGCTCGAAATCACGTCCATTCCGACAGCACTGATAATCAATTCCGTTGCTCGGCATCACAGTCCATCCCGACAACTGATTCAATAATATATGTATATACATATTTTATAATATAATTTTGCTCACTATGTATACTTGTTAATTTTACACTGTAATCCGCATTTATGTTCATTCATTAATTCATATTTAGTCTGATTGATTGTAAAATTTGTAGACTAACAAATAAATAAATAAATAAATAAATAAATAAAGCACGCTCCCATTGGCGGGCATCAGTTGGGATAGGGAGGGCAGCAAAACGGTTGTCTTTTTTAAAGTTAATGAAAGTGCGTTTTTCTGCGACGATGAAGTCGACGGGACGCTCAAGCGAAATAAGTATAGGCAGGTGGTCGGATGCCAATGTTACCACCGGCTGCCAGTTGACGCATTTAACGAGTTCTGCGCTCACGATTGAAATATCCGGCGAACTGTGACAGCTTCCTACCATACGTGTGGGGGCGTCTCCGTTTATAGTGCAGAACGTCGTTTCTTCTATTTGATCCGCTAACATCTCACCCCTACTGTGCACCCGCAAGTTTGAATGCCATAGATCGTGATGGGCATTAAAATCGCCTAAGATAATGCCATCGTTTCCAGTGAGTACGCCGCTGATATCAGGGCGGTATCCACTGGGTCAACAGGTGACAGGAGGGATGTAGATGTTGATGATTTCTAAATTTGCATCGCCCGACCGGACAGATAATCCTTGACGTTCTAAGACACTGTCCCTGCGGTCGATGTCGGGATCAAATATATGATATTTCACAGTGTGGTGTATGATAAACGCGAGGCCGCCTCCATTTCCGCTCTCGCGATCCTTTCTGTGGACATTATACCCAGAACAGGTCTGCAATGCAGATCTTGCTGTAAGTTTAGTCTCTTGGGTAATAGTCTAGTTGAGGGGTCGACTGCTAATACGCTACAAAAAATATCGAGAGAGGTGTCAAAAAACGCGTATTAATCTCGAGAACAATAATCCGATGGCGGAAGAGAAAAATTGTATCTCTGTCCGGAGATATTTGCAGTTGAAGTTGCCGATTTTCATGTGGTTGTTGTTGTGTTTGTACCCACAAAAAAAATTGTACATCACCGTGGCGGTAACCACGGTTATACCATACACCCGGACTTGGCATGGCGTAGCCCAGGGTTATTTTTTATAAGCGCGACCGAAGGCCGCCAACGCAGGAAGGTGTTCTGCCCAAAAATACTATGGATCCGACCCCCGTTCGGAGGTACCCGCGGGTCTTTTTTCGGATTTTCGTTAACATCTTTTGAACGCGTTAAAATCTTTATTTTCCGCCTTTGGATTATTAATACTGATGTCAAGACTCGTCGTTTGACAACTCTCTCGATATTTTTGGTAGCGTAATAGCAGTCGACCCCTCAACTAGACTATTACCAGTCTCTTGAATCGCAGCAATGCGGATTTTGTGCCGCTTCATGAAGTCGACTAGCTCCGTGATCTTCCCAGTTAATCCATTAAAGTTTAACTGCAGTCATCGCAGTCTCTGAGACTGGCACAAACACTGATATGTCGTCTTCGCAATTCACTTACAGCGTGTTCTCCACACCTCCCGTGTTTGCTTGCGCCAACACTTGAGTTAAGGCTTTCGGTTTCAGCATATTTTATTAGCTTTTCTATAAAAGATTATCAACTACTGGTAAATATATCCGCAGAACAAAAATAATTACACGAAGAGCTAATTGAAACAAATTGAGCGATAACAACACGTTCCACTGTCGATACACAGCAGGGTTGCATGCAATTAATTTGTCAATTGTCGTCTTCCAGTGAGTTTTACAGCTCCGGCTCACGCTCAATTCTCACGGAGGGGCTCCGGATCATTGAGATTTGAGAAGCAGATGTCGTGAAATTTTTGCACACGTGAAATGTGATAGGCAGATGTCGCCGCTGTTTTTCATTTAGGGGAATATTTTGAATAAGGTGCCACGATTTTCAAACTTTTGTTGATTTGTAGGGTAGATGGGGTCCTAAAAACCACAAAATTATCCGCAGCTCTAGGAAAGTCTTAGTTTATGAAATATAAGCTTTTTAATTTCCAAATTTAGTAAAATTTAAACTTAAGTCGTGCACTTAAAATTCGGGTCGCACATGTCGATAGCGGTATCAAAAGACGCGTATTTGCGTCAAGATTCAGAATCCGAAAGCAGAAACTATATTTCTTATCTCGTTTAAAAGTTATTCGCGGAAAACACGTCGGTACTATTGTCGCTTTTTTCGTTGTTGCAATTAAACAAACGAAAACAAATGAAGGTGGTGAATAGTGTTGCCAGCTCCGCAACAATATCTTTTTATCTTGGTAGAACATTATAAGGTGGTGGCACGTCGACATAAATGCAAACAAACATACACTATCAATGTATTTTGTTTTGTAATTCTCTGAATAATTTGAAATTAATGTATTTAATTGGAACAAGTGCAGAATACATACATTTGTCAAAAAAAAATAAAAAATCGTCCTTTATAGAGATTTTTATGCTGATTCCAACGGTAATTCTGCGTAGAACACCTTCCTGCATAGGCGGCCTTCGGCCGCGCTTATAAAAAATAACCCTGCGCTACGCCATGCCAAGTCCGGGTGTGTGGTATAGCCGTGGCTACCGTCACGGTGATGTCCTTCTGCGTAGTACACCCTTCTGCGCACCACCCCAAATAATATTAGACTACAAATTATTAAGTGTTTTACAAAAGAGTTTCCTAGAGCTGCGGATGATAATTTTGTGATTTTTAGGAACCCCTCTACCCCTACAAATCAACAAAAGTTTGAAAATCATGGCACCTTATATAAAATCCAACCCTTCATTTAACTCATACGGCGAAAGGCAAAGCAGCGAAATCTATTTTTGAAAAGGTAGGTTTATCAAAGGCAGCGTTGCCAAACTAAAAAGAAGTAATTAACAAATTATCTGGCTCATAAATTGAACCATTTATCTGGCTCTAATCGTTGTTGTTGCATTTAAATGCAAAATTATTTATCTGGCTCAGGATTTTGCCACCGGATGATGGCTAATGATAAATTCACAATGGTCCCTTCCAGCAAAGCAGGCGCGGATCTACGGAGACCAATAGGGGAAATTTCCCCTTCCCCCAAAAGGTCGAGAAATTTTATTTTTCAAATACTTTACAGAACAAAAATGAAATATCCAAAGAAAACAAATATTCAAATTTTCAATACTTAAACACCCTTATCGCGAAGTTCACGCGGAAAAGTTTTCGCCTTCACTTCTTTTGTTCGGGTGAACTTTTTCCGCCTATCGGCAATTTCGGGCGAACAAAAGTTCACTTCGAAACAGCTGATGCTCTATTGCGAACTGGCAGTGAACAAATAATTTACTTACAAGTGTGTAAATTTTGTAACCAAGCATATATTTCCTTTTTAGGGAACAACAAAAATATAAATAAAAATTAATAAAATAATGTTTAGTATTGCACTTAGATTGGTATTGATTGAGCGCGAGGCAAATATATATGTGAAAGCGATTCGGAGGCAATTAAGGGACAGTTCTAACCCTTTGGAGCTAAATGATTCACTGTAAGCTAAAAATTACTATTTTCAGCACTTTTGAATAACAAGTTAATTTTTTTCAATTTCTCGCCAATATTACAGGCTAAACAAGCTGGCATTCTAATATTTGCTAGTTATTCTTACCAACTCCTTGCCACCATTGAAGCAAAAATTTGGAGTTCCACCAATTGTAAAGTTGGGTAAATGTCTTCGTTTTTTTCGCATAGGGAAAAATCGTGGGAAAGGACCATGTAGTGGGTCTTAGGTAATCTTGTTTCAGTGAGGTGATCAATATTTTGGAACCGTTGCTCCACAATGGATAACTTGGCCGACTGATACGTTGTCATAAAAAATAGAATTTACACACTTAGCAATACAGGAATTTCACTTTTTTCCACTCAGCTTCCGATTGTGCATTATTTATTGATTTATTTCTAATAATAGAAGTACATAAAATTATAAGAGTATCAAATTTCAAAACAAAAAATTAATTACATTTTTTTCTCCTCTCGTTCGCCTGTAAAATATAAGTGAACAAATTTTGGTTTCCCCGCTGTTCATTTCGCCCGAACAAAGAGTTGCCGATAAGGTAAAATCTTTTTCGAACATGAAAAATTGTTTCGCCCCCTCTGCGATAGGGTGAACAAAAACTGTGAATATTTTCGGGTGAAAATAAAACTCGCGATAAGGGTGAAAGTATTTGAAAAATTAAAATTTTGTATGGAAAATTTTCAAGTCCAAGGTGTGGAAATGAAAATATCTAACATCAATACTGCGGGCCATTTGTTTCTCAACGGAATATTATAGAGAGTAAAATTTTGCGTATGTGGTTTTCCTTGTGCGCAAAAATGTGCTCCAGAACAATTTTTTGCACGGTTTTGGCAACAATTTTAAAAATAAAAATTTATTTCACAAAAATAAAAAATGTGCTCTTAAAGAGTTTTTAATTACAAGCAAATTGGTGTTTGAATTGTCGGTAAAAGTCTAGTTGAGGGATCGACTGCTAATACGCTACCAAAAATATGGAGAGGTGTCAAAAGGCGCGTATTGACCAACAACAATAATCAGAAGGCGGAAAAAAAAAAATTGAATCTCTGCCGGGAGATATTTGCAGTTGAAGTTGGCTATTTTCATGTGGTTGTTGTACCCTCAAAAAAATTGTAAACATAAGTGTTTTGCGCGGATATAGTTTTGGTCTCCAAACCGGTGTTGTAACCTACCCAGGGTAATTTTTATAAGCGCGGCCGAAGGCCGCCAATGCAGAAAGGTGTTCTGCGCAAAAATACTATGGATACCACCCCCGGTTTCGGAGGGACCCGTGGGTCATTTTTCGGTTTTTGTTTAATATCTTTTGAACGAGTTAAAATTTTTCTTTTCCGCCTTTTATTAATACTGAGGTCAATACGCGTCGTTTGACACCTCTCTCAATATTTTTGGTAGCGTATTACCAATCGACCCCTCAACTAGACTTTTACCGAACTATCAAAATCGGTTGAGCCTATCGGCTGCTATTCAACGTTAAAAGAAAAAGGACAAAGAAAATTCAAATGGCGAAAATTAAGGATACAGTATTTTTTCGAAAAATCGAAGACGAGCATTTGTTTGTATAATCGATAGCTATCGAATAATATCTTTGTTGCTCAAAAATAAATTATGACGTTTTTCGGTGATCACTTTCAGAAATTTTCACTCTGTCTTTAAACATAACATTTATTTACATTGTTATTATTACGATGTTTTATTAATATTATATACAGCCCAATTCTAAACGAAAATTCCGTGCGTTTTTTGCCTTCTCCCATTCCTCGTATTCTAAATAAAAATTACTTGTGAGTTTTTTCACTTCTCCCTTTCCTCCTATTCTGAACAATGTTCGAAAAATCGGTTATGGGAGAAAAGTAGGTATTATGAATGTGAGGGAGAGGGAGATTTCTCTGCCATTTTTTAGGAGTTTTTTCACTAGTTAAATTAAAGGGAATGCATCAAAATAGTAAAGGAAATTGGTTATTTTAAGAAAGAACACTTATTTGTGCAAATTTGTGCTAAAATATGTATTTACATTCTACCACAATATTATCACTGTTAATACAACAACAACAACAACAACAACAATATTCTTTATTTTAAGTCGAAAAGTATATCATAAGCAACGGAAGAGATCTTCGCATATTTGATGCAGCCATCCAGAAATTGGGCAAGGATTTTTTAAGAAGGCTTAAATAGATTTTGGCATATGGTGAAAGGGGAACTCAACTCGACTTGGCCGCCAGAAAAATTGCTTTGCAGAATGAATGCAGGCAAATCCGGCGGATTTGTGTTATCCCGCCGGTCTTCTTCTTATGCTCCTCTGTTGATGTTGCTGTGACACCAATTCATTACTCATTTCAGTGAATACCACATGAAATGCAATAATGTGCATTGTTTATACCTTATTTCTTAATTTCAAACAAATTGGCAACAATAATTAAACTTTAAAATTTTTTAAACAAAATAAGAAATGCGCAACGAAATTTCAATTCACAAAACGGCTCACTTCGAAAATTCGAAATTCCTATTCCCCAATTATTCTTCTCCATAGGGGAAAAGAATTGGAGGAATTTTTCCGCGGGAATAAATAAATCCGAGAGAACAAAATTCCGCGAGAATATTTAGAATTGGTCTGATAAGTATGAAATGTACACACCCAGTGATGACAAAAGTACCCAATAAAAAATACAAAAATTATTTAAAAACAAAATACATACATACTTTCGAAAACACTTTGAAATCGAAAGCTTACATTTTGGTATTATTAAGCGCTGTACGCAGATCAAAAGCAAACATTCAAGAAAACTTTAGCATTTTTCTTGAGGATGAAAATTGCAGTGCCCAAAATTTTGGCATTTCACGATGCATGGCAATTTATACATGAATACCGCTTTTATAAAAATAAAACAAAATTAATGAAACTCTTTGATACCATTTAAACCCCCACGGCCAAGCTCACGAGCCGCCACTGCAGCAAACACAGCTGTTGATCAATCGTTAAGCAATTACACCATTGTGAATACATTGTGAATTCACAATGAATTACACTCTGAACGCGCCGTCATTTTTCTTGAAAATTTTTGAATAATCATTTTGCCCGGCCGTTGGCTCAACTCGTCATTCATAAAACCAAAATTTCTATCTCTGAACACGAAACAATAAATCTTTCGTTCGCTGAAAGCGATAAGCTGATAGAGCGTTATTGAACCGAACTTTGAACTAGGTCGTTTTTGAAGTTTGCGGAGGTATGGTGTTTTTAAACCGACAGCCGAGTAATATATGTGACCCGGTCTATGAAAAGGTGGCTTATGACTCAAAAAAACAGCTGTTTCTCGCAATTTCTTTTTCGAGTCATAAGCCACCTTTTCAAAGACTGGGTCACATATATGCTTACTTCACAAAAATAAACCTGTATGTATGTATGTATTTAATAAAGCATATTATAAAAAAATTAATTCACAAGCATATTAGAAATTTTTGTTATATACCAAAAAAGTTTTAGTTTAGTTTGCAATGTTTGCTATTTGTAGCAATTTGGTTTGTGTATACTCTATTTCAATTTTCAACGATAAAAAAAACAAGCGAAAATTCACCATACGCAATACTCTCGCATGGTACGAGCGACTTAATCAGTATTTACATGAAATCATCATAATCCTCTGCATAATCGTTGCCATATTTTTGATACACATCGATATCCTAAAAATGGTGCAAAGTGTTAGAAAGTAACAGTATATTATAAATTAATTAATTTTTGTTACATCAGTTTCAGTACGTAATGTGACTTTAGGTTTCCCTTTGCTTCCTGGCTTTTTCGCGTTTTGTTTTTCCATTTTGAGCTTTTCTGTATGCAAACTTTCCACATTAATTTTCACTTTCTTGATGTCCGCCGCAGATACTGAAAAATTATATATTTATTATACATAAGTGTTTTGAATTAGTGAGTACACCTAGTTTCAGATATTTATAGATACATTCAAGGCGAATCCATACCAGGTGGTGGCTGAATTCGCCTTGGATACATTAGAGCGTATCGATAAAAAAAGTTTGCGCTACAGCCGCCAATATAGGGGTTTCGTTTATTTTATTTATTTATTATTTCTTAATTGTTGGCACTGTCGGAATGCAAATCGATTCCGATCAGAATATAGACTAGCCTATCAGATGGAAGCCTGGCACCAACCAATCTTAGGGAGTTTGAAAATGACCCGTTTTCAATCCTGCTGTCCTCCCAGCTTAAGATTATCAATTTTATATGATAGATTTGTTTGTTTGTAGGAAAGGTGGATCATGTTGTTGTTGTTGTTGTTGTAGCGATGAGGTTGCTCCCCGAAGGCTTTGGGGAGTGTTATCGATGTGATTTTCCTTTGCCGTATACAGATCCGGTACGCTCCGGTAACACAGCTCCATTAAGGTGCTAGCCCGACCATTTCAGGAACGATTTATATGGCCAGATTAAACCTTCAGGCCATCCCTCCCTCCCCACCCCGGAATTCGCCGCTCAAAGTTGAGGTTAACAATTGGGTTTGGAGAAGCTATATAATGCGCTGGCAACCTGAAAAGGATGCGCTACACAACCCCTTGAATCTGGGATTTTAGTCGCCTCTTACGACAGTCATACCTACCGCGGGTATATTCTAACCCCCTAACCCGCTGGGGGAAAGGTGGGTCATCATATTAGCTTTTACATGGCATAAACTATAATTAACTCGGAATGCAAGTCAGCGCAGTAAATCGGCTTAAAAGGTTGAATTCCAACTAAAAGATTGGTTATTAAGCTAAAACTTGCAATTTCTATGCAAGATATCTGAAAAACAATAAGCAAGAAAACCCTTTACGAAAACTGGAAAAAACTTTTTTCCAATATTGGGTTGTTGTTATATCAGTGCTTCGCGCCATCCTTTAGGTGCGACCGATCAAAAATTGTCATCAATATCCTCTAACGGGGGTCCAAGGAAACTTGCAGTATCAACAGGGGTGGACCATAATGAGAGGGGTGTTAGAGGCGTTGGTTCTACATTACAATTAAAGAGATGGTTGCTGTCATGTGGGGACACATTGCAAGCGGGGCATACATTTTATATGTCGGGGTTGATTCTGGATAGGTAAGAGTTTAACCTGTTACAGTATCCAGATCGAAGTTGAGCTAGAGTGACTCGCGTTTCCTGGAGAGTATGCGTTCCTCTTCCGCTAGTTTTGGATACTGTTCTTTGAGTACTGTATTCACTGGGCAATTCCTGGCATAAAGGTCCGACGCCTGTTTGTTGTGGGTACTTTATCGCTTTAAATCCTTTGGAATATCTGCCGCTTAAAATTTCTTGTATATAAGAAATAAGGAGATACGCCATGCTGACGCCTTTTTTTCAGTTTTTGACACATTACATACAAAAATATACTGAAAGGCGGCCACCGTGCTGTGATGGTAGCGTGCCCCGCCTACCACACCGTATGCCCTGGGTTCACACCCCGGGCAAAGCAACATTAAATTTTTAGAAACAAGGTTTTTCAATTAGATAAAAAAATTTTCTAAGCGAGGTCGCCCCTCGGCAGTGTTTGGCAAACGCTCCGATTGTATTTCTGCCTTGAAAAGCTCTCAGTGAAAACTCATCTGCCTTCCAGATGCCGTTCGGAGTCGGCATAAAACATGTAGGTGCCGTCCAGCCAATTTGTAGGGAAAAATCAAGAGGAGCACGACACAAATTGGAAGAGAAGCTCGGCTTAAAATCTCTTCGGAGGATATCGCGCCTTACATTTATTTTATTTATACTGAAAGGGTCCAATTTCGAACTTGAAAACGAATATCTTTGTTTTGGAGACTTTCGAAAAAAGGAGGAAACAAATTTTTTTGCTTATGGATCAAACCTAAAAAAATTGGTTTAGTCCAATGCTCAGTCGAATGCTGTGCAGTGTAATATACTCATATGTTGAAGAGGACTTGGCTTGATACGACCATTGTGCCAATATTAATTCAATTATCATTTTTTTAATACTTACAATTCACGCATATACTTCGTACTAGATCTTCGACGAATTGTGGAAAATGTGTTGACTCTTTGTATTGTGACAATTTCCAACTAAGTGTCGCACCAAACTCTTTGAATTCCTCTTTTGTTTGTGGATTGAACGCTTCTAAACCGCTACTTATATTTGATACACCAAATGTGTCAAGTGCACTTTTGAGGTCAGATTCTTCTTGTATTTTTTTCAAACGTAGTTTTTCGGCTAATTTTTCTTCAGGCGTTAACTTGGCTAAACGTTTTTCTTCCTCTTCTTCTGCTAAGCGCTATAAATATTGAAATAAAAATTCATTTAATTGCAAGATAAACATTTTTTTATTTTACTTTATTAAAGATTTTGTATTTCTATACGACAGCATGACTCACTTAATACACGTCTAAAAATATCGAGAGAGATGTCAAAAGACGCGTTTTAGTGCCAGGGTCGCGAATCCGAAAACGGAAAGCAAAAACTTTTAGTCGTTCAAAAAATATTTACGAAAAACCGGAAAATTAACCCGGGTCTCTCCGAAACCGGGAGTGTGATCCAGATATGTAGATAGATAAATAATTAATTGCGCATCGCACTGCGACCATTGGTCTATTGTGCCCTCAGTTCCTTCACAGCTCCTCATCCAAGCCGACATCTCTGATGAACCCTAGCAGTTCACCTGACTTGAGGGATTTGATGTGAGAATGCTCTGGCCATGGTGAGCCCATAAACTTAGCCCTACGTCTTGAGATTGCGTCACACTCCAGGAGTACATGGTCCGCCGTCTCCGCTGATCGATCACGCAACCAATATGTGTTGTTCGATAATATACCCATGTTAGTTAGTTATTTTATTTATTACAGTCTTTAGACTATGAGATCACATTTATACATTATTTTGCATAATTAATTTTGAGTTATAAAATGTATTTCTTTTTTACGTAATAGGTACTCCTTTACAATATTCGTATAATAGCCTCTTGAACTCTTTCATATTTTTACAATCTTTTAAGTCCCTAGGAAGTTCATTGTATTCTCTTAATCCCTCAAAATATATACTCTTTTTATCAAATTCGGATTTTACAATTGGCAAGTGGAAATTATTTTTGTTTCTTGTGTTATAGTTATGGACATCGTTGTTGTATTTTACACCATCATTTAGATAATTTGGTAGGTTTTCTAATTTCATGTTGTGTATGAATTTCAAAGTATAATATAACACAAGTTGTTTTACACTAAGCCAGTTCAAGCTGTTTAGTAGCTCTTGTATGGGAGTATCAAAACGCTTCTTTAAAATAAATCGCATCACCGTATTTTGTTTTTTCTGCAACGTATTATTGAATCAGCTATTGTAAATATAATCGTTGGGCAAAATGAGGTGCAACAATAGACTTATAAACCATTGTTTTATAGTATCGGCTTACGTGCTTGCACGTCCGTATCATAAAACCTATCTTCTGTGAAACTTTCCCCTCTACAAATTTAAGATGCTCATCAAACTTTAATCTTTCGTCTATTATAACTCCTAAGTATTTTATTTGGTTTATTCTTTCTAATGGGATATTTGCTATTTATAGGGTTACATTGTCAACTCCTGAGTGTATTTTACTCATAACCATCCATTTTTTTTTCTCAATATTAATTTTGAGCTTGTTTTGACATAGCCATTTATATACAGATTCTATATCCGCTTGTGCGTGTGACTGTTCAGTCTACAGTGTCCTGTAAGAATAGCTGTTAGGATTCTTAGGTTATCTTTCGAGAGGCCTATTAATGCCCTATATCGAGTTGTGTTGTAACCCCCTAACAGTAACTTAGATTGTCTCAGGCCTGGCATATTGCGCCAGTGTTCTTCCCTCTCTTCTACAAATAGATGCCACCTAATTTCCTGCGGGCCTACTGGCAGGAACTGCTCGGGACCAATGGGTCGTGTTGTTGTTGTTGTTGTTGTTGTAACGATAAGGTTGCTCCCCGAAGGCTTTGGGGAGTGTTATCGATGTGATGGTCCTTTGCCGGATACAAATCCAGTACGCTCCGGTACCATAGCACCATTAAGGTGCTAGCCCGACCATCTCGGGAACGATTTATGTGGCCACATTAAACCTTCAGGCCATTCCCTCCCTCCCACCCCCAAGTTCCATGAGGAGCTTGGGGTCGCCAGAGCCTCGTCTGTTAGTGAAACGGGATTCGCCGCGGATAGGTGAGGTTGACAATTGGGTTTGGAGAAGCTATATATTGCGCTGGCAACCTGAAGGGTTGTGCTACACAGCCCCTTGAATCTGGTATTTCAGTCGCCTCTTACGACAGGCATACCTACCGCGTGTATATTCTGATCCCCTGACCCGCTGGGGTAATTCGTGTCGTTGCTGCCTCTCTGGCCAGGCTGTCCGCCTGCTCATTTCCCTCAACTCCTCTGTGGCCAGGAACACAGGCCAACAGTAGTTCGTTGCGTGCTCCTAGTTGATTAGCTTTTCAACGCAGTCAAGGACCAGTGCTGATTTTATTTCAAACGCCGAGATCGCCTTGAGGGCGGCCTGACTGTCACTGAGTATGGCGATTGTTTCATTGGAGTATCCGCGCTGAAGGTTCAGGTCAGCGTACTGGCTTATGGCGAATATTTCCGCTTCCAGATCAAATCCCCTCTGGCGGCTTCGAGCCATCGGTATACCATACTATTCTGTGTAGCGGCTGAATGCTCTCAATTCTGCTTTCCTTCCATGTACCCTTGTCTCCCAATTCTACTTTATACTTTTTATCAAAAACTATCTGCCTGATGATATCATCCCTCCCTAGTTGAGAGATTGGGATGTTGTTGTTGTTGTTGTAGCAGTGAATTAATTTGTTGAGAGATTGGGATCTTCTCCTCTTCAATTCCTCCATGCTTCGGGACGATATGACCTTGCCTTTGCCCGAGCCCTCCTTTGCGATATTCAGGAGGGTTCGCTTGGCTGCTCTATCGATATATGCAGCGGGGTTAGATCGAGGATAGCTTCCAGCGCTGTTGTTGGGCATGCGCGCATAACACCCGTGATGCACACACATGCCAATCGCCGAAATTTTGACAGTGCAACATATCCGTCAGCAAATCCTTGGCATCTTATGCCACTTTTCGATAGCTTTTGCAGGAGTTCATCCACTACTAGGCTCCACAGGTGACAGTACACCTCCTTGGGGGCACCCCCTCGTGGTATTGACCTTAACTGCGCTGTTGCCTACATGTGCTTCAGCGATTTTTGTACGGAGTAGATTGTCAATCCATCTCTGGATCGGCATTTGAATTCCTCTTCTCTGCAGTGCTATATTTACGCTTTCGTGAGATGTGTTATCAAAGGCACCCTCGATATCAAGGAAAGCGCAAAGCACTGTTTCCTCTGCTTCGAATGGCCTCTGTATTTCAGATGTTAGTTGGTACAGAGCTGTGTCCGTGGACTACCCGCTCTATAGGCGTGCTGGCTATGATGTAGGGGCCAGCTCTTGAGGGCGTTCGATCTGATTTCTTGGTCTATTATCTATTCCATTGCATTCAAGACAAAGGAGGTTAGACTTATTGGTCTGAAGGGCTTTGCTTGTGAGTAGTCCTTTTTACCTACTTTTGGTATGAATTCCACTTTTGCTCTTCTCCACATCATGGGTATGTATCCCAGTGCCAGGCTACCTCTCATGATCCTGGCGAGATGTGGGATAATCTGTGTCCCTTGCTGCATTAGCGCCGGGTAGACCATCCACTCCCGGAGTCTTGTATTTCTCAAAGGATTCCACTGCCCATCTGTGTCTTGCCTCACAGAAGAGGGAGTTGGCTAATTGCCAGTCTGATGGGGTTGGTCTCACTCTGGGGAATACAGGTTCCGGTGCTTGTGGGTATAGGTACCTTCTGGGAACTTAATTGCTAGGTTAATCTCTCTCTGCTCTTTGGTTAGGGCCTTGTGCAGCCTTTCCGCTGCAGGTGTACTGGAAATTCCCTCGCATAAATTCCTAAAACTTTCCCTTTTTGCTGTCCTTATCTCTTTATTGTACTTTGTTAGATTTTGGGTGTATTCCTCCCAGTTGCCGGTTCTCCATGCGCGTTAAAATTTCCTGACTTTTCAACCTAGTAATGTCAGATCATGCGACCACCAAGGGGTTGTCTTCTTACCCTTAACCAAGAAGACTTGGCAACTGGAGATGTAGGCATCTATCATTATCTGATTTGCCCTATCCACTCTGCTCGATACAATTAGTGCTTCTGCCCTTATTCTTGAGGCTATCTACGTTAGCCTCTATAATTCTGCTGCCCAATCTGTTTTCCTGTGATTTCTCTTAGGGTTGGCTTGCCCCGCTACAGCACCCAGCTCGAATCTTATGATCCTGTGGCCCGAAAGGGATGGTTCTTCTGAGACCCTCCATTTCGAGATCATATTCTCAGTTAGGTTGTTGCCAAGCGTTATATCGAAGACTTCTGCCCTGGCTCTTGTAACAAACATCGGTTTACTCCCGACGTTGTATATATTCAAATCATTACTGGCTATATATTCTAGCAAACACTCACCGTTTGGTTGGTATCACTGCTGCCCCACTCCGTGTTGTGGGAGTTAGCATCGCTTCCAATAATTAGCGGAAGTTTGGCTATTCTGCAGTGCGAAACTAGTTTCTGCACATTATCTGGAGGGACCGTGTTGTCGTCCCCCGGGAAGTAGGCTGCGGCTAGCACAATGCTGGAGTCATTTCCATTCACCTAAACATAGACTTGTACCGCCACCAGATCTCGACTTAAAAACTCTGTAATGCAAATATAGTTAATATCTGCTTTAAGCATTACACATGCTCTAGATCTCTGCTGAGAGAGATCCCAAATTACTTTATTTTTACTCACATTTAGGTCCCTCACCTGTCCCTTGTAGGCCCAAGGTTTTTGAATGAGGGCGATGCCCAGATCATCCGAGGCGAACCTACTCGCCAGTACGGGCGAAGCTGTAATGGCGTGATGGAGGTTGATCTGGGCTACTTGAATGCTTGTGCCGGTCATTTTGACCCGGCCGGCCTCGTCGGATCGTCGTCATCCGACAGCCGGGTCCCACTTTCGTTCCGTCCGCCCAGTGCCAGCTCCTGGAGGTCAAAGCCCTCGATGAGTTCTTGCATGGTGGGGATTTCTACTTCATCCCTTGGCTGCGCGTTTGACTCGCTATTACTTGCTGCGGTGGGAAGTGTTGTGGCCTCAGGAGCTCTGATGGTGTCGGTGCTCGCGACCGACATGTCACCGTCCAACATCTCGTCTTTGTCGGCGCCCTCTGCCTCCGCCTTGTCTTCCTGCCGCTCACTATTCTCACTTGGATCAAGCCATACCTAAAGTGCAGCTTGAAACCATTCCTACGTGTGAGCTGGTAGGATTCTTCGTCTATGCCCACGGCGAGACGTAGGCCAGTTTCCTCCGCGCTACAATTGATAACGCGCCATCTCTGCGTCTTGAGGCCCTTGTTGTTGTTGTTGTAGCAATGCTCGCCCCACCTAATAGCCGCGACCGATCACAAATTGTCATCAATATCCTCTAACGGGAGTCCAAGGAAACTTGCCGTTCCAACAGGGGTGGACCATAAGGAAAGGGGTGTTAGAGGCGTTGGTTCCACATTACAATTAAAGAGATGGTTGGTGTCATGTGGGGACACATTGCAAGCAGGGCATACATTTTGTATGTCGGGGTTGATTCTGGATAGGTACGAGTTTAACCTGTTACAGTATCCAGAACGAAGTTGAGCAAAAGTGACACGCGTTTCCCTGGGGAGTATGCGTTCCTCTTCTGCGAGTTCTGGATATTTTTCTTCAAGTACTGGATTCACCGGGCAATTCCCGACATAAAGGTCCGACGCCCGTCTATGGAGTTCACCAAGGACCTGCTTGTGTTTTTCCGCTTCATACGGCTGGGCTCTCAGGTGCCGTATTTCCTCAAAATGCTTACGGAGATGACTCCTTAGGCCCCTAGGCGGTGCTGGTTCGTCAATCAGATGTCTGTTGGGATGCCCAGGTTTCTGGGTATTCAACAGAAACTGTTTGGTCAGCATCTCATTTCTCTCCCTGATGGGGAGTATTCTCGCCTCATTATGCAGATGGTGTTCTGGGGACATAAGAAGACAGCCCGTGGCGATTCTGAGAGCAGTATTTTGGCAGGCCTGTAGTTTCTTCCAGTGGGTAGTTTTTAGGCTTGGCGACCATATGGGTGACGCGTAGCACGTAATCGGCTGGCTAATTGCTTTGTATTTGGTCAAGAGCGTTTCTTTATCTTTTCCCCAGGTACTGCCAGCAAGGGATTTGAGGATTTTATTACGGCTCTGAATTCTTGGAACAATTGCGGTTGCGTGCGCACCAAAATGTAGATCCTGATCAAACGTCACACCCAAGATTTTGGGGTGTAGGACAGTCGGTAGCATAGTGCCATCGACGTGGATGTTCAATATGGTCGACATTTGGGGCGTCCATGTTGTAAATAAGGTCGCGGGAGATTTAGTCGGTGACAATGCCAGGTTTCGCGAGGCGAAAAAACTGGAGAGATCAGGGAGATAGCCGTTTATTTTATTGCATAGCTCATCGATCTTTGGGCCTGGGCCTGTGGCCATTATTGTGCAGTCATCGGCGTAGGAAACGATTGTGACTCCTTCCGGTGGTGAAGGTAGCTTAGATATGTAGAAATTAAACAAAAGCGGGGATAGGACACCACCCTGTGGCACCCCTTGTTTAAATCTCCTTTGTTTTGATGTTTCGTTTCTGAATTGCACCGATGCCTGCCGACCACCCAGATAATTTGCGGTCCACCTTTTAAGACATGGGGGAAGGGTGGACCCTTCCAGGTCTTGCATAGCTCATCGATCCATGGTTGACCGTATCAAAAGCTTTTGATAGGTCTAACGCTACGAGTACTGTTCTATGGTGGGGATATTGATTCAAACCGCAATTTATCTGGGTGCTAATGACATTTAGCGCGGAGGTAGTGCTATGGAGTTTTCTGAAGCCATGCTGATGAGGGGCTAGCTGCAAATGTGCTTGGAAATAAGGGAGCAAAATGGCTTCAAGCGTCTTTGCCACTGGCGATAGGAGAGATATCGGACGATATGACTCACCTACGTTAGCTGGTTTCCCAGGCTTTAGTAGCGGGACCACCTTGGCCATTTTCCATTTCTCGGGTATGACAAAGGTGGAAAGAGACAGGTTGAAGACATGCGCTAAATATTTGAAACCCTTTTTCCCTAGGTTTTTAAGCATCGGCATGGCTATGCCGTCTGGGCCCACTGCTTTGGATGGTTTAGCGCGACCAATGGCGTCCTCAACCTCTCTAGCGGTGATGGTAATTGGTGACGCGCTGAGTTTGTGTTTATGTGCATGTCTATTGGCTCTCCGTCTATCTTTGTCGACCGTAGGATGCATTATATATTGTCGGCAGAAAGCGCTCGCGCATTTTTTCGCATCCGACAGCACCTTATCGCCAAAGGCGATGGAAACTTTGTCTTTGTGCTTAGTCGGATTCGATAGGGACTTTACGGTGGACCAAAGTTTACCTACACCGGTAGAGAGGTTACAACCTCTTAGGTGCTCTTCCCATTTCGCCCGCTTGTGTTCGTCCACAAGCAATCTGATGCGTTGGTTTATATCCCTTATTTGGGGGTCGCCTGGATCAAGCTGTCTTATAAGGTCGCGTTCCCTCGCTAAGCTCGCGGCCTCCGCCGGGAAGTGGGGCCGGATTTCGGGAATTCTCCCGGCGGGAATGAAATGTGCCGAGGCGGATTCAATGACCTTACGGAAGGCACGCTCCCCTTGGCGGGCATCAGTCGGGATAGGGAGGGCAGCAAAGCTGCTGTCTGTTGCAGATTTA
Source organism: Eurosta solidaginis (assembly GCF_040869045.1). Taxonomy (NCBI): domain Eukaryota; kingdom Metazoa; phylum Arthropoda; class Insecta; order Diptera; family Tephritidae; genus Eurosta; species Eurosta solidaginis. The sequence continues at coordinate 200,536,906 of NC_090321.1, read as the reverse complement.
TATTCTTCCCACTTTCCTTTTTTGAAGTTTATGAAAGTGCGTTCTTTGGTGACGATGAAGTCGGCGGTACGCTCGAACGAAATAAGTATGGGCAGGTGGTCGGATGCCAATGTTACCATCGGCTGCCAGTTGACGCAGTTTACGAGTTCTGCGCTCACGATTGAGATATCTGGCGAGCTATGACAGCTTCCTACCATACGTGTGGGGGCGTCTCCGTTTATTGTGCAGAACGTCGTTTCGTCTATTTGATCCGCCAACATCTCACCCCTACTGTCCGCCCGCAAGTTTGAATGCCATAGGTCGTGATGGGCATTGAAATCGCCTAAGATAATGCGATTGTTGCCAGTGAGTAAGGCCTCGATATTAGGGCGGTATCCACTGGGGCAACAGGTGGCAGGAGGGATGTAGATGTTGATGATTTCTAGATTTGCATCGCCTGACCGGACAGATAGGCCTTGACGTTCTAAGACATTGTCACTGCGGTCGATGCCAGGATCAAATATATGATATTGCACAGAGTGGTGTATAATAAACGCGAGGCCGCCTCCATTTCCGCTCTCGCGGTCTTTCCTGTGGACATTATAACCAGAGCAGGTCTGCAATGCAGATCTTGCTGTGAGTTTAGTCTCTTGAATCGCAGCAATGCGGATGTTGTGCCGCTTCATGAAATCGACTATCTCCGTAATCTTCCCAGTTAGTCCATTACAGTTGAACTGCAGAATTCTGAAGTGCATGAGGGGTGACGCCGCCACTCAGGGGTAAGTGAGGGGTGACTACGCCTAGGTTGTGGAAGGCCAGGACGCAATTGCTGTTGTGACCTTGGGACTGGGCGCCCTTGGGCAAGCATTGGGGTACCCGGATGATTTGGGTTTGCGACCTGGCAACATGGCGCGATGAAACCCGTCGGGGGGTTGCCGTCGCGGAGACCAGAACATCTAGGAAAGTGGCACCACCCAAGGCAGGAGCTGCATTGAGCGGATGTCGCAAACCTATATATTCTGTGCTGGCAGACGGTGCAAACGGAGGCAGGGACTAAGAGTCTGTTTCCCTGACCTGCACGATTGCTGCCAGAAAAGAGGGGGGGGGAGAAGAAGACGGGGGCAGGGGCTGATGCTCAGCATTGCTACCAGCTCTACTACGAAGGTAGTAGTTATGAGTGGTATCAGCTGTTTGAGTTGTTGGCGCCGTGGGGCGCGAGCAGCAGCGGGTACTTGTTGTGGCTTGCTGAGCAGCGAAGCTGCTGGAAGGTAGTGGGGATACGCTTAGGCGTAGACTACGGGACGCCCTTGGGCGTGAGCAGCAAGGAGCCACAAAAGATTTATAAAAGTTACGTGGACGTCGGGTTTTGGGATCAAGCCCAGAACAACCTGTCCGATGCAACCATCCCTTGCACGAGACACACTGAACAGAGTATGACCGTCCTAAAAAGATTCTTTTCTGGCAAATGCAGCAAAACCATTTCTCAGGACCGGGGTCAGGAGACGGACCGGATTGGGTTCGATACCTTCCCGGAGTAAGAGAATATGTAGCAGTCCTGTTGCAAGGAGCTGCTGGGAGGATGACAATTTGTGGGAGGGACGAAACAAATTAAATGGGGTCACACTGAAATGACAGTCCTTGGTCGGGAAAAATCCCGAGTCGCTCCGGTACATAGAACCGACTGCCTTGGGAAGCGCCCTCGTTTTGGTTTGCGAGGAGCCGGATCGCATATTCTTTAGGGCGTTCCGAACTTCTGGGGAGGAACATGGTCACATTGCGCGTTGGTGGTATGTCATCCCCACGCCTCGTGCACAATGTTGGCCCGGTCCACCCCTCAAGTGTTGGTATCACTTCTAAAAGCCACTTTGCAGTTTTCTCGTCCTCGCAGTCTACGAGCAGGAGCCCTGCTCGGAAGTACACCCCGCAAAAGACTAGGGTATGCCCACACCCCCTGAACACTCCATCCATTATTCGCTCTAGGAGGTTTGTCAGGTCCTCTTGACTTAGGGCACCCGCTGGGTAGTTCCCTGGCAGCACAGCTATTCGAATACCCCTGAGGGCTTCCGAATATCTCTGCTGCCTTGGTGCTGCCTCAGCGTAATTCCCAGTCGCCCTGGCCAAGTTCTCCCTGCCCAAAGGTGCAGTGTTCTGGGGAGCATAGGCCCGTGGGTGTGATCCATAGTATTTTTGCGCAGAATACCTTTCTGCGTTGGCGGTCTTCGGCAGCGTCTAAAAAAAAAATGGGGTGGGATCAAAATTAAAGCCGTTCAATATCCCTTTGTTAACAAAATGTTTTTCTGTGTACACCAACATTACAACAGCCACATGAAAAGTTACAATTTCTTTTGCAATTATCTCGTCACACAAGAAACAATTTTTATTTCCGTTTTCGGATTCGCGAATCTTAGTCCGTCCAAAAAGTGTCTTTTGACACTCATGCTATCGTATAGAATTACCAAAGATTCCAGCATGTTCGTAACAAAAGAGCATCATACTTTCGATCTCAGTGGTTTGACTTTCGACTTTCAAACCAAATGATTCTATGATTCTAAAGCGAAAGTTCTGGCTGAGCCCCTAATATCGAAACTAGGATATTTCATTATTCAATTTACCTCTTGTTCCGTCAACTTTGCTTTCAAAGCTTTGTTTGGTTTAGTTTTTGTTGGCACTGTTGCTTTTGACTCGGACTTCTCTTCATCCTTCTTTTCTTCTTCGTCTTCCCAACTTTCCTGTGGACAATAGGTATATAAATTTTTTCATTACTTGAAGTATATAATATAAACATTTTGACTCATATATGTTTATCTAATATATAAAATTCTTCTGTCACGGTTTTAGAGGCTGAACTCCTCCAAAACGGCTGAACCGATTCTCATGAAATTTTGTGAGCATATTGGGTAGGTCTGAGAATCGACCAACGTCTACCTTTTTTTTCGCTACGTGTCTAGGGTCTTGAGATCAAAACGTGGACCCGGGTACCCCTAGAATGTGTGTATACATTAATGGATATCAAATGAAAGCTGTTGATGAGTGCTATAGTACAGGATAATTTTCATAGAACTGGGAGGCTAGGGTCTCGAGATATAGCCCAAAACGTGGACCCGGGTACCCCTAGAATGTGCTTATACAATATGGATGTCAAATGAAAGCTGTTGATGAGTGCTATAGTACAGGATAATTTTCATATAACTGGGAGGATAGGGTTTCGAGATATAGCCCAAAACGTGGACCCGGGTATCCCTAGAATGTGCTTATACAATATGGATACCAAATGAAAGCTGTTGATGAGTGCTATAGTACAGGATAGTTTTCATACAACTGGGAGGATAGGGTCTCGAGATATAGCCCAAAACGTGGACCCGGGTACCCCTAGAATGTGCTTATACAATATGGATATCAAATGAAAGCTGTTGATGAGTGCTATAGTACAGGATAATTTTCATACAACTGGGAGGCTAGGGTCTCGAGATATAGCCCAAAACGTGGATCCGGGTACCCCTAGAATGTGCTTATACAATATGGATACCAAATGAAAGCTGTTGATGAGTGCTATAGTACAGGATAATTTTAATACAACTGGGAGGCTAGGGTCTCGAGATATAGCCCAAAACGCGGACCCGGATACACCTAGAATATGTTTTTACATTATGGGTATCAAATTGAAGCTGTTGATGTATGCTTTAGTACAGAGTAAGTTTTACACCGCTGGGTGACTACGGTATCGAGATATAGGCCAAAACATGGACCCGGATACACCTAGAATGTGTTTTTATATTATGGATATCAAATTGAAGTTGTTGATGTATGCTTTAGTACAGAGTAAGATTTACACCGCTGAGTGACTAGGGTCTCGAAATATAGGCCAAAACATGGACCCGGATACCGCTAGAATGTGTGTGTATTATGGATATCAAATGAAAGCTGTTGATGAGAGCTCTGAAGTTCATTGTGATAATCGATTTAGTCGCATCAACCTGGAAAAACTGATAAATATGCATGCGAAGCCGAAATAAAGACATGAATTAATAATACCCACATACTTATTTGCATACGTCCTATTCGATTTGCCTGAAATTTCGTATATAAATTTGCCTATATTAGTATTTACGATGCTTTTTTCCGGGAAGTATAATAGAGACGGACTGGGACTGGGATTAGGACTAGGACTGGGACTGAAACTCGGAATGGGACTGGGACAAAATACATACCACCCTCTGGGACTGGCAATAAGAGATGAAGAAGGAGAAAAACTTGAGAAGAGCAAAGAGAGAAGGATACTGAGAAAGAGATAGAATGAGACGAAGATGAAGATGAAGCGAAAAAGACGGAGGGAGGAGTGAATAAAGAGATTTGGAAAAAGTGTAGAGGGGTAGGGCAGTTAGACGGAAAAAGCTTATTAAAATGTACGCAGATAGGCCAAATTTAGGGCAGAACAACGTCTGCCGGGTCTGCTAGTATATATATAGAATTCTAAAATCAAATTCAGTTTGGTATCAAAATGTAGAAAAAGGTGTTCAGCTAATAAACTGGTTTTGTTTTTATCACAGACTTCAAAGCATAACAACTGACCACGTGGACGTTGAATATAAAATGCCAATGTAAGTAAGCGACGTGAAGCACATAATAAAGCAAATAGAAAGAGAAGGAATTGAATTTTACTTGAAATCGGTATAAAGACTGAACTAAAAAAAATTATTATAGAATTAATAATTAGAACTTCTAAATTTACACGCTAAACTCTTATCAATAAATTTATATCCCATCATGTAAATTTGCCAACTGCTCGACTGTGAATGTAACATACCTTTACATCGTCATCGTCGTCTTCGCCTTGCCATTTATTCACATCGCTTGCGATTTTAGGACGTATAACCACCTCTTCGTCAGCTGCTGACTCTACGATAAAAGCAATTAGTTATTACATTATTGATAGGTGAATATACGGCTATATCGTGAAATATGTAAATGATTTGCTTACATAATTATTTAAATTTTTCTTTTGTGCATTTATGAAAACCAACTCATGTTGCTGGCTAAATTTGTGCTGCAGTCAAAAGACATATATATCAAAGACTATATGCTGGCAATAGCTTTACATGTGGTGGCAGTGCCAATGACAAATTGCTTCAGCATATCATGGTCGGAAAGCCCTAGATAAATCGACACATTCCAGTAAAATATGCACTTACCCCAATTATCGGACATCCTTGCGGTTCAATCTTTTACTTATGTCGAATTTTAGCTATACCCGTTTTACAATTTATTTTCGTCCGTACGGAAATTGTAATTTTTTTCAATATTTTTCCCTGTTTGGTCGAGAATTAAAAGCAAAAATTTGACAAGTCAAAATTGTGACGAATGTGTGCATGTTTCGGCTAAAATACAATGACACCATAGACGTGCTGTCGTAAATAAAAGCGCTGTCAAAAATAAAAGCTCTTTAATAAGCTGGAGTCATTGGTGCCGTATGTCGTATCGCTGTATCCGTATCCCTAACGTAATCAGCTGTTTATCGTTACGACGGTTAACCAAAACCCAATTGGTTGGCTACGATACGGTTACGACTTTAGCGGCACCAATAATCGATTGCATTGATTCTCATAACGTTGGTCGAATCAGCTGTTAAAAGGTTACCGATACGGTTACCGATAAAGCACCAATGTCTCCAGCTATAGGTGTTTTTTTCGAACGTTATATTACAAATGTTTTAGCGGCTGAATTCTGTAATTCAATCTCATTCATGTCTCGGTAACATTTTACAAGACAGTGCACCACCTAGCGTTTCGAGGGGTTGATAAGCGCAATACACAGATGTATATTGGAACGATTTTCCGTCATCCCTTACTAAATTTGGTTTCAACCTGTTTTGGCGTTGTGCCATCATCAGTATCGATTTCGTTCTTTACAAAGCTTTATAGCATCAAAGCTTTCGCAACCCAATTGTCAACCTCACCTACGCCGGGGGAATTCTGTTAAAAATATGAATGTAGGTATCATACACACATTTAGTATGCGGGGCTAGGGGGTGGGGAGGGAGGGATAGCCTAGAAGGTTTAATGTGGTCATATAAATCGTTTCCGAGATGGTCAGGCTAGTACCTTAATGGTGCTTTGTTGCCGGAACGTACCGGATCTATATCCGGCAAAGGACCTTCAACATCGATAACACTTCCTAAATCCAACAACAACGTACACCAACTAATTTTTAGAATCCGAAAGAGAAAATTAAAAATTGTATTCAGCTCTCTTTTGTTAGTATTAAAATTCATTTTAAGCCTAAATACATAATAATAATAATAAAAATTTGGAACAAATGCAGTATACGGACAATGTTGATATAAAAAAAACGAAAAATTGAGATCGATAGGTATTAATAAAAGAAACATAACGGTATATTTTTTTTGTTGGGCAAACAACAACAACAAAAGTTATTAAAGGTCAAAGTTCATAATAAGCTTTTTTTTAATCTAAATTACTTCTAAAGTATTGAACCGATTTTCAAACTTTTGACGTCGTTGGACATGTATTTCCAATACCTTTCATTTGATGTATATCTTAAGTATATAACATTGAAGGTTCGAAACGAGCTCAAGGCCAGAACAATAAATAATATAAATTTTCTACTTACTATTCCAAAAACAAAATACAATTTTTCAAATTTAGAAAAATTTAAAAAATAACAATAATTATCATTAGAAAAAAATTATTGTTCTGGCCTTGAGCTCGATTTGAACCTTGAATGATTTATCAATAGGCCGATAAAAACAAAAACAATTGTTAATAAACCATGAGCACTTGGGAATGTCAAACAAAATAATTGACAATAAACAAAAATCCAGCATTATCAGTGATTTGCACCAGATGGCGCAACACTGAATAAATATAGTTGGTAAAAAGGAATAGAAGTAGCAAATTTGCCAGTCAAACAAACCACCGCTGTATAGCTAAATGGTTAGCGCAGCATGCCTAAAGCGTACTGATAATGAAGGCTTAGCACCCTTCGAAATGGATCTATCTGCGCAGCTATGGCAGGTTGTCTGAAAAATTTTCTACTGACTATTCCAAAAACAAAATACAATTTTTCAAATTTAGAAAAATTAAAAAAATAACAATAATTATCATTAGAAAAAAATTATTGTTCTGGCTTTGAGCTCGATTCGAACCTTGAATGATTTATCAATAGGCCGATAAAAACAAAAACAATTGTTAAGTATATAACTGCAAAGAATTTCCTGAAATAATATAATTTTTTAAAAAACATATCAAAATTTTTAAAAACTTAATTTTTTTAAATTTAATTGCTGTATTAAATATATGAAAATATAGTTTGGTAGATGGGAAATAATTTAAGCTTTCATTTAAAATTATATATAATATCCTTGGTCCCATCAATGCAATACCAACTGTCCTGTTCCTGGTATACCAAAACTTAATTTTGGACAAATTAACAGTAATTCTGCGCAGAGCATCGGGTATTTGTTTCCTTTATGTGCAGAACACCTTTCCGAGTTGGCGGCCTTCGGCCGCGCTTATTTAAGTAACCCTGGGCTACGCCATGCCAAGTCCGGGTGGTTGCCTGAACCGTGGCAACATGCCACGGTACGTACTCTTTTGCGCGTTTTTAGGTACAGCCTAATAAAATTACAACAACCATGTTTTGAAAATGGAGATAAGGCCATACTGGCTTTATTTCAATATACATACACATACATACATATGCATAAATAAATATGCTTAATTTACTTAGTAAATATAGCACTTTTAAACATCGAATTATTTAACTATTTTACGGGATAGGAATACAAACAGCATATCAAATGAAAGGTAATTTTACTACCTATACAATGAAAAAAAAATTTGAAAATCGGTTCGATACTTAAAGAGCAATTTAGATTTAAAAAAATGCTTCATATGAACTTTGACCCTTAATAACTCCTGTTATTGTCATTTTCCCACAAACAAAATTGTGTAGTTATACTTACCTTGAACATGTCTATCAATCATCATACTTCATTTTTTGATTTTGGAATTGTCCGTATACTGCACTTAAGCCGCCCAGGCCACCAACGCAGATATTCTGTGCAAAAAAATTGCTAATCGAGTCCCATATTTCGAACTCTCTTGGAGTCATTTTAAATATCTTTCGACAGAAATAAAATGTTTAATCGGATTCTAAAAATGGAAGTCGAAACGCGTCTTTTGATACCACCTTTGACAATTTTTATAAAAATTAGATGGTGCACCGTCTTGTCAAACGTTAAAGAAGTCAGTAAATTTGAAATTTTCCGTCCGTAGAGACAATTTATGGGACTTGAGATAATCGGTACTTATTAAGCGAAAGTCATAAAAAACTCATCATTTGAACAAAATTCACCAAAATTACCCATACATTGAGCAAATAATATAACACAGCCCTAATCCCAAGGTATTCAATGTGCCCTTACTACCCCGAGATTCAATAGAGGAACTGAAAAGGAACGACCTTGGTCTACCGCGACTTTCAAAAGGAACAAACAGACTTTCTTTTCATATTGGCTTTCTCCGTAAATAAATGTAGAACGAACGACGTGAAAAAAATTATATCCGCAAAAACTTACGTTTGTTGTTTAAAGTAAATTCGCAAACCGTGGCAAATTAATACATTTTGGGAAAAACAATACCTAAAAATAATAAAACGTAATGCGTGTAACAGATTTCAATTAAAATTCCTATTGCAAATTTAGCCTATTGACAGCTTTTGCGTATAAGCGTAAATGACGCAGTGGACCATTGTAAATTTTACCAAGTAGCGCAACTAACAGCTGATCGGTGAAAATTCGCACATTCACACGCACAGTTCTCGACTCAGTTTCAAAAAAAACTAGATTATTTAATTCTAATTTTAAAGTGAGATAATCCTTATAAACTTATGTATACAGAATATATATGGCGTTTTTGTTGTTATTAAAACAATAGTTTTATTTATATTAAAGCTTTTATAATTTTTTTTTTTAACTTTGAAAGAACTCCGAACACCATTCCTTCATTATATGACATTCGACTGCCTAGTCCACTGCCTTCCACTCTATTCGCAACATAACCTCTACTTAAGCTGCCAAACTATATAGTAAACAATGCAGTGGACGCTAATTGCCAACTGATTGTCAAGGCGACAGTGATGCCTGGTTCCATAAATTCTATATGGGTTAAGGGCGAATTAATGGTGACTTATAACCATAAAGCCATAACCAGATAGAACAGCTGATCGAACCTACCTTCAGGAAATCAATGTAATCAAGTTAGCGTTATGGTATGGCACCATTAAACGATTACATTGATTCCCATAAGGTTGGTCGAATCAGCTGTTATAAAGTTACCGATACGGTTACCGACAAAGCACCAATGTCTCCAGCTTAAAAAATTAAAAAGAGTTTAATTTAACTTTTGGAATCCATTAATAATAAGAGACTGTTGTAGGTTTAAACAATTAATATTGTTTTCTTTTTCAATATTGTTTTTTTTTTTTCAATACGGAACATACTCAAATTGTGAAAAGAGTGAGAAATAGAAGAATTACGTTTTCGGGCCTTAGCAAGTGACCAGCATTAACAACATTGGTTTAGCTTCACCACCAGCTGTGTGCGGTTGCCAGTTCTGTAGTAAAATAGTGAAATTCTTCGAAATTCAATGTGATTTTTTATTTTAACAAATATATTTTGATGCACATTAAACATTTTGAAAAACACTAAACTAATAATTGCGTAGTAGCAAAAGTCAAATACAAATTAAAAAAAGAGAAATACCAAACAAACCAAGTTTGGAAGTGTAATGACATTGAGAAGATTTGGAACGCAGGTTATATTAAAAGTATTGAATAATTTCCAGTTCGCTTGGCATTTAATAGGAGTCCTTGAAGTGTATATATTTTCGTTACTGCAAGATCTATTTCATCAAATACCGGCAATGGATGGCGACGGTGCTGAGCAGCATGATAACAACGAACAACTGCAACAGGCCGAGCCTATGGATGAAGATGCCGAAGTAATGGGCCTGGGCTATGACGATGACGTAGATGTGGAAAATGTGGAAGAGGAGGAGGATGCTAATGATTCGGATGATATGTCAAGTGATGATTCCGATTATATTGTAGACATGGATAGTGATGACGACTCATTAGAAAGCGATCAAGCTGCTGGTTATAGAGGAGATTATTCAACTAATTCTGAGAGTGACAGTGATATGGATAAAAAATATTCACGAAGCTATTGGGTTACGGATCCAAGGCAACGTGTGCGTCACATATCTGCATATACTTTCAAGCCACATCGTTTGTTGAAATGCAATTATAAAAAATTTTGTCCACCGAGAGATTACCCATTCGAGCGTAGCGGACATCGCGTAGCTGCAACAGAATCAAATCTTTATATGTTGGGCGGCTATAATCCAAGAAATAGTGGCGCGATAACACAAAGTCCCGGCATGCTATTTCAAGAATTATGGCGCTATAATTTTAGTACAAAACGTTGGGTACAATTGTACAATCCTACAGTGAGTCGTAGTATGCCAAGAGAACTAGCATCGAATGCGCTTATCATTAGCAATAATTTATTAATTGTAAGTACATATAACAATAGTTCAATAGCTTTAAACCTTTTTGTTACAGTGCGTGTTTAAATGGGGTTAAATGAGATGCTAACCAAACAGTCCCTGTTGAATACCCAGAAACCTGGGCATCCCAACAGACATCTGATTGATGAGCCAACACCGCCTAGGGGCTTAAAAGTCATCTCCGTAAGCATTATGAGGAAATACGGCACCTGAGAATTCAGCCGTATGAAGCAAAAAACACAAGCAGGTCCTCAGTGAACTCCACAAACAGGCGTCGGACCTTTGTGCCAGGAATTGCCCGGTGAATCCAGTACTCAAAGAACAGTTACCAAAACTTGCGGAAGAGGAACGCATATTCCCCAGTGAAACGCGAGTCACTCTAGCTCAACTTTGTTCTGGATACTGTAACAGGCTAAACTCTTACCTATCCAGAATCAACCCCGACATACAAAATGTATGCCCCGCTTGCAATGTGTCCCCACATGACACCAACCACCTCTTTAATTGTAATGTGGAACCAACGCTTCTAAAACCCCTCTCATTATGGTCCACCCCTGTTGAAACAGCAATTTTCCTTGGACTCCCGTTAGAGAATATTGATGACAATTTGTGATCGGTCGCACCTATTAGGTGGGTCGAAGCACTGCTACAACAACAACAGTGCGTGTTTAAACGCCAGTTAAAGTTGACTTGGCGGAGCGAGCACGACGTAAATTGGAAAAGAAGCTCGACCTAAAATCTCTTCGGAGTTTATCGTGCCTTACATTTATTTCTTTTTTTATATTAAAGTTTACTTGAACTTAACCCTACTACTTCGGCCGCTTGTAATCATAGACTGAGAGATGTATGCGATTAAAAAAAAATGTTACTATTTTTTTGACTAATATAAACCGAATAAATAAAAAAAATTCTTATATGCATGTAGTCATATGGTGGTACCGGTCATCCATTTGGTGAAGCTTGCACAAATCAATGCTATGTGTTTCAAACACAAGGCGAAAATCCACAAATTATGCGTATTGAGGCTACTGGAGATGCACCCACACCACAATATGGTCCAGGCATTGTTCTACATAATCATTACTTGTATGCAATCGGTGGGACGACAGGTTATGAATACTCATGTGATGTACATCGTTTGAATTTACGTACACGTGTATGGGAATGTGTATATATGTGTCGTCCTGATATACGTGATGATCCACAGGGACGTTATAGGCATGAAGTTGTTTATGATGGGAATCATATTTATGTATTGGGTGGTGGAACTCCGAATTTGGTTTATGACTTACAACATGTACCAGCATATAATATAAAGGCGAATCGTTGGGATTATATTGATACGTTACCCGATCGAAGCGTACAAACAAATGCGATAACATTACGGCAAAATTTAGGATATCCAAAACCACGAAAATGCTTTTCCTGCGTACAGCATACGAATACGAATGGTGAGGTTGAAGCGTTCATTACAGGTGGCTTGCAGGTTAGATAAAATATTAAATTAAATAAAAATAAAGAATTTCTCTGATTTTTCATATGTTGCATTTACAGAATGAGGAAATATATTTCTCAGATATATGGAAAATTAACTTTTCTACTAGACAATGGACACAAATAAAAACAGCAACTTTGCCAAAAGCATTATATTTTCATGCTGCAGCGCATAATCAAAATGGTTGCATGTATATATTTGGTGGCATTGAATATGATGGAAAGATGCGCCGTTGTAATGATTTGTATAAAATGTGGATGACCATACCGAAACTGAGCGAAATATGCTGGGAGGCTGTGTTACATTATAGGCCAAATTTGAAATTTCATGGTCACTCACAGTTATTAAAAATGGGCATACCTTTAAAATTTGCGCAACGATTGTGGCATTCATCGAGAACTAAATGATTGCGTATGAATTAAAGAGAAGTAGAGTGATAGTCTTTAACGAAAGTTTTGTTGCTTACCCCAGATCATTGACGACTTAGTATAAGAACGAATCGAAATTAAATAAATAATACCGTTAAGCGGAATAAGAAGGAAAATGTATTGAAAATTCAAATAATGTATGATATTATTATATGTTTATTGGAACAATTTTTGTCTACATACAAACGGGATGATTAACTATAACTATATATATAAACGCTTTAATACGTCAAAAAACCAAATAAAATAAAGCGAATCAGAAATATGTATATTAGTTGGTATGGTAATGTGCTATATACGAATGTTGCTGTAAGTTTGGTTGCTAAAAATGTATATTAGGTTAATTTCAATTTTTTTAATTAAGGCAAATAAAATATTTTTCGATTTAACCAACACTTAAAAAAAATTTAAGATAGCTATCATTTGATTTTTGCTAGCACAGTTATATAAATACATATCTGCATTCATATAACAGACATACTATAGATAAATTGATTAGTATAATTTATATACTATACTCATTACTATATTATATATTAATTGTTAAATTAAGTTATGTCTTTATCACTACAAAAGCAACAACCCGACGGTGCGTTCAGAAACATTTGATCTACAGTTGTGTTTGATGAAGCTCCCATTGTTTCATAAGCAAAAAAGTATTTTCCCCGTTCATCGAAGTTTGACTATAATTTCGAAAGCCAATATCTATGTTGGACACACCCGGTTAAAGTTAAAATAAAATAGGTTGTAACTAAATTTAGAAACCATTTTTTTGCGACTTATTTGCTTGCGCCATTTGAGTAAAATGTGGAAGTCCACACATAATACAATGATGAATTTTTTGATTCATGGCTAATATCCTACATACTTCCAAGGTATGAGACATTTGTGAACGCATAGATTAATCATTGTGGACTTATGGTTTATTAGCTCATGTTTCAATAATATAAGAAAAATTTGCTGCGCATTAACGACAACAGAGAAAGAAAAAGAAATCTACGGCATCCGTTTCTATGTATCGGAGTAATTTGGTATTTATCTGCCGATTTCCTGGTGGCTGTCCTTTGAGTGTAACCCTATTAAAAAAAAAAGAAGTGTGTTAGACCTAGTTAATATGTGTTAACCTGGTCTTGGAAACGGCCTTATTCAGAACGTTAGATCTTCTTAACATATAACGAGATGATCTTCATTTTCGTACTTAACTCCCAATTGTTAAGTAAATAACTAGATTTTCCATATAAATTTTTATCTTGGATAATCGGTAATTAGGAAAAAATTTCAGATATGTCTATTTTTTTTTAAGAATATACAGCACCTCTAGGGTGTAATCTAATGGGATGCACGTAATAAAAGAGAAAGGTGAAAAGTTGACAGATAATACAAATCCTAAGAATGGAAATATGTACACGCGTAGATTATCTATTGTAGATTATTGCATGCGTAAACGTGGTTTTACCGGTAACATCCCCTAATCTACAATAAACCCTAGTTGAACTATAGGCGTTCACATATGTCCCATCTCTAGGAACTAGATTACTAGCTATAAAATTTTCACGTTTCTCTTTTATTTCGTGCTTCTTTTTATAGGACGCTCCAATGAGCCATCCAGCTCTGAAGTGGAAGTCTCTAACTGTGAAAAACTGAAAACATTAGCTGTGTTTTTTTACATCTATAGACGTTTACCCTTAAACTTTATATGGACTGCTAAGCGTCAAACTTTATCTACTCTTCTGAAATTGCTGCGCATAAAATTAGTACTACTAAATTTTAATACGCATTATACCTAGATGTTACTGAAATATGTGTATGTTTCAACTCTACACTAATTCTATGTATCACCTCTTCAAATGGTGCGTGTCCACTATTCATCGCAACTGATTCAGCTATATGTTAGACATTATAGCCACCAGAGGTTTGTGTCTCCGATTTAGTGTGTCTGTGCTGTAGCTAGTTGTTTAACCACTGCCGCTAGATGGGTCTCCTAAGTGTTATCTAAGCGAAGATAAGCGTTTTTTTCCGACTAGCACTGTAAAATAATTTTTGCCAAATTGTTGTGCTGGGATGAATTGCCTAATAAATACAAATACAAATACAAACGTAAACGCTTGTAAAAAAACGCAGCTATTTTGGATTAGACGATAAATACAATAAGAGCCGTCACTCATTATTTTTTTGGCATTTACTCGATATATACTGAGGTAGCCGCTACTTTTTTTTTGGGCGAGATGTTTATAAATGTCTTCTATACATTTACGTGGGGTATTTGTGTTTATTTTTCGACTGTATTTAATTAATTTATTTAATTCTCTTTCCAAAAATTACAGTTGCACAAGGGGCCTACACGGCTTGGATAAATGCGAGACATTTAAAAATCCCTCTCAGAAAACATTCGGCATCAATTTTTTCAATTTCCAGCGAGATACTCGTCACAAAATAACGAGTGGCGGCTCTTATTGTATTTATCCTCTTTGGTACCATTGGAACACGAGGTGTGATCCATTTACCATCATCCGGTGGCAAAATCCTGAGCCAGATAAATAATTTTGCATGTTGTTAGGGTCTGCTGCTACGGTCCACTTGGGAGCGTGTTCGCGCGAGCACACCTAGTGATGGGGCGAAAGTTGCGATAAAAAGTATCGGAAAACAAGGAAAAAACAGACCGGCCATCACTAGAGGAAAAATTGGAAATGAGTTTCCGGAAAAAAGTGTGATTGGCTGCAGCTAAAATTGAGGCGGCCTGGCGATATATATATAAAAAAAAGGGATCGTGTAACATCGGTTGACACAACTTCAATAGCAAGGCGCCAACTGCTTTATTAACATTATCGCTACGTCAACTGCACATCCCCACTTATTTGTATTTGTATTTATTAGGCAATTCATCCCAGCACAACAATTTGGCAAAAATTATTTTACAGTGCTAGTCGGTAAAAGGCATAAAATAAGAACAATTTAAACTTGAAACTTAAAGCTAATGACTATGGCTAAGAAAAGGTTACAATAAATAATATATTTAATAAATAGTAAATAAATAAAATAAACAAATGATAGAGTACATTTGCTTAGAAGAAATCAGTATTTTAATTGTCTAGGTTATTATAGAAACTTGTTAATTCTTTATTGAAGAGCAGAGCATTGCTTATAAGCCTAAGTCTAGAAGGGAGCGAGTTCCAAAGACGTATGGAAGTAATGAAGAACTGGCGATCAGATATTAGCATACGATATTTAACGAATCGCCAAACACCCTAGCCGGCTGTGCACGTATTCAACGAGCATTGTGGAAGAACCAAAAGACTGCGACGAGGATTTGCAGGCCCAACTACTAGAAGAACAAACAAGTGGGAATAAACCTTATCACGGTGGTGTCGTGTTGACACAAGCGCAACGTATATAATATTGTAACGAATTTACTTGCAAATCCTCTTATTTGCAATCCTCTGCTAAGTTCGAATCACTAAACTGTTGAATAAATAACTCCAATTTGTAATAATGCAAAATGGCCTTTATTAAAGTACTTCACAATACACTCAACTGTGCAACGAATAGCTTGCTTAATAACCACACTGATTGATAGCTCAATGAAACTCTACTATTCAAAATAATACTGCTATTGCTCGCTAGATATCGTCTTAATCGCAACTGCTTGACAACTCAAATCAAACTGAATTTCTTCTTACTCGCCTGCACCGCTTTTATAGTTTATGCTGCATACTTCTAGGCTCTTCGATTTCCAGAAGTTACTAGTTGTTTCGGCTACAAAATCGCCAGCCACAACTACGTGCACAAATTATTGCCCTCTCTTGTGACCACTGAGATAAGATATATGCATGTGTTTGTGCATTGCCACTTCGCTGCTCGTATACGTACATATGTGTAGACGCAATTATTTATTCGTTTATGTAAACACATACAGATTGAATTATTGATGTGAATGTTTGTAGTTTACAGTCTCTCGCGCGCACATAGCCGTATAAGTAAATGCACCTGTGTGTGACATCTCTCTGGGCTGCCTTATATATGTGTATACTTGATTTGATTATTAACGTAAATACTGCTTGGCATGGCCTTAGCATCGCCTTAGTGATGGGATAACTTAGGGGTGGTAATATCCGTGACACTGCCCTCCACCTAAGTCTGATCGTCCCGATCAGACAAATATCTCGATCTAAACGTTGCCAGCCTTTCCAAATGGACCACTTTCATTTTGGTTCGTGGTTTACCGATGGTTTGTATGCGGTACACTACATCGTTGATCCGTTTTACAACTTTGTATGGGCCTTCCCAATTACACTGCAATTTCGGGGACAAACCTTTTTTACGTTGTGGGTTGTATAACAGCACCAAATCTCCTTCCTGAAAACCTTCTGAATTAATTGCTTTATCGTATCTGGCTTTCATCTTGTCACTCATAATCTTTGTTCGTTGCCTTATCAGATCATGTATTTCTCTTAGCTCTTCTTCCAAATCACTAGTGGATTTCCTGACATTTCTCTCCGCATTGGCATCTATCCCAAACTTCAAATCAGCTGGCAGTCTAAGGTCATTGCCAAAAATTACTTTTGCAGGGGTTTGGCCCGTTGTCTCATGCACTGCTGATCGGTAAGCCATCAAGAATAATGGTATGCGGGTATCCCATTCTTTATGGTACTTGTCTACTACTTTCCTTAAGTGCTCCTCCAATGTTCTATTGAATCGTTCTACCATACCATCGGATTGAGGATGCAATGCAGTTGTCCGTGTTTTTCGAATGCCCAATGACTTACACATTTCCTGGAACACAGCTGATTCGAAATTCCTGCCTTGGTCAGAATGCAACTCTATTGGTACACCATACCTTGCAACCCATTCGTTTTTAACCACTTCTGCTACTGTTTCTGCTTCATGGTTTGGGATTGGGTATACCTCTGGCCATTTACTGAAATAATCCATAACCACCAGTACGTATTTGTTTCCGCGGTTACTAGTAGGAAATGGACCTGCGACATCCATTGCGATCCTTTCAAATGGCGCACCTGAGTTATATTGCTTCATCTGGCCATGACTTCGTGTTCTGGGCCCTTTCGCTCTGCTGCAAACCTCGCAGTTCGCAATCCACTCAGTGACCGACTGACGGCAACCAACCCAATAGAATCTCTGTTTAATCTTCTCGAGCGTCTTCGTGATTCCAAGATGACCTCCGCTTGGACCATTATGCAGCTCGCTGAGCACGTCAGGAATCCTCTTTCTGGGAACAACTATCAGTTTATTCTTGTATTTACCATCCTCACTCTCCCATACTCGATGAAGGCAACCGGATATCAATTCTAAACTGTTCCACTGTGCCCAATATGACTTCGCAATGGGACTCTCTGCTGACATCTCTTCTCTGTTTGGTCTTTCATTTCGTTCGAGCCCTTGCATAACACGCGACAGATCTGCATCTTCTAGCTGGCACTTTCTTAGCTGTTCCTTGTCCCATTCATCTGTACATGTTATATTCATTAGCCGGACATCTATAATGTCTTCTTTAGCCTCGGCTTTTGAACAGTGCTTGCATTCCAAACTACATGGTCTTCGCGACATTGCATCAGCATTTCCATGGGTACTACCTTTTCGATGCTCAATGGAAAAGTCGTAGCTTTGTAGTCGCTCGATCCACCGTGCCAATTGTCCTTCCGGATTACGGAACTGCAGAAGCCATTTCAACGCTGCGTGATCTGTCCTGACACGGAATCGCTGGCCGTAGAGGTATTTGTGAAAATGTTTAATGCAGTCTACCAATGCCAACAGCTCTCTCCGCGTAACACAGTAGTTCCTCTCTGGTTTTCCAATCGAACGGCTGTAATATGCAACTACCTTCTCCTGTCCATCGACCAGTTGTGATAAAATGCCTCCTATAGCATATCCACTCGCATCTGTATCCAGAATAAATGTTGCTCCTGGAATCGGATATGCTAACATTGGGGCAGTGCACAAACGCTCCTTCAATGTTTGGAAAGCCACTTCTTGCTCCTTCTTCCATTCAAAAGCTTTGTTTTTTCTTGTAAGCTCATGGAGGCTATGGGCTACGCTGGAAAAATGTGGTACAAATCGGCGGTAATATGTGCACAGCCCAAGAAAACTTCTCAATTCATGTAGGTTCTGTGGTCTTGGCCAATCCTTTACAGCCTCTATTTTTTCGTTCGCAGTGCAGATGCCCTCTGTCGTTACCTTGTGACCCAAATAATTGACTTCCTTTTTAAACAGCGCACACTTTTTGGGACTTAACTTCAGACCAGCGCCAGCTATTCTCTGGAAAACTTCCTCCAAGTTCTTAAGATGTTCATCAAAACTCTTGCCCAATACGATGATGTCGTCCAGGTACACCAAGCATGTTTTCCAATGTAGTCCTTTCAGTACCTGGTCCATGAGTCTCTCAAAAGTAGCTGGTGCATTACAAAGTCCAAAAGGCATCACTGTAAATTGCCAAAGACCATCACCGACACTGAAGGCTGTTTTCTCTTTATCTTCCTCCTTCACCTCAACTTGCCAGTAACCGCTTTTCAAGTCCAGTGTGGAAAACCATTTCGTACCAGATAGCGAGTCCAGAGTGTCGTCAATTCTTGGCAACGGGTAGCTATCCTTTTTCGTAACGTCATTCAACTTCCGGTAGTCCACGCAAAACCTCATTTTTCCATCCTTCTTCTTCACAAGTACTACCGGTGAGCTCCATGGACTAGCTGATGGTTCGATGACGCCGCTGTCACTCATTTCTTGTATGATTTGACTCACAACTTCCCGCTTCGCTAGTGGAACACTACGTGGAGCTTGACGGATCGGCCTCGCATCTCCAGTGTCAATTTGATGTTTCACAACATTGGTGCGGCCTGGTTTGGAACCATCCTGGTCAAATATGTTCGCGTATTTTATGAGCAGTTGTTTTGCCTTACTCTGATAGGCTTCCTCTAGCCCATGCGTCCATGCCGTGATATCATTTGAAAGATCAGTATTACTAGATGAAACGTGTTCCTGGAGCTGTTCACAGTTAATAACTACTTCGGCCTCTTGGCATCTTCCCAAAATAGCTCCTTTGGTCAAATTGAATGGTGACTTGAACTCATTTAGTACTCTTACCGGAATACGTCCATCTTGTTTTGTCATAGCCAGGGTTTTTCCTACAAGTATGTTCAGTGCTGATTTATTTGCTGCTTCGACAACCCACAATTTGTTTGTCCCACAATCTCCATCAACCTTTGCCCAGATGACTGCTTCTGATTTTGGTGGTATTTGCTGACTCTCTTCCACCAGCACTCGTTTACTACTGTAGCCTCTCTCGTAGCCGAAATTAAGTGGCACATCCATGTTCTTATATCGCATCGTCTTGCTTTGCATATCGATTTTGATGCCTTGGTTGATTAAGAAGTCCACTCCAATTATGATTTCATCAACAATATCTGCCACTATAAAATTGTGTAGTACCGTGACGTTCCCAATTGCTACTTCATATTCTACTTCTCCAATTACCTGGGTGTCTTCTCCAGTGGCTGTACGCAATATTGCTCCATGCAATGGTCTTATCTTCTTGTTGACTAAATCCGCTCGAATGATGGAATGAGATGCACCCGTATCTACAGTCAGTAAACGTTCCTTTCCATCCACATTTCCTCCGACAGTAAGATTGCTCGACCTTCTTCCAATTTGTGAGATAGAGATTATGGGGCATTCAATTGAGGGAGTCAGCTGTCGCCCCTTGCTGCTGACTCGCTTTAGTTTAACGATTGATTTGTCTTGGAGATTTGCTCATCTCCTTCTGCTCTGCGTTTACGACCACCCACATTGTTGAAACTGTTAGGGTTGGTGTTGCAATAACGCGCAATATGCCCTGGCTTTCCACACTTAAAGCATTTGACTGCATCATTATTCTTCTGCTGCGTACCCTTCAATGCTTCCAAAATTGCGTCTACCCAGTCTGACTTTTCCACTTCCACGCGATGAGCTTTGTACGCTGGCTTACTCAAAAGTGAGGCTGTTTCCTGAGTCAGTGCATGCGATACCGTTTCAGCAAACGTTAGTTTTGGATTCGCATATGTAGCCCGCTTCGTTTCCACATCTCGTATGCCATTTATGAAACTCTGGATTTTTACCCTTTCAGTGTATTCCACGGGTGCGTCTGCATTTGCAAGATGAGCCAATCTTTCAATATCTGAAGCAAACTCCTGCAATGTCTCATTTGCTTTTTGGTAGCGGTTTTGCAACTCAATTTGGAATATCTGTTTCCTATGCTCGCTTCCGTAACGTCTCTCTAAAGCGCTCATCAATGTTTCGTAGTGGTTCCGCTCGTACTCTGGGATGGTCTGTAAGATTTCCGCGGCAGGCCCTTTCAGTGCCACGAACAGAGCTGCAACTTTATCTTCAGCATTCCATTGGTTCACTGCTGCGGTCTTCTCAAACTGTAGCTTAAAGACCTGAAAAGGAACAGAACCGTCAAAGGATGGTGTCTTTACCTTTGGATTACTCGCTGAAACAGCTGGGCGGTTTAGTTGTAACTGCTCCATACGACCTTTTAACGCTTCTATTTCGGCATCAATTTTGTCCTCGAGTTGTAAAATTTTTGCATCCTGTTCTTCCAGTTTCACAAAGAGCTGCGATGATACCTGTTCCGAAATTTGTGCCGACATTGCAGATATACGTGCCTCTTGCGCTTCCAGTTGAGACGCCAAATGTGTCCTCTGTTCTTCCAATTGTGATGTTATACGGGTTTCCTGCGATTCCAGTTGGGATACCATATACGTCTTCTGTTCGTCAAGTTGTGAAGAAATTTGTGTTTCCTGTGCTTCAATCTTCGATGTTATTCGTGTCTCTTGGGATTCCATCTGTGATGACATATACGTTTTCTGTTCTTCTAGTTGAGATGACATATACGTTTTCTGTTCTTCTAGTTGAGATGACATATACGTTTTCTGTTCTTCCATCTTGGATGTTAAACGTGTCTCCTGCGATTCCAGCTGAGATGCCACTGTCGATGTTTGAGCAGTTATTGCAGCCAATATCATGTTCAAGTCTGTGCTCGTAACTGTCTGCGATGTTTCGTTTTTCTCTTCAATTTTTGTTGTTGTTTCGTCCCCATCAGGATAAAAGACAAACTCATCCACATCAATTCCTTGCGATTCCATTACCTCTCGTAGCCGTGCTTGAAGTTCGATCTTATTCCCAGTTGTATTTAATCCCCGGTTTTCCAACTCCTTTTTCAGTTGCTGGATCTTCAATTCACTGAACTTTGCCATGTCCAAGTTGTATTCCCAATCTTCGGAATTTATTCAAAAATTCCTCTTCTGACACCAATTGTAACGAATTTACTTGCAAATCCTCTTATTTGCAATCCTCTGCTAAGTTCGAATCACTAAACTGTTGAATAAATAACTCCAATTTGTAATAATGCAAAATGGCCTTTATTAAATTACTTCACAATACACTCAACTGTGCAACGAATAGCTTGCTTAATAACCACACTGATTGATAGCTCAATGAAACTCTACTATTCAAAATAATACTGCTATTGCTCGCTAGATATCGTCTTAATCGCAACTGCTTGACAACTCAAATCAAACTGAATTTCTTCTTACTCGCCTGCACCGCTTTTATAGTTTATGCTGCATACTTCTAGGCTCTTCGATTTCCAGAAGTTACTAGTTGTTTCGGCTACAAAATCGCCAGCCACAACTACGTGCACAAATTATTGCCCTCTCTTGTGACCACTGAGATAAGATATATGCATGTGTTTGTGCATTGCCACTCCGCTGCTCGTATACGTACATATGTGTAGACGCAATTATTTATTGGTTTATGTAAACACATACAGATTGAATTATTGATGTGAATGTTTGTAGTTTACAGTCTCTCGCGCGCACATAGCCGTATAAGTAAATGCACCTGTGTGTGACATCTCTCTGGGCTGCCTTATATATGTGTATACTTGATTTGATTATTAACGTAAATACTGCTTGGCATGGCCTTAGCATCGCCTTAGTGATGGGATAACTTAGGGGTGGTAATATCCGTGACAATATCTAATGAAGTAGGTCGGCGTTTCACAGCCACACTTAGTGAGGAAAGTGTTAGTGATTCCGATACGGATTCGGACGGCACTGAGCTAAATGTTGATGAGAACCATTGCAATCCGAAGATAAACCCCTTTCTCTACGTTACAAAGTACCCTACCACCTTCGGAAAAGCGTCCGACCACCAATTCCGCCTCCAGAGCCAGCAGTACGCTGCCGCGTAATACAACTAACGTCAAAATGGCCAAGTCAGCCAGATCGTAAAGGCCAGCACGAAGCTTTATTGCCACCAGGTTCATTCGATTACCTCGGACCAGAGCGCAACAACCACCAACAGTACCAACACGGCGAGCCCAAGACCGCGCACCACAACCAACAACAGCGTCGGCTTCACCGGCAAAGTCAACTTCACCAGCGACAATACGCTGGCAGAGACCCATGGTACGTACTCTGTCGGCCATGTATGTAAGTACCAGCAAGGTATAACTTTAGATATAATTAAAAAAAAAAAAAAAAAAAAAAAAAAATGTAAGGAGCGATAACTTCCGAAGAGATCTAAGGCCGAGCATCTCTTCCAATTTGCGTCGTGCTCCTCTTGATTTTTCCCTACAAATTGGCCGGACGGGACCTACATGTTTTATGCCGACTCCGAACGGCATCTGCAAGGCAGATGAGTTTTCACTGAGAGCTTTTCATGGCAGAAATACAATCGGAGCGCTTGCCAGACACTGCCGAGGGGCGACCCCGCTTAGAAAAATTTTCTTCTAATTGAAAAATCTTATTTCTAAAATTTTGATGTTGCTTTGCCCGGGAGTTGAACCCAGGGCATACGGCGTGATAGGCGGAGCACGCTACCATCACACCACGGTGGCCGCCAGATATAATTACCCTACAAAAAATTCTGGTCACGAAACTTACCCACGCTCATGCAAATGTGACTAGGAATATAACCTATGACTGGCGTGGAATGACGAGAGCATTTTTGCAGGGTAGTTAAAGGAACTTCCAAGTGGTACTTAGAGGGTTTTATACAGCCCGGATAAACCATTCGACAAGGATCGATCTTTTTTCGTCAAAATTACGACATTTCTTAAGAATTATCAACATAAAAGATGAAAGGATAGTTTAGGTTGGTAGGTAGGTTGAACTGGCCGGTCCATGAGGACCTCACATAGACTGATTGATTCCGTAGTGTTACCAGAAGTTTGTTTTAACGACCAAACTGAAAAACCCTATCAAAAACCAGGACCTATGTTATAAAATAACTCCGTCCTCTTGGCAAATACTAGAAGCTTCTTAGGACTTAAGACACTTGCTGCTTCTAGATTTGACAGCTGTATCACTCCTAATAGCTGGAGTCTTAGCCTGGCAAGTGCAGGGCACGAGCACAGAACGTGCTCGATCGTTTCTTCCTACAACCCGCTCTTCCTACATCTGCTATCACTGACCAAGCCTAGTTTAAAAGCATGTGACGCCAGAAGGCAGTGTCCAGTTAGAATACCCGTCATGAGTCTACAGTCCTCTCTTTTTAATGATAGGAGCAACTGTGTTAGTCTAAGGTTGTAAGACCTACACATAATCTTCGACACTTTACAGCCCCGCGTTTGAACCCACGCCTTTCCCGCTTGGTCGATCATGTGCACCTCTTGCCTTCGCTTAATCTCGCCCAATCTAATTGGGACATCTACGGAGCAAGCTTCAAGGGATGCGACCTTTTTAGCTAGTTCGTCCGCTTTTTCATTCCCATCTATTCCCATATGCCCTGGGACCCAATATAGATGTATGCTTCTCCCTGTCCCGATTCTCTCCAGAGACTGCTTACACTCTAACACGCATTTAGATGCTGTGCCATGCGAGATTATTGCATTAATTGCTGCTTGACTGTCAATATAAAAGTTAACACGGTTGCAGCTTAAGCTATTCTCTTCCAGGGTTTCTACTGCTTTGGTTACGGCTAATATTTCCGCTTGGAAAACGCTACAGTAATCCGGCAGCCTGTAGGATCTGCTTATTTCCGGATCAGCGCAGTATACCGCAGACCCTACTCTTTCCACTACTTTGGAACCATCGGTGTACACGTGTATCGCCTCGTCCGCCATTTGCGCACCCTTCCGTCAACCGTCCACCTCTATTGTGGCCTTAAGATCTCCCTCGAAGCGCAGATAGGGAATCATGTAGTCTGTTCGTCTTGTGATTGATGACGCTATACTACTATGGCCATATGGTCGGCGCTCAAGCTGCCCCGAAGCACCGAGCCTGGTTGCGGTCGTTAACGCTTTGTTCTTTGCTACCAGGTCTACAGGTGGGATGTGCAAAATGGCATACATTGCAGACGTCGGGGTTGTTTTCAGGGCTCCCGTAATGCTAAGCATCGATAGTCTGCATACCCCCTCTAATCTTTTGAGG
Organism: Eurosta solidaginis; assembly: GCF_040869045.1. Classification (NCBI taxonomy): domain Eukaryota; kingdom Metazoa; phylum Arthropoda; class Insecta; order Diptera; family Tephritidae; genus Eurosta; species Eurosta solidaginis. The sequence goes on along the minus strand of NC_090321.1, from coordinate 200,511,996 downwards.
TATGTTGTTTTTTGTGTGGCTTTCCACCAAACAAGAACTCCATAGTATAGAATAGGGCTTACAATTGCTGTAAAAACCCAATGAGAAAGAGAGGGCGATAGGCACCACGTACACCCCAGCATTCTTTTACATGCATAGAGTGCCGTTGAGGCCTTCTTGACCCTCTCCTCCACGTTGAGCTTCCATGGCAGCTTACTGTCTAGGATGATTCCTAAATATTTTGTGCAAGGTTTCTCCTGTAAGGTCACCCCTCCTAACTTAGGCCTGGTCCAATTTGGGACCTTGTACCTCTTTGTAAACAAGGCCATATCCGTCTTCTCCGCATTGACTTTCAACCCGACATAAGATGCCCAGGTATGAATATCGCGAAGCGCCCGATCCATCAAAGAACTAATCGTTGGAAGGCACTTTCCACTTATGACAATTGCAACGTCATCTGCGTAAGCCGTAAGTTTTACGGGTCCTCATCGAATTGCCTGAGCAGTTGGTTGATGACCAGCGTCCACAGCAGAGGTGATAGCACCCCTCCCTGCGGCGTGCCCTTGTCCACTGATTTCGGGGCCTCGTACAATCCCCATTGTGATGTAAACTTTCTGCAATTTAACATGCAGCCGATCCATCTGATTAAGGCAGGATGTACTTTAATGTAATTAAGACCATCCATAATCGCCCATTTTGCAACATTATTAAAAGCCCCGGCAATGTCCAAGAAGACACCTAGGGCATACTCCTTATATTCCAGGGATTTCTCTATGCTTATTACCACCCTATGCAATGCGGTGTCTACCGACTTGCCTTTGGTGAACGCATGCTGTGTTGTGGAGAGCAGCTTTTCATCCACGTTGGACTTTATGTACACATCTATCAGCCTCTCAAAGGTTTTGAGCAGAAATGATGTTAAGCTAATGGGTCTATAGTCTTTGGAATACATGTGACCGATCTTCCCCGCCTTTGGTAGAAAAGCCTTTGCTTTTTCCCGGCCGGAAAAACGTGCTATCTTTTTGCTTTCCTTTTTCTAAATTTTTCCACGTCTTCTTCGTTTTACTTGCGGCCGGAAACTTATTGCCAATTTTTTCTCTAGTGATGGCCGGTCTGTTTTTTTTCTTGTTTTCCGATACTTTTTATCGCAACTTTCGCCCCATCGCCAGTCACTAGGTGTGTTCGCACGAAAACACTCTCAAGTCAACCGTAACCGTAGACCATAATAGCAGACCGTAACAACTAGCATACAGGTCAAACTGCACTTTGGCTACGTGCTTTACAAAAACAAAAACACCCATAGATCTCCAACAACGTAGCAATGTAGTTTACGAAATTCAATGTAAAGGGAATGAAGAAGATAGCTGCAATAAGGTCTACATTGGGACGACAAAGCGGGCGCTCGGCACGCGGGTAGCTGAGCACGAATCCGATATACGTGAACAAAAACAAAGCACAGCTTTGGCACAGCATGCAATAGAAAATAAACACACAGCTGATTTTGAAAACATAAAAATAATAGACACCGAAAGGAGAGAAAAAGCGCGTTACACCTTAGAAAGCCTAAGAATTTTGCAAAAAAAAAGAAACACAATAAACAAAAAAGAAGATACAGATAATATTGCCGCCGCGTACCTATTATGTTTGTAATTTGGTTTTTAGTATGACAAGTTTACCGCATGTAGGTGGTATCGAATTTTTCCACTCTATTAACTTTCTACAATTTTTTAATTTTCAAATGTTTTTAAATGTTTAAATGTTTTAGTGAAAATTTTGTTTTTCGTTAATTTCCATTTTTGTAAGTAAGAAAATACTTTTTGTGCAAACAATATTTATTTCCAATATTTTAAATTTTAATTCTATATGTATCTGATTGTGTTCTTTAGGGTTTTTTGTTTTATTAAATAAATACAGTGTCACGCTCCTGAAGATGCCAAGGAAAATTGGCGAAACGTCGAGCTGAAAGGTGGAATAATCATTGTTTTATTTGCACCCAACACAATAGATCAGCGTAGCTTAAAATATACATAAATATTATCCAAACAGATCGGAAGAAAATTATATATAAGCAAATTAATTTGAATACCTTGTTGTTAGAGAGTGTAGTTTATATTAGAATTTAGCTAATAATTCAATGATTTTTCAGAGAAAAGGTTTAAGGCATTAATAATGAGTATTGAATAAAAATTGTATTTATAATGGGAATGCTGACGTCGCCCTTTATTTAGAAGGCATAGGGTAAAGCAGGTAAGGGGCCACCGGAATTTGAGGTGCGACGGTGGCCATGGATATTGAGGGTGGGCATAGCACCGGGCGTCGCAACACCACCCGCGGCGCCCCTCTATATATTCGGCCCTTTTCCCTTTCTTTTACTTTTCAGCTTTTTTTTGTTCTTTTGAATTTGAGCTTTAGTAACCGGCCATGTCCGGTTCGGTAAATTTTTTTTTGCGTTTGATTTTTTTTGAAGTTTAAATTTTTTGAATGTTAACGGTCTGTCCGTGACATCAGGTTCGGCCGGATGTTGTTTTATTTTGAATTATAAGCGTTTTGAGCCGTCTCTGCGCTTCTGTCAGTTTATTTTAAATTTGACAGCTGCTAGTTTGATAGGCATGATATGAACTTTTTTCTGTTTATGGAGCAGGAACAGTAAGGTTGGCAAGGACCCGCCCCAGCCGACAATGACTAGCCACTGTGCACCACCACATCATGTCGACCGCCTTCCTTACTGCTTCCACCGAAAATGTGAATCCATAACAGATGGCGCCCAACGTGGGGCCTGAGGCGCTGGTCGCGAGGGTCAGTCGGGTCAACCTGTGAAGTTGACCATCCCACCAGTCCGAGTGAGCAGCCACAGGAGCTGCCACCTACGATGCGGTGGGATGGTTGGACGGATCAGGTTGTCCGGGCGGGTCATCGGGGGCAGTGGCCGAAGGAGCCACGGACTACACGTCGTGTCCTCCGGACTTTTGCATTCACCCGGTGAGGCAGTGCTGAACGCACTTAGTTTTTTTTGTTTGTGGGATCTTAGTTTGCCGGATGTTGTCCGTTAGTCGGCTAGGAATAATTTTGTCCGCTAATTGGGATTTTTTTTCTTTTTTAATGTAAAATTTTTTTTTCTACCGAATTTGTGTCGTTGGTGTGAGTGCGTGTGTGTATGTGTTGAAAGGACCCCAGCTCATCCCACGTCCCAGGTGATAAGGTTGAATACCACCTGGATTGTGACGGGTTGAGCTGGGATTCAGAGTGGCCCTCCTTCCTGTCGCACCAGACTGGGGAGCAATTCCGAAACCGCTCCACCCATTGCGGCGGAGGCAGGAGGGGTGTCCAGTGAGAATGAACGGGAGGCCTCAACACCCCCAACCAGTCCCAGGGGCAAGCCCCTGGAGACTGCCCCTGCGTTGCAGCTGGGCGTGTTGAGACCAACCCGTGTGTGCCTGGAGTGACCCTAGTGGCCCCAACCAGTCTCGGAGGGGGGCCTTAAGACCCCTCGCATAGCGGTTGGGAGCACTAGGGACAAGTATGAGTGGATTTGTGTTTTCTTTTTGCCTCTACCCTGTACCTTCTGCAGGAATCGACCCATCAGCATTCCCATTAATCATACAAAACACATATATAACTAATAAATTTTTTTTTTTGCAGCTTTGACTTTTTTCCGTTAGATACGGCTATCTATACTAATAAATACTAAATGCTTGCGAGTTTTTTTTTGGTATTTCCTCGCGCACTTTTTTTTATATCTATATATAATTTGTTTTTAAACCAACCAACCATCGTCTAGAATATAGGGTGGAAGGGGGGTGAATTCAGACTTTTTACCTATCCCCTAACGGCCTTACGTTTGGCAGTAAATAAAAGTTTTTTTCCGAATACTAGGATTTGACAAACTACGACCTAACAAATAAATTTTTTTTTTTGAATTATTATGTCACGCGAGCGGTCGTACGGCCAACCGGGCCGAAATACTCCGTTTGGGAGTGCGGGAAGCTTTCGGGGGAGCCAGAACTGGGGCGGTAATAATAGGGGGATTTCCCCAAGGCCAGGCGTCCCTTGGTGGTGCACACCCCAGTAGGTGGACCATATGGAGATCCCGCGGGGCCGAATATGGGCTCGGACCTGAATGACCCTCGAAATAAGCTGGACAGACCTGGAAGCACCAGTAATCCGAATGCGCCCCTATTGAACGCGCATGATATCTCGGGGCTAATGACCAATGTGTCGACCTACGCACCGGATGGAGCTGGTGCTTTACCGTTACACCAAGGAGTTGGAAACTTTGGAGAAGCTGCAGGTGACCGGGCGAATACCCCAGGAATGCAGAACGAAGCTACTCGTGGAGGTTCATGGGTGGACGTGCTACACCAGCTGTTCCAGGCTTCGCAGAAGGAAATGCGGAGAGAGATGGGGTCAATCAGAAACAATATGGGCCAGCTCAACGTCGCTCTCGAATCTGCGCAGCAATCAATTCATCAGAACCGGAACGCGAATAGGATGGAGCGTAACCCACTGCCAAAAGTAATACCACCAATATACCCTGCTCCGAGCAGCATAGTAGTGAAACCGCAGGAGTGAAAAATCGCGTTTGACGGCACTGGAAGCGTAGCGGATTTCCTTTTTAAGCTGGACACCTTGTGTAATCGCACACAATGCACGAACGAACAAATAATGGCTAGTTTCCACCTGTTTCTTTCCGGGCGGGACAAAGAATGGTACTGGCTTCTCACGAAACAAAACCCAAACGCGACTTATGCCTTTTTATGCTACTCATTGAAAAGAGAGTTTGGCACTTTGAAAACTGACCACGAGATCATGATGGGGATCTCCATGCGTAAGCAAAAAGCAAGCGAGTGCTATGACGTGTTCCACACGGACATAATTTCCTTGAACGCGCGCTTAAGAGAACCCATGTCGGAGGTTCTACTGATTGACATTATAAAAAGGAACGTCAACAGTAGCCTTAAGCTGATGATTTTCAACGCAGATGTAAGGACCCTCCATGATCTACGCGATGTAGCACGCAGAGGTGAACAAGTGCTGAAAGAAAGCAAGCTGTTGGGATCTACTTACCAGGACGGCATGTAAACGAAGCACGCGTGACAACCCCGGACATGAGGATGGAAGGCGAGGATTGCGAATTGGATCCACAGGTAGAGGCGCTGAAATATCGACGCAACAGGAGACCGGACTATTCGGGAATCCAATGCTGGAATTGCCAGGCAATGGGCCACTCATACATATACTGCGAGGAACCCATTATGAATCCTTTTTGTTTCAAATGCGGCCATAGGAGAGTATTAACTCCAAAATGCCCTAGGGACCATCGCAGGCAGGGTAACCAGTACCCGAGCGAGAAGGCGGAGGAACCTCGTTCGGCTTCATAGCTCCCACACCAGCCAGTGCTCGAGGCGTCGTCCCGTGCACTGAACCAGAGGGTGAATCTCTGCATGGAGGTGGTAAGCTTCCGAGGTGCAGTAGTACCCTGGCAGAAGAACCCTCAAATGTGATAATACCTTACCTAGACAGTACAGACAATTCGAATAGTTCTGAATCCGAGAGTCAAACGTCCTCATCAGCGATGGGCGAACCGACTAGAATTCTGCAACGCTAGCATAAGGATGTGGCTTGCCAAATGCAATTTCCACCAAACCTAGAAGGAAGGGAACATAGGTATGAACAAATAAGACATACCATCTTCGAACAATTCCCGGTGTCGGACAATATTTTGAAGTGTAGGAAGAGATACCACAGGAGAGTACAGGAGCGTAGACTGCTGAAAGCCACCACGTTAACGCTTACAGAGGATGAAAGGCCTCTGGTAAAGGCTAAAATTAAAGATAGTTTTCTTGTAGGGCTGTTGGACTCGGGAGCCAACGTCTCCATCTTAGGCAAAAATGGATTAGAATGCCTAGAGGATAACGGCTTCGAATATCAGCCCTTACATGCGTTCGTATATACCGCGTGCGGCAACAAGCAAACAATTTTAGGCTCAGTATCTCTACCGGTCACCTTTAAAAATATCACAAAGGTTATTCGTTTTTACCTTGTCCCTTCACTTCTCCAAGAAGCCTACTTCGGGGTAGATTTTTGGAGAGCACTCGCGCTAGCTCCCGAAATATTCCCAAGCGTAGAGTGCATAGAGATTAGACTTGAAAAGGAAGAGGAACTTAACCTCCATGAATTGTCACCATACCGGAAATTAGAATTACAAAAGGTCATCTAGACGTTTCCTTCGTACGAGAAGTTAGGCCTAGGGCAAGCTAAATTAGTGGAGCATCACATTGACACCGGTGATGCAGTTCCCATAAAAAGCAAACATTTCCCTCTTTCGCCACCGAGGCAAGCCGAAGCTTCTAGCGAACTAGACAGCTTACTCGAATTAGGAGTTATAGAAGAATCAAACTCCCCGTGGTGTAGTCCTGTGGTGCTGGTCTGGAAACCAGGTCAAGTTAGGCTGTGCAAAGATTCCAGGAAGGTCAACGCGGTGACTAAGAAAGACTCGTACCCCCTGCCTCATATCAATGGGTTATTGAGCAGACTGAAGGATACGCATTTTATTAGTGGCATTGATCTGAAGGACGCGTTCTTCCAGATCAAATTGACAGAGTCATCCAAGAAAAAAACAGCATTCGCAGTTCCGGGGAGGCCTCTGTACCACTTCAAGGTAATGCCATTTGGTCTGTGCAATGGACCGCAGACTATGAGTAGGCTGATGGACAAGGCAATCCCTTCGCGCCTGCGAGAGAACGTCTTTGTCTACCTGGACGACCTAATGGTATGCAGCACTAATTTTGAAGACCACCTGAAATTGCTAGCGGAAGTGGCCCAATGTTTGAGAGACGCAGGGCTGACAATAAACTTGAAAAAAGTAAATTTTGTCAGAAGGAAATACGCTACTTAGGGTACTTGATAGGCAGCGGGTGTCTGAAAGTGGATCCGGGAAAAATAGAAGCAATGCAAAACTTCCCGATCCCTAAATCCCCTCGGCAAGTGCGTAGGTTTGTGGGCATGGCGAATTGGTACAGGGCGTTTATTACCAATTTTGCTGACTTGGCGAGTCCCTTGACCGACTGTCTCCGTAAGTCAGCAGGCCCGTTCAAGCTTACCTCTGAAGCTATAGAGGCCTTCGAAAAGCTAAAAGTAGCTTTGAGTTCCGCCCCTGTCTTGGCCCAACCAAACTTTTCAAGGGAATCCGTAATACAATGCGACGCTTCCAAAATAGCAGGGATGCACCTTAACGTTAAGCTAATCGTTTATCAAAAAATTTCCACAGTTTCCGTTGAAACACTTCGAAATATTATCGATAAAGAAATTATCAAGATTAATTGTATCTCGTTTTTAACCGAAAGGAAAAGCTTTCGTTAGCGTTAAAAACGTTAACAGAAACGTGATACTTTATGTTTGAATTGTGCTGGCAATGCTATAGCCATGGTGAAGCCGTAAGGTGGTAACAGCGAGCGGACATACACACACAAACTCCATGTAATTTGTATGTGTAATTCGTTGTGGTAATGTCAAAAATACTCTGATAAATGTTCGTACTGTCAAAATTCATGAGAAAAGTTGCAACCAGCTTGGCTAATGCTTTCACCTTTAATGACTCCACCACCAATCAGTTTTGCCAGCATAGTTTGAAATTAATAATCAACATAAACGATTTGATTTCGTTTTGATATGGCAGAAAACGAAACAAAATCATTTCGTTAATTTGACATTCTTAACGTTAATAAACGAAACGAAATGACTTTGTTTCGTTTATTAACGTTAATTATCGTAACGAAATGATATCGGTTCGTTGGTTAAGCATGCCTGCAAAATAGATGTTGGCGGAGTGTTGTTCTAGGTCGATGACGAGGGCGCTGAGCATCCGATCGCGTTTGTGTCGAAAAACTGAATAATGCTCAACGCAATTACATGGTAACCGAGCTGGAATGTCTCGCTGCCATAATCAGCGTGAAACGTTTCCGACCCTATGTGGAGGGATTACCGTTTCGTATTATCACGGACCACTCCAGTCTCAAGTGGTTAATGACACAAAAGGACTTGAGCGGGAGGTTGGCGAGGTGGTCGCTCTTACTACAAAGATACGACTTTAAAATGGAACATCGTAAGGGCACCCTGAATGTAGTACCAGATGCGCTGTCGCGGTTTGATGCCGATGAGTTCTCTTTCACTACCACACCCGGGGAAATAAATTTAGTCTCTCCCGAATTTAGCAGCAACGAATATTTAGACTTAATTCGGACCGTCACCGAAAATGAGGAATCGCTTCCGGATTTACGAGTGCTGGACGGGGTAATTTTCAAGCGAGTTAAATTTCGTAAGGGAGTGGAAGGGGAAGAAGACCCGCTGTGGCGTTTGTGGTTGCCAAAAGGGTTGACTGAGGAAGCAGTGAGATTAGCACATGACGCTAACCGGAGTTACCATGGCGGGTGGCAGAAAACCTTAGAAAGTGTTAGGCAGAATTACTTCTGGCCGCAGCAGGCTAAGGACGTCAGGGACTACGTCCAGCGTTGTAACACCTGCAAAGCTGTAAAACCCACTAATCAGCAGTCGAGACCGTCTATAGAGAATACCTTTGCATCCGAGAGGCCATTTCAGCGATTATATTGCGATTTTCTAGGGCCATATCTGAGATTTAAGCGGCGAAATCAATTTCTCTTCATAGTAATAGACCATTTTTCAAAATACGTTTGGCTAAAGCCCATGCAGAGAGCCACCACTGTTAACGTTATAAATTACTTCGCTTCCGAAATTTTTCCAGCTGTAGGGGTGCCTCAATTTATTCACAGTGACAATGGCAAGCAGTTTATCTTGAAGGAAATGAACCAATTTTTTGCAAATTACGGGGTGACGCACGTGAAGACGGGGTTATATTCTCCCCAAGCAAACGCATCCGAGCGCGTTAATAGAGAAATTGTTTCGAAGATTAGGATTTTCCTGAAAGATAAACCTGACCATACCGATTGGGATAAGCATATACCCGAGATTTTATCAGTTTTGAGAAGTGATTTTCATACGGCGATTCAGTGTTCTCCATACTTTGAATTATATGGCCAAAATATGGTCCAACATGCCTCAACGTACAACATTTTAGAGAAACTCGGCAGCCTTCGGGAAGACCAGGTTACGGTAGTAAGCAGAGCTGACAAGTTGACTAATATTCGTGAGCAGATCCGTAGAAATTTAGATCAGGCCAAGGATAGGGGAGTAACCACCTATAACAAGCGCTCTAGGTAAGTCAACTATAAGGAAGGTCAGGAAGTTTTTCGGAAAAACTTTGCCTTAAGTAACTTCAAACAGGGCATTAACGCCAAATTCCTACCAAAATACCTGAAGTGTCGCGTGCTTCGAAAAATAGGCAATGCACTGTATTGATCGCCAGGTCTTCAAAGCGAAGCAGGTTTGTTTGGGTCTGCTGCTACGGTCTACGGTTACGGTCCACTTGGGAGCGTGCTCGCGCGAACACACCTAGTGATGGGGCGAAAGTTGCGATAAAAAGTATCGGAAAACAAAGAAAAAACAGACCGGCCATCACTAGAGAAAAAATTGGAAATGAGTTTCCGGAAAAAAGTGTGATTGGCTGCAGTTAAAATTGAGGCGGTCTGGCGATATATAAAAAAAAGGGATCGTGTAACATCGGTCGACACAACTTCAATAGCAAGGCGCCAACTGCTTTATTAACATTATGGCTACGTCAACAGCACATCCCCACTTATATTTAACGAATCGCCAAACACCCTAGCCGGCTGTGCACGCATTCAACGAGCATTGTGGAAGAACCAAAAGACTGCAACGAGGAATTGCAGGCCCAACTACTAGAAGAACAAACAAGTGGGAATAAACCTTATCACGGTGGTGTCGTGTTGACACAAGCGCAACGTATATAATATCTAGTGAAGTAGGTCGGCGTTTCACAGCCACACTTAGTGAGGAAAGTGTTAGTGATTCCGATACGGATTCGGACGGCACTGAGCTAAATGTTGATGAGAACCATTTCAATCCGAAGATAAACCCCTTTCTCTACGTTACGAAGTACTCTACTACCTTCGGAAAAGCGTCCGACCACCAATTCCGCCTCCAGTTTCCAGGTTCATTCGATTACCTCGGACCAGAGCGCAACAACCACCAACAGTACCAACACGGCGCGCCCAAGACCGCGCATCACAACCAACAGCAGCGTCGGCTTCACCGGAAAAGTCAACTTCACCAGCGACAACACGCCGGCAGAGACCCATGGTACGTACTCTGTCGGCCATGTAAGTACCAGCAAGGTATAACTTTAGAGATAATTACCCTACAAAAAATTCTGGTCACGAAACTTACCCACGCCCATGCAAATGTGACTAGGAATATAACCTATGACTGTATAATAACTAGTCAAACGGCGTGGAATGACGAGAGCATTTTTGCAGGGTAGTTAAAGGAACTTCCAATTGGTACTTAGAGGGTTTTATACAGCCCGGGTAAACCATTCGACAAGGATCGATCTTTTTTCGTCAAAATTACGACATTTCTTAAGAATTAACAACATAAAAGATGACAGGATAGTTTAACTTATTATAGAAAAAAAAGTTACACATAAATGACTTCCACTTTTAAGTTTAGCTTGTATTGATTATCTAACCAAAAGAATTACTACATGAACACTTATGTTTTGCAACTTGACAAGATATTAAAGAATGCAACAACAGTTTAATATGCAAAATTATTTACACATTTTAAAGGTTTGTTCACAAATAAACAGGCAGTTTTGTCTCAGTCAGGTTAAGCAGCAATTACCTGTTAGAACGCTCAAAACTAATTCAAACATACTCCGTTTATTTGTGAATGCATCTTATATACATTATATTGAACAAAACTCTTTAAATATAACTAAAATTGTATTCAGCAATTTACGAGTATAATTCCATTTACCTAATACCTACCTAAGCATTAGCTTTACAAAAAAAAGCATACATTTGGTTTTTTATCATTTTAATAATATATTTTGTCGCTTTAAAATGTTTGAAGTTAGCTCTATAAATTTTATTGATAATAAGCCGTCTCTATCACGTGAAACATTTTAGCGATTCATTTTTGGGAGCTCAACCATAAATTTAAAGAAATTTTTTTTGCGACAGCAGCCATTCGTCGATTATGCACGAATTGGCAAAAGGATTTTGGACTTAATTTTTTTTTTCTTATATCTTACAAATGCAATATATATATATATATATACATATGAATCCCTATTGCGGGCAAACAAGACGAAAGTAATCTACGTGCACGTAATACATTGCTATCGCAATTTCATCTTTATTGCTTTTGTAAACATTTTTCTTAGTACATATTAGATATTAGTATCATTATACTATGCGAATTATACCGAATTGATATTTTGTTACACTCAAAAATATGTTCCACTACAACAACATAATAATTTTGTAAGTGCAAAAAAAGAAAAAAAAAAACAGATAATAAGTGATTATCGTAACAATGTACTTTAAGGGCAACCCCTTATGATAATAACCAAAACAGAACTTTATATATATTTTTCTTTGCTAACAAAACATAAGCAAATTAATTTGAATACCTTGTTGTTAGAGAGTTTAGTTTATATTAGAATTTAGCTAATACTTCAATGATTTTTCAGAGAAAAGGTTTAAGACATTAATAATGAGTATTGAATTAAAATTGTATTTATAATGGGAATGCTGACGTGGCCCTTTTTTTAGAAGGCATAGGGTAAAGCAGGTAAGGGGCCACCGGAATTTTAGTTGCGACGGTGGCCATAGATCTTGAGGGTGGGCATAGCACCGGGCGTCGCAACACCACCCGCGGCGCCCCTCTATATATTCGGCCCTTTTCCCTTTCTTTTACTTTTCAGCTTTTTTTGTTCTTTTGAATTTCAGCTTTAGTAACCGGCCATGTCCGGTTCGGTAAATTTTTTTTTGTGTTTGATTTTTTTTTGTAGTTTAAATTTTTTGAATGTTAACGGTCTGTCCGTGACATCCGGTTCGGCCGGATGTTGTTTTATTTTGAATTATAAGCGTTTTGAGTCGTCTCTGCGCTTCTGTCAGTTTATTTTAAATTTGACAGCTGCTAGTTTCATAGGCATGATAGGAACTTTTTTTCTGTTTATGGCGCAGGAACAGTAAGGTTGGCAAGGACCCGCCCCAGTCGACAATGACTAGCCACTGTGCACCACCATATCATGCTGACCGCCTTCCTTACTGCTTCCACCGAAAATGCGAATCCATAACAATGTAAATGCAACAACAACGATATGAGCCAGATGAATCCAGACAGAGGTCTGGTTCAATTTGTGAGCCAGATAATTTGTTAATTACTTCTTTTTAGTTTGGCAACGCTGCCTTTAATAAACCTACTTTTTCAAAAATAGATGTCGCTGCCTAGCCTTTCGCCGTATTAGTTAAATGAAAAACAGCGGCGGCATCTGCCTATCACATTTCATGTGTGCGAAAATTTCACGACATCCGCTTCTCAAGTCTCTCAATGATCCATACCATTCCCGTGAGAATTGAGCGTGAGCCGGAGCTGTAAAACTCACTGGAAGACGGCAATTGATAGTCATAAGTGAGACCAATTGAACCTGAATCAGATAATGCTATAACAACATTCAAGTTGATATTTAAAAAATCTTTTATTTTGATTTTAAGTATAAAAATTTATTTTTGTTTATTTTTGAGTTTAGATATTTTCCAACTAATTAGAATTTTCTTTTTTTGAAGTTATTCAAAATTTTAAGTTAACACGAAAACTCAATTAAAATTATTTTAAAAATTAAAGTAAAGAGTACAAAGTAGTTAACACTATATTTACTCCCCCTCCAAGAAAATTTGAAACAAACAAATTATTAATTAATATTAAATGTAACCTTTTTTGTTTTTTGTTGTTTAATGTATTTGTATTTAAATTAGTGTTAATAAGTATGTTTGCTGGTTTAAGTAAATCAATTGAAATATTTTTAATAGTATTATTGTATTGAATTGTAAATGTTTTATGTTTCTTAGATATAACTTTAAAAGGTCCTTCATAAGGTGATTCTAAATTAGATTTACGAAGAACTTTAACAAAAACATACTCACAATTTTCTAATTGTTTAGGAACGAAAACATTTTCTTTGTTATGATGAAAAACCTTAGAACGAACAAGTGAAAAATATTCTCTTATTTTATGAAGAGCGTCATTAGAAAAATCATGTTCTTTATTACTATTTGAAATAATTAATTCACCAGGTATTCTAAGTGTTTGGCCATAAACAAGTTCAGCAGATGAACATTTTAAATCTTCTTTAATAGAAGTTCGTAAACCAAGTAGAATGAATGGTAAAATGTCAGACCAATGAACCGAGTCGTTTGATGCTATAATTGCTGCTTTTAAAGTTCGATGAAATCTCTCTATCATGCCATTTGCTTGGGGATGGTAAGGAGATGTATGAATTTTATGAGAACCTAAAAGTTTAGTTAATTCTGTAAAAAATTTTGAGGTGAATTGTGAACCTTGATCTACTGTAATATTTAATGGTATACCAAATCGTGGTATATAATTTTGAATAAAAGTTTTTACTATAGTATTTGTTGAAATATCTTTAAGCGGATAAGCTTCAGGCCCACGTGAAAATCTATCAATAATTGTTAAAATATAACAATTTCCATTTGAAACTGGAAGAGGTCCAACAATATCCATATAAATATGTTCAAAACGGCCTGATGGTATTTGAATTTTTTGGATAGGAGATTTAGTATGTCTTCAAATTTTGGATTTTTGACAATTGATGCAAGATGAAGTCCAATCGTTAATCTCTTTACGCATGTTAGGCCAATAATATTTATTTTGAATTAATTTTCTAGTTGTTCTTATACTTGGATGAGATAATGAGTGAATTTTGTCAAATATAATTCTTCTCATAGAATGTGGAACATAAGGTCGAAAAGGTTGTAGAGAAACATCACACCATATGTTTAAATTAATAATTGGAATATGAATTTCTTTTAAATTATTTTTAGAATTTGGATCAGAAATGGTTTTTTGTAAAAATGTATCAGTTTGCTGTTCTTTATATAAAGTTTCTAAATTTATATCTTGAGTTGAAATTGCATTTATTTCTGGAATACGGGAAAGTGTGTCGGCAACTATGTTGTCTTTTCCACGTATATATTGAATATCATTTGTAAATTGAGCAATATATTCAAGATGACGTAGTTGACGAGGAGATCTATCTATTAGAATTTAGAACATGAATTAAAGGTTTATGATCAGTATAAATTGTAAAAGTTCTACCTTCAAGAAAATGTTTAAAATGTTTAATTGAATTATAAATTGCCAAAAGTTCACGATCAAATGTTGAATATTTAGTTTCTGTTGTAGTTAATTTTCTTGAAAAATAAGCTAAGGGTTCTAGTATATTATTGCTAGTTTGTTGAAGAACTGCTACAATAGCAACATTTGATGCATCTACTGCTAATGATAAAGTACCATTTTTGTCGAAATGTGTAAGTAAAGTATTTTTAGCAAAAAGTTTTTTAACATTTTCGAAAGCTGTTGTGGTTTCATTTGTCCAATTTAATTGTTTGAGTTTGTTTTTAATTGCATGTGTTAACATTTCATGAAGAGGACTAAGTTCTGTTGCTAACATTTTAATATATCTGTGATAGTAATTTATCATACCTAAAAATTTTTGTAATTTATTTATAGAAATTGGTTTTACAAAATTTGTTATGATTTCAATTCTATCTAAAGATGGTTTAATACCTTCGCCTGAAATTTCGTAACTTAAAAAATTTAATTTATTTACACCGAGAGTACATTTTGAAGGTTTGATATTTAAATTATATTCTTCAAGTCTTTTGAAAACTGATTTTAAATGATTTATATGTTGATCTTCATTATCACTGGCAATAAGAATGTCATCAATGTATGTAAATACAAAATCGAAATCAGAAAATACTTCATTAATAAAGCGTTGGAAAGTTTGAGCACTGTTTCGTAAACCGAAAGGCATTCTTACCAATTCAAACGTTCCAAAAGGGGTAGTTATTGCAGTTTTATGAACGTCTTCTTCTGCCATTGGAATTTGGTGGTAAGCACGCACAAGATCAATTTTGGAAAAAAATTGTTTGTTTTTTAAATCAATTGTTAAATCGTGAATATGTGGTAAAGGATACCGATCTGGTGTAGTAATAAAATTAAGTCTTCGATAGTCTCCGCAAGGTCTCCAATCATTTGGTTCTTTTTTAGGAACGAGATGAAGTGGAGATGCAATAGGAGAATTTGAGGGTCTGCATATACCCGTTTTAACTAAAAATTCAAATTCAGCTTTAGCAATTTTAAGTTTGATTGGATCAAGACGTCTGGGTTTCGAAAATGGTAAAATACCTTTTGTTTCTATCCTGTGAACCGTATGGTGTTTAACTTTTTATACCTTTCATGAAAATGAAATGGTGTATTAATTTCGTCACGAAACCGAAAATTGTAAGTCCTTAAAGGAAAATAGATAGACCCACCATTAAGTATACCGAAATAATCAGGTTGAAGAGCTGAGTTGATTTAGCCATGTCCGTCTGTCCGTCTGTCCGTCTGTCTGTTTGTATGCAAACTAGTCCCTCAATTTTTGAGATATCTTGATAAAATTTGGTGAGCGGGTGTATTTGGGTGTCCGATTAGACATTTGTTGGAACCGACCGGATCGGACCACTATAGCATATATCCTCCATACAACCGATTTTTCAGAAAAAGAGGATTTTTGTAATATCTTACCCAGTTTAACAGATTGAAGCTTCAAACTTCACCATATACTTTCGTATATTGCACATATTGTTGCCTGAAAAAATTGATGAGATCGGTCGTATATATAGTATATATCCCCCACAACCGATTGTTCAGATAAGGAACTTTTCGTAATTACTGCCCCATTTTAAGAGCTAGAGGCTTCAAATTTCAACGAATGTTTAGGTATATAGCATATATTGTTGTCTGAAAAAATCATAAAGATCGGTGGTATATATAGTATATATATGGTGGTATATATAGTATATATATATATATTTTCGCAAATTTTAGCCCCATTTTAACAGCTAGAAGCTTCAAATTTCACCGAATACTTACGTATATAGCATATATTGTTGTCTGAAAAAATCGTAGAGATCGGTTGTATATATAGTATATATCTCATACAACCGATTGTTCAGATAAGAAACTTTTCGCAATTTCTACCCCATTTTAACAGCTAGAAGCTTCAAATTTCACCAAATGCTTACGTATATAGCATATATTGTTGTCTGAACAAATCATAGAGATCGGTGGTATATATATTATATACTTCATATAAACTCTCATTTTTGCCCCTTTTTTACGGCTAGCATATATTGTTGTCTGAAAAAATCATAGAGATCGGTTGTATATATAGTAGATATCTCATACAAGCGATTGTTCAGATAAGAAACTTTTCGCAATTTCTACCCCATTTTAACAGCTAGAAGCTTCAAATTTCACCAAATGCTTACGTATATAGCATATATTGTTGTCTGAACAAATCATAGAGATCGGTGGTATATATATTATATACTTCATATAAACTCTCATTTTTGCCCCTTTTTTACGGCTAGCATATATTGTTGTCTGAAAAAATCATAGAGATCGGTTGTATATATAGTAGATATCTCATACAAGCGATTGTTCAGATAAGAAACTTTTCGCAATTTCTACCCCATTTTAACAGCTATAAGCTTCAAATTTCACCGATTGCTTACGTATATAGCATATATTGTTGTCTGAAAAAATCATAGAGATCGGTTGTATATATAGTATATATCTCATACAACCGATTGTTCAGATAAGAAACTTTTCGCAATTTCTACCCCATTTTAACAGCTAGAAGCTTCAAATTTCACCAAATGCTTACGTATATAGCATATATTGTTGTCTGAACAAATCATAGAGATCGGTGGTATATATATTATATACTTCATATAAACTCTCATTTTTGCCCCTTTTTTACGGCTAGCATATATTGTTGTCTGAAAAAATCATAGAGATCGGTTGTATATATAGTAGATATCTCATACAAGCGATTGTTCAGATGAGAAACTTTGCGCAATTTCTGCCTCGTTTTAACAGCTAGAAGCTTCAAATTTCACAAAATGCTTACGTATATAGCATATATTGTTGTCTGAAAAAATCATAGAGATCGGTTGTATATATAGTAGATATCTCATACAACCGATTGTTCAGATAAGAAACTTTGCGCAATTTCTGCCCCGTTTTAACAGCTAGAAGCTTCAAATTTCACAAAATGCTTACGTATATAGCATATATTGTTGTCTGAAAAAATCATAGAGATCGGTGGTATATATATTATATACTTCATATAAACTCTCATTTTTGCCCCTTTTTTACGGCTAGAAGCTTCAAAATTCATCAAATTTCATCAAATAGTTACGTTTACGTCATATATTTTTGAAATACGTGATTCGTAGTCATAGTTTTTACATGCAGACCACAAAAAACGTGAAGCTTTGCATCCTCACACAGATTACCTACCTATTTTTTATTTTATATTTATCTTAAAAATCGTTTAGATATGTTCAAATTTCACTAAATGCTTACGTGTATAGCATATATTGTTGTCTGAGAAAATCATAGATACCGGTGGTATATATAGTATATATCCCATACAACCGATTGTTCAGATAAGAAACTTTGCGCAATTTCTTCCCCATTTTAACAGCTAGAAGCTTCAACTTTCACCAAATGCTTACGTGTATAGCATATATTGTTGTCTGAAAAAATCATTGAGATCGATGGTATATATAGTATATATCTCATACAACCGATTGTTCAGTTAAGAAACTTTGCGCAATTTCTGCCCCTTTTTAACAGCTAGACGCTTCAAATTTCACCATATGCTTACGTATATAGCATATATTGTTGTCTGAAAAAATCATAGAGATCGGTGGTATATATATTATATACTTCATATAAACTGTCATTTTTGCCCCTTTTTTACGGCTAGAAGCTTCAAAATTCATAACATTTCATCAAATAGTTACGTTTACGTCATATATTGTTGAAATACGTGATTCGTAGTCATAGTTTTTACACGCAGACCACAAAAAACCTGAAACTTTGCATCCTCACACAAAGTACCTACCTATTTTTATACCTTTCATGAAAATGAAATGGTATATTAATTTCGTCACGAAACCGAAAATTGTAAGTCCTTAAAGGAAAATAGATAGACCTATTATTAAGTATACCGAAATAATCAGGTTGAAGAGCTGAGTTGATTTAGCCATGTCCGTCTGTCCGTCTGTCCGTTTGTCCGTCTGTCTGTTTGTATGCAAACTAGTCCCTCAATTTTTGAGATATCTTGATAAAATTTGGTGAGCGGGTGTATTTGGGTGTCCGATTAGACATTTGTCGGAACCGACCGGATCGGACCACTATAGCATATATCCTCCATACAACCGATTTTTCAGAAAAAGAGGATTTTTGTAATATCTTACCCAGTTTAACAGATTGAAGCTTCAAACTTCACCATATACTTTCGTATATTGCACATATTGTTGCCTGAAAAAATTGATGAGAACGGTCGTATATATAGTATATATCCCCCACAACCGATTGTTCAGATAAGGAACTTTTCGTAATTACTGCCCCATTTTAAGAGCTAGAGGCTTCAAATTTCAACGAATGTTTAGGTATATAGCATATATTGTTGTCTGAAAAAATCATAAAGATCGGTGGTATATATAGTATATATATGGTGGTATATATAGTATATATATATATATTTTCGCAAATTTTAGCCCCATTTTAACAGCTAGAAGCTTCAAATTTCACCGAATACTTACGTATATAGCATATATTGTTGTCTGAAAAAATCGTAGAGATCGGTTGTATATATAGTATATATCTCATACAACCGATTGTTCAGATAAGAAACTTTTCGCAATTTCTACCCCATTTTAACAGCTATAAGCTTCAAATTTCACCGATTGCTTACGTATATAGCATATATTGTTGTCTGAAAAAATCATAGAGATCGGTTGTATATATAGTATATATCTCATACAACCGATTGTTCAGATAAGAAACTTTTCGCAATTTCTACCCCATTTTAACAGCTAGAAGCTTCAAATTTCACCAAATGCTTACGTATATAGCATATATTGTCGTCTGAAAAAATCATAGAGATCGGTGGTATATATATTATATACTTCATATAAACTCTCATTTTTGCCCCTTTTTTACGGCTAGCATATATTGTTGTCTGAAAAAATCATAGAGATCGGTTGTATATATAGTAGATATCTCATACAACCGATTGTTCAGATAAGAAACTTTGCGCAATTTCTGCCCCGTTTTAACAGCTAGAAGCTTCAAATTTCACAAAATGCTTACGTATATAGCATATATTGTTGTCTGAAAAAATCATAGAGATCGGTTGTATATATAGTAGATATCTCATACAACCGATTGTTCAGATAAGAAACTTTGCGCAATTTCTGCCCCGTTTTAACAGCTAGAAGCTTCAAATTTCACAAAATGCTTACGTATATAGCATATATTGTTGTCTGAAAAAATCATAGAGATCGGTGGTATATATATTATATACTTCATATAAACTATCATTTTTGCCCCTTTTTTACGGCTAGAAGCTTCAAAATTCATCAAATTTCATCAAATAGTTACGTTTACGTCATATATTTTTGAAATACGTGATTCGTAGTCATAGTTTTTACATGCAGACCACAAAAAACGTGAAGCTTTGCATCCTCACACAGATTACCTACCTATTTTTATACCTTTCATGAAAATGAAATGGTATATTAATTTCGTCACGAAACCGAAAATTGTAAGTCCTTAAAGGAAAATAGATAGACCCACCATTAAGTATACCGAAATAATCAGGTTGAAGAGCTGAGTTGATTTAGCCATGTCCGTCTGTCCGTCTGTCCGTCTGTCTGTTTGTATGCAAACTAGTCCCTCAATTTTTGAGATATCTTGATAAAATTTGGTGAGCGGGTGTATTTGGGTGTCCGATTAGACATTTGTCGGAACCGACCGGATCGGACCACTATAGCATATATCCTCCATACAACCGATTTTTCAGAAAAAGAGGATTTTTGTAATATCTTACCCAGTTTAACAGATTGAAGCTTCAAACTTCACCATATACTTTCGTATATTGCACATATTGTTGCCTGAAAAAATTGATGAGATCGGTCGTATATATAGTATATATCCCCCACAACCGATTGTTCAGATAAGGAACTTTTCGCAATTTCTACCCCATTTTAACAGCTAGAAGCTTCAAATTTCACCAAATGCTTACGTATATAGCATATATTGTTGTCTGAAAAAATCATAAAGATCGGTGGTATATATAGTATATATATGGTGGTATATATAGTATATATATATATATTTTCGCAAATTTTAGCCCCATTTTAACAGCTAGAAGCTTCAAATTTCACCGAATACTTACGTATATAGCATATATTGTTGTCTGAAAAAATCGTAGAGATCGGTTGTATATATAGTATATATCTCATACAACCGATTGTTCAGATAAGAAACTTTTCGCAATTTCTACCCCATTTTAACAGCTATAAGCTTCAAATTTCACCGATTGCTTACGTATATAGCATATATTGTTGTCTGAAAAAATCATAGAGATCGGTTGTATATATAGTATATATCTCATACAACCGATTGTTCAGATAAGAAACTTTTCGCAATTTCTACCGCATTTTAACAGCTAGAAGCTTCAAATTTCACCAAATGCTTAAGTATATAGCATATATTGTTGTCTGAAAAAATCATAGAGATCGGTTGTATATATAGTAGATATCTCATACAAGCGATTGTTCAGATAAGAAACTTTGCGCAATTTCTGCCCCGTTTTAACAGCTAGAAGCTTCAAATTTCACAAAATGCTTACGTATATAGCATATATTGTTGTCTGAAAAAATCATAGAGATCGGTTGTATATATAGTAGATATCTCATACAACCGATTGTTCAGATAAGAAACTTTGCGCAATTTCTGCCCCGTTTTAACAGCTAGAAGCTTCAAATTTCACAAAATGCTTACGTATATAGCATATATTGTTGTCTGAAAAAATCATAGAGATCGGTGGTATATATATTATATACTTCATATAAACTCTCATTTTTGCCCCTTTTTTACGGCTAGAAGCTTCAAAATTCATCAAATTTCATCAAATAGTTACGTTTACGTCATATATTTTTGAAATACGTGATTCGTAGTCATAGTTTTTACATGCAGACCACAAAAAACGTGAAGCTTTGCATCCTCACACAGATTACCTACCTATTTTTTATTTTATATTTATCTTAAAAATCGTTTAGATATATTCAAATTTCACTAAATGCTTACGTGTATAGCATATATTGTTGTCTGAGAAAATCATAGATACCGGTGGTATATATAGTATATATCCCATACAACCGATTGTTCAGATAAGAAACTTTGCGCAATTTCTTCCCCATTTTAACAGCTAGAAGCTTCAACTTTCACCAAATGCTTACGTGTATAGCATATATTGTTGTCTGAAAAAATCATTGAGATCGATGGTATATATAGTATATATCTCATACAACCGATTGTTCAGTTAAGAAACTTTGCGCAATTTCTGCCCCTTTTTAACAGCTAGACGCTTCAAATTTCACCATATGCTTACGTATATAGCATATATTGTTGTCTGAAAAAATCATAGAGATCGGTGGTATATATATTATATACTTCATATAAACTGTCATTTTTGCCCCTTTTTTACGGCTAGAAGCTTCAAAATTCATAACATTTCATCAAATAGTTACGTTTACGTCATATATTGTTGAAATACGTGATTCGTAGTCATAGTTTTTACACGCAGACCACAAAAAACCTGAAACTTTGCATCCTCACACAAAGTACCTACCTATTTTTTATTTTATATTTATCTTAAAAATCGTTTAGGTATGTAGATCTGTTCCTAGATATTTCTTATCTTATACATCCGATTATTCGGAGATTACGAACGGGATAAGATTATTGTTCAGCCCCATTCATGAAAGGTATGAAGTCTTCGGCATAGCCGAAGACAGTCCCGTCCTTACTTGTTTTAGTATAATCTGGTTCGCAGGTAATAGATGGAAATTCATTAAGTAATTTTGAAAACTTATTTTCGACAATAGGAATTTTGAGTGAGAAAATATCAGAAAATCTAGAAGATCCAGCAACTTTAATTTTTGTAGTAGAATCAATTATTTCATTATTTTTAATATTGACAATAATTCCGAATTTTTCTAAAAAGTTTGCTCCTAAAATTGGTGTATCAATGTTCGCAATAATGAATGGAAATTCAAAATCTCTTCTTAAACCTAAATCAATTTTAAGTAGTTTTGTACCGAAAGTTTCAATTGAAGAACCGTTTGCTGCGGTCAAAGTAAGATCCGAATTTCTTTTATAAATTTTAAATTTAGAAAAAGGAATAACTGATACAACTGCGCCGGTATCGATAAGAAAATTAAGTTTATTGAATTTATCAAATATGAATAGGCGACGAGTAGGTTTAATAATAGTTCCATTATCCGTCACCGTCATTATGGATCGTTTCAGTTTAAATTTTGTTCGCAATTTGAATTATGATTTTGATTAAAATTGCATGGGGGTATACATTTCAGAGCGTTATTCTTAAATTTTTTGTGATACCAACAAATAGTTGTTTGTGAATTAAAATTACGATTGTTTGAAAAATTTCTTGATCCTGAAAAATTTCGAGATTTAGATCTATTTCTATCTTTAGATCTTGAACGGATTTGTGATTGATTAATATCATTAGAAATTTTATTTAAATTTTGAAAAATAGCCGTGGTTAATTCAGTTAAATTTTTAACGCATTGTTCTAAAATATTATTATTTATACTTGAGATTACAGGAGATTTGGAAGAATGAGGTTTATTGATTAAATCAAAAAGTTTGTCAGCTAAAATAATAATTTCATCTCTGTTTTGATTATTATTGGAAGTCAAATGAATTTGTATTTCTTGTGGTAATTTACGAATCCACAATTTAAAGAGTAATTCTTGACTAACTATGGAGTCAGAACCTATAAGTGATTTCATAAATCTGAATAATTCAGATGGTGAACGATCACCAAGTTCAGTTTTTGAAAATAATTGTTCTAATCGTTTTTCTTCGCTAAGAGAAAATCTTTCACATAGAATTTTTTTGATTGTATCATATTTATTAAAAAGAGGAGGAGGGTTAATAACATCTAAAATTTTAGATATAGTATCTCGTTGAAGAGTAATTAGAACATTTTGAAATTTTAAATTATCATCATTGATATTGTTAATTTCAAATTGTCCTTCAACAAGCAAAAACCAGGCATCAGGACAATCTTGCCAAAATTGTGGTAATTTAATAGATTTAGTAGAAGGAAAATTTGTAAAGTTATCTTGTGTTGAAGTATTTTGTGTTGTTTTAGAGATGTTGTTTTGTGTTGTATTAATGTTAGAATTTTGAGTTGTATTGTGAGTCATGATGTTATTTGTATGGTTGATATTTTGATTTTCTGAATTTGTAAAATTACGAGTTCGTATTGGTGAACGTAGAACTATATGAAAACAAATTTAAATGAAAAATTTGAAAATATTTAAGATTTTTTTTGGAAAGGGAGTTAACAATTTAAATAAAATATTTAATTTTATATAAAAAATAAGTAAATTTAAATAAATTATATTAAAATTGTTAAAATATAAAAATAATCTTAAAATAAATTTGAAAGTTTAAAAGGTTTAAAATTTTAATTTAAATTATAATTGGAAAATTTGCAATATGATATTAAAATAAAAATTATACTTACATAAAATTAAATTAGTAAAAAAAATATTCAAATTAATAAGTATTTGATTGATGACTGTAGAGATTTTGAGGGAATAAATGGCGTTTTTTGGACGTGATAACAATTAAATTAATTGCTGTTGCTGTTTATGCAATGGCTTTGTTGTTTTCTTTATAAATCTCATCATTTTCATCGTGATGTCTTCATTTTTAATCTGTTCTTGTGTGTATTGCATGCAAAATTGTTGTTGTGGCTTGGATAACCCAATCGTTGTAAATGTTTTCATTTTGTTTACACACACGTTTTTAGAGTTCTTTATTAATTAACGATTCGTAGAAAAATTTTATTTTTATTTATGTTGCATACAATTTATAGCATGTCTACTAGTAAATTTCTGCTATAAGTACTTTATGTTTTTATTTGATTGTCCGCACTTATTTTTTGTTTTTGTTTCGTATATAGAATTTACAGCGACTGTTATATGAAATTTGCACAAAATATTGTTTATTAATTGAAGTATATTAAAGTTTCATTTTTTTTTTTAAATCGATGTGCGATTTACAATTATGGTACTATGATTTTACTTTTTAATTTTTTATTGTTTCTTTAAAAGTTTTAACAATTGGTTAAACTATTTTGTTCATCAAATCTGCTAAAATTTGATTTCCGTTTTCGGGTGTTTCCACACAGTCCATCTACGAATGTCTATGGACTTTCACTTATTTTCACAATAGTAAATGTTTTAAGCACTTTCAAAACGAAATACTTTTAAAGTTAATTATAGCTTCGTATTATAATCACTAAATTCATAATTTTTTGTTGATGCCGAATGTATTTCCAAATTGGATTTTAAGTAAACAAACTGATAGCTGTTCGTTTAGTCTGTTTCGCACAACTATTTAAGTCGTTGTAAAAATGACAGAGTAGTTACTTTAAAATTGCGAATTTTTTTGTTCAAAAAATCATTTATCACAAGCACGAGGTATTATATATACAAGCACGGACAGATATAGTTTCAGATAATAAATGTATTTTAATTAAAAATTAGCGAATGGAAATTTTCGTAATCATTACAGTCATTAATGAAATAAAATATTTGCGCAGGATCGTTGGTAGGATCGCCAATATAACAACATTCAAGTTGATATTTAAAAAATCTTTTATTTTGATTTTAAGTATAAAAATTTATTTTTGTTTATTTTTGAGTTTAGATATTTTCCAACTAATTAGAATTTTCTTTTTTTGAAGTTATTCAAAATTTTAAGTTAACACGAAAACTCAATTAAAATTATTTTAAAAATTAAAGTAAAGAGTACAAAGTAGTTAACACTATAAATGCTACCCTCACATTTTTGAAATTTCACGCGCCCAACGCTTTAATTGTCTGATCAACGGCCTAAATTGATGAGGAGTGTGATGACTAGGACCTACCTAATTATGTTTAGCTTTTACTATTATTATTACTTAATGTAAGTATTATTTTCAATAAAACCGTTTAACTTAAAATTTTTTTTAAATTATTTTATTTGGAATACAGTTTTGATTTCTACGTTCCGGGCTACGTAGGCACGTGCGTTGCACGTCGGTGAGTTTTCGTTTACATTGCCCATTCATAAGATAGGTCGTGTCAGCTGACACGTTTTTTCTACGTAACATGGCAACCTAATAAAACCGCACTGCGTAAAATTTTTATCGTAAAATTACAAAGAAATGTCCTTATTTTCTTTCAAACGAGCACTTAATCCCTCTTTAAAATCCATATGTTTTGGACAATTTTAATTAACAAATTGTGATACTTTATTACCGGGGACGTTTGCTAAAATACGACCAAAACCGTCGGGGGAGGTATTAATAGACGCGTTTTTGCCTCGCTTCTAATAATTCGAATACTTTTTCGCCTTTCGACTATTGATAACAGGACAAAACGGGTTTTTTCATTTTTCTTTCTGTGATGGCACCCTGTGCATTCACATTTTAAATTGTAGTCAATCATACATATGCGCAACATTGTTACCTTTCAGAGCGAATATAAATACCACCACAACAAAAGAAGAGCAGAAAGTCTTAGCCAACAGCCAACACCATTGTTTACTATATAGTTTGGCAACTTAAACAGAGGTTATGTTGCGAATAGAGTGGAAGGCAGTGGACTAGGCAGTCGAATGTCATAAAATGAAGGAATGGTGTTCGGAGTTTTTTCAAAATTAAAAAAAAAATTGATAAAAGCTTTAATAAAAATAAAACTACTGTTTTAATAACAACAAAAACGCCTTATATATTCTATGTACATAAATTCGTAAAGACTATCTCACTTTAAAATTTGAGTTAAATAATCTAAAATTTTGTTTTGAAACTGAGTCGAGAACTGTTCGTGTGAATGTGCGAATTTTCACCGATCAGCTGTTAGTTGCGCTACTTGGTAAAATTTACAATGGCCAACACAGAGACAACACAATTTGGAAACACATCAACCGCCAAGGAAAGAAACTGTCATACATATATACACTTAAATTGTTATTGTTTTGTGAACCGTTTTTCTTATACATTTCAATAAACTAAAATTGCAATAACATCATCTTTCCAAATTATTGTGATTGGCTGTTGGATATCGTTCGAGTTACGGATTTTTGTAAAACGGAAAATTTTTTGGCTAAAGTCGCGTATAGTTGCCGCGAAATAGAAAAATTCTGTAATTTTGCTAAAATAGATATCGTGCCGTCAAAAGATAATTGAGTGATCGTTTTAATAATTGTCGTACGTGCCGGTAAAAAATATAATTGTTGTCCACAGCAGTTAATACTTATAAAATAATTCGTCTTATTGTCGTCCGAAATTTTGTGTAATAAAAATTTAATCGCACCGTCTAACACAATATATGAGCAACATGCCGGGAGGCAACGTGTATAATTTGCGGAACCAGGACAGTACTCAACATGATCCAGAGGAGAATACGGAGGGAGCCGTAGGAGCATCACAAACTCATCTTGCCTCAATTGTAGAGAGTCTGAATGCACTTACCAATGCAGTATCAGAGCTGAGGGTGGCGACTGAAGAAAGCCAGCGGGATATTGAGCTTTTGCGAAGCAATATGGAACGGGAGGCGCAACAAGTACCACAACCAAATCTTATAGAAGCAACGCAGCAAAGTTCACCACTGTCACTACCAGAGCGACCGACGCAAGATACAGTCTTGGCAAGCAACGAATCGGTGACAAAATTATATGACCTGCCAAGTTTTTCGGGCAATCCTGACGAATGGCCACTGTTCTTAGCGAATTTCAAGGACACAACGTAGGCATTTCGCTACAGCAATCATCAGAATTTAATGCGCTTGCATAAATGCCTAGTTGGTCGTGCCAAGGAAACTGTTGCATCCATGCTAATATATCCTAATGATGTGCCAAATGCCATAGCAGAGTTAGAATTTTATTTTGGGCGCCCAGAAATTTTAGTAAGAAGCCAAATAAGTAAAGTAAAGCAGTTTCCCAGTATCAGCGAGAATAAGGTGGATCAAATTATAGCATTTTTCACTAAAACAAGAAACATCGTCGGATTTTTAACATCGGCCAGGACAGTTCCGGACAGTTGCGACATGGCGTACAAGCGCTTGTTGGGCATAGAACGCAGGATGAAGGCCGATTCCCGTTTTGCCGCCAAATACAAAGAGGAGATCGACAAATATTTGCGCATGGGCTATGCCCGAAAGTTGTCTGATAAAGAAGTACGTATGAACTTGAAATTTAATTTTTATTTACCGCATTTTGCAGTTAATAACCCACACAAGCCAGAGAAAATGAGAGCTTTGTTCGATGCAGCCATAGTGTACAAGTACAAGTGTGTTGACTTATCTGTCAAGCATTCTGACAGGCACTCGCTGGATTCGGAATGACAGCGAATTAAAAATGGATACCATTACCGAATGCGCCGAATGATTGAAAAATTGAAAAAGTCGATACGATTGGTAGTCAAAAACGTTGTCGTTGAGACCAAAAATGCGACTCTAGACCTGAGATTTCCATCAGGTGAGCGAGGCTGTTTGTAGTTTTGACGTTTATCGCTTAGTGAACACACTTGTATAGGTACACTATGGATGCAGCTGCCCTAGTAAATGGCGTATCGTTCAAGTCGTGCCTTCTTAAAGGGCTCGAACATGCCAAACCATTACTGAACATTTTATTCAAATTTCGTGAAGGGGCAGTTGCAGTCGCAGCCGACATTCGTGAGATGTTCTCGCAAGTACTCATTAACAAGCGAGATCAACAGGCGCAAGGATTTTTATGGCGTGATGGGAACGCTAATCAGCCAGTCGAGCACTTTGTTATGCAGTCTATGGTTTTCGGAGCCATATGCTCACCATGTATAGCGGAATTTGTCAAAAATAAAAATGCCGAAGATTTCCGTCAGCAGTATCCAGAAGCCGCTACAGCCATCGTCGAATGCCATTATGTTGACGATTTCGTTGCCAGTTTCAAGAACGAACAAGACGCTGAGCGGATTTGCAATGACATCGTTTACATCCATTCCGAAGGAGGTTTTCAATTACGCTGATTTGTATCAAACGTCAAACGTCTGCAAGATAGCCTGAATGCAGAGCCACACATACCACAGTCTATAATTTTAGAAAACGGAGTCAGCTATGAAAAGGTATTGGGAATGCGCTGGAACACCATGACAGATTAATTTGAGTTTATGCTTAATTTTCACCGAGTTTCAAAAGCCGTTTTAGAAGGAGATCGTGCTCCAACCAAGCGTGAACTCCTCAGTATAGTAATGTCGGTGTTTGACCCATTTGGCATTATCGCCGATTTTTTGCTTTTTGCCAAAATGCTAGTACAAGAAGTGTGGAGACATTCTATCGAGTGGGACGAAGCGATTCCGAGTAGCCTGCATCACAAATGGTTTATGTGGTGGAGCGAACTAAAACACGTTAATATTGTTAAAGTTAAACGATGGTATTCACCGCAGCTTCAATCTACAACTTCCATACAGTTGCACGTAGTGGCGGATGCCAGTCAATCAACATTCGCAGCGGCTGCTTTCGAATCGCTAGTAGTGATGGTTGTGATGTCACATTTGTTGCGGGCAAAACCAAAGGCGCCCCGCAGAAGTTATTATCCGTACCGAGATTGGAATTGCAAGCCGCAGTGTTAGGCGTCCGAGTTGCGAATTTGGTCCGCCAAGGTAACAACGTCCAAGTAAATCAAACATATTTTTGGTCGGATTCGCAAACTGTACTACACTGGGTCAACTCGAAAGAACGAAAATTTAAGCCATACGTTGGTCATCGCATAGCAGAGATTTTAGCATCAACTAAACCTTCACAATGGCGTTGGGTTCAGACCGATAACAATAGCACAGGCGTCGTCACTCGTCCAAATTGGCCACCAAAGATTGAGGAACGTGGGCCATGGTTGCATGGGCCCGAGTTTCTGCTACATTCAGTTGAGGATTGGCCAGCCACATCTTGCACACATATGCCCGAGCTACTCGAGGAGGATATTAAGCCAAGCCTACATATACAAGCCAAGGTAACCCGTCGTTTACTAAAATTTAATCGTTTTTCTTCATATTTAAAGATGAAACGGGTAATGGCATGGGTTCTGCGAGCTGCCGACATATTTCTGAAACTACGTAGCACCTATCAGACATGTGATGGAGGCGGTCTGCAGTCAGAGCTAAGCGCCGCCGAACTTAATAAAGCAGAGATATACATAGTCAAAGCCGTTCAGCGCTAAGTTTACGCAGAAGAAGTATCAGCCCTATTGAAAGACGAGCAACTCCATAGACAAAGCAGTATTCGTTCATTAACGCCGTACCTAGACAACGATCAGATCATGCGAATCCACGGTCGCCTAGACGCAGCTACGGTTTTGCCAGTAGAGGCCAGAAGACCAATTTTAATGCCATCCAACCACATCGTCTCCGAACTCTTAATGCGTCAGTATCACGAGCGACTACACCATCAGAATTTCGCATTGACATTGTACGAAGCCCGTCCAAAAGTTTTGGTTTACACATGCCAAGTTGCTGTTGAAGTCCATGCAACGTACATGCTTAACGTGCCACATAGACAGAGCTAAACCAGCAGCGCCTCTGATGGGTCAGTTGCCTGAGGATCGGGTCACTCCTTATGTCAAGCCGTTCTCTTACACAGGAGTTGATCTTTTCGGCCCATTCAATGTTACCGTTGGTCGCCGGCGAGAAAAACGATGGGCAGTTATATTTACGTGCCTAACTACGCGCGCAGCCCATTTAGAGCTTGCGCATGATTTATCGACCGATGCATTTTTGTTGTGTCTTCGAAACTTTATCAACCGCCGTGGCACTCCAATAAGAATCAGAAGCGATAACGGCACGAATTTTGTGGGCGCTCAACGGGAGCTAAAGGAAGCTGATCGCATGTTAAATTTCGAGCGCATATCAGATGAAGCCACCAGCCGCAATATCGATTTGAAATTTAACTGCCCTTCCAACCCAAGTTCAGGGGGTTGTTGGGAACGCCTTATAGGTGCCGTAAAAAGAATGCTGCTAAAGACACTTCGTGAGGAGGCACCGAAGGAAGACACACTTCGAAGCGTGTTGATTCGAGGCTACTTACCGACGTGCCTTTATCATCGGATGAGGACGACCCAATCACTCCTAACGATTTCCTTATGGGATACCCCAATTCCATGCAAACAGCGCAGCCAGCCGATCAAAACATTTGCCTTAGAAAACAATGGCGTATCGCACAAAATCTGAAAGACCGCATTTGGAAGCAATGGGTGAGACATTATTTGCCCCAATTACTTGTGAGGCCTAAGTGGCAAGGCAAAGTTAAACCAATCGCCATCAACGATTTGGTTCTCGTCTGCGACGATCTTCAACCGCGAAGCCAGTGGAAGAAGGGACGAGTTACCAAAGTGTTTCCCGCTAAGGATAGGCAAATCCGCCTCGTTGAGATTAAAACAGCTAACGGAGTACTGCGTCGGCCGGTGTCAATGCTTGCCATCCTCAGAATAAATGGTGAATCCCTACGCGATTCACGGTGTGATGGCACCCTGTGCATTCACTTTTTAAATTGTAGTCAATCATATGCGCAACATTGTTACCTTTCAGTACGAATATAAATACCACCACAACAAGAGCAGAAAGTCTAAAACGCCAAATACACGACACGAACATTTCCGCGAACATTCCGCAATCTTGTTCGCAGCTTTGGCCATACACCATACGAACTTTTGGCCGAACATTAGTTCTCTTTCAGACAGCGATGAATACGGACAACAATTGTGCTGCAGCAATATTGCTCGCTGTGGCAATTAAGCGTAAAAAAAGAGAGGAGATAAAAAAAAGAATTTGATGCAAAGAATGGTTTAAAAAACGAGCAGTTCTTGGACAAAGTGAGCTTGCGCCCGCAAACTACTTATTCTTTTTATAACTGTATCCTTTGTGGCATCAGGATCTACTTCTTTTAATTTTTCGATTAAAGTCGCATAATCATTATTCTTTTTAATTCTATTAAAATAATCTTTGCTTTTTACTTGCCACAATGATGGCAAAGATTTATACATTTCAATAAATTCACTCAGAAATTTTTTATTGTCCATTTTACTTTTCCCCGCACGTCTGTTCCGTTCAGAAATTACTACGATTATGAGCTATTTCGCCACACACGCACGAACAGTTCGCGCAAATGTTCGCCAAAAATTAAAATATTTTGATTTTTGGCGAACATTTGCGCGAACTGGCAAACACCACCATACACGACAGAAAAGGTCGCAGAAACATGACATAACGGGAATGTTCGCGGAAATGTTCGTGTCGTGTATTTGGCGCTTAAGCCAACAGCCAACACAGAGACAACACAATTTGGAAACACATCAACCGCCAAGGAAAGAAACTGTCATACATATATACACTTAAATTGTTATTGGTTTGTGAACCGTTTTTCTTATACATTTCAATAAACTAAAATTGCAATAACATCAGTTTCCACATTTTTGGGCGGGTTATTGCAGTCAACCTCGGTTTCAAACTGTTTTTCGCGAAGAACTTTTGAACGGGTAGAAAATCTTAGCAGCCGTGTTTGTATTCTTAATACTGGAATAACTATGCGTCCTCAGATATCCCAATTCAAGACTTTTGTATAATTTTCTGTAGAACCCATATAGGCACTACATTTTCATACTAAACTCGTTCAAAAAATTTACCATCACAACAACCCATATCTGATATTCCGCACCTTTTTTTGTTTCCCTCCGTCACTTCCAACGACAGAAACCCCGGTAATTTTGACACTTCGTGTAGTGTCAAACGCATGCTCACGCAGGTTCCACTGAGATCCACAATAGTTTGACACTGACCGAAGTGTCAAACTGCAATGTGTTAGAAAGAGAAAGGAATTGATCCTTCTCATACATATCATACATGTAAACCTGGACTATGGCTCTCATACAAGTTGTATGTGCATGAGACATTTTTGACAGAAAATGACTTGCGTCCGTCTATATTAGGTTGGCATGTAAGTTCGTGGGTAACAGTCGCTTTAATGTTTTTGTAAGCACCGCTATCGAAGTTGTGTCGGAACTTGTCATTTGTGAGGACATATTCGATAACATTAGCCGTCGTACTGAAATACAAAAAATATCGATTGTGTCAATTGTTGAGTTTCACAGACAATCCAAGGAAAACAGAATCAAAACAAAGAATAATTTAATTTCCAGCGGCAGACAGCGATAATTCTATTTAAAAACCAAAAATCTTTAAAAGTAAATCCACAACAACCACATACCAGAAACAACAATGCCGTCTCCAAACAGCAGTGAGTCCGTCGATGACATACCAGTATTTGTTGATGGAGACACGTGTAGCGCACATGAGCTAGATACAGTTTTTAAAATCAAATGGAGCATATGCAATGAATCAGCCGTCTCACTAAAAAATGATTATGTACTCGATTTGGCAGCTGACAGGTGAGGAAATATCATATCCAACTTATAAAACTTGTTTAATATGCATACAAATACTTTTAGTGGATTTACACGTGTTGCTGCCGGTTTATCCAGCGATACTGTGCATATATTTGATATAAATGCTGGAAGTACACTCTCAACATTTTCAGATATACCAGCAATACAAGAAAGCAATACTTTAGGGAGTGTCTGTGGAGTACGATTTTTAGATGAAACACCTAATTGTCTGTTGATTGGTAGTAGTCAGGGTATTGTACGACTATTTGATTTGCGTATGCAAGAAGAACTGGCACGCTTTCAGGAAAGTATTGAATTGTCACAGGGCTTATCCAATGTTGGTCGTGCAAAGGAAATGAATGCACGAAAAGCTATAAATTGCTTTGCAAGCAACTCGAATGGGCGTATTATTTGCACTGGCACTGAAGTAAGCTATGGAAATGCTTATATACTGTTTTACGACGTTCGTAAACGCGCACAAGTTGGAGGTTATCTGGAATGTCATGAAAGTGATATTACAGCGTTACAGTTTCATGCATTGAATCCTGATCTCTTGTGTTCCGGATCTACCGATGGCTTAATCAATATATACGATATTAAAGAGACTACAGAGGAAGATGCGCTCTTGACGACAATTAATACAGAAAGTACTGTACAAAAGCTAAAGTGGTTCGTTCATACATGCAGTATGCTTTTATATTGGAACTTTAATTAATTTTTATTTAAAAAAGGCACAAAAATGTATATGAACAAGATATAATATCTTGTATAACAGACACAAATGATTTCTATGTTTATTTCGCTGAAGAAGGAGATGTAGTAGCAAAATTCTATCGCTCTCAAATCACAGCAGCAATGAAGCGTATAAACGAAGCGAATTGTAATGTAATTGATGCGCATAGTTTGGAAAATGGTGATATATTTTTGCTAAGTGGCACCAACGATAACAAAGGGTGAGTGACAATAAAAGGTTGCTAACAAATTTGAAGAATGAACGGATACTCTAAAAAAATTCGATAGCTTCCGGGTAAGCGTTAAGAATTGACATGAATACGTCGATCGCGCGACGTAACTGATTTAGTTTCCGTATATTAGTATGAGCACTTTAGTTTCCATATACCTTTCCAAACATTAATATTGTAACGATTTTTACTTGCAAATCCTCTTATTTGCCCTCTTGCTAGGATCGTATCGCTAAACTGTTGAATAAATAACTCCAATATTGAATAACGGAAAAATGGCCTTTATTAAAATACTTCACAATAACACTCAAACTGTGCAACGAATAGCTTAATAACCAAACTGATATCTTAAAGGAAACTGACTTTCAAAATAATAGTGCTATTGCTCGCTAGATATCGTCTTACTCGTAACTGCTTGACAATTCAAATCAAACTGAATTACTTCTTACTCGCTTGTCCCGCTTTTATAGTTTACGCTGCATACTTCTAGGCTCTTCGATTTCCAGAACTTACTAGTTGTTTCGCCTACAAAATCGCCAGCCACAACTACGTGCACAAATTATTGCTCTCTCTTGTGACAACTCAGATAAGATATATGCATGTGTTTGTAGTTTACAGTCTCCCGCACACACATAAGCGTATAAGTAAATTCATCGGTGTGTGACATCTCATCTCTCGCGGCCTGCTATGTGAATGTTGCTCGTCGGAATGTGTACATATGTGTAGACGCAATTATTGATTCGTTTATGTAGATACATAATGATTGAATTATTGATGTGAATTCACGTCACTGCTTAGCATCGGCCTGGAGATGGCAGCACTCCTCAGTTTTGCTAATATTCGTAACACTGCCCTCCACCTAAGTCTGATCGTCCCGATCAGACAAATCTCCCAATCTAAACGCCGCTAGCATCTCCGAATGTACCACCCTTCTAATCCGTGGTTTCCCAGTGGTTTGTATGCGGTAGATGGTATCACTGATCTTCTTCACAACTTTGTACGGGCCTTCCCAACTGCACCGTAATTTGGCTGGAAAACCTTTCCGCCGGTGAGGGTTGTTTAACAGTACCAAATCTCCCGCCAAGAAACCTTCCGAATTAAAGTTCTTGTCATGCCAGTGTTTCATCTTACTGCTCGTTACCCTGGGCCGTTCCTTCACACTCTGTTGTTTGGTCAATGAACCACTTCGTAGAGCTTGCGCTGGACGGATTTGCTTTGCATAATCGGTATCGTTCCCACATTTCACAACAGTAGTGCGCTCCGGCTTGAAACTACCCTCGCATTCTTTCTCGGAAATTCGTTGCTTTGTTTTCCTGCGTCTTTTAGATTTTGTCAATGCCAGTGTTTCTCTCGCAGGTACTTTTGATTTTAATTTATTTGGCCCATTCGATCTATCAACCTTTGCCTTTGACTTTCGTGGTCTTTGTCGAGTCTTTTCCACCAGTACCCGATTACTGCTGAACCCTTTTTCCAAACTAAAGTTAAGTGGTATGTCCTGGTTCTTATAGCGCATAATTTTTCTCCGCATATCGATCCTGACGTCATGGTCAACCAAGAAGTCCACTCCCAATATGACTTCATCAACGACCTCCGCCACAACGAATTTGTGTAGAACCATGACTTTTCCAATTAATACCTCAAATACCACTTCGCCTTGAACTTGGTTATACTCGCCTGTTACCGTACGCAACCTTGCTCCAGGTAATGACTTTACTCTCCTGTAGACCAAATCAGATCGAATCAAGGAATGAGATGCCCCCGTATCTACAGTCAGTACACGCTCTTTACCATCCACATTCCCTCTGATGGTAAGACTCCTTGCTTTCCTTCCAATCTGCGACACAGATATCACAGGACATTCAACATCCGGGGCAAGTTTCCGTTCTTTACATTTGACACGCTCTTGCTCATTTCCGCCAGCTTTGCGTTTACGGCCACCCACATTGTTGGAACTATTAGGACCAAGATCGCAATGACGTGCAATGTGACCTGGGTTGCCGCACTTGAAACATTTAATAACTCCGGCATTCTTCTGTTGAGATCCCTTCAGTGCTTCCAAAATTGTGTCTACCCAATCTGGCTTTTCTACTTCCACACGGCGTGCTTCGAAAACTGGCTTACACAGAAGCGACGCTGTTTCCTGAATCAGAGCATGCGATACCGTTTCAGCAAATGTTAGTTTTGGATTCGCATATGTAGCCCGCTTCGTTTCCACATCTCGTATGCCATTTATAAAGCTCTGAATCTTTACCCTTTCAGTGTATTCCACGGGTGCGTCTGCATTTGCAAGATGAGCCAATCTTTCAATATCTGAAGCAAACTCCTGCAATGTCTCATTTGCTTTTTGGTAGCGGTTTTGCAATTCTATTTGAAATATCTGTTTCCTGTGTTCGCTTCCGTATCGCCGTTCTACAGCAGCCATCAATGCGTCATAACTGTTCCGTTCGTACTCTGGAATAGTCTGTAAGATTTCCGCGGCAGGCCCTTTCAGTGCCACGAACAGAGCCGCAACTTTATCTTCAGCATTCCATTGGTTCACTGCTGCGGTCTTCTCAAACTGTAGCTTAAAGACCTGAAAAGGAACAGAACCGTCAAAGGATGGTGTCTTTACCTTTGGATTACTTGTTGAAACTGCTGGGCGATTTAGTTGCAACTGCTCGATACGTCCTCTCAAAGCATCCACCTCGGCCTCGATTTTATCCTGTCGACCACTGAAGCCTTCATGAAACTGGGTTAGTTTTTCTTCCATATGCGCTTCCAGTTTAGATGATATACGGACTTCCTGCTCTTCTAGTTGTGTGGAGATGTGAGATGATATCTGTGCTGAAATTTGTGAAATACGCGTTTCTTGTGCTTCAATTTTCGATGTTATTTCTGACGACATTTCTGCAATACGTGTCTTCTGTTCTTCCATCTGAGATGCCAATTGAGATGTTATATCTGTCTTTTGCGATTCCAGTTGAGAAGCCACTGTCGATGTTTGAGCAGATATTGCAGCCAAAATCATGTTCAAATCTGTGCTCGTAACTGTCTGCGATGTTTCGTTTTTCTCTTCAATTTTTGTTACTTCCTCGCCATCAAGATGAAAGTCATACTCTTCCACATCAATTCCTTCCGCTTCCATTGCTTCTCGTAGCCGTGCCTGAAGTTTAAGTTTAACGCCGCTTGTATTCAATCCACGGCTCTCCAACTCCTTCTTTAGTTGCTGGATCTTCAATTCACTGAACTTTGCCATGTCCTTGTTGTCCTCCGGAATTTATTCAACAATTCCTCTTCTGACACCAATTGTAACGATTTTTACTTGCAAATCCTCTTATTTGCCCTCTTGCTAGGATCGTATCGCTAAACTGTTGAATAAATAACTCCAATATTGAATAACGGAAAAATGGCCTTTATTAAAATACTTCACAATAACACTCAAACTGTGCAACGAATAGCTTAATAACCAAACTGATATCTTAAAGGAAACTGACTTTCAAAATAATAGTGCTATTGCTCGCTAGATATCGTCTTACTCGTAACTGCTTGACAATTCAAATCAAACTGAATTACTTCTTACTCGCTTGTCCCGCTTTTATAGTTTACGCTGCATACTTCTAGGCTCTTCGATTTCCAGAACTTACTAGTTGTTTCGCCTACAAAATCGCCAGCCACAACTACGTGCACAAATTATTGCTCTCTCTTGTGACAACTCAGATAAGATATATGCATGTGTTTGTAGTTTACAGTCTCCCGCACACACATAAGCGTATAAGTAAATTCATCGGTGTGTGACATCTCATCTCTCGCGGCCTGCTATGTGAATGTTGCTCGTCGGAATGTGTACATATGTGTAGACGCAATTATTGATTCGTTTATGTAGATACATAATGATTGAATTATTGATGTGAATTCACGTCACTGCTTAGCATCGGCCTGGAGATGGCAGCACTCCTCAGTTTTGCTAATATTCGTAACAATATGCTTTTTGTTTGCAGCGAAGTGATGCGTGCGTTACGTTTCAATAACAATTTGTTGCCAATGTACGATTTTAACGGTAACAAACAAATTGTGCGCTCAAGCATATTTGATAAAAAGGTAATTTTTATTTAAATATTGATATATATTTTTAAATAAATATTAATAAATTTAATTTACAGAACGACATTTTGGTAACTGGCGGCGAGAACGGTATTGTTACACTTTGGACTAAGTCAAATCATGTTCATAAATCACCAGCATTAGCCTATAGTTCTAGTGAATTAAAACAAAAACGCAAAAAGTCTGACAAGAAAACGCCTTATTAGCTTAAAAATCTTATTATGATAAACTAAGTTTTATTACATTGTTGCTGCTATTAATAAATATAATAATTTAAGATATGAATTTGTTTACTACATAGTTTAAACATTGCACTTAAACACTATTTAAATAAAGGCAATTATCCACAGGGAATAAATAAAAACGAAATTAATTGGCAGAAGTTACATGCCAACCTAATAAAACCGCACTGCGTTTTTTTTGCGCACGCAAACAACCGGCGTTTTTTGCCCGAACCCAAATAAGCATGCGTTGCGAAAATGTAAAGCATGTGTGCAAACGTCAAATCTAAATGTCACGCAGAACAAAAATTGGAAATCGAGTTAGGTTTTCACGCAGCAAATTTAATGTGGGTTGCTCTCATACAAGTTGTATGTGCATGAGACATTTTTGACAGAAAATGACTTGCGTGCGTTTATATTAGGTTGGCATGTAATGCTTGAACATAATGCATTCAAATAAATATGTAACTATTTTTGATTAAAATCCTTGTGCCCAGATAGGGAATACTCTTAGAAAAAAATGTTTGCATAATACTTAGCGTTTCTCGGCTTCACTTGGAATGCTCTAATTGAAAACAATTGTTTTTTCTTTTCACTTTTTTAAAGCCCGTTAAAGCATCACACTTTATGGCAATCCATGCAAATCATGCATAGTATAAATAAGTTCAATGCGATCGTATACACATTTTGTTTGTTTGAGCATTTCCGGTAGTACATCCGTTGCACGCGATACATTTAAACATACACGTTTAAGTAGTTCACCTTGTGTTGGCAGTGCATACATAGCAACAACAGCTCCCTTACGCACCACCCATGGATGATGTTTTGCTAGAGTATCATTGTATGCACTTTTACAGCAAGCGTGTGTCTTATCACATTCATTTAATTCTGACAAACGTCTTAGGAACTCGTATATAAATTCTAGAAGTTATAAAAAAAAATTTAAAATAATTAAAATCGAATAGTATATTCCGAATTGAGATCTGAAAATATTTTGAGTCTTGGGCCAAATTTAACCCTAAAGGACATTTATGCCTTTCCTTTGGAAAAGTTTTATTAAACGGAATTGAATGGCTGCATCTTCAGGGTATCACATTGTCAGAACAAGGAAATAAGTGGCTGGAAATACATGGAGGCAGAGGTTTAACGACAAATCAGAGCTTATAGATTTACCTGTTGGCAAATAAAAGAATAAGGGTAATGGTTTCAGACAAAGTAGTAAAAAGACGTTAACAGGAAGATTAGATTAAGGACAAGATTAAGAGTATTAGTGAGAGTTCGATTTGAATAAGAGCAAGAGGAAAAGCGGGAAGCGTTACAGAACAATTAAAGAGATAGAGGAATTGATTGAGCCGACTAGGGTAAATAAATGCATAAGGGAGGAAATAAGAAATTTCGATTCGCTTCGAATAATTCTAATTAATTTTTCAAATCACATTAACTTTGAAATGGTGGTTGGGATTAACTACATATGTATTTTAACTATATTTTGACAGATTCACGTTTATAGTTTGAGTGAAATTGGTTTTCGGTCCTGCTTTAATTGAGAAAAAAATATTTAATTTTAATAACTTTTCGAGATTTTCATTTCCTCGAATACTCGAAAAAATTAAGTAGTCAAAATTTTGTAAAATTTGTTTACCGAATAAAAATATACTAAAAATATTGAATTAAACTTTATCAAAATAAAATTTCATAAATTAAAAAAATTTCCAATAAATTTCTTTTAATCAATTTCAGCTGTGTTTATTGCAGGCATGCTTAACCAACGAACCGATATCATTTCGTTACGATAATTAACGTTAATAAACGAAACAAAGCCATTTCGTTTCGTTTATTAACGTTAAGAACGTCAAATTAACGAAATGATTTCGTTTCGTGTTCTGCCATATAAAAACGAAATCAAATCGGTTATGTTGATTATTAATTTCAAACTATGCTGGCAAAGCTGATTGATGGCGGAGTCATTAAAGGTGAAAGCATTAGCCAAGCTGATTGCAACTTTTCTCATGAATTTTGACAGTACGAACATTTCTCAGAGTATTTTTGACATTACCACCAACGAATTACACAAACAAATTACATGGAGTTTGTGTGTGTATGTGCGCTCGTTGTTACCATCTTACGGCTTCACCATGGCTATAGCATTGCCAGCACAATTCAAACATAAAGTATCACGTTTTTGTTAACGTTTTTAACGTTAACGAAAGCTTTTCGTTTCGGTTAAAAACGAGATACATTTTATCTTGATAATTTCTTTATCGATAATATTTCGAAGTATTTCAACGGAAACGGTGGAAATTTTTTGATAAACGATTAGCTTAACGTTAAGGTGCATCCCTGGTTTATTGTTTTACATCTATAGACGTTTACGCTTAAACTTTATATGGACTGCTAAGCGTCAAACTTTATCTACTCTGCTGAAGCTGATGCGAATGAAATTAGTACTACTAAATTTCAATACGCATTGTACTCAAATGCAACAGAAATATGTATGTATCTATGTTTCACCTCCACACTAATTCTATGTATCACCTCTAAAAATTGTGTGTGTCCACTATTCATCGCAATCTATTCAGCTATAGATTATACACAGCCATACAACAGAGGTTTGTGTCCCCGCTTTTCGGTACATGTTGTGTAGCTAGTTGCCGCTAAATTGATCTCCTATGCATTATCTAAGTGACGATAAGCGTTTTTTACGCGTAAACATAGCGTATATACGTGTGTAAGTGTAAATGTAAAATATTCAGTAGCCAAAAGAACGAAAGTATTTTAAAAATTACGTAACAAAAAAAAAAAAAAAAAAAATTACTAAGATAATTTAGAAACAATTTATTATGGTCAAAAATATTGTTTCTTCAGTTGAGAAAAAGATAGTTATCTAAGGCCGGCCCACTTGCATAACGGCAAGTTATATTTTTTAGCTCAGAGTTAATTTAAAAAATTTGTCAAGCTAACTCTGTGTTAAAGACTTAACTTTCCGTTCTGCAAGTGGGCCTAATACTGCAGAGTTTTCTTATACATATGTATAATAAAAAGTCTGTATCAATAATTTTAAATTTATAACGCTATGCCGATCAAACTGAGGAAAGATACTACATTCACTAGACGTTAAAGTCTCTACCTTCGAAGATAAGCTTGAAGCCAGATTAAGAGCTGTAAACCAGAAAGGCATAAAGACCTGTGGTGGGTCGCTAGCGGGGACTATTTACTACCAATATGGCGACCTGCCCAATTGTTGTTCCAGTAAAAGAAAGTAATGTAATGTATTCAACAGATAGGTTAGAGTGGCAACCGGTATATGAAGCCAAAAAACACAAGCAGGTCCTCAGTGAACTCCACAAACGCGCGTCGGACATTTATACCGGGAATTACCCGGTGAATCCAGTACTCAAAGAACAGTAGCCATAACTTGCGGAAGAGGAACGCACACTCCCCAGGGAAACACGAGTTACTCTAGCTAAAATTCGATCTGGATACTGTAACAGGTTAAACTCTTACCTATTCAGAATCAACCCCGACAATCAAAATGTATGCCCCGCTTGCAATGTGTCCCAGCTTGACACCAACCATCTCTTTAATTGTAATGTGAAACCAACGCCTCTAACACCCCTCTCATTGTGGTCCACCCCTGTTGAAACAGCAAGTTTCCTTGGACTCCCGTTAGAGGATATTGATGACAATTTGTGATCGGTCACACCTATTGGATGGGGCGAAGCACTGCTACAACAACAACAAGTAGCCACCGGTGTGAGCACCAGTGCACTTAGGCCCATAATCAATAGATATTTTTCCGAAAAAAAAAAATTGGCCCTTGTAGCCGAGGACAAATACTCTGACTGGCTAAACTGGGTATTGCCTCTTCTGTAAGTAAATGCGATGAAGATATAACGATGGTAATTTAAAACTCCTATAATATTGATGCTAGTGTATGTATGACTCAGTTATCAAGGTATCTTATCTACGCTAAGATAAATGTATTTGTTTATACAAAACACCCAACTCATAAAACGAAAAATACGTAAAACAGCATAGAATTCTTGTAACATTTTGATTACGTGTGCAGCCGCAATACTTCTAATTGTTGTACTTTGCGGTTTGCACCACTTATTTACTTACCCAAACCTCTGTGTAATCTCAAAAGTGTTCTAGCACCCGACACATAGCTATTATCCTTAAGAAGTTCTTCATCTTTTTCATATTCTATCATTGCTTTTATGGTAACAAACCGATCTCGAGTTGCTTCCTTTCGTCTATACTCGCAGAGTATA
Organism: Eurosta solidaginis; assembly: GCF_040869045.1. Lineage (NCBI taxonomy): Eukaryota > Metazoa > Arthropoda > Insecta > Diptera > Tephritidae > Eurosta > Eurosta solidaginis. The sequence goes on along the minus strand of NC_090321.1, from coordinate 200,469,675 downwards.
TCGATTTTACTACGTACATCGCTACTTACAAATCCAAAAACGGTGCCCATTAATTGAAAGAATCTGGATTAAAAAAAAATATAAGTGCTATCCAACAAAAACTTTAGTAGCTCTAGTATTGAATGTACTTATTGATTTCCTCGTAAGCCTCCAAATATTCAGCCAATAATACATCGTCGCTTTCGTATAAACATTCTTGAAATATTTTTGTTACTTTTTCTATATCGAAACGGCCAAAGGAGGACATTACTTTTTCTTTATAATGTACTATTGCAGTAACAAATTGTAGAAATACTCTTGTACAATTTTACTTAATATGGTGTATTTATTGGATAATGATCATCGAAAAATTAGAAGAGGAACACAACAAAGGAAATGACAGTTACAACAGGAGAACGTTTTCCAGGGTTGCGTGGCGTGTTTTTATTTATGACGTTTCGTGAACAGTGTGAAGTAAAAGTAAGCGTACAAATTGGATGTTTCCAGCAAACGCAATTTTTTGTTGATGCGCTCATATATGTAATCTATGGGGTATTCCATCCCATTTCGACCAATTTTGAACCCGACCCCTTTAGAATTGGCTGAAAGTTTTTCTTCTTTTTCTATCTTACGAAAGATGTTTTTCAGAAGTTTTTCAAATTTTTTCATCCAACTCAAAAAAAGTTATGAATTTAAAAAAAAACACCGTTTTTGTTTTCAAAATGCTATAACTTTTTAAACTAAAAAAAAAAGAATGATCCCAAACGGTCAATTTTTGAAAAAGTTATAGCATTTTGAAAAAACACCGTTTTGCAACTCAAAATAAGTTTTAAATATTTTGAAAAAAACGGTGTTTTTTTCAAAACGCTATAACTTTTTCAAAAATTGACCGTTTGGGATCATTTTTTTTTAAATATTTTTATAAATGTACTTTTCGGAAAAAATACAAAAAAAATTTTAAAGTTTTTTTTTTTCAATTAAAAAAAAAAAAAATTCTCGGCCCACTCCGGGATTAGTGGGGGTGATTGCAGAATTGATTGAAGTGAGAAAGAAATAAAGGGCGAAATTCGAAAAATCTCGAAACACTGAAAAATAACAAAAAAAAAAAAAATTTTTTAAATTTTTTTGAATTTTTTCCGAAAAGTACATTTAAAAACAAATTAAAAAAAAAAAGATCCCACACGGTCAATTTTTGAAAAAGTTATAGCATTTTGAAAACCAAAACGGTGTTTTTTTTTAAATTCATAACTTTTTTTGAGTTGGATGAAAAAATTTGAAAAACTTCTGAAAAACGTCTTTGGTAAGCTAGAAACAGAAGAAAAACTTTCAGCCAATTCTAAATTGGTCGAAATGGGATGGAATACCCCCTATACTTCTATACTAATATATATTTTGAAAGCCGTTTTTTTCTGAACCGCAAAGCTCGAGAACGGCTGAACCGATTGAGATGAAATTTGGAGCATAGATTTAGAAACGTTTCTGAGATATCGACCAATATGTGGACCAGGATAACTCTATAATATGTATGTATATAAAAGAAAGTGGTGTTAGTTGCACTATTTATAACTCAAGAACGGATGAACCGATTTGGCTGAAAATTCGTGGAAAGGTAGCCTAGAACCAGGAGACGGACATACGATCGCTTCCCAAGGCAGTCGGTTCTATGTACCGGAGCGACTCGGGATTTTTCCCGACCAAGGACTGTGATTTCGGTGTAACCCCATTTAATTTGATGCGTCCCTCCTACAAATTGTCATCCTCCCAGCAGCTCCTTGCAGCGGGACTGCTCCATATTCTCTTGCTCCGGGAAGGTATCGAAACCAATCCGGGTCCGTCTCCTGACCCCGGTCCTGAGAAATGGTTTTGCTGCCTTTGCCGGAAAAGAATCTTTTTTGGACGGTTATATTTTTGTCAGTGTGTCTCGTGTAAGGGATGGTTGCATCGGACAGGTTGTTCTGGGCTAGATCCCAAAACCAGACGTCCACATAACTTCTATTAATCTTTTGTGGCTCCTTGCTGTTCACGCCCTAGGGCGTCCCGTAGTCTACGCCTTAGCGCCCCCACTACCTTCCAGCAGCCCCGCAGCTGCTCGCGCCCCACGGCGCCACCAACTCATACGGCTGCTTCCACTCATACCTACAATCTCCGTAGTAGAGCAATGCCGCGCATCAGCCCCTGTCCCCGTCTTCTCCGCCCCTCTTTTCCAGCAGTAATTGTGTAGGTCAGGGAAACAGACTCTTAGTCCCTACCTCCTTTTGCACCGTTTGCCAGCACAGAATATATATGTTTGCGACGTCCGCCCAATGCAGCTCCTGCCATGGACGGTGTCACTTTCCTAGATGTTCTGGTCTCCGCGACGGCAACCCCTCGACGGGTTTCATTGCGCCATGTTGCGAGGCCGCATAACCAAATACACCGGGTACCCCAATGCTTACCCGAGGACGTCTAGTCCCAGGACAATAACAGCAGTTGCGTCCTAGCCTTCCACAACTGTAATGGATTAACTGGGAAGATCACGGACATAGTCGATTTCATGAAGCGGCACAACATCCGCATTGCTGCGATTCAAGAGACTAAACTCACAGCAAGATCTGCTCTGCAGACCTGTTCTGGGTATAATGTCCACAGAAAAGATCGCGAGAGCGGAAATGGAGGCGGCCTCGCGTTTATCATACACCACTCTGTGCAATATCATATATTTGATCCCGACATCGGCCGCAGGGACAGTGTCTTAGAACGTCAAGGCTTATCTGTCCGGTCAGGCGATGCAAACCTAGAAATCATCCACATCTACATCCCTCCTGCCACCTGTTGCCCCAGTGGATACCGCCCTAATATCAGCGCCTTACTCACTGGCAACAATCGTATTATCTTAGGCGATTTCAATGCCCATCACGATCTATGGCATTCACACTTGCGGGCGGACAGTAGGAGTGAGATGTTGGCGGATTTAATTGAAGAAACGACGTTCTGCACAATAAACGGAGACACCCCTACACGTATGGTAGGAAGCTGTCAGAGTTCGCCGGATATATCAATCGTGAGCGCAGAACTCGTAAACTGCGCCAACTGGCAGCCGATGGTAACATTGGCATCCGACCACCTGTGTATACATATTTTGCTCGAGCGTACTGCCGACTTCATCGTCACAGAAAAACGCACTTTCATAAACTTTAAAAAAGGAAAGTGGGACGAATACAAATCCTTTACAGACAACCGCTTTGCTGCCCTCCCTATCCCGACTGATGCACGCCAAGGGGAGCGTACTTTCCGCAAGGTCATTGAATCCGCCTCGGCTCGTTTCATTCCCGCCGATAGAATTCCCGAAATTCGGCCCCACTTTCCGGCGGAGGCCGCAAATTTAGCGAGAGAACGTGACTTTATAAGACAGCTCGATCCCGGCGACCCCAAAGAAGGGATATAAACCAACGCATCAGATTGCTTGTGGATGAACACAAGCGGGCGAAATGGGAGGAGCACCTAAGCGGTTGTAACCTCTCTGCCGGTGTAGGTAAACTTTGGTCCACCTTAAAGTCCCTATCGAATCCGTCTAGGCACAATGACAAAGTTTCCATCGCCTTTGGCGATAAAGTGCTGTCGGATGCGAAAAAATGCGCGAGCGCCTTCTGCCGACAATACATAATGCATTCTACGGTCGACAAAGATAGACGGAGGGCCAACAGACACGCACATATAAACATAAATTCACCACCACCGCGCTAAATGCCATTAGCACCCAGATAAATTGCGGTTTAAATCAAAACCCCCACCATAAACAGTTCTCGTTGCGCTAGACCTATAAAAAGCAACCATGGCACGTTACTGCAAGACCTGGAAGGGTCTACCCTTCCCCATGTCTTAAAAGGTGGACCCCAAATTATCTGGGTGGTCGGCAGGCACCGGTGCAATTTAGAAACGAAACATCAAAACCAAGAAGAATTAAACAAGGGGTGCCACAGGGTGGTGTCCTATCCCCACTTCTGTTTAATTTCTACATATCCAAGCTAATTTCGCCACCAGAAGGAGTTGCTATCGTTTCCTACGCCGATGACTGCACAATAATGGCCACAGGCCCAGGCCCACAGATCGATTAGCTTTGCAACAGAATAAACGGCTACCTCCCTAATCTCTCCAGTTTTTTCGCCTCACGAAACCTGGCATTAGTACCGACTAAATCCTCCGCGACCTTATTTACAACATGGACGTCCCAAATGTCGACCATTTTGAACATCCACGTCGATGGCACTACGCTGCCGACTGTCCTACACCCCAAAATCTTGGGTGTGACGTTTGATCAGGATCTACATTTTGGTGAGCATGCAGCCGCAATTGTACCGAAAATCCCGAGCCGTAATAAAATCCTCAAATCCCTTGCTGGCAGTACTTGGGGAAAATACAAAGAAAAGCTCATTACCACATACAAAGCAATTGGCCAGCCGATTACATGGTCGCCAAGCCTAAAAATTACTCACTGGAAGAAGCTGCAGGCCTGCCAAAATACTGCTCTCAGAACCGCCACGGGCTGTCTTCTTATGTCCGCAGAACACCATCTACATATTGAGGCGATAATACTCCCCATCAGGGAGAGAAATGAGATGCTAACCAAACAGTTCCTGTTCCATACCCAGAAACCTGGGCGCGCCAACAGACATCTGATTGATGAGCCAACACCGCCCAGGGGCTTAAGGTGTCATCTCCGTAAGCATTATGAGGAAATACGGCACCTGAGAACTCAGCCGTATGAAGCCAAAAAAGACACGAGGGTCCTCAGTGAACTCCACAAACAGGCGTCGGATCTTTATGCAAGGAATTGCCCGGTGAATTCAGTACTCAAAGAACAGTACCCTAAACTTGTGGAAGAGGAACGCATACTCCCCAGGGAAACGCGAGTCACTCTAGCTCGATCTGGATACTGTAACAGGCTAAATTCTTACCTATCCAAAATCAACCACGACATCCAAAATGTATGCCCTGCTTGAAATGTGTCCCCACATGACACCAACCATCTCTTTAATTGTAATGTGGAACCAACGCCTCTAATACGCCTCTCATTATGGGCCTTCCCTGTTGAAACAGCAAGTTTCCTTGGACTCCCGTTAGAGGCGATTGGTGACAATTTGTGATCGGTCGCACCTATTGGATGGGGCGAAGCACTGCTACAACAACAACAACAACAACCATGCTTCGAGCACCGGCGCGGTCTATCAGCCTAAGTACCGATAAAGTCGGCAAGCACAGCTTTTATATCATGGTGGAAGTAGCGCTCGTATGTGCGTTCTAGACCCTTATGGAATGCGTATTTCACCACATCGTCCTCCTCCGCCGGTTTTTATGCGAATAGCATCGAGACGTTTGTCTACATGTGTGAGTAGAGTGGGGGGTATTTTTGGAATCTGCACGCTCTTCCCTGCGCTCTCCCATTTTCAAAATTTTCGAAATCCGGATTCCTTAATAGAAAGTCTGCTAAAATTTTATTTAAATATATAATATGTACATATATCAAACTAATCTTTATATTAAAGCAACATACGTTTTCGCTTTCATATCAAAGAAAATTTCGAACATAATTTGAAGTGTTTCATTCTTGTGTTTTTGTATCATTCTCAATTCCGTAAACATTGTCTTTGTACTGTTTACATCAAACATGATTTCGTTGGATTCAAAATTAGTAAATATTTTGTTTGTAAGCGCTGCATTTTTTTTAATTTTCTTTGCATTTCAAACTACTGGCGATCTTCAGGTAAATGTCCACTCTATTATTTATCCAACGTGCTACAAAATTTGTGTTTTTTTTTTTTACAGAAAAAAATAACCGAGCAAGCGCAACTTACTATTAAAGGCGGCTTTGCAAGTTTGGGAATTTATTATTTCGTTTTTGCGGCAGCTTGTTGGTTCGTGCCAGCATTTGTTGTGGTGGTGGGCACAAAGTGGGCGCTAATTGCTGGCACCACTACATATGTGTAAGCAGCGATATAACCAATTTTTTTCTTTTAAACTTAACCTGCGTCATTATCATCTTTGAATTAATTTCAGAATATTTATAGTACTCTTCCTCTATCCCGTCGAATGGCTTTTATATATCATAAATATAACACTTGGAGCCGGCTCAGCTATCATTTATATAACGCAGGGTAATTATATAGCGCGAAATAGTGAAATCGAAGGATTAACTAGCGCAACGCGGAATTCTGGCATATTCCTGATGGCCCAACAAGCAAGCTACTTGATTTGTGCCACTCTAATGTATTTTCAATACACGGACGATGCGGACTTCGAGGACACCGATCGATATATAATTATATCAATATTAACATTTATATGCTTAATTGGCCTGGCAATGTTATTCTTTTTGCGTTTACCACCAAGCAATCAAGCGATTGATGAGTCGAATAGCATGACATGCGCTGCTGTTTTTATTGCAGTCAAGGATAATATACTCCTTTTGCTTGAACGAGATATGATATTGCTAACGGTCATTTTCATATATACAGGTATGTGCCGTTTTGTGCTTGATTGCCAAATTAGACTATATCCGCAGTTGAGCGTGCTCGTAGTAGGCGGCGACTAGAATCCAAATCCTGGGTTGTACCATGTAGAAAGTTTCTACTAGAAACTGCTACCATTGAAAAAAGGAGGCAAAAAGCTTCGGATGAGAACTGTTTTCTGACGAGGAGAACGGTCAGCATTTTAAAAACTATGATTTCAGGGCATGTGCATAGAATGATCGGGCTATAGCTATAGCAGAAGCGATCCGCATCAATAACACAGGCCGACAAACTTTAATCAACATTCAGACCCAGAAACCAGACTATATATTTCCGAAGGTTTATGATGCGCTGAATCTAAATCTGGCCTCAGAATTGCTCTATCAGCTCTGGTTTTCGAGATATCCTAACCTTAAAAAGCAAAAAACACCGTTGTTGCCCATATTTGAGGTTATGTAGCCTTGCAGATGTTTTCTTTCACCATTTATTTATTTATTTATTTAAAATACACATATAAGACATAGTCTTTTACAGTGCCATATTTGCTATTATTCTTATTACTAGTACAAAGTAAGTTTAAAAGCTAGAAACAAAAATAGAAGTAACATTCAAACCATACAGCATATGTTCCATGGAGGTAAGTAAAAAAGAAAAAGAAAAAGTAAAATACAAAAGAATGTTCAAGAACAAAGGGTGCGATGTACAGCTAATTTGAAGCACTTAGGATTTGATTCTAATTTTACTTTATTAGGCAAAGCATTCCACAACTGCACAGCCCTAACGAAAAACATTCTCGATGTTACTGAATACTTAAAATACGGTACAATTAGATTGCAAGTACGGGATGATTGTGCGAAAGTAAGTTTTACAAAAAGGCATTCCGGCGTACGAGAAAAGATAATCTTATGTATAAATATTAGTAAACGACGGTCAAAGAATGCTGATAAACTGCATTCAAGAATAGTTTTTGAGAAGTTCGAAATATGATCATATTTCCGTTTAAGATAGATATATCTGGCACAATTATTAATCAGTAGTTGATATTTGAAAGAAGAAGACTTGTATTTAAAGACGCCATCCTTTAATTTTGGTGAAAGAAAACATCTGCAAGGCTACATAACCTCAAATTTGGGCAACAACGGTGTTTTTTGCTCTTTTAGGTTAGGATATCTCGAAAACCAAATCTGATAGAGCAATTTTGAGGCCAGATTTCGATTCATCGCATCAAAATCGTTCGAAAATATATAGTCTGGTTTCTGGGTTTGAGATGCTGTCGGCCTGTGTAATATTTACCCGAGCCTACGCTCCCCATTTACCATGTTCGAGGTTAAAATTATGCATCAAACTACTGGGTTGTATTCTAAAGACCTCTCTCTCCGAACAAAAATCACGCTCCACAAGTCGTGTTTGTCTAGAGAAGGTGAGATGGATCTTGAAGTGTTTAAGAGAAAATGTATCGCCCTCTCGATGACGCCGACGGCGAGTATGGAAGGATATATAATGCTGTATTTGCGCAAAGGCTTCGCTGGCTAGGTTATGTTATGCGAATGGACGTAAACGTTCCGGCCAAGAAAGTATGCCACTCGACACCATATTTTGACAGCAGATGAGGAAGACTTGACCTCAACATGTGCCCCCAATCGGTGTCAGTTATCGTGAAACAGGGTTAACTGGCGTGACGAATTGGTCAAAATCGCTTAGGCGGTATAACGATCTTGGTCATATCAAATCGTTACTTAATTGGTCGGGCTAGTACCTTAGTGGTGCTAATTTCCAGAACCTACCATATCAATAACAGGCAAAGGAGCGCCATCATCGATAATACTCCCCAAAACCTTCGGCCCACTTACGGACTATGTTGTTCCCCTTCCGCCTCCCGATTGTGGCAATGACGGAGGTAAAAAATATCAGTGTTGGTATCAAAAACCGACTCCGCTTCACTTGATAGGATAGATGCCAACATTACTCGTGGACGTAGATCGTTGATTGATAAACCGATGTTCAAATATCCAAGAGGTCGGTAACTCATGAGTTGATGAATAAATAACTGACCTTTGGATCGGCTGAAGAATGGGGAAGAGATAAAAAATTTATTCGGAGGGCTAACTTGGTGACGGATACCAAACGTAGGTTGATTTTCTCCCATCGGCTAGGGTGTAATTATTTTTGGCGCCTAATTAAAACTGATTTATGCTTAAATATAATATTTTGCATTTTTTTTCGTTAGTATACAATCTATTAATATTTCACAGGGGTCGTACAAGCTTTCTATAGTGGTGTTTATGGTCCTGCATTGTCGGATACAAAAGGCTTGGATATGGAATCGTCAGAAGTATTAAATTTGGGTTATATTTTCAAAGGTTGTGGCGGGTTTTTAGGCGCAGCAATCTTTGCCGTTTTAGGTGATTTAACCATACGCTGGGGTCGTGACGTTTTCATGTACATGGCTGGCGTTTTTCATCTGTTGGCTTTCATTCTTATCTTCCTCAATGTACCAAATTCAGCTACATTTGGTCAAAGCAATGAAAGTTCCGTAATCCATCCGCCCAATTTAAGTGTGGCAATGACTTGCAGTTTTTTCTACGGTTTTGGTGCATCATTTTATACCGTACATATCTATAGTATGTTGGCGGGTTCATTTATGGCAGAGTCAACCGCTGGTTTCGCGATTTATAAATTCTTTCAGGTAAGTCAAAATCAATAATAATAACAATCATAATTGAGAAAAATTTGCAAAATTTTGAGTGTAATGTTGATCTTTAAAAGCAGTAAGCGCACCCTCAACAACGTTTCCAACAGCATGTTAAAATGACCAAATAAATTTCAGAAAAATAAAAAAATTGTTTATCAGAAAAAGCTTCTACGGAATTTTCATGCCTCATTTATATGATCGGTTTATCTCATCAGCTGATTTTATTTTTTTCATTGCATGGTCGATGGGATTGCCAAAAGGAGATGGCAAACTCAAAATGAAACCAACACAACGGCAACATTTTCTGATAAGTTTTATTTTTTCATTCCATTCCATTCGTCAACACCAACACGCTGATTTTCACAATCTGAACTAACGTATTTTGTTGTTATACAGATGAGCCAACCATATAGTTGAACCATGGGCATTTTTAAGCTTTTTGAAAATATTTTTTTTTTATTTTAAAGTAAACATGAGACTCTTTTAAAACAATTTTGGTTAGATTTTCTGAAACATTTTCGGGATTTTCTGAAAAATATTTACGCTTCTGTAGTCAATTCAAGCTTAGTTATATATTATTTCAACTAAATAGATGTAATTATTTAAAAAAAAAAAAAGCTCATCTTTGAATTCAAGCTTTTCTAATCCATTTTTTCGCACTTTTTATAAAAACACTTTCCCTTTTCCAAGCTTTCCTGGAGTAATTTGTCATTTCCTGAATTATATTTAAGCTTTTCAAAAATACTCCTGAGGTTTCTGGAAAACGTTTTTGTTTTACTGAAATTTGTTTGTGATTTGAATGAAAGCGAAAATATAAAATAGGCATATCCGTAGAAGTAAAGTAAAAGAAAAATAGGGCAGTTATAACGGGACTCACCGTTTTTTTTCTATTATAATAAAATGACACATAAAATAATCCTAAATTGATCCTGTAATTGTCCGAAATCGGTTTCGAAATTATCCAGAAGCTGGTCCGAAATCATACCTTAAATAATCCTGAAGTGATCAAGAAATGGTTCCATATTTTTTTCCGGAAATTGTCTAAACATTTTTCGGAAAATAATCCCGCAGCGATTCTATAACAGTCCTAAAATGATTTGAAATAGTGTCGAAATTATTTTAGAATAGTTCAGAAGTGGTTATTGAACGATCCGGTATGTCTTTCTCTGATTAAAAAAGAATAAGCCCCGTTTATGCGGCCCTTTTCTTTCTTTTACTTTACTTTTGCGAATATGGTAATAAGTTTCGCTTTCAATAATTCTTAATACAAGTCCCGTTTTACGGTCGATAATTCATTTAAGCTTTCCTTTTTACTGAATTTTATCTAAGTTTTTCTGAATTATTTTTGAGATTTGCTGAAATACATGAAAGCTTTTGTTAAGTCATTTAAAAGCTTTTCTGAAATGAAACTAAACTATTCAGAAATAGGTTTAAGCTTTGGTAAAATGAGTTCAAGCTTTTTTGAAATGAATTTGTTTTGCTGGAACAAATATGGGCCCGTATCGTGTTTTACGATCACGGATGAAAAACCAATTCCACTCAAATGATCATATATATTATTTTTAATTGCTGTTTTTATGTACGGGCCCCTTTTTCGCTCTTATTTGGAATCCAAATCTATAAATAAAGTTTTGGTTGTAAAGGTGGAGATTCGGGCTATTAGTGAGCTTTGGGCAATTTTGATCGTAGTGTTTTTGTTTAGCTATATTTTATTAAAATAATTTGTTAAAAATAAACGATTGTGAGCACACAAAGAAATCTATTTGTACTATGGCACCATTGTGAATATTTGCACTGCACTACCGGTAGTTGCTCCCATACGCCAGATGGCAGCGCAAGCTGTAAGTATTAATTCACTGATAGAACAGCTGATTTATGTTGATATTTGATAAGAGACGTTTATATTGGTTGCGCAAGATGCGCACGGGTCCGGCTCGTAAATATGAATCTGTCAAACAATTTATAAAAATATTAGAATAACATGCATCTAATGAGTACGTATGATACTAGTAAACATATGCAATTCAAAGGAATCACCATTTGAGAGCTATTGTGATTTAAAAAAAAAGTTCAATCATGGATCGTATAATACGATACGGGCCCTGATATTTTCTGAAAGAAATGTTTGATGAACAAGAAAAAAAAATTGAGCTGTTCTGAATTTCATTCAAGTTCTGGAAGTTTTAAGGCTTTTCTTAAGTAATTAAAGCTTTCATTAAAAATCGTTTTCTGCATATTTTTTTTTTTTTTTTGTAATAATCTCTATAACACTACATCTTCATACGAATATTTTTTATCCTTTATTCTTTCAGTGTTTGGCATGCGCTCTGTCATATTTATATTCAAGATTCGTCAGTTTATATATTCAAATGGGTATACTGATCGTGATTTTAATAGCAGCGGTGGTTTGTTTTGGTATTGTCGAACGTGGACCCAAAGAGAAAAACCGCGCCGAAACTTAACGCATTATTTTTTTCTGTAAATGTGCGCACAATTTGTATGTGTCAATTGTATGACAAAATCCCAATAATGATTATTGATATGAAATGAAATGAAATCTTATATTTGGGAAATTTAAAAGTTAACAGAAACCGAAAGGTTTTGACCTCATACAAAAATGGTTAAAATACGTTAACTCGTTCAGAGGGCACAAAAATCGGTTTTTTTTTCACATTTTTTTTAAATATCTCATTTACAGAAGACAAATTTTCTACAACTTTTGTCTACATGGTTTTTATACAGTATTCGAGATATACGTGGTGTTTCACTGTGCAGATACTACCTAAAATAATTTTTACTTGGAAAAGTCAAAAAGTTATCTTGCGTCATAGCGTGTCAAATATTAGCATTTTCCTTATACTTTGTTTTTAAAAACTTCATATTTCGCAAAAAATTGCGCATTTAAAGAGTGGAATTATCATCATAACTTCTGAACCTTCTAGTGGCAATGTTTCAGGTGGCATTGGAAAATCTCTTGTTATTTCTACAGCAAGAAAGCCTACTAAAATTTTATTTTTGAAATCGATGTAAAAAAGATTTTTGGATAAGATAAGCAATGTTAAATTTTTGCGAAAGGTTGATTCCATGAATATTTTTTCAAAAATTTTGTAGGAAAAACTGCTAAGTACTAGAAATAGTTCCTCTACCAAAAATTTAGAAGTTTGTGCTTAAAGTATAGAGTTCTACGATTTAATTACGTCAAAAATTGTTAAAATATCTTTACCAGTTCAGAAGCTATGATCAATAGAAGAAATAACAGTATGAAATTTTTTTTTTTAAAAACAAAGTATATGGAAAATGCTAATATTTCACCCTTTATGAAACAAGTAACTATTTGAGTTATCCAAGTAAATATTGTTTAAGGTGGTCCGCTTTAAAAATTTGGTCCCCATAGTGAAACAGCGTGCGCTCAGTACCCTCTATCTCGAAAATAATTGAACGTATGTATAAATAAAATAATTAAAAAAACAATTTTTAAGTTAAACGGTTTTATTGAAAACAATACTTATATGAAGTAATAATAACACTAAAAGCTAGATAATAATTAGATAGGTCCTAGGTAAATTTCTAAAAATGTAAGGCGTAGCATAACCTGATTAAGATTCAGTTGGTCTTACTTATGACTATCAATAGAAATTTTACGCGTCCAACGTTTTTATTTAATTGTCTGATCAACACCCTAGATTGATGAGGAGTGTGATGACTAGTATCTACCCAATTATTATCTAGCTTTTAGTATTATTATTACTTCATGCAAGTATTGTTTTCAATAAGACCGTTTAACGTAAACTTTTTTTTTTTCTAGGTTTTAGTCTTTATTTAATTGCCTATTATTTCTCATTCTATTTAGTTCATTTAGTGACTCATTATTACAAGGACTCTTTCCTGACAATTTGTTACAATCTAAGTCCTCAATACATAATCCTTCCAAAGACTTTACTGGACTCTGCGCCACGTATGCTTGTCCCTCCTCGAACTACAAAATATTTTGATGTCATTTCTGTATGTAATATTTGTTCCAAATATTAGCCAAGTCGGACCACAAATACGATTTTCTTGAATATATCGATCCTTGCGCCACCTAGCGTCGATTTTTTCACAGGCCGCTTTCTATTCATTTATTTATTATGTGTTCCAAATATGAGCCAAATCGGACCACAAATACGATTTTTTTAATATCTCGAACCTTGCGCCACCTAGCGTCCATTTTTTCACAGGCCGCTTTCTGTTCGTGTTCCAAATATGAACCAAATCGGCCACAAATACGATTTTTTGAAATATTTCGATCCATGCGCCACCTATCGGAGTTTTTTTTCTCTTATTATTGCATTGTCATCGGGTTCTGAACTATATTCCAAGTTTCAAGCTTGTGGCTTATCGGGAAGTTACATAAATTTCAATTACAAAATTCGTTCACAACGGCCGTGCAGCCGCTAAATAAAACTGTTTATAAAACGTTTCAGACAAAAGTTGGAGAATTTTGTCTTCTATAATATTGACAATAAATACAAATAGCGTAAACCCCAAAACCCCAAAGTAAACGATATATTTGCAAAAAATTTCCAAAAATCGATTTTGTGACACTGACCTCAATTTTTGACAGGTGCGGACACCTTACAATATGTAGGTTTTGAGGCAAGATCGAGGATGTCAAAATAAAAGTTTAAGCTGGGTATCTCGAATTCCGAGGTGAAGCTACTAAAATGACTGGACTATAGTCTTTTCGCTTTGAAAATATCAGTTATTTTTTTAACTGAAAATATTTTTAGTTTTTATTATTTTTATTTTTTACGTTTAAATTAATTTAAAATTTAATTTTTTGTTATAAAATATATTAGTGTAGTGAAAATACAAATCGAAGCCTAGCTTTTCATTAAAATATATCGTTAGCTTAATTCACAATCAACAGATTTTTCGTAACTGGCTTTAAAATATACCCCAGGTAAAATGTGAAAGTGTTACAACCAACAGCAAGGAAATTACGCTACTTATAAAAATCAATTTCTGCATGTGGTGAATGTGTTTGTTAGCTTTTTCGTAAATTAAGCTAACGATATGTATCTATGTTACAGCCAATTTTTAAGCAAATTTTATAGTTTATCTTAAGTTTCAAACCTTTATTATTGTTTAACAAACAATTAAATTAAGAATTCATGAGCTTAAAACTTAAAAATTTTCTTCAAATTGAAAAACCTTATTTCTAAAATTTTGATGTTGCTTTACCCGCGGTGCGACCCAGGGCAGGGTGTGGCAGGCGGAGCACGCTACCATCACACCACGGTGGCACTTACTAACCGAACGTCAATTGGGCTTACATCAAATATGCTGGCACACATTAAACATTATATACTTTATTATTTTGTTTTATTAAACGCACTTTCACCAAATTTTATTTTTTATAATTTATTTAATTTATAGTTTTTAACTTCGCTTTGCAAATAGAAATGAAAATAGTATTCACAAAACTGATTCTCAATTCTTTCAGTTGCAGCTCCAGTGTTGTCACTCTACCACTATAGTGGTAGATCTACCACTATTTAGGCTAAAATCCGGATCTACCACTCCTAACAATTTTTTTTTTAAATCTACCACTTTTTTATTTGCCTGCATTTGACTATGTTCTTTAAGTTGCTCACAATGACCTAAAATTAAGGTTTTTAAGTACGTTGAAAATTAAGCGTATAGTACACTCTGTATAAGTTTTTCAAATTTTCACCAAAGAAATTCGTGCCAAAAACTTTGTAATAATCTGATTTTTGGACTGCTGAGTGGAATATCGCCGTATCTCTGCCGCCGTTTCGAAAACGTCCTATCCCAGAAAATTTTGGAATAACGCCCTATTTCAGAACTTGTTTCAAAAACGCTCTATCCCAGCTTAAATTTAATAAATTTGTGACATAAGCTGGGACATTTATGAAAAACATTTTGGGCGTTTTTCAATCGAGTTCTGAGATAGGTCGTTTTTAAAAGAAAAACTGAAATATGGTGTTTTTGAAAAACATTCTCAGATAGGGCGTTCTCGAACTGGCAGCCGAGATACGAGCGATATTCCACTCAGCCGTCGATTGCAGTATCCGATGGATGCCTTCGATATCACGGATGTAAGTTGTAAGATTTAAAAAATAAATTGTTTTAATGCAGAAGTCTATTTAATTAGATTCGGGCTATTGGTATTCGTTGGATACCATTGAAGTAATTTGTTATTTTAAGGTTTCTTAGTAGTATTATTATATGTTTGAACTATGTGTTATGAAAAATGGAACATTTGGAGACTGTAAATTAACTTTAGTCGTATCCACACATGGTTTGTTAAAGTTCTTGGTCGGTAGTTTGCATTTGATTATCAATTTCAGCTGTTAAGGTTTTTGTTTTAAGACTAGTTCTTTGATACTTATTCAAATAGCTTATTAAAAAAACGCCTAAAACTACCAACTACTAACTTCAGAATTAAAAACTAGGTGAGAGTCCCACTATTATTTAATTATATTTTTTATTTGATAAGGTCTAAAGTCTATACAGTATACACATACTCTTCATACAGATGATTATATGTTGTTAATGCACTTGAAGTTGTTATGTTCGTTTTAATGGTTGAATAATAATAATTTGAAAAAAATAAAAAATGGTTTTAATGTTTTTGAAAATTCTACCCCTATTTTTAGGAGATCTACCACCCTTTTATTTTGAAAATCTACCACTAAATAGATTTTAGAAGTGACAACACTGCAGCTCAGCTCATTCTCAATTTCTTATCTCGCATGTAGTTGCCACACTTAATTGTTTCGAACAATACTTGTAAAAATGTTTGATATAACATTTTAAATAGAGAACTTTTAAGTTATAGAAAAGTAAAGAATCAAATCGCTAGAACAATTCACCACTGGAGTAACCATACATGTAATTCAGCAAGTTTAATTTTCGTAACAAGTAATTTTCGTTTAAGTTGAAATGATTCCAAAACAACCCAAACTTTTATGTTGTCGGAAACATTAACATTAAAAAAAAGGATGTTTTTTTATTATCTTATTAAATTCGTTCGCGTGAGTGAAAATGCGTGAAAACTTGAACAAAATGTTACTAACTTTGGAAAAATCTTGTTCGTTCAAACAAAACTTTTGCAACAAGAGGGCACAATTTTGCATTTCGCTTGGAGAAGTTGCAAAATTGTACCCGATAAATAGGTGTCCAGGTATCTCATAATTTTTTGCACAGTAAATTCAAAAAACGGGTTTTCGTTTTGTATTGATAACTGAAAAACTAGTTTTTTGTTGTTTTCCCATTTTGTGTGTTTTTCGATTTGGTGGTTTTCTTATTTTGGTATTTTTTTTTAACAAGTGGCACCATCGTCATAAGTACAAAGTAGAGAGTGCAGTGAGAGTAAAATTGCTTTTGAAATTTTCTCATGTATTGACTGTTGATCGCTGTTGAAATGACCAGTGAGATCAGTAGTGTTAACAAAAAAATCAGTTAGATTGACCAGGAATATATCAATTTTACAGAATTTTGTTAACTTAAGAGCGACAATTTCTCTTCTGTTGAAATGACTAAACTAATTTGTTCCTTTGACAAAGAACTCGGTCGAATTAACCGTAGTTCGATCAATTTCACCGAATCTCCGTTAAGTCAAGAACAACAGAACCGATTTGTTGATTTTACTAGCACCATTTCTTTCAGTGCAATTATTATGTTTTCCTGAGAGAAATTGAAAAGAAAGAAAGAAACATTTACTGGCACATTGCGATGGTACCATTTCCAAAACCGCCACGAATTCATCATAAGGTAATTTCGTAATGTTATCAAAGGTTTGACCGAGATTCGAACCGCGATTCACACGGTGAAACTTACGGTTGCCTTAACCACTAGGCTAGTTACGAAATTGCCTGATGATGAATTCGTGGTGGGTTTCGAAATGGTACCATCGCACTATGCCAATAAATTGTTTTTTCTTTCTTTTCAGTTTCTCTCAGGAAAACATAATAATTGAACATTCAATTATTATAAGCCAGTGTTAAGCTCATGAATTCTTAATAATAAGTATAAATTGAAGACACCTTAAAACAAACAAGCAATTAAATATTTGAGCAATAACGAGACAAACTGGTGGAGTAATTATCGAATATTATTTTTATTTTTCATTATTTATTTTAAACCCAAATTCATTCAAAATCTAAAATCATGTTTTTTGCTAAGTCTTTGGTTTTCTACGAGCATTTACTTGTTCAATTTTAAAAAATTAGCAAAAAATTATAAATGAAACTTTAAATTCGTAATTTTTTGCAAAGTGTGCAATTTTCTGTGGGATAACTCAAGCAAAGTATATGGAAAATGCTAATATTTGAACCTTGATAGATGTTAATGATTTTAGTTGTCCAATTACCTAGTTGTTTAAGGTGACCCACTTTGTGCCACTGTTCTCCAAGAAAAATATAAAACTCCACAGAAAAAATTATAATTTTCGAGACAAATACAAAAACTCAAAAGATAGATATTTTCCGAGCGAAATAAAAACTAAATAACAACTACCTTTTCCAAGTGATATAAAAAATCATTTTAATTACTGTTATTATTGGGCCTCGATTTACGACAATCATTATTTAGATCTATTGTGCTTGACCTTTCAGCATATTACTGTATGTAGAGGCTTTCAATATATTGAAGTACCTCTCAAGTTTTACTCCATAATAGAGAATGTGAATTGGCGTTTCATCCGGCGACAGATTTGTGTATCGTAGATTACAGTGTCCCGTATAGTACCCAGTGAGGGTTTGAACCTCCTTTCTGCTTAAATTAATGGCTTTCGCTGATATTCTCGTTAATGGGAGTATAAACAAGTTGGTCTGCCTTTGCCTTGGGCATCCAATTCAGTGTCGTCTGAGCTGCTTTGTTTCCCAGTTACTTATGGTTCCTCTAGTGTGTGCCTCTGTGAGTTCACAGAAGAGTTCTGGACCATAGAATGCTGCTTAAGCAACCTGCTTGGCCTGTGCTTGTTATTTCACGAGCGAAAGGAAAAATTAAAAAAAAAAAACTCATAAAGTGATTTTCGAAAAAAAAAACGTTTTTGCCAAACAAAATTAAAAACTGAAAAAATAATAACTATTATTTTCTGAGCAAAAAGTCTTTGTTCCGCACGAGAATTGCATTGCTTACATTACAAAAAGAGCCCCGCTTTCCGTCTCATTCTGTATCCCATTCTCTTCTACTTTATCTTCCATTCTTCTTTCTATCTTGTTCATCGCTTATTTTATTTATCTTTCTCCCTAGCCCACTCCAAATCCAACTTCCGCTTCCAATCCCACTCTTACTCCATTCTTACTTCCAATATCATTCCCACTCTCACACCAACTCCTACTCATACTAAGGACCACCTCAATTTCCTCATATATGGAATCTCAATATGTGTATCTCCTTGCCTCTCCCTTCTCCTCCCCATGTTTGATCTCTGTCTCTCCGTTGCTACCCCCTTTCACTACCCCGATTTTTATCTCGCCTTCTCACATTAATTCCTTTCCTTTCAAATTCCTATATTATTTCTCATCTTTCCATCTCTAGGTTTCGCTTACCACTCTCGTTTTCTCCGTCTCCAACTTGAACTAATGTGCCTTAATTTCCTTTTTCCTATGGTTTTTTGTATATTTCTTCATTTCCCTTGCGTCCTTCGTCTTAACCACCACCCCTTGTTAAAACCCTCGTTGACATATTGTGAAAACTTTTTTGTATATTTCTTCATTTCCCTTGCGTCCTTCGTCTTAACCACCACCCCTTGTTAAAACCCTCATTGACATATTGTGAAAACTCATTCTGGGATCACCCTGTTCCACATTTTGGTCTATATCTCAGAAATGAGTCCACATATGGAACTTAAAAAAACTTTACGAAGCTAACGTAGCTTTGGTCTTAAAAATCATTCCTTCCGTTTCTTGAGTATAAAGATACCAACAGATTTTGCATTCGCTTTAATATGTAAGATTAACCTACATATTCGAAAGGCTTACTAAATGATACATTTCTAATCGCATCATCCTGGTCCACTTTCCGGGAAGAATGAGTCCCAAATATTAAGCTTGTCGTAAGCTTGTTGAAAAGGAACCCTTGTAGGAAATTGCATGCAAATCGCTCATAAACAGGATTTTTTCGAATAGGTCGGCCACTGGTTCATTTCCCGGAAAGAAAAGTTTCTCAAATATTAAGTCAGTCAAAGAGGTACCCCTGTACCGAATTGCAAGCAAGTAGCACCATAAATATAATTTCTTAGAATAGATTGGTCTCTGGTTCACTTCCTGGAATGAAAAGCTTCTCAAATATTAACTTGGCCAAAGAGGTACCCCTGTACCGAATTTCAAGCAAATCGCGCCATAAATTAGATTTTTTGGAAACTTCCCGAAAAGATAAGAAAGAAATCGGACCTCAAATCCCCTTCAATACACAGTTCAGTCTTTTAGGAGGGGTTCAGTCATAAACACAGTAGAAATATACATATGTTAAAATTTTCTGAATAAATTACTCAAAAATAATTACTTAACAACGATATTTATAATAAAATTATAACTGTGACGATCCCTGAGAGTACCAATGAAACAAATCGAATTTTACGTGATGCATGTCGAACTTTACAACGAAAATGTAAGCTGGTCACCTTAAATTTGCTTACCTGTATTTCATGGCTTAAATCACCAATTTGTTTGCAGCAAGTCACGATTATTTTACACACACATCACACAAACACAAAGCCAATGAGACCAAAAAGCGTTGTGAAAACTCACCAACGAAGGCATATTTCAATTCACTCTGCACTGCGCCATCTTTATTGTTGAAATATTTGAAAAGTTAACGAACAAAAGAACGACATATACACTAACTCACACATGCAAACAAACGAGCGCCGCCAAGTTAATGTATGCATTTACGGATTTGTGTTGCACCTTTGCTTATGGCGCGCTCATTCGCTGTGCAACAGTCAACGTTTGTGGACGTACGTAAAAGTTTAAACGGATGTTGGTTGGTTTGAATGAGAGTTAACGCTATTTTCGGTATACAAATACATGCAAACAAATTAAACTGGGCTTATAGTTAAAAAAAGGTGTTAATACCAAAGTATAAAAACAAAAGATTGTGCGTATGTGCATTTGTTAGTTTACTTGAAAATAAAAGCAAAATTAAGCTACACAAAGAGAAGTGTGCTCATAAACCCGAAACGAGGCTTATAAGAAATTTTACGTTAGTGTTATGCTCTCTTTAGTTGTTGTAGAACAATAAAGCGGTGCTTGCTGAGCATTAAAGGTGAAAATCGGTAAACAGCATCCAAAACGCCGTAAAGTCGAAAACAGAAAAGTCAAAGGGAGAGACCCACTGACTAACACAAATCATTATATACTCGTATGTGTATATTTCGTGTACTTCGTGCTTAAATCGTGTGAATGCAAAGTGATCGCCAAAAGTCAGACTCAATATTCTCACTTCTACTTGTAGTACCAGCTAGCAACAGTTACAGTACGTCTACGAGCTAAAAAGCAGCAAACCGCCAGCTTGTAGTATCTTAAAAGATATTTTTTATTCATAAAATAATTAGCTGAATTGCAATACTATATACCTAGATATATACACACTTGTCTATTTAGGGTGTGGTGCACAACAATTTGCTAAAGTAAAAATTCAATAATTAAAACTAAAAGAAAAAATTAAATAAATAATATATGAAAACGAACAACAAAATACATTTCTCTGTGGGGAAAAACTAGTTTTGCCTTTTAAAGAGTGTACTCAAGAGTGTACTTAGTGCGAAATAAAAAATATAAACAAAAAAAAACAATTACATACTTCACAGCCAATACAATGTCCTCCTCATCCATATACAACACCTTGAATAGTGGCACTGCCGCCTCCACCGCCATTATTTTTTGCTTGTGGGCGCTATTGGCGGGTAGTGCGCATGCGCAACGTACTCCAACAATTTCCTACATTACACAAGAACAAATTAAGGATATTGGTGGTACTGTCGAATTTGATTGTTCGGTACAGTACGCTAGTGATTATCAGGTTTTATGGTCAAAGACCGATGTTGATCCTGTCTTTCTATCGACTGGTTCAACGTTAGTTATTAAAGATTCACGTTTTTCGCTACGTTATGATCCCAATTCTTCCACATATAAATTACAAATTAAGGACATACAAGAGACTGATGCAGGCACTTACACCTGTCAAGTGGTCATCTCAGTTGTACACAAAGTTAGTGCCAATGTGAAATTGTCGGTGCGTCGTCCACCCGTCATCTCTGATAATTCGACGCAATCGGTGGTGGCGAGCGAAGGCAGTGAAGTGCAGATGGAATGTTATGCCAGCGGTTATCCAACGCCAACAATTACATGGCGTCGCGAAAATAATGCTATTTTGCCAACAGGTAAGTTTGTAGAAAAAATGTTTTCTTTTAATTGAAGAAATAAATTATTTTTAAGACTGTGGGCTCAAGCTCCTGGCATTGAGAATTTTTTTTGTAATATTTGTATTAATTTTTGTGGAGATTTTCACTTTTAACACAACACTTTATTATAATTGAATTTTTTTTGTGAAATCATTGTTGCTGAATTTTTTTATAACTAAATTATTTGTTTTATTTTTTTGTTTTTTTTTGTCAAATCATTGTTGATGAAGTTTTTTATAACTAAATTCTTTCTTCATAACTTATTTGGTTTGATCTAATATTTTTTCTTAAAATTATAAAGTTTTTTAGTTTTTTTGAGAAATTATTGTTGATAATTTTTTTCTAATTCAAAAGCTTTTTTTGGTTTTGCTTGTGATAAGTTACAAAACGATGAATTGTTTAATGATTTGTTTTTGTTAGTTTTTTTTGTGATTATTTCTCTCATGAAATTTTTTTGTAATACATTTTTTCTATGATAACTATTTTTATAACAAATTGTTTTCCACATTTTTATTTAGAAAGTGGCTAGTCATCCAGAAAAAGAAATTTTTATCGTCCAAAATAAAATAAATCGAAGAAAACCAATAACCACAAAAAACATAAAAAAATCGGAAATTTTTGCATTGAATTTTCTAGACTAATAGGACAGCCTTTTAAATTAAATTTTCTTTAAGTCCAATTTAAAAAAAATTCAGTAATTAAAAAAGAAAATTCTAACCAAAAATCCGAACCCGTAATCTTGTAAATAAACACCCCAACAAAACAACAACAATTACTTTTGTTTTTTAATTCATGTGAAAATTGGCAAATTTCGCTCACTTTTCTTTGTATTTGCATTGGCATATAACGCTATAAGCGAGTGTTGAATTCGTAGCAGCCAAAAAGTAGTTCATTTTTGCTATTGTTAAACAGTTAGTTCGCCTACTTTGTTATTAATGAATAATTCATAATTTCAGCACAATCTGAGATCTGACTCATTTTCTTAAGAATTTTTAATAAGTTTAGATGACAAGACAAAACGAGGCCATTTAACAATTTTAATTAAAGTTAAGGGCGGCGTAATTGTCATGAATAGTGTAGCTTTAGTGTTAGTTATTTAATAATATTTACATAAATTATGTCCATATGTGTGTAGGTATGTACGTATATATGTAGCGAAATATGTCTTTAACTACTACTACAAAATACCTAAATTTCGAATGCGCTCACTAAATGACACTGAACTCTCCCTCTCAACTAGACAAGAAAAACAATATTGATAGAAGAGTAGAATACTACTCGTGTAATAGAATAGTTAGCAGGTACTGGGACCTAACATCGAAGCTTATGATGTGTCTCTACACAGCGGTTATAAGACCCATTCTAGCGCACGGAGCATTGGTGTAGTGGTCGGCTGGACAAGGAATATACATCTAGAGACTAAATAAAATACAGCGCGAGGCATGCGCGGGGCTAACAGGGGTACTTGGGTCGTATCCAATGGATGCGCTAAATATTATCCCTAACCAGCTACCATTGGACCTCTACATACGTATGGAAGCTTCTATCTCAGCTCAGACTTGGGACTATAGAATTTTGAACGATAGGCCGGATGATCACAGCGGTATTCTAAGAATGCTCCCAAAAGTGGATGCGACAACAGATTACCTATCATTCACATTGAGGAATTCCTCACTCTACACTGATGCGTTCAAAATGGGCAGCGTTGTTAGTGCGGGGTTTTCTTCGAACAGGTAAAAGTGGCAATTTCCATCCGTCTCCCAAACTCAGTTATTATCTTCTAAGCAGAGACGCTGTTAGATAATGCAGTAAGCGACGGTGAGATAAGCATATACCCCGACCGCCAAGGAGCGCTCAAATCATTAGAGTCATAATGTACGCTCCCTTGTGTAAGAGGTCACAGAATCTTTGATAGCAATGAAAAAGCGGATGAACTGACAGAGACCGGTGCAACATTAGATATGCACCGTCCACTTTCATCAATATAGAGTGACATTCATATCATTCTCAAGAAAATTGATAGCAAGCATGGCCTGACTACAACCAGTGGAGAAGGGTGTCTCTACTGAATATGTCTATAAAAGAGATATTCAGCATCACATCTACCTTTAAACGACACTGACCATTTAACTCATACTCGGAGAGAATGGGAATCACCTTCAACATCAGGTGCAGGAACTGTAGTGTGAATTATTGTAATGACACAGTCACCCATTTCCTCTGCGATTGTCCAGCCCTGGCGAACATGAGGTTCCGAACTCTAGGTACAATCTTTTTAGTGAAATTTCATTTTCATTCGTTCCTTTTTATTTATTTTTTTGTTTCCTTCTTCACTTATTTTTTTTCATTCAAAGAACTATAATTTTTTTAAAATTAATTGTTCAATAATAATTGTCACATACACCTGTTAGAAGGTGAATCCGCCCCTTTGCGCAGTCAAGGTGGGATAGTTCAGGGCGAGGGGTCGGGGCCCTTAACCCTTGTCCACCTTGATGCGGGGCGGATGTCATAATCATCATTAACTTCCATCCATGCATACACCTCGCAGGAAGCCCACCCAACCTTGGACCGCTCGATTTTCTGCCTTCAGCAGGTCCCTTTTTTCCTCTGCTCCAAGTGACCCCATTCACTTACCTTAGCGTCATCCTCCCCCTCCTCAACCGATTAAATTTTTCCACATATTTGGGTTTCCTTTTAAAAACTATGAAAACAAGTGTATATATATATTTACATAACATATAAATTTCATTCGGATCACTAAGTATTATTAATGAAATTTACTTCTAACTAAGTGATTTCCTTAGCAAAAAAAAATTGGTCAATGCCCTGTTTATGTGTTAATACAGGGCACGAGATGGGATTGTCCTACATTGTTCAAAACTTTGCGTGCTTATGACAATTAATTTAGACAAATTCCCATAAGAAAAAATAAACATGTTCAAATAGTGCGTATTGTATGTATGTACGTATGTATAAAAATTTCATTGAGTTGACGAATTTTTCACTTGTTAAATGAACTTTCATTGAAGGTGTGTGTTGGCACAAATTGTGATATCACGTGTTTTGAAATTAAATTGCGCTTTAAATGATAAGCTAGTCATTTTCTAGCCAAGCCTATGTGCATACTACCTATATGCATAAATACATACCGGCATATATGTATGTTAGACTGGGTCGATTTATTAACCGATATCGCGCCATCGATTTTTTGATAGGATTTGGGCTCGGGAAAAAAAAGTTCCACTACGCTTACCCAAAAAAATAATATTCGAGCCTGCGAAATTTCATTTTTTTTGACGTTTTTTCGACTTTGATTTTTTAGGTTTTTTTCATGACCTACTAAAAAATTTCCATTCGATTGTAAAATTTTCATGTATACCCTGTCCGACCCAAAAATTTCCGCTAAAAACGTTTTCGATAACAAGTTTTTGAAAAAAAAAAAATAAATATATATATATATATATATATATGTACATATGAACATTTTTTTAGTAGGTCATGAAAAAAACCTTAAAAATCAAAGTCAGAAAAGCAAAAAAAAAAAATGAAATTTCGCAGGCTCGAAAATTATTTTTTTGGGTATGCGTAGTGGAACGTTTTTCCCTGAGCCCAAATCCTATCGAAAAATCGATTACGCGATATCGGTTAACTTTCGTCCATACAAATCGACCCACTCTAATGTATGTATATAAAAGGATAAAAATTGAGAAAACTCAACTAAATTCACATATTCAAATTTTTTTAAAGCAATTAATCGCATATGACATATGATACATGCTTGGTTAACTATTAGGCAGTTTTCACTCATCTTATACATATTTACCGCAATCGTCGCGAAATGATTCCAAAGCAGCCCAAAATAGAACCCGAAACTCCAAAAAAAATATCTCGAAATTTTCTAGAGATAGTCTTAAAATTATCCCGAGATAGGTCAAAAGTTATTCCGGAATGATTACGAAACGATCTTAGAAACACCCCAAGGGTTAGTCTCAAAATTGACCGAGAATAGTCACGAAGTGGCCTCGAAATAATCTAAAACCCCAATAGATCTCGAGAGCAATACCGAAATTACCCGGAAAAGACCCCAAAATCACCCCTGTGATGTGATACGGTGCTATTTTATAATTATTATAATCCCTTATAATAATTTCGTAACTGTCGTCGTATGATCCCGAAAACAGTGCTGGAATCATCCAAAATAAGCCTCGAAATGATCAGAAGACAACGGGATGTGATAAAACAAATAAAATCGACATGATTAAAAAATCAATGCCATTATTAACCATAAAAAGAACGTTTTACGAGTTAGTACTGACATCATTCCGGAAGAAACGATCCAGAGAGATGCATAAATAATCTAAGTTGGTCTCGTTATGATACGAAGATAGAACCGAATTGATCAAGAAAGTGATGCTTGATGAATTCAATACAGTGACGTACTGATCCCAAAAATGTTGCGAAAAAGCTCATACATGGTTCTAATATTACCTCTTAACACGAAGTAAAATCTAAAGATCCTTCAGTACTGACTACTAGAGTGGGTCGAAAAAAATTGCTGAACCCCGCTCTTTTGGATTATGTCGGAAGTTTTCATTTTTTGATCTTATTGTAACTTGATTATTTGAGATCTGACTTTTAAATTTGATGTGTCATAATTTTGTTGCTGTTGTTGTAGCGATAAAGACACTCCCCGAAGGCCTTGGGGAGTGTTATCTAGTTGATGGTCCTTTGCCGGATGCAGATCCCGTACGTTCCAGTACCAAGCCCGACCATCTCGGGAACGATTTATTATGGCCACATGCGACCTTCTAGGCCATACCGCCCTCCCATCCTAGATCCATGAGGAGTTCGGGGTCGCCAGAGCCTCGGCTGTTAATAAAATAGGATTGTCTTGTGAATCTCTGTAATTCCTTTTTAGTTCTGAAGTCTTTGAAAAAGCGAGTATGTGAGAACGACTGCAGAGCTCAAAAGGGCATTAATAGGAATTATAGAGCTTCCCAAGGCAAAAATAATGACATATTAATTTAAAAAACCGGATTTCAAATAGCAACAAAAAATTATCTTCGGCTGTATTTACAGAGACAAAAAACTATTTTTTTAAATAAAAAAAAACCCTCTCAAGATCAGCTTTAAATTTAGAGGGGCGCTTTTGCAACTCTTTTACTTTGGCCTAGTCTACTGTCCATCTTTCCAAAATTCCTTAGCTCTGGATTTATCCATATTGTAACGAATTTAGGGAAATTCCGCTTATTTTTAACCTCCTGCTAACGTTCGAATCGCTGAACTATCGAAGAAATAACTCCAATATTCTGCATAAATAACTCCAATATTGCAAAATGGTCTTTATTATACTACTTTGGGCGTAGTCCAATTATACTTCACAGTTATACTTCGCAACTAAGCGTGTTCAAATCAAACTGATTAGTCACTCCTCAGCTTGCGCTGCTTTTATGCTCTCTGTTGCCTCGTCCGCATATTTCTCCAAAGGTCTAGACGTTTCACTTTCTAGAACTGTTGTATCTCTTGCTTGGTAATTTATATGCGTGCGTAAGTGTGAGTAACATCTTCGGCCGGTGATTACCGTGTGTGTGTGAGATGTCTCTTCACTTCGAGCTACTGATTATGTGTGTGAATGTTCTTCGTTATATTTTACATAAGTTTCGCTGCTGCTGTGTTTCGTTTTTGCGCATTTATTTACTAACAGCCTAGTGATGCCAACATTCGCCACAATATGATCCATAAACCAAAAATCATTAGGGGATTCGCTTTTTCTCGCAAACTGCACCGATTGCATGGATTGTTTTGCCCTATGCAATATTACGAGTTATAGCATGCCTTAGTCACAAGCGTCAAAATATTGGCATAGAAAATAACCACGAAGAATTGCTTAATTTTCTCGTGAGCGGAATGAGAGGACTTTAATCCTACAATTCGTTGAACAAAAATTTACATAGGCTTGAGCATAACAAAAACTGATCGAATTGAATACAATTTTTGCATGTATTTTGTTAGTGTGACTTTCATATCATCCCCCCTCCCGATATATGTACTTAATATCATTGATTTAATGTACATAAAGTAGGTTAGGTTAGTTTGAACTGGCCGGCCAGCCAATAAAGGCCTTACATAGATTGAATGTACATATGTCTCGTGTTGCCAGAATTTGTTTGACGACCAAACGCAAAACCCCCAACTTGGTACAAAAACGTAATAAAATAGCTTCGTCTTGGAAGATACTAGACGTTTTCTAGGACCTAGTTTAATTGCTGACCCGAGGTTTGGCAAACCCTGCCGCCCCTATTTCCTGGATCCTTGACTTCTCGAGTTATCTTAAAAAAATTTTTTTTTTAAATACCTTCTCAACTATTGGCTATTTGTGTTTCAAATCTCACTCAAAATTGTTAAGCTATCCTGGCGTGTTTGAGTTACAAAGCTGATGAGTAAAAAATAATTATACCTATACCCTCGCAGCATAATCTGCCAATTCAGGTGCCGTTCTTCGCCACTTTATTTCGAAACACCCTAAGGTATATAGACATAGTACCTATATGTATGTATTTATGTACGTTTAAAAATAAATCTATTCTCAGGCAGAAAATGCGATATGTTGCTTACCAAGCAAAAACTAGCTCGGCTTTAACGTTCAATTATCAGTCAATGGTATGACTGTTCTCAAGTTGTAGGTGCGCAAAACAGGTTCTCGCTTTAAAGATAATGATGAAGCCCTTTTGTACGCTCTTCTACGTACATGTGTGCTCTTTCTAAAAAGCGGGTTCAAACGAAACGATCGCAGTCTAAGCACATACATAAATGCTTGGCATTCAAATTCAGGTGTTTACTTACACTCATTAGCATCGTACCTGTCTGAATATATTTCACTATTTGTTGCCTGCTCTTACTAAATTTTAATACAACCAACATACCTTTACGAAACTATGTATACATACATAAATAAATACATTTCCGTTTACATATTTACACATTTGTACACTCCTACATAACTTCCCTCATCCTATCTATCTACATATCCAACAAGTGTAAAATTTTCATTGTACCAGCAAACAAGTTGTTTTTATGTTTTTACTATTAAAATTTTCAAATTACACCATTGAGGTTTGAGTATGCAATTTTTCATGCTTTATGAATTTATAGACTTTCTACAGAAAATTTAACAATGCAGCAACACATGAAAATCGTGCATATATTCTTTCAGTCATTATTCTTTTAAATTTTACCTTTCTTTTATGTGTAGCTACTTACTTTGCAAGTTGTTATGTACTTTGTTACACTAATTGTATTTTACTTCACAAAAAAAAAAAAAAAAAAATATGAAATTGCAATTTCACGGAGAGCAGGTGCAATAGAACGTTTTAAGGGACAAGTATCCTTCCTAGTTGTTGACCGTACGCAGTTGCGAGCCATACATACATACAAGAAGTAAAGGTGTCTAACTTCGGGTGTAACCGAACATTATATACTCAGCGTGAGCTTCAATTGCACATTTCATTTCAGATAAATTACTTTTCTACATAACACGTGGCACCACCCGTTTAAAAAAAAATGTCTCCCCATTTCCTCTTACAATAAAACTTGATAAGTGAAATATCATTGAGTCAAAACAATTTTTTGCTAAGATATAGCTTATTATTCTAGTCTACGACCCTTTTAAACTTCTTTTATATCTAAGTTGCCGTGGTCTTTAGCATAGCCCGTCCATTTTTACTAGAAATATGTTCTACTATAGGAAAATGTATGTACCCAATTTTATTACGATCCGTTAATTTTTCTTCGACTTATGGCTCCCGAAACATAGAAATTCCTTAGTCATAAGAGGGGCGATGCCACGCCCTTTTTTAAGTTTGAAATTTTTCCTATTTATTGTTATAAATCCACTTGGGAAATGAAATACCATTGATATAAAGCTCTTTTTTGCATATATATAGCTTATTATATTCGTCCACGACTCTTTTAAAAATCTTTTATATAAAAGTGGGCGTGGTCCTTAACCGATTTCGTTAATTTTTCTTCAAAGCATTCCTTAGAGTAAAGGCAACCGCTCTGCCGAATTTTGTTACGATAGGTTTAACGATTTTTGATTTCTGATTAATAATATTTGTAAAATCGATTTTATCACAAGTGGGCGGTGCCACGCCCATTTAAAAAAAATTTAAAATTTTTATCAAGAGTCTCAACATCAGTCCACACGCAAATTTCAACATTCTAGGTGTATTATTTACTAAATAATCAGGTTTTTGTTTTCTAAAATGTTATATATATAAAAAGTGGACGTGGTTATCACCCGAATTCGCTCATTTTCAACACCAATCTCTTCTGGGTCCAGATAAGCTCGTATACCAAATTTGGTGAAGATATCTCAATATTTACTCAAGTTATCGTGTTAACGGACAGACGGACGGACGGACATGGCTCAATCAAATTTTTTTCGACACTGATGATTTTGATATATGGAAGTCTATATCTATCTCGATTCCTTTATACCTGTACAACCAACAGTTATCCAATCAAAGTTAATATACTCTATGTGCAAAGCACGCTGAGTATAAAAACTTGTGCACACATACATATATAATGGCTTTAAAATGAATGCTTCAAGGATATTCCTATATTGTTTGTTTTGGCAGTTCTTTGGATAATATTACAATTAAATTTCTTAATTATTGTTGTTTTTTAATTCGGGTCGCTGACTTGAAGTCTTTATTTCAATGTAGATTTGATAGAACGGACAAATAACAGCAAAAGCAATTAAATGCTTAAATTTTAGCAGAACCTCCAATGTACGTCAGTTAAGAAAATTTTAAATTATACAAAGACAACGGGCAATTATAGTGGAATAAATGTACTTAATCTATAGCTTGTATTAGGTATGAGCGTTTGGATAAGACAACGTGTTCCGGGATCTCTACACTGAAAGAAAAAAGGTGGATAAATCAACCGAACTACCGGACAATTCAACCGATATATTCTGTCAATTTTTATCCATCGCAAATAGCTGTTAGATCAACTTCGCAAATATTATTTATTCTGAATTGAGAGTTTCAACAGACAACAAAAAGGAAGTTCAACAAATGTAAGCCACAGCTCTGTCAAAAAAACATCACAATTTTGTTTCCAATTGAAACATGGATCAGGCAGATCGGATATAGACATACACACGAACGAAGTTTTTTTCCAAAGATTTTGATATTGCTTTTTTCAGGGCTTAAATCTAGGATCTTCGGTGTGGTAGGCATAGCACGCTTCTATCACACAACGTTGGCCGCCTAGCTGTTAACTAACAATTATTAATGTCACCCTGAGTATACCAATGAAAACTATTAAAATAATAGATTTCCATCAACACTGGAACAACGGTGTCTGTGATATGACAGAGATTTATGTGACACGATAGTCATAAGAACAAAGTAGTGAGCGCCTTGTTAACTTGAAACTAACAGTTTTTTTCTATTGAAATAACTAAACGAACTTGTTTTTCAAGAGCAAAAAGTCAGGTTTGTTTATTTTACTAGCTTCATACTTTTTTTCGGTGTAATAAAAAATAAAATAATTTTTGTTTTCTTTTAATATTTTATTATTTCTTTGTTTGTGAAAATTTATGATGAATATTAGCTGTTACGTTAAGAACAAGACTTTTCAATTTAGAACATAAACTATATTATATAAATTATATAAATAAAAAAAAGAATAAAAATAATACTAAGGACAAAAAGTGATGTTGAACCACAGCACATGAACTGAATTAAGCGGCATACAATACAGACAGACGCAGTCATAGCCTAGTTTTGGGCGTGCGACCTAGAAATCTGACGACACGACTTCGGTTCTCAGCTCAGAGAATATAATTTCTTGGGGATAAGTTTACTACAACTAAGGCATGACGTGGCTGAATGCGTTTGCAACACTTCAACCATCTCGGGAGAAAAGGTCTTGAAAATATTGTAACGAATTTTGGGAAATCCTTGTTATTATACACCTTCTGCAACCGTTCGAATCGCTAAATTGTCGAATAAATAACTGCAATATTCAGTAATGCAAAATGGTCTTTATTAGACTAGTTTGAGAGTACTTCACAACAACACTTATACTTCAAAAGTAATTGCGTTTTTAAATCAAACTGATTGCTGATTCCTCAGCTTGCGCTGCTTTTATACTCTCTGTTGCCTCGTCTGGATATTTCTCCAAATGTCTAGACGTTTCACCTTCTAGAATCTCCTGCTTGGTACATGTATATTTGTAGTTTATGCGTTTCTCATAGTCATATGCGTGTGTATGTGTGAGCAACTACTTCGGCTGAGGACCACATGTATGTATGTGAGAGATCTCTTCGTTGCCTTGTACATAAGTGTTGCTAGCTTTAATGTGTACATGTATATACGATTATGATTATTTACTAACAGCCTAGTGATGTCAACATTCACCACAATATTTACATGGAATAATCAAAACAGTTGTCGCCTTGTCCGTCCTGATGTCATGTTGTTTAAATTTTGCCCAAATTATTAAATAAATTATAAATTAAAAATTGTTTGAAATATATTTAAAAGCAATGAGGGAAATCCCCGCGTAATTCATACGAAATCTGTCTCTCAATTTTATCTCTACACTGTTCTTCACTTCTTTACCGAAACGAAAAGTGTGTGTATCCACGCTTCATTGCAACCGATTCAGCTATAGGTCTTACACTATGGCCAACGTATCGCCGCTAATAAGCACTACTTGTTTTTTAGCGAGTTGTTTAACAGTTGCCGCGAGTCTTCAATAATTGCCACTAGATGGGTCTCCTAAAAATTATCGAAGTGATGATATGCGTTTTTTTAACCGCAAGTGTAAATGTATAAATATGGTAGGGTTGAAATAGCTCAATTATCAGCCAGTATGTTTATTTCTTTTCTCTTTTCTCATTTTAATAAAAACAATAATTTAATAAAGAAATGTTTGTGCAATATATCTTAAACCACAAAATTGTATAGATGAACATACGATTAAATGCAAGATCTTCAATTATTTTATTGTCTTAGTTTATTTCATTTTCTTTTATTTTGTTTCATTTTATACTATTTAATTTATATTTATAGTTTTTTTATTTCATTTTATTTTTTTCATAATATTTTATTCCTTTGTTTGTACCTCATTATTACAATATAAATCTAACTATAAATAAATAAATGTAAGGCGCGATAACCTCCGAAGAGATCTAAGGCCGAGCTCTCTTCCAATTTGCGTCGTGCTCCTCTTGATTTTTCCCTACAAATTGACCGGACGGCACCTACATGTTTTATGCTGACTCCGAACGGCATCTGCAAGGCAGATGAGTTTTCACTAAGAGCTTTTCATGGCAGAAATACACTCGGAGCGCTTGCCAAACACTGCCGAGGGGCGACCCCGCTTAGAAAATTTTACTTCTAATTGAAAAATATTATTTCTAAAATTTTGATGTTGCTTTGCCCGGGAGCGAACCCAGGGCATACGGAGTGGTAGGCGGAGCACGCTACCATCACACCACGGTGGCCGCTAGCCAACAAAACCCCAAAAAGAACCCAATTTCAACTTAAACATGAAAATATAATCACGTGCTTTGTTTTTGTAAAAAAATTGTGCATTATATCTCTTACTCTTTATTTCCAACAAAATAGCAGTGTCTACATCTCGTCGTGCAATTGCATGAATCAGAACTGTGTATGTACTCAGAGACTTTAATTTTTATTGTGACGAATGTTGACATCACTATGCTGTTAGTAAATAATCACAACAACAAAAACAGCAAGCAGCCACACTTATGTACAAGGCAACGAAGAATAGTCCACACACATAACCAGCAGCTCAAAGTGTAGAGATATCTCACGTACTCACATGTAGTCATCAGCTAAAAGCAGAAGTTGTTACTCAAACATACACACGCATATAGCTAAATAATCAAGTATGCGATACAACTGTTCCATGGTCGTGAAATGTCTAGACCTTAGGAGAAATATGCGAACGAGGCAACAGAGAGTATGAAAATAGCGCAAGCTGAGGAATAACTAATCAATAATTTGATTTAAACACGCTTTTGTGATAGTGAATTATAATTGTACCACTCCCAAAGTAGTCTAAATAAAGACCCATTTTGCCATACTGAATATTGGAGTTATTTATTTGACAATTCAGCGATTCGAATGTTAGCAGAGGGTGCATAATTATCAGAAATCCCCAAAATTCGTTACAATATGTATGGATGTAGGTGAAGTATTTGCCTTGAGTTGCTGTGTGATTTCGCGAAAATCAACTCTACCACGTACCTTGTTCTCTCATTATGTGACAACTTACACTTACATTCTCTTGTACTCTATATAATTGACCAATACCATTACTAATGATGCTTGAACTTACATTCTATATACATATATGCCCCATGTAGCACTCTCAGAAGACCTCCAGTAAATATAGCCAGACAAGCATTGCGTGGAATCCACAAGGCAGCCGATGACCTGGTGCACCTGCGAAAACTTGGCGCAGAACTGGGGATAAAGAACTCGAAGACGCAGGGTTCACGTGGAATGATATTACAAGAACCGCACCTAATAGAATACGATTTAAGTCGGTGGTCGAGACCCTATGCTCCAAAAGGAGTTGAGGAAGATGATGATGATGACGATGTAGCACACCACTTGCAAAAACTACGCTTACACCGTACGCTCACTTTTAGTATTCTCCCACTCCGTGAGCACGTTACTGTCAAAAATACCCAAATCATTTTATTTCATATATAGACCAATTCTAAATATTCTCGCGGAATTTTGTTCTCGCGGATTTTTCTATCCCGCGGAAAAACTCCTCCAATTCTTTTCTCCTAGGGAGAAGAATAATTGGGGAATAGGAATTTCGAATTTTCGAAGTCAGCTGTTTTGTCAATTGAAATTTCGTTGCGCATTTCTTATTCAGACCAATTCTAAATATTCTCGCGGAATTTTGTTCTCGCGGATTTTTTATTCCCGCGGAAAAATTCCTCCAATTCTTTTCTCCTAGGGAGAAGAAAAATTGGGGAACAGGAATTTCGAATTTTCGATGTCAGCTGTTTTGTCAATTGAAATTTCGTTGCGCATTTCTTATTTTGTTTAAAAAATTGAAAAGTTTAATTATTGTTGCGAATTTGTTTAAAATTAAGAAATAAGGTATAAACAATGCACATTATTGCATTTCATGTGGTATTCACTGAAATGAGTAATGAATTGGTGCCACAGCAACATCAACAGAGGAGCATAAGAAGAAGATGGCGGGATAACACAAATCCGTCGGAGTTGCCTGCTTTCATTCTGCAAAGCAATTTTCTGGCGGCCACGTCGAGTTGAGTTCGTCTTTCGCCATATGCCAAAATCTACTTAAGCCTTCTTAAAAAATCCTTGCGCAATTTCTGGATGGCTGCATCAAATATACAAAGAGCTATTCCGCTGCTTATGATAAACTTTTCGACTTAAAATAAAGAATAGTGTGGTTGTTGTTGTTGTTGTATTAACAGTGAGAATATTGTGGTAGAATGTAAATACATATTTTAGCACAAATTTGTACAAATAAGTGTTCTTTCTCAAAAGAACGAATTTCCTTTAACTATTTCGATGCATTCCCTTTAATTTAACTAGTGAAAAAACTCCTATGAAATGGCAAAGAAATCTCCCTCTCCCTCACATTCATAATACCTACTTTTCTCCCATAACCGGTTTCCTCTTTTTCGAACATTGTTCAGAATAGGAGGAAAGGGAGAAGTGAAAAAACTCACAAGGAATTTTTATTTAGAATACGAGGAATGGGAGAAGGGAAAAAAACTCGCACGGAATTTTCGTTTAGAATTGGGCTGATTTTGTTTAAAAAATTGAAAAGTTTAATTATTTTTGCCAATTGGTTTGAAATTAAGAAATAAGGTATAAACAATGCACATTATTGCATTTCATATGGTATTCACTGAAGTGAGTAATGAATTGGTGCCACAGCAACATCAACAGAGGAGCACAAGAAGAAGACCGGCGGGATAACACAAATCCGCCGGAGTTGCCTGCATTCATTCCGCAAAGCAATTTTCTGGCGGCCAAATCGAGTTGAGTTCGCCTTTCGCCATATGCCAAAATCTATTTAAGCCTTCTTAAAAAATCTTGCGTAATTTCTGGATGGCTACATCAAATATGCGAAGAGCTCTTCCGTTGCTTATGATATACTTTTCGACTTAAAATAAAGAATATTGTGGTTGTTGTTGTATTAACAGTGAGAATATTGTACAAATAAGTGTTCTTTCTTAAAAGAACGAATTTCCTTTAACTATTTCGATGCATTCCCTTTAATTTAACTAGTGAAAAAATTCCTATGAAATGGCAGAGAAATCTCCCTCTCCCTCACATTCATAATACCTACTTTTCTCCCATAACCGTTTTCCGCTTTTTCGAACATTGTTCAGAATAGGAGGAGAGGGAGAAGTGAAAAAACTCACAAACGAATTTTTATTTAGAATACGAGGAATGGGAGAAGGGAAAAAACTCGCACGGAATTTCGATTAGAATTGGGCTGATAGAAAACTTAAAACCTACATACAAAGTAGCTGGCATCCTTCATTCATGTGTCAAAAGTTTTCTAATTGATTTTCTAACTTAGACGCATAGATTAACATTGATGGCTTTTTTGATGGATGATAAATAAATAAATATACGCATTTACATAAATCTTG
The DNA here is from genome assembly GCF_040869045.1 of Eurosta solidaginis. Lineage (NCBI taxonomy): Eukaryota > Metazoa > Arthropoda > Insecta > Diptera > Tephritidae > Eurosta > Eurosta solidaginis. Next base: position 200,433,397 of record NC_090321.1, on the reverse strand, counting down.
ATCCTCACGGGAAAAATATAGAAAGACGTGTGCATGTGCTCATAATAACACTGAATTATTTACGACTTCAATGAGGCGACGGCCAATAAGCACGTGAATAACATTTTTAACTCGTCCGAAATACAATAGAGACTGACGGGTAGTTTATAAATAAATTGAAATTGAAAATAGGGCAGACAGAATAGGAAAGGCCACTTTAAACAAACGACTAAATGGCTTTGACACGTTTTTTGAATTTACTGAATGCCAAAGCGTGTTTAAACATGGATTAAAAGTGAGAATTTATAGTGACGTATGGGGAAAAAGTTTACACTTTTGTGTAATACAAACAGAAGCATAAGCACATATGTAAATTCACACACAATTGCACACACAAAACTTTTTTAAATAAAAGAAATAAGAAATCCATTAAAAGTGCGGCCAACAAACTCAGCTGCAGTGCAATGCGTTGCTGTTGGTGTTGCTATTGCTGCTGTTGTTGTTGCTGCTGCTGCTACTGGTGTTACTTTTGCTGTAGCTACTGCTGATTTCATTGAAGCTTGTTTTACTTTATCTCACAAACGGACTGGTTTGGTAAAGCCGTTTCACACTTTTTAAGTCCTTTGAAAAAGCTTCCTTTGAAATCAACGCATCAACGCTATGTGATATAAATCTTTTGAGTATGAAATTGCGAGCTAAAATTTGTACGTTCACACATTAGACCTTTCATGAACATTTTTTTTTTCGAAGCAAGTTTAAAAGTGTTCGCAAAGTCGTTTTTTCGTAGTTTCGTGAATCGAGAAATATACTTTAGGGAGCAAAAACTCGGTTAGCAGACAAAACTATGTGAAAATGGCTTTAAAACTCAAAAGAATATGCGAGGGAAATGTAGTGTTTGCTTCCCAAGTCCGAACTAGTGGCATATCAAGATTAAATTTGGTCAAATAACGAAGTTATGGTAAAAAATTGTTTACACGGTATTTAACAACATGTTTTCCGAGACCGTTTTAAAAACAAAGCTTGAAATCTATCCGAATCAGTCTTATGTACATATATATGAAGGGTGGGATACTGTTGTTTGAACCAGCTTGTTTGGTTTATGCACATAACTATATACACAGTAATTGCCAGCCAAAATGAAAAACTTATTTTCACAAAATTTATTCCTAATTAGTTTTTATTGCTTTTTATTTTTTTTTTCTTATATGGGTTAGGTATTTTGCAACTTTACAATTTAACATTGGAGAAAACTTTTTGAGAGAAAAATTGTTATACAAAATATTTTGAAAAATATAATAGAAAAAGTGTCAATAAAATATGACACTATGGCAGCATTGCCATCAAACAAGTCCAATTTTCACATCCATTCTGCAACAGATGTCGCAGTGTTGTGAATATCAATTGGCACGAACCAGAATAGAAGTGGGATTAATGAAGACAAAGAAAAAACCGTTCTGATGGCTGAATGGTTATAGCAGCGGCGCCTAACCTTGCCGACGAAGGAATTTAGCAGTTCCCGAAGTGGATCTATACAACGAGCTTTGGCAGTTGTCTAATTTTTTTCTTTCTTCTATTCTAATTAAAAAATTTTTTCAATTAAGAAAAATTTATTATAACAATAATAATGATAGAAAATTTTTGTTAGGCCTTGAGCTCGATTCGAACCCGCGATCATACAAATCAGTAGGCCGAAATAACAACAAAAAATTGATAATAGAAAATTATTTTATGAAAAACTGTAACATTTTGATAAAAAAATTCAAGTTTGTTTATGTAGTTTTTGTATATAGCTTTTTATTCGCTGACATTATTTTAATAACATAGTTAAAATACTGAAAAAAAAAACTGTCCGAATTTTAAAAACCTAAAGCAATTTTTTTTTTTTTTTAATTTTAAAAACTTGTGTTATGTTATACAAAAAATATTCTCGTGAAATAAGTTTGTTTGTTTTTGAAGATTTTTCTTCCGGATACAGATATAAATTAGATTTGTTATTATTAAAAAAATTTTTTAATTGCAAAAAATTATTGTAAACTAAATTTAAAAATAAAAGAAAAAATTAGTAAGGACAGATAGCCACTTAATTAACTAAAGAAATTACTAAGAAAAAATACTGAACATATTTTAAAAATTTCAAAAAGAGAAAAGCAGTAGAAAATTAACAAATAAAATTAAAAAGAAGATGAAGACCATTGATAAGAATTAAAAATAACATAAATAAATAGATAAAAAAAAATTTTATTAAATTAACAAATTAACATACTAAAAAGTAATAACATTAACAAAATTTTAACAAAATTTAAATTAAAAATAATAAGAAAACTTATTCAGTAAACGATCGATCTTCAAACCCAATTAGCTACTAATTGTATCGATCGCCCAAAAAACAATTCAAAAACAAGAAAGAATTAATAAAACCAAAAGATAAATTAAAAAGACCCATAAATGAATAAAAAATTAAATAATAAATTAACTCCAAAATATTTTGAAAATAGTAAAAAAGTGTGAATATTAAAAATTGAGATACAAATTTTTATATGAAATGTCAAGTAAAAAACACCAAAAACATCAACTGTTAAAAAAAAAAGTTAACAAACTAATAACAAAAAATATTTTGGAAATTGTAGCGACCTTTTAAACTTTTCCCAATATATTTCGTTTACTCTACGATGGAATTTTTTACTATAATTTTGTAGTTACCCCTAAAGACGGTTACCGTATAGTAACAGAAATATATTCGGAAATATCAACAAGTACATACATACATAAAAAAAGTTTAAAATATTGTAGAAGAAATTTAAATTAAAACAAATTAATAAAAAAACTAAGTACTACAAAATCGATCTACAAAAATATTTCTAAGTTTGCAAAAAAAAAAAAAAAACAATTTTAGAACTAAAAAAAGTAAATAAAAAATTAAAAAAAAAAAAATATATTAATAACACAAATTTATTACATTTATCGAACTCAAAAATATTTCAAGGAATGTAAAAAAAACAAATTTGAAATTGAAAACATTAAAACAAAAAAAGCTAAATAAATCGATCTCTTTAAAAAATTTAATTAAGTTAAAAGAAACAGTCTCAAATTACAAATATACTAAATAAATCAATTTGCAAACAGAATTGAAGAGCTAACAAAAAAATGCAAAATCTAAAAAACAAAATCAATCAGATAAAATATTAAATAAATGAATCTCCAAAAATATTTCAAAAATTGTAAAATCCAATTAAAAGCTAAATAATTAAAATTAAAAACCAGATAAATTTCTAACAATATTTTGAAATCTGTAAAAAAAACAACAACTTAAATTTATAATTAAAAAATCAATGTGAGAAAACTAATATAAATGTTTTAAAGTAAAAAAAAAATGTTTAAAAATAATTGAGAATCAAAATCTTAAATTTAAAACTAAATAAAAAAAGGACAAAATCGCTTAAATATTCTAAAATAAAAAAAAAAAACAAGTGATAACTATAAATAAATACACATATAAATAAGAAAAATACTCCGAATATTTAAAAAAAATAAAATTACAAAAAAAGAAAACGCGCCAAAAATAAAACGTTAATTTAAGAAATAAATAAAAAAATGTAAAGGAATAATTTTTCTAAATATTTTATTTAAAAAATAGTCTAAACATTTTAAAATTGAAAAAAAAAACAATTATGAACTAATATTTTAAATTAAAGATTTAACAAAGAAATAAAAAAGAAAAAAATTTCTAAACATTTAAAAACAAAAGGGTAACAAAATTTTTGAGGGCTAAAATTTTACATGAAAAATGGGTTAAAAAAGTTATACGAAATATTTTAAAATTAAAAATAGTAAACCGAAAAAGAAAAATTTTAAATTTGTATTTAAAATTTTAATTAGTAACAATCATAATAAAAAAAGCTTCAAATAAATCAATCTCCATTTTTTTTAAATTGTAGAAATAGTTAAAAGCTAACAAATTTAATCAAAAACTTTCTACGTTTTAGTTTTGGTTTGCTCGATAAGGCGAAGTTAAAAAAAAAAAAACTATACAACCTCAGAAATCCATATTTTGAAAGTATGTTATGTATATATTGTTTTTTAAAAGCGACTGTATTCATTCCATATTTATTTACCTTACACACATATACATATACATACTACATTGCGCCTAGGCTAACATACTCATAGGCAAAATGGCAACCCTTTGCGCCTTGAATTATGCTTTGTCACCCACAATAAAAACGTAGACGTTGATGTGGCGGATTGTCATTGATTGTTTTCGTTGTATGAGTTTGGCTAAGAGGGAAATATACGATGGCGTTACTTTGCAATATTTGCTTTTTGAGTTGAAACAAGTCGTGCCTGGCAAAGAATATTCGACAACTTCAGCACGCGCAATTGCTTCCGCAACTTGAAAATGTTCTCATGCGCGAAATGGGCAGAATGAGGCCTCTATATAAGTACATATGTATGTTTGTATGTATGTAGTTATAAGAATGGGTGGGTAAGCTTACAAACAACAACAAAAGCATAAATAGGCACACATTCATAAAAAACTTATGTATATTAAAAGAACATACATACATACATATGTACGCACCAAAATAAGTACATATATAAAGGTATACAATATCTGAGAGCCTTACGGCTACAACAATAACACACAACATACAAAAACGAAATAATAATAATGAAAATAAGAGCAGAGAACAAAAACACAGTTTGCAACTAATGTAAACTAATGTAAACAAATGCAAACAAACAACCAACAACAGCAAAAGTCCATACAACGGCAACACAGCAACAGCAAGAGCGTAACGACTCCGACAATTCCTCGACTTAATCGAAAAGGCGCAACGAATTCATAACAAAGATGCGAGGCGGTTTGCCGCAGTCGGTCTCGAGTTCATAATAATTTTTGCTTTAACAGGAAAAGCCATACACAGGAAATACAAAAGCAAAAAATAGTAATTGAGCCAGTGAAAAAAAAAAAATCAAAATATAAATTATTAGGTACAAAAAAGGTAACTTGCCGCGCGCGCCACAACGGCATACCTGGATGTTAGGAAGTAAACTTGCAGGCAGAAAGCTGTAGCAACAAACACTCAACACACATAAATACCTATTAATCCCGCGTTTCATGAAAATTCGAAAGTGGTCAACTACATACATACATACATATATGAAGAGCGAGGTATGGGTATGAGTTTTCCTTAAAATTTTCCGTGCTATGCGGTGATTTATAAATCAGCGAATCAACGACAAATGAACGGTATTTACATTCTAACAAATTTAAATATAACAATAAAGAGAAATAAAAAAAAAAAACTACTTCTGACATAGTATACCCCATTGCTTTTGTTGCAGCTATTGTTGTTTGTGCGCTGTTGGTTAGAACCTATTAGACCTATCGGTTTTTCGAAAAGAATTTTGAAAACTTCAACGAATGTCACGAGTATGCACATGAGACTGGGTCGATTTATCAACCGATATCGCGCCATCGATTTTTCGATAGGATTTGGGCTCAGGAAAAAAAGTTCCACTACGCATATCCAAAAAAATAATTTTCGAGCGTGCGAAATTTTATTTTTTTCTTCTTTTTTTCGACTTTGATTTTTAAGGTTTTGTCTAAGCTTTGGTGATTCGATGGGCGAATAGTTCTTTTGTTATATATTATTTGTTATTTAAGTGGGCTGTATATTATTTTAGAGAGAGGTCGCTATGCGCCTGTTACACCTTGTATGTATTCATTGGGGCGAGCACTGGGGGCTCCAAGGTATTGGCTGCGGGTTGAGCCACCTTGTTTTGCTTTGAAAAACCCCGCTTTGGGATAAAAAAATGTTAACTATGTCTTCAGAATATTTCACTAACCAGTTGAGAATTACAAGCACACTCAATGGCTAATGAAACAAACGAACGAAAAATGTTCATAGTTTAAGTCACTTAAACAGGTTTTTTTTCATGATCTACTAAAAAATTTTCATTTGATTGTAAAATTTTCTTGTATACCCTGTCCGACCCAAAAATGTCCACTAAAAACGTTGGCGATAACAGTTTTTCGAAAAAAAAAAAAAATATTATTAGCGAACATTTTTGGATCGGATAGGGTATACAATATGATGAAAAAACCCTTAAAAATCAAAGTTGAAAAAAAGTAAAAAAAATGAAATTTCGCAGGCTCGAAAATTATTTTCTTAGTTATGCGTAGTGGAACTTTTTTTCCTTAGCCCAAATCCTATCGAAAAAGCGATGGCGCGATATCGGTTAACTTTCGTCCATACAAATCGACCCAGGTTAATGCACACGCCTTACGTCGGTGTTTCGTCGGCTTAAAGGTGAAAGGTAAAGGTTCGGGTGTAACCGAACATTATATACTCAGCGTGAGCTTCAATTGCACATTTAATTTCAGATAAATTACCTTTCTACATAACACGTGGCACCGCCCATTAAAAAAAAATGTTCCTCTTACAATAAAACTTGATAAGTGAAATATCATTGATTCAAAACAATTTTTTGCTAAGTTATAGCTTATTATCTACGAGCCTTTAAACTTGTCTAGTCTACGACCATTTAAACTTGTTTTATATTTAAGTTGCCGTGGTCTTTAAACGATCCCGTCCATTTTTACTAGAAATATTTTCTACTATAGGGAAAGTGCCTGTACCCAATTTTGTTACGATATGTACATTTTTCTTCGAGTTATGGCTCCCGAAACAGAGAAAATTTCTTAGTCATAAAAGGGGCGGTGCCACGCCAATTTTTTTTTTAATTTGATGTTTTTCCTATTTATTGTTATAAATCCACTTGGGAAATGAAATACCATTGATATAAAGCTCTTTTTTGTAAAGATATAGCTTATTTATTTCGTCCACGACCCTTTTAAAAATCTATTATATAAAAGTGGGCATGGTCCTTAACCTATTTCGTTAATTTTTCTTCAAAACATTCCTTATAGCACAGGCAACTTCTCTGCTGAATCTTGTTACGATAGGTTTAACGATTTTTGATTTATGATTATTAATATTTGTAAAATTGATTTTATCACAAGTGGGCCGTGCCACGCCCATTTTAAAAATTGTTTTCAAATTGTTATCAAGAGTCTCAATATCAGTCCACACGTCAAATTTCAACATTCTAGGTGTATTATTTACTAAGGTTTTTTGTGTTTTCCAAAATGTTATATCTTCTTCTTCTTCTTAATATATAAAAAGACGTGTCACACAATTAAGGCCAATGGACTCCTAAACTACTGAACCGATTTTGAATTTGTTTTGCTCCCCGTGTGTATTTTGATCTAACTTGAAATATAGGATAGGTGACTGGGTGGCTAGGGTCTCGAGATATAGGCCAAAACGTAGACCCGGGTACCCCTAGAGTGTGTTTATAGAATATGGATATAAAATGAAAGCTGTTGATGAGTGCTTTAGTAGAGGGTAATTTTCATACCCCTGGGTGAGTAGGGTCTCGAGCTATAGGCCAAAACGTGGACCTTGGTACCCTAGAATGTGTGTATAGAAGGGTAATTTCCATACCCCTGGGTGACTAGGGTCTCGAGATATAGGCCAAAACGTGGACCCGGGTACCCCAGGAATGTGTTTATAGAATATGGATATCAAATGAAAGCTTTCGATGAGTGCTTTAGCAGAGGGTAATTTTTCATAACCCTGAGTGACTAGAGTCTCGAGATATAGGCCAAAACGTGGACCCGGGTAACCCTAGAGTGTGTTTATAGAATATGGATATCAAATGAAAGCTGTCGATGAGTGCTTTAGTAGAGGGTAATTTTCATACCCCTGGGTGACTTGGGTCTCGAGATATAGGCCAAAACGTGGACCTGGGTAGCCCTAGAATGTGTGTATAGAAGGGTAATTTCCATACCCCTGGGTGACTAGGGTCTCGAGATATAGGCCAAAACGTGGACCCGGGTACCCCAAGAATGTGTTTATAGAATATGGATATCAAATGAAAGCTGTCGACGAGTGCTTTAGCAGAGGGTAATTTTCATACCCCTGAGTGACTAGGGTATCGAGATATAGGCCAAAACGTGGACCCGGGTACCCCAAGAATGTGTTTATAGAATATGGATATCAAATGAAATCTTTCGATGAGTGCTTTAGCAGAGGGTAATTTTTCATACCCCTGAGTGACTAGAGTCTCGAGATATAGGCCAAAACGTGGACCCGGGTAACCCTAGAGTGTGTTTATAGAATATGGATATCAAATGAAAGCTGTCGATGAGTGCTTTAGTAGAGGGTAATTTTCATACCCCTGGGTGACTTGGGTCTCGAGATATAGGCCAAAACGTGGACCTGGGTACCCCTAGAATGTGTGTATAGAAGGGTAATTTCCATACCCCTGGGTGACTAGGGTCTCGAGATATAGGCCAAAACGTGGACCCGGGTACCCCAAGAATGTGTTTATAGAATATGGATATCAAATGAAAGCTGTCGATGAGTGCTTTAGCAGAGGGTAATTTTCAAACCCCTGAGTGACTAGGGTCTCGAGATATAGGCCAAAACGTGGACCAGTGAATGCCTAGATAGTGTTTATACAATATGGATACAAAATCAAAGCTGTTGATGAGTGCTTTAGTACAGAGTAATATATTACCCCGAGACGGACTGGGACTGGGATTAGGACTAGGACTGGGACTGAGACTCGGAGTGGGACTGGGACTAGGACTGGAATAAAATACATACCGCCCTCTGGGACAGAATAAGGAATGCAGAAGAATAAGAAGAAATTGAGAGAAGAGATAAGGAGAAGGATATTGAGAAAGAGATAGAATGAGACGAAGATGGAGATAGATGAAGCGAAAAAGACTAAGGAAGGAGTGAATAAAAGGATTAGGAAAAAGCGAAGAAGGGGGGAGGGCAGATTCAGACGGAAAAAGCTTATTAAAATGTATGCAGATAGCCCAAATTTAGGGCAGGACAACGTCTGCCGGGTCGTCTAGTATATATATAAAAAGTGGGCGTGGTTATCATCCGATTTTGCTCATTTTCAATACCAATCTACACCAAATTTGGTGAAGATATCTCAATATTTACTCAAGTTATCGTGTTAACGGACAGATGGATGGACGAACATGGCTCAATCAAATTTTTTCGATACTGATGATTTTGATATATAGAAGTCTATAACTATCTCGATTCCTTTATACCTGTACAACCAACCGATATCCAATCAAAGTTAATATACTCTGTGTGCAAAGCACGCAGAGTATAATAATTAAAAAGCTATTCAAGCCATTACATAATACTTCTCCGGGCGATTTCTCTTCATCTGCCTTTTCCTTTCCTTTGTAGGCTTACACTTTCCTTGTTACTCTTTTATCACTTTTTAACGACTACATTGAATTTTGTCTCTTCTTCTTTCCTTTTTCTTACCTTCTCATCCCTTATTTCCCTCCCCGGCCCCTAGTTCTCTAGCTTTCTCCTGGCGATTCCTTCCTTTCCCTCCCTCTTTACTTCATTCACTATATTTTCGATTCTTCCTCCACTCCTTCGCCCTTTTTCTTTTCAATACCCCGTTCTTTTCCCACTATTTGTTCTCCATCTTCCACACTCCTCCCTGCACTTCCCGCAATCCAGTTTCTTTCCGCTTCCCAACACGATGGGCGTTTTGCCGCCTCTCCTACGAATACTCGATAAAAGTTTCAGTGCAAAAGCAGAGATCCCTCTCATTTACTTTGAAGTCTTAGTAATACTAATTACTACAAACTATAATACTACAGTTGTAGTCTTCCAGGTACAGAACATAGGGTAGCATTCGAGGGCGGCTCAACATCGATACCACACCCCAAACACAAGAACTAGCTAGCTATTTCGAAAGCTACTATCTTTAAAATATAAAAGTTAAATTAATATGTAAGCTTATAGTACTGATTAGCTTACCGCAATAGTATCAGAATAATCCCCAGTCGGTCTCTAAATAGTTCCAAAAGTATTCTCGAAACAATTCCGAAACAGTTCAGAAATGACCACGAAATTATTCAGAAAAAACTTCTTAAATGATTATAAATAATCATGATCTCAAAAAGCTGCCAAAATGATCCCGAATACAGTTCAAAAACGATCCCGAAACAGTCCAATAAAAATCGCTCCGAAATGATGCCGCATCAGCCCGAATTAATTCATAAATAGTCTTGAAACCATCCCAACAAGATCCCTTTAACAATTCAGAATTATACCAAATTATCATGAAATGATCCTGTAATGATCCCGAAAATAGTTTCAAATCCAGATATAGTCCTCACCAAAGGTGCCTTACCATAGTCTCTATATGCGGTTGGTCACCCCCAATTACAGCTTAATTTTAATTTAATCGACCCGTCATCACGCACCAGTCTGTTTGTCTGCAGCGATATGTTATGCGGGCCTGATCACGTGTAAATACTAGTAGTAAAACGGAAAGGATGATATAAAGTCAATGGCCGTAGCAACAGTTGACCTTATGACCACTGCAAGTGGTCTGTGAGGATTCCCCTGAAAAAAGATGTACATATTCAACTAAAAGTATAACCAATCCTGTAGAAGCGTTGGCTTTTGTGCTGATCTTAAATTGCTGTATATGGTTATGGACTTTTTCCCGAAATGGTCACAAATAAAGAAAGGTTATAAAGTCAACTAACCTGATGATTATTTGAAGTAATCATAAGGCCAATTGAACTTATGGACATTTGAAGTTGTCATAACGGCAATTGCCCTTTTGACCGTTTACCTGAGTCACCCTACCATGACCTTTGACCCGAATATTCATTAATGGCAACAAAGACAAATTAAAAAGGGTCATAGAGTCAATTGACCTTATGACCATTTGAAGTGGTTATGGATTTTTCCCCGAAATGGTCACAAATAAAGAAAGGTTATAAAGTCAACTAACCTGATGATCATTTGAAGTAATCATAAGGCCAATTGAACTTATGGCCATTTGAAATCGTCATAACGTCAATTGACCTATTGACCGTTTACCTTAGTCACCCTACCATGACCTTTTACCCGAATATTCATTAATGGCCACAAAGGGCATAGAGTCAATTGACCTTATGATCATTTGAAGTGGTTATTGGCTTTTCCCCGAAATGGTCACAAATAAAGAAAGGTTATAAAGTAAACTAACTTGATGATCATTTGAAGTAATCATAAGGCCAATTGAACTTATGGCCATTTGAAGTCGTCATAAAGTCAACTGACCTTTTGACCGTTTACCTTAGACACCCTACCATCACCTTTCACCGAATATTCATTAAATTAAGCAGGGTAGAGTCAATTGTCTTTATGACCATTTGAAGTGGTTATGGGTTTTTCCCGAAATGGTCACAAATAAAGTAAGGTTATAAAGTAAACTAACCTGATGATCATTTGAAGTAATCATAAGGCCAATTGAACTTAGGGCCATTTGAAGTCGTCATAACGTCAGTTGACCTTTTGACCGTTTACCTTAATCACCCTACTATGACCTTTTACCCGAATATTCATTAATGGCCACAAAGACAAATTAAGCAAGGTAGAGTCAATTGTCTTTATGACCATTTGAAGTGGTTATGGGTTTTTCCCTGAAATGGTCACAAATAAAGAAAGGTTATAAAGTAAACTAACCTGATGATCATTTGAAGTAATCATAAGTCCAATTGAACTTAGGGCCATTTGAAGTCGTCATAACGTCACCGACCGTTTACCTTAATCACCCTACTATGACCTTTTACCCGAATATTTATTAATGGCCACAAAGACAAATTAAGAAGGGGCATAGATTCAATTGACCTTATGACCATTTGAAGTGGTTATTGGCTTTTCCCCGAAATGCTCCCAAATAAAGAAAGGTTATAAAGTAAACTAAGCTGATGATCATTTGAAGTAATCATAAGGCCAATTGAACTTAGGGCCATTTGAAGTCGCCATAACGTTAATTGACCTTTTGACCGTTTACCTTAATCACCCTACTATGACCTTTTATCCGAATATTCATTAATGGCCACAAAGACAAATTAAGAAGGGTCATAGGGTCAATTGACCTTATGACCGTTTGAAGTGGTCATAAGGCCAATTGAACTTATGGCCATTTGAAGTGGTCATAGCTTCATGGCGTTTTCGCCGTTGATATAATGTCATCCCACCAGTAAAACTATTACATTGAGGAAAAACACTTACATTCTCCTTGCGGCAACTATGGTACAAATAATTTTTAACCGAAGTTGAATGTACACCCTTCGTTGTAAATTGAAACGCTTTCGGCCACCAACGCTTTGTGCATCATAGAATTAAAAAGCATAATTCTTGATATTCAAGTCCTTAAGCTTTTAAAACTACAACCGATTCGGCGAAAATGGCATTGGCAGCAGTAATAAATGGCATCCATCGTAGGTACACATGACGCGAACAGTAAAAACAAGCCCAGTAGCTGGCAATTACATTTGGGACTACAGGTAAAGAACAACAATAAATAGCAAACATGCAATAAAGGCTCAAAGTTGCATACAAATCGATTCGCTTTTATTTATTGCTGCATTTATGCGGAAACGAATTGCTGAAATGTTTGCAGCATTTTATTATTTATTTTTATTTTTCTTCATAAATAAATACTACAATAATTCCCGCACTTTATTGTATGTAGTAGTATTATGCAACCCCTTTTTGTTTGCTTGTAAATATATTTTTTATTTTTGCTTCTCATTTTTCCTTTTTTGTTATGAAAAATGTAAAATCATCAAGGTAATTGGCGTATTCTGCAATCAAACAAAAAGCCAAGTAAAAGGTTGTTAAAAAAAGTGAAAAAAAAAAAATAAAAATAAAAAACACAAGCAACACTGGAATATCCAAAATGTGCATAAATGCAGCTGGCTCAAAATGTTAGCCCAATGCAGCCCATTTTCTCGAATGTCAATTTGTGTTTTTGTTTAATTTTTTTTATTTCTTTTTCTGATTTAATATTTTTTGTTAGTGTATTGTGTTTTTTTGTTTCTTTTATGTGAAGTGAAGTTTGTTTTCAAACATACGATTTGGCACGCTGGTACTTCACATGCCATATGAACCGTTAAATTTTTCATTTATAACCACGCAAAAAGAGGCCATTACAAGATATTAAATCAGGGATATAAACATTTGTACCATAAAAATCGGCGTATCGACAAGGCAACATGTATGCAACCAAATATAAAAAGGATAACTGAAGTACTTTATTTTGGGCACAATACTCGTATAGGCATTTGATTAAAGCCGCCGCTAGCGGTTATTTCAAGTGCATAATTACAGGGTTACTGCAGAATATTAGACAGAAAATTACGCTTTAGACTCGATTTGAAGAACCTTAAACGGGCGTTTTTAATTTGAACTTGTTATGAATTGATGACAAAACGTATTTTTTACAAGTCCATGGGCGAGCTAAGGGTAGGACGAGCGGGTTGCTAGGGGGGGGGGGGGGGGTATAGGGGGTGTTTGAGGGTCTTCTTTTCCATTTTATAAGTTAAGATATGATTTTAGTAAACTTCATTTTAACTGTAAACTTGTTAAAGGCCAAGAATAATACAATAATTTGATCATTTCAAGGGCGTAGCCAGAGGTGTAAAGAGAAAAGGTTTCTATTTTATGTATGAGGGAAGACATGATTTAAATGTTGTAAACATGTAAACGAGCGTGAACACAAAATTATGTCATAAGTTCAAGGGCGTCAGCACCACGGACGGAGCTATAAAACTTACGCATAAATATTCTCTCGAACCCTCAAAGGGCCATCCCATCGTCTCTCGACACCATCTATGATTCCGAGTGATACATCAGGAGAATATGAGAGTGCTATAGAGCGTGAGTTTTGCTTGTCAAGAGAGGACTTTACTATTCGTTACTTTAGAGCTCCTGAATAACCGATTAGTCAATTAGCAAAAGAGGTTTATTAAAATAATCGATTTTCAATAATCGACTACACCATTTTCAGTTTTAGCTCAGAAAGTCGCAATTTAAGCTCAGAATTTCTATTTGTTGTTCAGAAAACTATAATTAAAATATAATTGTAATTTTCTGAACTTCAATTGTAATTTTCTCAACTTTAATTGAAAAATATGAACTTCATTGTAACTTTCTGAACTTCAAATGCAACTTTCTCAACCAAAACTGGGAAAAGTGTAGTTGTTTTCATTCGATTAGTGACAGATTGCCAAAATTGCGCCACATTTAATGGTGGAGACCCGTGTGTGAAAGGTGAGGTATCCAATTTCCAATACTCTACCTCTAAGACTTCCATCACAATGTAGTTATACTTATAACTGGGTATAAAAACCAAAAACATATTTTTCCGAAACGAAGTCGGGTTAGATTGAACTGGAACAAAAGTTTTTTTAGTGACCTAACTAAGAAACCCTATCAAGAACCTATGTTATTGAATGGCTGCGTACTTTCGGCAAATACTAGAAGCTTTCTAGGAACTATGCCACTTGATGCTTCTAGCTCTGATAGCTGTATCACACCTCCTAGCTAGAATCTTATCCTGACGAGCGCAGGGCATGACCACAAAACGTGCTCAATCGTTTCCTCCTCCAACCCTCACTTCCTACATCATTAATACGCCTAATTTGAAAGCATGCGGTGCTCAGTCAGAACACCCGTCATGAGCCTACAGTCTCCTCTTTTTTTTTTGATAAAAGTAGGTTAGTCTAATTTGTGTAGACCTGCACATGATCTTCGACAGTTTACAGCCCCGTGCTTGGGTTCACGCCTTTCCTGCTTGGTCGGTCATGTGCAACACTTGCCTTCTCTTAATCTGGCGCAATCTTATTGGAACATCTACGGTACAAGCTTCGAGGATTCGCCCTTTTGAATGAACGCATATTAAAAGAAAAAGTATTAGTATTTATAGATTTAAAATTAAGTTTTTTTTAAGTGTCACTTCGGTAATCGTCTGGTATTTAAATTTTTCTATTAACCCTGTATATCACGTACATATATACATTCATTAAGGTATTCCCATGCGACAATAGTTAAAAATCACAAATCTCATTGCAATAGGCGCTAAATAACATCAACAGCCATGGGAGGAGGGAGAAAACAAACAAAAGCGAAACAGTAGAAAATTATTTTGACACTTCAGAGATATTGAAAGGGTGTTGTGGTGGTGTTGATTCATACAATTGTTTATTTGCGCATTCGAGTGTTTGTGCGTCACAAATGATACCTCGGGCAGTTGCAATTTCAATCGCACACTCAATGCTCAAGGGTTTCATGTTACAAGGTACGATACAAGTACTCCTCTAAAGACACATGGACATATGTACTTCTGTGGACACTCATACAAACAAAATAAATAGTTTCTTTTTTTGCTACTCATATAGTATTCAGTATGTCGTATGTACCCCTCCCCTTTAACTAATTTATTTCTCAATAACGCATAACAGGCAGTGAATGGTGTTGGAATATAGAGTAGAGATGAGGTGATACTGACTGCTGACACTCGTTTGTATTTTTGGCCTCCCATAGTGTCAATGTCAATGCTGGCTAGGCTTTATTTATTTATTTCTTTTCTTTCAAAATATCCTTGCCATTGCTCGTTGTCCTTTCGTTAGCACTGTTGTTGTTTATATCGAATCTAAATTGCATGTTTTGGCTTCTGGCTGCTTGCAAGCAAATAGTACAATGCTTGATGAAAAAATGTTGAATGAAATGTGAAGAAATACAATTGTAATTAATATATGTACATAAATATATACGTTTTTACATTAGGGTGTCAAAACCTTTTTTTTTGATAGCTGAGAGTACAATTTTCAATATTTAAATTTCAATATTTGTCTCATAAAAATCTTACTCAAAAGCCGAATCTCCATTCTAAATGTTTTTGAAGAATCAAAAAAGGTTTCAAATTTTGTAAACTTTATTTTAAATTTGAAACCAATATACCTAAAATGCACAGATGTATATGCATATTGAGTAGCTTAAAAATTGCAATGCATTTTAGGAAATTTTTTCTGCCACCAGAAGGCATTGTCCAGTCATAATACCCATCATGAGCCTACAGTCAATGATAAGAGTAACTTTGTTTAAGCTCAGGTTGTAAGACCTGCACATGATCTTCGCCACTTTTCCGCCCTCGCTTGGTTTTACGCCTATCCTTCTGCGTCGATCATTTTCAGCTCTCGCTAGCTCATCCGCTTTTTTATTTTCATTAATTTGCATATACCCAGGGACCCAATATAAATGTATATTTCTCCATATCCCGACTCTTTCCAAGTATTGTTAACAGATACACTTTTAGATGTTTACAGCCTTAATTGCTGTTTGGCTGTCAATGTAAAAATTGATGCGGCTGCAGTTTAAGCCATTTTCCTCCAGTTTTTCTACTGCAACTACTTTTGCCTATAAACCACTACAGTGATGTGGCAGCTTGTAGCATTTGTTTCTCTCCGAATCGACGCAGCATAACGCAGACCCTAAGTGCGCTAACCTTCCACCTGTATCGTGGTTCTAAAGGACCCATCGAAGCTCTGGTAGGGGACTAGGTAATCTGTCCGTCCAATACTTGATAACGCTACACTACTAAGGCCGTATGGTCTGCGCTCAAGCTATCCCGAGGCATTGAACTTCGTTGCAATTGTTAACCCTATGTTCTTCGCCACCCGGTCTACTGGTTGAATATGCAGAATGGCATACAGCGCAGCGGTCGGGTTTTTTTTGGGCTAACGTTGTTCTAAGCATTGATAGCCTACAAACAACTCTAATTTGTTTAGGCACGTTCCTTTCCAATGAGAGAGAGAGAGGGTGCGATAAACCTCACGTTCACTCTATCCTCCACGTTAAGCTTCCACGACTGACTACAATTATTCCAAAATATTTGATACTAGGTTTATCCTGCAGGGTCACACCTCTTAACTTAGGCCTAGACCAATTCGGGGTATATATATAGATATTTTCAAATTGTAATCAATGTTGCTATACAATTTGTTGGATTACCTGTAGATTTTTAAAAAACATTTATCGATTATTGACTTGTTTTCAATGGTTTGTATATATTTATTGATTTTAATAAATTTTTTTAAACTGTTATTGGTATTCTTTTTATACTCATCTCTTAATTATCCATTGCAGTTTTTGTTAAGTTTTTATCGATTTACACTTCATTATTTTTGTATAATTTCAGTGTGTAGCAATTGTTTTTGTTTTATCGGCCTATTGATAAAGGATTCAAGGATCGATTCGAGCTCAAGACCAAACAATAATTTTTTTATATTTGAGTTGTTGGCCATCTTTCTTCTTTACATTGTTGTATGGCTAATCAAAAAGTACTTTTGGTTTTTTAATTTAAAAAATGGGACCTCAAGCCAGCCAAACAACAAGATAATTTTTTTAATGATAATTATAATTTTTTTTTATAATATATTGTACTAGCTTTTTTCGATAAATGGTAGTTATTTTTAAATTTTAATCGATATTATTTGATTAATATTTGTCCATGTTGCTTGTCTCTGTCCCTTACTTTAAGATGTCTAATGGTTAAAATCGATTATTGACTTGTTTTCATCAATTAAAGTATATTTTATAGTTTTTGTCGATGTTATCGAAATTCGTCGCTTAAAGCCCCGACACATAAGCACTTTTTCATAAAGATGAGTTTAACACAAGCTTATGTATTATGGGTAGATTGGATGCATTTTTATGGAGAACGGTAGAATGAGCGACACTGGCGCCATCTGATATTGAAAAGTAGCCATCTTCCAAATTTTGTCACAAGCAAAGCATGAGAAGAAGAATGTGACATTTGTTTTGGTTAAGGGTGTTGACACACTTTGCAAGTGACATTATTTTTCCCACTGGTTGGTAAATTTTCTAACATTTTTCGCAGGTAAAAACTGTAATATAACAAATGAATACGACACAAAATATGTTAGCAAGTATCTTTGTTGTAAGGGGATAATGTTTATACCAGTGCTTCGCGAAATTTTGTATGTGAATGGGCAAGGCGTAATAAATTTCAATTGCCACGTCTGAAGATCTTTCATATTTACAAACGCAACATCTTGGTTGATTGTGGCGATGTTATTGGAATGCATAAGCTTGTGTTAAACGTATTATATGAAAAATGTCATTGTGGCACCGCTTTTATTTGTATACATGCTGATTTTCGAGGGCTTCTTATTAGCAACACTTACTAATTATCGATTATAGTTTTTGGTAATTTTGTTATTAATCTATAGATAAAATTCATATTTTAATCGATATTATTCGATTATTATTCATTGATCGATTATCAGCTGTTTTTCATCCATTTAGTAATATACCTAAGTGACATGGAAACACGAAACGACCCTATTGTGCGAAAACACGTTTTCGAGAAAAAAGCGTTTAAAGTATTTGTCTAGCTTGACTCGGTGTAGCGGACGGCCGTTGTGAACGAATTTTGTAATTAAAATTTAAGTAACTTCCCGATAAGCTACAAGCCTGAAACTTGGAATATAGTTCAGAACCCGATGACAATGCAATAATAAGAAAAAAAATCTCCGATTGGTAGCGCATGGATCGAAATATGCTGCAAATGCCCCTCTTTCCAGAGCTCTTAAAGAGTTTAACTTGCTCTCAAATTCTTCAGTTTTGGATTTATCCTACTCTACTTAATCAAATGTTAAAATAAAAAAAATATTTCAAAAAATCGTATTTGTGGTCCGATTTGGCTTTAAATGCGATTTGTGAAAAAACTAAAAGAAAAATAGAAAACTGCGGTTTGTTCCATTGGAAAGAGCGTAAAATTTCCTATAAGAATCACTCAAAAAGTGAACAACGGTATTTTTTCGCACAATAGGGTCGTTTCATGATTCCAGGTCATATATAATGATTTTTGATCGAATTTGTCCAACGAACTCAGCCAAAGCCATGCCTTTGTTAGTGTGCAACTTTTCCCGATTTCCTTATTTGAATAGTTTTATTCCTTGGACAGTACGTACTTGTGTGTGTTTGCTTGTATCAAAGCTTAGCTTTGTTGTTGGTAAGTTCATTTCATGAACTGGCTTTGCGCTGTTCCATTGATAGAAGTATAAAGATAGAAATACAAGGTATGAAAACACAATTTTTTGTTTTGTTTATTTGTGTTTGCTTGGTAGTTATCAATTTCAATACCCAAAAACCAAAAACATAATCCTAAAACTTAGGTCCGAAAAGATTCGAATTTTAAAAAAGCTTTCAGAAATAACAACGAATTTCAAGGCGATTTAAAAATCTTATCGTCTTATACGATCTGTGATCGAAATCGATATTTTGAATCACAATAACAAGATTTGAACAAGATTAATGAGATATTTGAACAAGTCCTCAAATGTAACATTAGATTAATTTTTTTTATCATTTTTATAAATTGTTTGACAGACTCATATTTGTCGTAAGGGTGAGGTTAATTTTCGATACGTTATCGTATTATACGATACGGGCCCAGTTTGAGAGTCTTACGTGTTCGTATAAGCAAGATATGTAATCATTTTTTTATACCCCGAATTTCTTCATTTTATTATTATGCTTGAAACACAATGCCTTGACGCCGCGAAATCAAAGATTATCGAAAAGTAAAGATGTTGCAGGGACGAAAAATCGTGTGAAGCAAGCTTCACAAAACTTCTAGTAGGTCACATTCACCACTTACCACAGCAGAATTTGTTAACTACCACTGTCTGTATTTGTTATTTAATAATTATTTGTACACTTTTTATTCAAGTAATGTGTTCAGAATTTTAACTTTTACTCTCTAAAACTCCAATCAGTGTATTTCTGTGCTTAAATTATGTTAAAAATTGTGTTAAAGTTTTTGGTGTGGTGAAAGTGACCTACTAGAATTTTGTAACGCTCCGCTGCTTTCCACCGAAGTTTGCGCCTGCAACATCTTTACTTTTCGATAATCTTTGGCGAAATAAACGCGACGAAGTTCGCCTTGTCAAAATCGAAAAGAGAATCCCCGTAATTACATGAAGGTGAACACAATGAAAGCAAAGAGCGAAATTTACGCGACGTCATTTTGCGACGATATATTTATTTCTATCGTCGCCGCCGGGCGATGCCAAATATCCCAAGGGTTGCTGCTGTTAAATTTGTTTAAGCATAAAAAAGAAAAAATGATATCCAAAAACAATTTTTTTTACATAGAATTCTTAATTTTACCGCCAAAACACGTTCAACAAAATTGGGAGGGATATCGAAAGACGTGTTTCGGTATCATTATTAATAAACCGCCAACTATTGATTTATATTATTAAAAACTAAAAGGTAATTAGGACAAACATTTGCTAAATTTTCGTTTATTCAATCAATGTTTTCAATTAACCGGGTACGTGCGCCGTCAAAAATTTAAACTCATGCAAGCTTATGGAAACGTACGTAACGTGCGCCGTATACCAGTAAACTGTATTTTTAAAATTAAAGGGTTATATTATTAATGTTTGCCCTTCGGATTAACACGGCTCTTAACATTTTGGGCGTGTTTTAGCAGTCAAGTGCTAAAGCAAAGAATTAAAAAAGTTGTAATTGTTTTCATCTTTATTTCTAAATAATGGCCACTCTGAATAAACAGCGTCAATTTCTCCCTGCATTGTGTTTTAAGTAGACGAAATGTCTGGGCATAACTTGAAGAATGTCATCGCCCGACGCGGCGTATATCGTCGTCGCTCGGCATTGTGTTTCAAGCATTATTTTGAATTTTAAGATACGAATAAAAAAAAACAAGGTAGGTGCCTAAAAATTGCACACCCTAAATGCATTCAATTTTCAATAATTCAATAGTTTTTTAAATACTGATTTGAAATATGAATTGCAATGCTTTTGATTACTTGCACATCCACAGAAATTCCCATATCTACGCAATTGTGTTCATTTAAAAACTATCTCCTTGTTGAATAATCAATTTTTTTTCGCTGAAATGATTTTATTACAAAGTCAAATGTGAACAATTTTCTATGAACGTTATGAAACGTAAGAGGCAGGAACCAGCATGCGACATTTTTTCGATTACACATAATCTTATTATGGACTTGTCTATACAATTTTTGAATACCATACATAATAAGATTTACATACATAAAGTTTTCTATGTATTTTGCCGGATGTTATACCCGCATGTTGGGGTAGTTTTAATGAAACTTTACTGTACTATTTATCACAATTGAAATCTGTGATTTTTTTCTTTTATTTTGAAGTCTGTACGAACTCTGCGTGCGACCTTTTTGTGGCTGCTCTTGATTCCATTTAATGCCAGTGCAAAAATAATTAAATTGTAAATTTTGTACGATACGAATGAGAGTTTACCAGATCAAGCGCAAAATCACATGTAAGCAAAGAGCCTATAATTGTTGGTTGCAGGCAAGTCGAGTTTTTAATAATTTCACTCGAATAATTATGTTTTGAAATTAAAGTTAGAACAATTCAGTATTCTAAGTATTGTTGTGGCTTTAATGTTTGGAGGGATCAGCAGGCCTAACAAAACGCAGATTTCAGAACTACTGCCTTATGTTTTCTTATGATGGCCGAACATCACCTTCAGAGATACTACAAATTAAAGAACATTATGTTTGAAATTATTTCGGACTAAACGTTTTTTCAAGCTTTTCTCAAACGTTAAATCTTAACTTCTTTACTATTTGGTAATGGCAAACAAAATACTTTTAATTTGTCCTTTTACTGATATGCACCGCTTAGGTGACGTATATCATCTCCCTTATAGTACGCAGTACGATTTTATAGGTCGTCTCCCGAAATAAGAGAGCTTAGCTGATACTCTTTGAATGGGAGATAGAAAATGTTGCCAATATTTGTATTAGGCGGCTAATCCTATGTTGGCTGAACAGTGTTGTTTACCAGTTACTGATGGTTTCTTTTATGTATGCTTTGGTGAGAAAAAGCTTTAGCGTGTTGCTAAAGCATCCCGTGGTTGGACTGTTCATGGCCTTCACGTCCTTCATGCTCGTGAACCAATGTTAACAAAATCTTTGTTTGTTCCCAGATCATATAGATCTCTGATCCAATTATTTATTAGCTTGAAAGTGGTTGTATTATACTGAAGGCACGCAACGCTGCCTGGCTATCTGACATAATGTAGATACGCCTCGAGGATAAACTTCTTCGTGGGCACTATCCCCAAAAGTTTCTGATACATGGATTTTCGCATCGATTTATTGAAGTTCGGTCCATAGATACCAACGCCAATTTTACCATAAACAAACAAATAAAAAACCTGACGCGATTTACCTCCCAGTAGATTTAGACAAAGCTTGTCTTCCATTTAATTTTCTCTACAAATTGGTAAGACAGGATGTAAGTCACCCAACGGGTTAGAGTATGCCCGCGGCGGGCAAATTGATTCAAGGGATTATGTAGCGAAGCCCTTTCAAGGTGTTGCCAGCGTAAAATATACATTCTCCAACCCAGTTGTCAACCTCACCTACCCGTGTGGCGAATCCTGTTACTTTAACAGCCAAGGCTCTGGCGACCCCAAGTACCTCATGAATCTAGGGGGTGGGAGGGCTGTATGGCCTTGAAAGTTTCATGTGGTCATACTAAATCGTCCCCGAAATGGTCGGGGTGGTGCCTTAATGGTGCTTGTTACCGGAACGTACCGGATCTATATCCGGCAAAGGACCATCAACAAAGATAACAGTCCTCAAGACCTTCGGGGAGTGTCCTTATCGCTACAACAACAACAACAATGGGACGTACGTGTTTTATGCCGAATGCGAATGGCAGCTGTAAGGTAGATGAATTTTCACTGAGAAGCTTTTCATGGCACTGGCGTGTTCGAAAAACCGCTGCCGAAAGAAAACATTTTTCTGATTGAAAAAAAGGTTTTTCTAAATTTTTGATGTTTCTTTGTCGGTACTTTGTGTACCACCATATAATTTTAATAAACTTGTGAACAAGGCTTGGGGTTGGTATCAAGATTCCTTGTTTCTCAGAGTACTGTGGACGCAATGGACACCTCAACGTTTCGTAATATTCTCTCGTAGGAGCAATTACATCAACAGTTGCAAGTTTCATAGCACCTGCCACATTTCCAAGTATTTAGCTCAGAGAAATTTTTTAATTGAATGCACCATTCTATCTGAGAATAGAAAAGGGAGCTATTCAGACTCAGCAGAGAACGTTTCAGCTCACCTGCTATGACAAGTTCCAGTCAATACAGCTTGCTAAACTTAGTCCTTATGTGGTATATAACCACCACACTAGAATAGAATAAAATTAGTTTTTATTAAAAGACCAGTGTTTTGGAAGACAGCTCCAATATTTTGTCACAAATTCGAGGGCAGTCGAAGAAAGATTTGTTGCATTTTTTCCTTCGCGGTAGCCTCTAAATAAGTTTTTCACGTCAGGGCCCTGCATAGTTCAACCAAAAATTAATTTGCTTTTGTTGACAAACTGATTTTGGTACGGCTCAGAGATGGTCCAAACACGAATAATTTTGTTCTCCATGTAAAAGGCGCCAGTTGGTATCGCACCATCATTCTGCAATGCGGAGGCTTTGTGGCTTGCGATCAGATATTGTTTCTTAATGTATCAGATTCTGTGTTAAATTCATGGGTTTCCATTTGGTAAAGAAGGTCGTCTATGACTAGCGTCCACCAGAGACGAGTACATCCTCTTGTAGGCATTGCGTGGCTGCAATAAATTAATTTGTTGCTTCTAGCTCGATGCTGATTTTTGTTCTCTTTTGCAGCGAATAATCATTGGGCTTATGTCGTTGCCAATCATAGGTATTTCAATAAAATTTCATTGGGTTAGTCTAACCAAAATGGATTTTCCACTCCAAAGGCGTCTTTACTTCGTCGGTTGAGTTGAAGTAAATTTTTTTAAAGAAACTTTTGTTACGCCTGACTTAGACTCTTTAATGTTCTCATACTGAGCAGTGCTTACATTCTTGAAATCTCTCTTTGCTTAACTAAACTTATATTGGAATAGGTTATCGGACTTTGTTTGATGAAGTATAAAATTTGGCATCCTTGAGCTATTTCACGATACATTCGACACACAAATGAGTACTATTTCTGGCGAAATGTACAGATCTTCAAAACCGATTAAACAAAACACAAAGCAATCACTCATATACCACAACATCCCGTAGCGACAAAAAAACATGTTAAAATAGACGAAAAAGTCAAGAAGCACACAAACTAAGTCAAACGACTAAAATTACTGATGACACTAGACCAAATCAAAAAGCGGAAATTGTTTATTCCTCCTTGCGTAACTTAGATAGTTTTATAAGATTTGCAATTGATGTTCTCATAGATAAGACTGTGGAATGCTTAAAATTCTGGAAATCTTTCCAAGGCCCAAGGCAACCATCAATTTGGAGGCCCTTTTTTCACGTCCGTTCCCTTCTTTTTTCGATTAAAAAAAACCAAACTAATATCTTTCATAAAAATTTTATTGTCACAATGTAATAATATCAATAAAATTACTATCTACATTTTAAACATGTCGTTTTCTACATTTTGTTTCGTTTTCGGCAATCTCATCAATTATATCATCAATATCGATTTTGCTGAATAAATCTGACTCAATGCAAAGTATACCTAACATCTTGAGTCGCTCTTGTCGCGTTGTAGCTCTTTCAGCAGCTTTGATTCTTTTTAATTGTGAGAAGCATCGTTGGGCAGAACAATTTTTGATCCGAAGAGCTATTTCTGTGTTAGGAAATACATCGGCTAGTTGACCTTCCATTAGAATCTTATACAAATGACTATGAGTTTTTTGTGCATCAGTGTATCTGGAGTTCATGTAACTTTGGAATTGTTTAATTTCAATGAAAATTTCTTCCAAACTTCTTGAATAAAAAATAACTAAATTATTTATAGCTTCTTGGAGGTCTCCATCACTTAGAGAAAAATTGATGAGAAATGCAAATCTCTCTGAAACTTCCATATACTTTCACAGTGAAGATTGTCGATGATTTCGAGGAAACCTTTTGTCCTCAAATTATCGCGAGGCGAAAATTCTACTTCTGGAGCATTTCCGTCATAAGGTTGTTTTTTTCTACGACGAGTACGTTTTACGATTTCTGTACAACCTACGCCAGGTAATAATTGCTTTGTGTTTTCCTCGAAATCATTGAACTTTTCACGGAATGAAACTAAACCCTCTTCTAACGATCCGTACAAAAAAGCACACATTTGCAAATCTACTTTTTCACTTTGCAATGACTTAAGGGCCCATTATTGATACTTAGCATAGACTTGACTTGACTTGGCGTAAATTTGGCAACTTACCCACGATTATACTCCACTTAGCGCATACAATCTGGCATCATAATCAGCTGTTTTCCAGCTGTCATTTTATTGTGAAATATTTGCTACAAAAAGTGGTGTTTTTTAAACAAAGGTAATATTCAGTGCTACAATTAATTTATGAGTGTAAAAATTGTTCAAAACAATCAGTAAATGTCAATTTGTATGACAAAATGTCAAAATGAAATGGAAACAAACAAATGGCATCTCAAGATGTAAACGCCACTTAGAACTTACGTAGAAAATTAAAATTCAACAGACTTCTAAAGGGCCCATTACTGATACTTAGAATAGAATTTACTTGACTTTGAGTAAACTTGGCAACTTAGCCACGATTATACTCCACTTAGCGCATACAATCTGGCATCAAAATCAATAAATGTCAATTTGTATGACAAAATGTCAAAATGAAATGGAAACAAACAAATGTCATCTCAAAATGTAAACGTCACTTAGAACTTACATAGAAAATCAAAATTGAACAGACTTCTAAGTCAAGTTAAGTGTTGCTAAGTTTTGAGTAATCAGTAACATGCAATGTTCATTTAACAGAACTGTAAGTGACAGTTCTCAAGGCAAGTCAAGTCTATGCTAAGTATGAGTAATGGGCCCTTTACTAACTGAACGCATAGCAGTCAAAATAGAGTCTACACACTCTGTTCCAAAAATAACCGAAATTTTTCAAATTAAATACAACCAGTGTGCATTTTGAGATAATTCTTTTTCATTATTCAATATACTCTCTTTTCACTTCGATACACTTCTTTGCACGCTAATACAATTTGTCAAATTAGTCGGAAATGGAAACGGAAATTAGGAACCTTTTCTAGTTCGTCGGTCGTCGTCTTTTGAATGCGGTCATTTGAATTTTATTTATTTGAGTAAAAATTATTTTCAGTTGTGATTATATTTTTCTTTCACTCTCTAGAATTTTATGTTTGTAAGAAAATTTTAGAAGTCTTTATCATTTTTCGGGGGCCTCAGGCCTACTCTGCCTAATTGTTAATCCGGCCCTGGCTCTACCAATAAACAAATGTAAGATTTGGCATTCTTAAGCGAATTCGCCGGTAGAAAAATAAACGAATAAACGAATACTATCTCTGACAAAATGTTCGAACCTTTAAAATAGGTTTACAGAGAACCAAACACGTAAAAATAAAAGAACAAAGTCAACAAACACACAAAATTAATCACTAAAACTAGGATGCCACCGAAGATGGCGCATTCCAAACCAAACAAAAAGGGAAATTTTATTTGACATCAATAAGTTATGTTTTGTGTTTTCAATTCATAAATATATTTTACTTGACCGATTTTTACAAAAACCTCAAAAACGACTGCCAAGAATATTTCTTTATCAAAGTTTTACTCGAATTCTTTTAAAATATTTCGCTAAAACAGTAGGGAGAAACTAATGGTTTTGCTTGATAGAAATGGAGCGCCATTAAAGGAGTATATGGTTCTATTTTCCTTAATATTTAACATTTTCACTCCACATTCATGACTGCAAAATTTTATGTACTTCTAAAAGAAAGCTTTAAAATTTTTCAAAAATCCGAAAAAAAACTTCAAGGCATAAAAAAGAAGCAATTTCACCAAAAAATTCCATATCACCTAATTAATGTTTACAAAGTTTACGAAAATTAAATTTTTCAAGTACCAAAAACAACGGGATACGAAATTGTAATACATCAACGTCCAAATAGGATTATTAACTGTAATAACAGTACATGAAAACAAACACCACCCCAAAAGGCGCTTAACTAGCCAGCCACTTTTGCAGGCAACATATTTTTGCTTTATTCCTTGCGTTTCGTTACGTGGATGAGTTGTAATTACCGTTGTTTGTATGCTAAAATATTTTTCAACTATATATTCCTGCTTACTCATGAGTTCATAATTTTTAATTTTTGAGTAAAATAGGCTCGAAAGTTCAATCATGCATGGCGTAATAAGCACTTGAGAGTAAAAAAGTTAAAAATGAAATGTGTTTTGTAAATACAATTTTCTCATTTTTTTAATGGCACTATAAACGAATTAGATTGCGCTTGATTGCTTAATATGCAAATATTTCACACTGCAAAAATAAAAGATTTAATAATACTGGTCGAACCCCATCGGTTGACAGTTCGAAAGCAGCCTATCGCAGAATCTACTTCAAAAACGGTCTCTCTCAGAATTTGGTGAAGAACGTCCTATCTGAGTTTCGATCGTAAACCTGTCTGCTAAAATTAACTATAAACGAATTAGATTGCGCTTGATTGCTTAATATGCAAATATTTCACACTGCAAAAATAAAAGATTTAATAATACTGGTCGAACCCCATCGGTTGACAGTTCGAAAGCAGCCTATCGCAGAATCTACTTCAAAAACGGTCTCTCTCAGAATTTGGTGAAGAACGTCCTATCTGAGTTTCGATCGTAAACCTGTCTGCTAAAATTAATTTGAATTTATGTTAACATGAGCGTCTTTGAAACAAACATGGTGTTATTTAACCAATATGGGGAATTTTTTCAAGAGTTTGCTAAATTAGGGTGTTAAAATTGAGCTTACTTCTTATGAAACCAACACATATTCAAGCGTGGAAAGTAATAGTAGTGACCAGTAGGATCTAAAGCAAAAACCGCCAAGTATCTATTAAATACTTGAAAGGATGAGAGTTATTACTACTCCATTACATTTCATTAAGGCTACCAGTCCCTACTAGCCTGGTTTTGACTAGAAAGTTCTCTCCTTTGAAATCGGGGCTGACACTTAAAAAAAACGACTCAAAAACCATTCCGTAGGGTCTGAACACACTGCACAAACGCTTGTTTTGGGTTAGAAAGTTAACGACTAATGCCACCTGTTGTTGTTGACTCTAGTCAACTTTAATTGGAGTTTAAACTCGCAGTGAAAAACCGGGCATAAGAATCAAAACTGAAATAGAAGCAGAAACAAAATTAAAAACTGAAACCGAAAGGGAAACGGAAACAGATACGGAAACAGGAACAGAAACGGAAACAGAAGCAGAAATAGTAATAGGCCGAAAAGTCAAGTACAATCTTATATATTATTTCTTATCGCTGTTTTTATGTGCAGGTCCCTTTTTCGCTCTTATTTGGAATTCAAATCTATAAAAAATAAAGTTTTGGTTGCAAAGATGGAGATTCGTGCTATTGCGAGGTTTGGGCCTTATTGGTCGTAGTGCTTTTGTTTAGCTATATTTTATTAAAATAACTTGTTAAAAATAAACGATTGTGAGCACACAAAGAAATCTATTTGTACTATGACACTATTGTGAATATTTGATTAGAACTAACACTGCATTACCGGCAGTCGCTAAAATTCGCCAGATAGCAGCGCAAGCGCATGTAAGTATTTATTGATAGATGATTGATTGATACAACAGCTGATTTCTGTTGATATTTGATATGAGACTTTTATATTTGTTGCTCAAGATGCGCACGGTTCCGGCTAGTGAGATCTAAATAAAGGTATGATTGCATCAACCTCCATTCAGAAAATGAACGCAGGTTGTAGGAAAAGCTTGTAAGTTGAAATGGTTGTTGTTGTTGTTGTTGTAGCGATAAAGACACTCCCCGAAGGCCTTGGGGAGTGTTATCGAGTTCATGGTTCCTTGCCGGACGCAAACCCGGCACGTTCCGGTACCAAGCCCGACCATCTCGGGAACGATTTGTTATGACAACATGCGACCTTCTAGGCCATACTGCCCTTCCACCACCTAGATCCATGAGAAGTCGCCAGAGCCTCGGCTGTTAATGAAACAGGATTCTCCACGGATAGGTGAGGTTGACAATTGGGTTTGGAGAAGCTATGTATTGCGCTGGCAAACTGAAAGGGCTGCGCCACACAAACCCCTTTTATCCGGTATTTTCGTCGCCTCTTACGACAGGCATACCTACCGCGGATATATTCTAACCTCCTACCCCGCTGGTGGTAGTTGAAATGGTAATTTTTGTCTGTGTAGAATGCACACATATAATATTTGAAAGCAATTTCTAAAATGCAAACTGGATTGCAATAAAGATTTGTATTTACTTCATCCCTTTTTTATCGAAAATTCTATGCTATACGGAATTTTACAAATATTTCTGACAATCACATTTGAACTTAGTGAAATGGCGAGGTATTGGTGCATTATTATCCACGCTACTTTTTGTGTAAGTCTTAGAGAGAGTGAGCTTAAGCGAATATAAAGAAAAACATTAACTAGAATAAAGAACCAAAATTACATTACCAAAAAAAAGAAGAAGTAAAAATCAACAAAACTACACACATAGCTACAACCATTTCTATATGGAAAATTTCCATAAAGAAAAAGACCCAATGAAACCTCACATTTCACGCAAAAAAGGAAGAAAATCGCAAGTAGTGAAGGCACGTCCAAAGAAAACTGAAACTTGTTTGTTGACAAGTTGCGATGGCAACATGATGTTCGCAAAACGTTTAAGCAACAAACCCATTGCAAAGGCAACAAAGCGCAAATATTTGCACAAACATACAAAAAAAAAAACATACCAACATGACGAGCCGGGACGTGGAATAAACAATTTTACATACAAAACATAACCAACTAAGTGTATGAAATGAAGAGTTTAAAGGAGCTTTAACAACACACGAAGAATGGTGAATGCGCCTAAAAGAAGAGGTCTCAATGGTTAAAACAAATATGGAATAAAAGAAGGAAAGCTGCAGCAAGTCTTATTATAGCAATTGTACATTTGTATGTACACTAGGCAGGGTCGGTCAATATACGAAATAAAACAAGTAAGGACGGGACTGTCTTCGGCTGTGCCGAATACTTCATACGTTTCATGAATGGGGCTGAACAATAATCTTATCCAATTCGTAAACGATTTTAAGATAAATATAAAAAAAATGGCAAAAAAAACCCCTTATCTGAACGATCGGTTGTATGGGACATATATTATATATAGCTCGGATCGAAATGATTTTTACAGGAAATCTTCTATGATATATTATAATATATATCACCAAGTTTAACGTTTTTATATTGGAAATTAAGGGAGAAATTGCCAAAAATCTTTATATCTGAACGATTGGTTGTACGGGATATATACTATATATAGCTCCGATCAAAGTGATTTTTTCAGAAAATCTTCTGTGATATATTAAAATATATATCACTGAGTTTCACGTTTATACTTTCTAAATTAAGGGAGAAATGGCCAAAAATCTTTCTATCTGAACGATCGGTTGTATGGGATATATATTATATATAGCTCCGATCGAAATGATTTTTTCATGAAATCTTCTATGATATATTAGAATAAATATCACCAAGTTTAACGTTTTTATATTGGAAATTAAGGGAGAAATTGTTCAAAAATCTTTCTATCTGAACGATCGGTTGTATGGGATATATACCATATATAGCTCCGATCAAAGTGATTTTTTCGAAAATCTTCTGTGATATATTAAAATATATATCACTGAGTTTCACGTTTATACTTTCTAAATTAAGGGAGAAATGGCCAAAAATCTTTCTATCTGAACGATCGGTTGTATGGGATATAACTATATATAGCTCCGATCAAAGTGATTTTTTCAGGATATCTTCTATGATATATAAGAATATATATCATAGAGTTTCACGTTTATACTTTCTAAATTGCGGTAGGAATGACCAAAATCGTCTCATCTGAACGATCGGTTGTATGGGAGATATATGTTATAGTGGTCGGATCCTACCGGATCCGACAAATGTCTAATATAATACAAAAATACATTCTTGTGCCAAATTTCATTGAGATATCTCAAAATTTTAAGGAACTAGTTTGCGTTCAAACAGACAGACGGACGGACGGACAGACGGACATGGCTATATCAACTCAGTTCGTCGCCCTGATCAATTCGGTATACTTAATGGTGAGTCTATCTTCTATATTTCTCAACGTTACAAACATCGGACCAAAGTTAATATACCATTTCATGTTCATGAAAGGTATAAAAATAGCAAAAGCCGCAATTAAATTTGAAGCTTTTGTTGGGAAAGAAAGTCTCCCTTGTAAATGCAGCCGGAATTTCTAACACGCTTATAGTAGTGTCACTTGTATGTTTGTATGTATGTTACTCTTTTAGACCAAATAACTAATACAAAAAAGATGTTACTTATACGGTACCCATCTTTTCAAGAGGTACGGTTATGTTTGCGTGTAATTGGCTGGTTTTTAATAAAACTGCGCGCTTATTTTTTTGTGTTAGTAAAATTTAATGAGTTTTCACACCAACACTGGCCAGAACTTTTTCAAAAAAAGTGTAGATTGACAAAAATCAAAAGCTTAATAAGGCTAAATAAAAATTGTTAAGACTATAAAAAAAAGCTGAAAGTTTAAGGCAGCTGTCTATACGTTTTATTAATTTTTTTCATAAAGGACATAACAAAATAAAAAAAATTAATTTTTATCCAATTTCATAAAAAATAAAAAAATTAGTTAGCAGATACTATCTGTGTTTTAATTTAAAAAGGATACACGATAAATAAAACTACACTATAGTGTATAAGTTTTTGTAATATGTTTGACGTAAACGGAGTCGAAAAATTCCTGGTAAAAAATTGTCCTAGTTGAAAAGGTATTTTTCGAACTTTTTCCATAAAAGTCCACATATACAAGTAAAATATGTATTTTTATTTTTTGAGTTTTTTAAAAATAAAAGTCCGGAAATAAAAGTTAAATCCGGACTTTTATTTTTTAAGGCCAAAATAAGTCGTTTTTTAATTCTTGGTTATCAAGCCGGACTTTTATTTTGGCCTTAAAAAATAAAAGTCCGGATTTAACTTTTATTTCCGGAGTTTTATTTTTAAAAGTCCGAGTTTAACTAGTTGTATGGGACTCAGGTAATAAAAATCCGAAAATAATTTTTATCTTGGTCCAAATATATTAAAAGTCCAAAATTAATAGTTTTGCCAGGAATTATATTATAAAAGGAATAACAGTTTCAACCCCTGATATCTGGCAAATGAATTTTTGGAGGGAATATTTTCATGACACCTTCTGGGCTGGCAGAACCACTGCCGGTAAAATAAAATTTTGAATCAGGTTATTATGAATATGAATAAAGGAATTTGAATTCAGATGGTGTCTTATTATAAGTTCAAGAAATTTTATATGTGCAATAAAACTTATAATAAGGTTATACTATGGTACACCAATCCTTATTCAATCTCGTTATTATAACAGCTTATGTACGCCTGATTTTTGGTGGGCTATATATGAGCCTTATATAAAAGGTCCTAATACAGCAAGGCCTTATACAAGTAAGCCTTATTTTTGTTGGTCCATAAGTCCTATAATAAGTTTGTTATATTCTACCTTATGGCTTATAATAATTCCTTATGTAAGTTTTACTTTCTATGAGCTATAAACCTTACACACAGCGGTATCTTTCAAATAAATATTAGGCTTGTTGATATAAGGTTGATGTTGCCTTAATAAAGTTACTACGCCTGGATTTCTGCCTATCATATGCCAAAATTATCTATCCCTTAGCCCCGCAAATTTTTTAAATCTAGGCCAAATTCACTCGATGTTCTTAAAATTGAATCTACATAAAACTGTTTATCTAGATTTTCTAAAATTTTGAAAAAACTAAAAAGAGCTAAAAAATTTCTGAAAAAAAGCTGAAAAAGGCTTAAAGCTAAATCGCAACTTTTCAAGCTAAACGGATAAAAAAAGCAAACCTAGATTGAAAAAAGCTATAATGGCAACACTGTTTCATGCGGTTTTATAATTCTTTTTTGGAGGGGTGACATAACGTGACGTCAATAGACCTTATGAACATTTCAAATGCTAAGAAGTAAATAGAAACTATGACAATATGAAATGGCCACAACGTAAAATTTCAAATGGTTATAATGTCAACAATGTTGACATAATAACTATCCTGCTTTTCCGAAATGGTCATAAAGACAACTCTTCTTTTTTCAAGAGACCATATGGTAAATTCTTTTGTTTCGTACACAAACGTATTAGAATGTTAATTGTTGAATTACAGATTTGTTTTATTGTTTTCGTTATATTTTTATTCAGTCGAATAAAAAAATTTTTTTGTTTAAAATTTTTGGATATGACGCTCCACTTCCAAAATGTTGGTAACATTCTAATGAATAACAGAATAAAAAACCGGCCAAATGAAGTTCTTTCTGAATTATTTAAAATAAAAATTAGAGGAAACTTGGAATCAAAAGTCGCGCTACTTATTATTTCAAATATTTGCCTGTGGGTCTTCTCTTTCTATATTACGGTGTCATTTTAGCGAAAAATCGGACTTAATACTGGTCTAGCATGTATTTGCTTAAAATGAGAATATCTTTTTTAATCAAAATTAGTAAAAATTTGGTATAAAAAAGCGCGCAATTTTGTATTCCAAATTTACGCTTGCCGCGCTTCTTTTCCTAGTTTAGGTTTCTTACTTACTTACTTAATTGGCGCTTAACCGTCTAAACGGTTATGGCCGTTTCATTAATAAAAATATTAATAACAAAAGAATAATTAATATAAAATTAATTTAGGTTTCACCGTAGTACAACATCGAATTGAAAGCTGTGCCGGTGAGGATTCTTTCGAAATAACAGAAACGTCTAATTTATTCTGCGGAAGTTTCTTGTTATTGTGCTAATATTAAACTGTTGTATAATGGTTATGGTTATGGTCTTTTTCCGTAAATGGTAAAACGCTAAATTAAGAAAGTCATAAATTGGATTGGACTTATGACCATTTGCAGTGGTTATAACGTCAATTGACCGGTGACCTTATGTCACCCCACCATTTTTTTTTATTGAAATACTTTACTTTTATTTGATACATATTTCGGCGCTGCCAAGGACACTCTTCGGACATCTTTGTGTTTTTGGCTAATAGAAATGTTTCCCAACAGAGCTGCAAAACGAACTCGACCGCTTTCTGCAAGCCTACCGCTAGGCTTCTACTAGATCTTGTTATACTAAATCCCATAACAAGATACTTTATCTTATAAGGTTATATATTTTCTAATAATATCTTTTGAGCTCCCTAGTCTTTTTATAGTAATTTTTTCATAGGTTTTGTGAAAACCAGGGGCTACAGCTAGTTTAGCAAAAAAAAAAAAAACTGTACGAAAACGACTTCAAAACTCAAAAAAACAAAAAAAAAAAAAAAACATGAAGGGCCACTTGCAGAACGGCAAGTTATCTTTTTAACGCTGAGTTAATTAAAAAAATTTGCCAAAAATGTATGATTGCAAGTGGACCTAAAAACAAAGATTTTTGAAAACTAAAATAATCACACATTATGTAGGTTTACAAAAAAATTCCGGGACGCTCTCAACAAAGGGTTCAAATTAAGTTGCACAGAGTCGCGAGGCGGTCAAAAGTGAGAGAGATTTATAGATCGATTCTTTTTATGAAACTTTGCCAAACTCTGGGGAGTACATTATTTTAATGATTTCACACAATAGCTTTTATATAGGACTTCTTCAAATCTAGAATCTTGAGAACTGATAACTGAAAGAATCTTAAATTCCGAGCTTGTTCGTAAATGTATGTAGAAACGATTTTTTAATATATCTGCGAAGAGTCTTCATACATGGCTGCCTTACTTTTTCTATTTATTTAACGGTCAGGTGATGAGTACCGTTACTTTTTAAAAGTATCAAAAATCAAGAAAATTTCTATCCCAAGTACTCTGGAAGCGAATAAAAAAACTCCTAGCATCACCGCAATTTTTGATATTTTGTCACAAATTATGTTAACTCAAAACTAAGACTAGAGAGAATGTACAAAGAGGTGCGACTGTTATTTTTTTTGTACTTTATACTGATATCTTCTATTACTGGCGCTGCACAGTGGTCGGTCATATATGGAGTTGGTGGCCAAAAATACTTCCGGTGAGATATCAACGTGAAACTTTGGCCACGGTTTTACAAATATGTGAGAATTATTTTTTCAATAAAATTGGTGCAGGTGATACCTTCATCCTTATGCATACAAAAAGTAAGTAGATGTGGGGGCAAAAGTGGTAAGATGTGTCTATCGCAAATGCAATGTTTAATAGGATTAAATAAAGAAATTAAAGTTATTAAAAGATCTTGCATACATAACAATAACAAAACAACAAACACACAAGAAAGTTTACATTTGCATATCGTCGACTGGATAAAATAATGTCATATGTTACATGTGAGTACATATGACATACGACAATAATTTATAAGGTTGACGCTATCAGAAAACTGGCGCAAAACATAGTTAGTGGCGGAAAGAGGCAGCTGCTATTAACACTTTAGAATGTGAAAACTATGATTAATAATAAGATATAAGTCTCAACGTGAGGATCGGTGAGAAACCCAACTAAAACTTTAGTTGAAATTGAAACATTTGTGCAAATAAACACTAATAAAGGCACTGGTAAAATTTTAAATAACAAAAAAAAAAAAACACAACAAGCTAAAGACACTAAAATTACTTCAAATTGACGTAAATTCGTTTGATTTTAATACTAATTTTTATTTATTTCAATACAATGATATTTTATGTATTTCTAAATAACTTAAACTTGCACTTTATTTTTAAGTTGCTCACACTGCAAAACCGACTAATACCATAACCTCACTTTTGAAGCTTTCTTGAAGAGTGCAGTTCTAATGCAACAAAAACAAATATACCTTTTAAAAGGCTGTTCTAATAAGAGATACTAACGACACATTTGGTGACAAAATTTTATTTTATGTACCTACCAAGTTTCATTGAAATCGCTGTATTTTCAGTATTGCCGCTCACTACTTAGTGTAGGGTGCGTGGAAGTTAATTATAATTCATATTTTTTTACCTGCAGGAAATGGCGATTCCAAGATGAACACAGAAATTGCAGCAAAATAAGCACTTTTGAACGCACCTTTATGGGTTCGCGACACTGTGCGGTCTTGCGCAGCTTTTTTTTATCGACCCAGTCTAATGTATGTATGTGCATATCTCAAGAATCGACTATCTTAGTATGTCCGTCTTAGCCGCTGACTTTCGACTTTGTATAACCAAAGCAACGGCCGCCAATGTACTTATTCGTATGGGTGTATCCCAGACAAACAAAACGAAACAAAACTCGTGTTATAAGCAAACCTAAGAAAGTTTCTTAAGAAAATAAAAACCAGTACGTCACAATGACGCGCTAACTTTCAATAGTTTTGGTAGCATACAGTGGTTAGGGGGTGGTTTTTATGTGCAAAAAAATCAATAAATGTTGCGCTACTTATAATTAATTGGCCTACGACAGAATAAATAGAAAAAAAAAAACACCTGTTAGTTTCTAAAGTTGTTATACAAAGTTGTTGTTGTTGGTGTTGTTAAGTAGCAATAACCCGTCATAGGTAGATGAACTTATAAAGTACTTGCTTTCTCTTAATGTACATTTGTATGAATAGAGCATTCATTGGCGGGACGATAATTCCATGGGGTTGCATTAATTGGTGGGATGACGCTAGATTGGCAGTGTTGCTTTATTTTTAGATTATATGTGGTAACTAAGCACTCAACATAGGAAGATAATAATTACATTTAATCACTATTTATGAAACTCGTAAATCTTTTTAAACGTTTTGATGCAAATAGCAGACATTTTTTATCTGTTTTTTGAACCGAAGGAAATGAAGCTAGAAATATCGTAAAAATTATGTTTGTTGTTCTTGAACAGGGATGTTCAAAAAATTTTATATTGAAGTGCAAATCACAAAATATATACAAAATTAGTTTAGTTTAGTTTAGTTTATTAATTCAGTCTATGATCAAAAATCTTACAGACTATATACAATAACATATTAAAAAAAAAATAAATATAAATATTAAACATATACAATAGGTACAACATTACGTAAAGAGTAAGTCAATGGAAGCCTTGAATGTATCTCTAGACGCAGAAAAATCAATATTTAATCTAGTAGAGAGCTTATTTAATTCTGTAAGGGCGCGGAAAATTGGGCTAAAATAAAAGTAATTTGCTCTACAAGAACTCAATTGAAAAGGCGGGAATGCGCGCAGAGTTTTTGCGGTACATTAAACGATATTTTCGCAAGAAGAGTCGCACAGTCCAAAAAGCCCACAATTAAGTCGTACACAAACATAACCAAGTGCACCATTCTCCTCGCTTCAAGTGATTGCAGATTGATCAGTTGACAACGAGAAGAATAAGAAGGCAGCGGGTTATCAAAATGTATGGAGTTCAAAGAAAAACGGACAAACTTTCTTTCAACTCTTTCTATTCTGGCCGAATGGTTACTGTAGATGGGGTTCCAGATATTGGAAGCATATTCAAGTTTGGAGCGCACTAACGATATATATAGGGCTTTCTTAGTATATGGATCTTTAAAGTCCCTTGCATATCTGCAAAGAAAAGCAAGGTTCCTGTAGGCCATTGGTAGCACATAACATATGTGATTGGTGAATGTGAAATCTGAGTCAAAGACAACGCCTAGATCAACATGTTCGTTAATTGACGCCAACTGGATGCCTGAAATAGAGTACAACGAAGAATAGGAGCTCATGCATTTTGAGAAAGACATACTAAAGCATTTTTTAACATTTAAGAAAAGATTATTGGGGCGACACCAATCATCCACATTATTAAGGTCACTTTGCAGAAGGCAGGAATCTGAAGGGGCATTGATTCTACGGAAAAATTTAAGATCATCAGCAAATAGCAGAAAACTGGAGTTTTTGAAACAGGAACCAATAATATTTATGAAAAGCACAAACAGGAGTGGACCGAGAATACTTCCCTGAGGCACTCCAGATGTTGCGACAAATGAGTGGGACTTAAGATTTTCGATCTTAACACACAGGAGTCTATTCCTCAGGTAGGATTTCAACCAGCTTAAAAACACAGAGTGAAAGCCAATACACTCAAGTTTATATAAGAGAAACTGGTGAGAGACTTTGTCGAAGGCCTTCGAGAAGTCCGTGTTAACATCAACTTGAGATCCATCTTTGAATGCGGATATACAGAAATCCGAGAAAGACCATGTTGATTGGGTTCAACAATGCGTTTGACTTTAAAGGATAGTTTATCTATTATTATTTTTTCGAAAAGTTTCGAACAAACAATAAGTTTAACAATGGGCCTATAGTTTGAAACATCGTTTTTATTACCGGTTTTGAAAATCGGTGTTATCGAAGCACATTTCCATCTATCAATAAAAATGCCAGATGAAAGAGACAAATTAAAGATGTAGCAAAGAGGTGAACATAAAGATACGCTGCAGTTCTTCAGAACATACCCGCAGACGCCATCACTGTCGCATTTCAGTGAGGGCTTTAGTGTTAACATAGCATTGCCAACGTCGGTATTGGAGATCGTGAGCGATCCAAAATCTAATCGTTCGTTGACAGCCGAGAGCAGATTCGGAACAGCAGCATCATCTTCAAAATTAGATTTAAAGAATTCAGCGAAGAATTCAACAGAACCATCCAGAGACTGCGCGCACTTGCCATTAAAGTGCATGCAAGTGGGAATATTAGAAGAGCCAAGTTTGGAGCGAGTAAAATTCCAAAAAGCCTAAGGATTTAGTTTTAGATCCGTTTCGAGCCTTCCCATATACTGGTTATACAGAAATCAATCGAGAACGTTAAACTGTTTCACTCTAGTTGTGTATTGCTCATCGAGGAACGTATCCGTAGTATTAGCCCTATACAACTTTTTATACTTATTTCGTTTATTTTTTAGATTTTTTAGAGCTTTGTTGTGTTATATAAACACTGAAACTTTTTTAAATAAAAAAAAATTTATTTTAAATGTTTAAACAATTTTAATGGTCCCCTTAATGAATAAATTTTGTCTTAAAATTTTTCTGAGTGCTACAATGTTTTTGAAATAATTTTTGGGGTCAATTTGGTGTAAACTTGAAAACCATACCGAAGTGCATTGGCCTCATGTGGAAGTGTTTTTTCTTTGCACGTTCATAGGAAATTTAAGCACTTTCGTATAAATCGAATTTATGTGTGAGGGCTATGAAACGCTTTTTTATATTCAAAGTGTGAATTTGTAACTGTGCCTATTTTTTATGGCAAAACAAAAACAAAAGTGCTATAAGTATATAGGGGTTGAGCAACTCTGTTCTTGAATCAAGAAAACAATGTTTTCAGTTATTTCAACAGAAAAAAAACTCCCAAGTTAACAATATTCTGTAAAATTTACAGATTCTCAATCAATCTAGCTGATTTTTCTATTAAAACAACTGATTTCACTGGTCTTTTCAACAGCGAACAAATGTCAATATTACGCAAATGTATTAGGTTTTTTTAAAGAGAAACTTACACTCGCGGCGCTCATTACTTTGGTCCTATGACTATTGTGCCAGAGAAAACTCTGTCATATTAATAGTAAATGCTATGCTAATGCTGACGGAAGTCCGTTATTTTAACAGTTTTCATTGGGGAACATTAGTAATAGTTAGTTAACAGCAGATATAGAGTGGTTTATGGTAGCGTCCTACACGCACGAAACCGAAAATCCTAAGTTCGAAACCAAGGTAACATCAAAATCTTTAGAAAAATGTGTTTTCAATTAGAAGAAAAGTTTCTGTTTTTATTTTTTTAGCCACAGCTCTAGGCTTACATTTGAGGAACTTTTTTTTTTGATTTGACTGTTTAAGGATACAATTTTACAGAAATTTCGGTTGAATTGACACGTAATCTGGTTGATTTTACCAGCTTTTTTCTTTTAATGTACGTTTCTGTGAAAATTTAAATTTCTAATTTTGTCACATAACACCTTAATGTCTGCATACATTTTTATACTTGACAAGAGGTGTGGACTGGGGCTCCAGCATGGTAAACACAAACGCCTCCAAACACACCGAGGGGTAAATGGGATCGAATCTCAGTATACGAGAAGGATCGGATGAAGGTTCGGAGAGTACCGAAACATGTTATCCACGCATTGCTGTGTTTAGAAGTTTATATAACTTTTCAATAAAAAAATTTACTTTGTTTTGTACGTAAAGTTTGGGGCCCACCTTGCAATAATCCAATAATGAAAAGTTCTTATTTTATATTCGTTTTTTTATTTAAACCTTAACCTTTAAACCTTAAGAAACTTTTCTTCTTTTTTCAGTTAAGTTCGCATCTTGCTCGTTTAGACCATTGAGTGCTCAGTCCATAAGTAAAAATAATATCTTGGGTTTATTGAAAAAAAAAAAAAAAAAACATACCTGCATATATTATAATCCGAGTTATAATTAAATTGTTAAGTAAATTAGGAAAAATTCTCACAAAGTCCACACTAACAACTAAAAACACAAACAACTTTGTCCGCTATCAGGTGTAGCGTCAATGCGCTGATGTTTTTTTGAATGACAGCAAGTACTTCGTCTTGTCCTTATGTACAGAAATACCCATTTTTTGCCTCTTTGTCTAATTCAGGAAAGGCAGAATTCACGGGGCTGTAAAGGCCAATAAAAGTCATCACGGTTTAGTTATGATGGTAACATTTCTTCGTCAGCATTAGGTTAAAGAAATCGCATGAAAGGAAGCCGCATTGTGTGAAGCCTCGTTAGTTTGCGAATGACTCGGAGAGGTCCTTTCCAATTCTTATAAAGCTGCTGGTGGTGCTCAACGTCATTTGGCAAAGCCTTATCAACTTTGCGCAAGGAACTTAAACACTTATATACATAGGATAATACAAGCAACTTCTATTCCAGCTGTCAGAAGCTACTTTAAAGTCGACAAAAAGACGAGAGTGTCGATTCTCTTATCATGACTCTTCTCCAGGATCTGGCACTTCGTGAAGATCTGGGCGATAGTACATTTTCCAGGTCTGAAGCCGCAGTGATGCAATCAGTTCATCGACTTTGGGCTTCAGTCTTCGCACAACATTCTAGATATAACCTTATGCACCATATTGAGTAGGCTGACTCC
This sequence comes from Eurosta solidaginis, assembly GCF_040869045.1. Lineage (NCBI taxonomy): Eukaryota > Metazoa > Arthropoda > Insecta > Diptera > Tephritidae > Eurosta > Eurosta solidaginis. The sequence goes on along the minus strand of NC_090321.1, from coordinate 200,392,303 downwards.
ACGGTTTACCCGATTGCATTTTGGATTGAAGTTAATGCATGCTCTTTGCCAAAAGTTTGCCCCTGTGTTGGAATAGCTCGGCGGGTACTACATCATTACAAGGCGCCTTGTTATTCTTTAGCATGGCTATTGCACTTCTGCTTCGTCTTAGTAGGGTGCCGGAACGTATTTTCCCTCATCGGTGTTTAGGGTATCGGGTTCGTCGTCTCCCTCGCCAGCTAGTAATGAGGAGAAGTGCTCCCTATACAACGCCAAGTAGAAAGCGCCATAAATACACTCGGAATGTTTACCAAATCACTACCGCAGGGCGACCCTGTTTAGAAAAACTTTTCTAATTGAAAAAACTTGTTTCCAAATTTCCCAATCAGGTGCCAGTACTTATGTTATAGAATAGCTCCGTCCTTTTGGCAAATACTAGAAGTTTTGTAGGAGCTATCTTAATTCCTGCATCGAGATCTGGAAACTCTGCCGCTTCTTAAAGCTAAAGACTTGACCTGGCGAGCGCATAACGCGATCACAGAACGTGCTGAACCTTTTATTCCTGCAGCTCGCAGTTTCTATATCTGCTGTTATTGACAAGGCCTAACTTATAAGCATGTTATGCCAGGAGACAGTGTCCCGGTAATATGCCCAGTCTAATTTCGTAGGCTTTGCATGTAGGCATGCTCTTAGAAATTTTGTAGCCCCGCGCTCCTGATCACGCCAGTTCTGCTTGATGGATCATATGCAACTCCTGTCTCCTTTTGGTTTCTCCCAAACGGGTTGGGACGTTTACCGTCGATTTAGCGCGTGCTGCACCCTCCTTTGCCAACTGATCGGCCTTTTCGTTACCTTCTATCCCTTTATGATCGCGAACCCGGTATAGATTTTTCGTCCGGCCTGAACGAAGTTTTTTAATGGTTCTTTGCATTCCAGAACACTTATTGATGAAGTATTGTGTGGGATTATTGTCTCAATCGCCGCCTGACTGCTAATATATATATTGACGCGATTGCAGCTTAAGCATGCTTCCTCCAGAATTTCTGCTGCTTCCTTTACGGCTTTGCCCGAGACTTGAACTTCGAATTCTCGATGTGGTAGGCGGAGCACGCTACCACCACATCAACGTCAATAACCAGGTCAAAATTATCATTTCTGCAGGAATCGTTCCCGGCCTTGAAACCTTCCGTTATCCGTCGGATTTTTTGGTAGAATTTTCCTAGAAGTTTCCTATATGCAGTACCCTTTTTTCCGAGTAATCGCAACATTCCTCAGCGCACTAGTTATTTTTTCGGGCTGTTGATTCGGCGGGGACTTGAACTCAGGGCGTTTGGTGTTGATCATGATTGCCATTACTCAATACAACGAGCAGCAGCGTTGACTCCAAAATTAGTTTTAATATCACTCCAAAAAGTGTAGTACTGTAAATTTATACCAAGCTGTACAAACATTGCACTATTTTGGTACCAAATTTCAAAGTACACCAAAATTAGTTTTGATATTACTCCGAAAACTGTTAACTAGAGCTGGATTTCGATTCGATTTTTAATCGATTTAATCGATCTTTTTTCGAAGAACGAAGAATCGATTTTTTTTAGAATCGTTCGATTTTTTTAGCCATCGAAAGTTTGATAATCGTACAGTTATAGTAGGTACTATTTAATATTGATAAATCAACATGGCCATTTATTGTAATTTTTTATAAAATTTACCTTCACTGACTCATATTCATAGTCAAAATAAAATAGTTTCGATTTTAATTAGAACCATACACCACGACTATGCGCCATTGTGTTGGTGACTTCGATTAGCGCTCAACCGCCTAGACGGTTTGGCGTTGCATAACAAATAACGCCAGCATCCCCGTTTCAACATAACTGACATCAAGGGAGATCAAGTCTTTTTACCGGAGGTCTCCCCGTCCGCCTGCTTCCAAATACGGGTGCCGATAAGTATGCTATCTGTGCCAGAGCGTCTTCGCGCATTCCCACAACATGACGTAGCGGTTGGGGCCACGGCGAGGACCATAAATCGTTGCCAGGACATTTCTCTCGTACACTGGGCCATCTCATTGTCTCTCGACTCGGTCCATGATTCCGATCCATACATTAGAAGTGGTACGATGAGAGATTTATACAGCGTTAATGACAAGAGTTTATCTCTGTTTGATTTCTAAGCTAAGATTGCAGAGAAGGCAGAATTTACTGCGTACAAAATGAAACATTTTAAACAAAAATTGTTCATGCTCCACACATCACAAAAAATAATAATATTTCAGTATCAAATACACTAATGATCCCACTCCGATGGGAGGATCAAGTGGAGAACCAGGTGGTACCCCTTGATATGTGAGTTAGCACCAGTTAACGAAAGGGGAAGAAACTGTGGAACGGTGAAAATCGTGTAATCAATTAAGCAGCAATCAACTTTTTTCGACTCGATTTAATCGATTAAATCAATTTTTCTTAAAATCGAATCGAAAAAATCGATTTTTCAAAAAATCGAATCGAATCCAGCTCTACTGTTGACGCTGTATTTGCGTGTACAAATAATGAGAAGCAATACATTTTTTGAATCAATTCAATCCACTGTGCGTTGGCCTCCTTTGTACCTACATAACCAAATACTTATGAAACAAAGAAAGCGTAGAATGAAGTACTGAAGGTGAAGGAGCTAAAAAGAAAAACATAAGCAACGCTTAACTATAGTTAGTTTGTATTTTTATAAATACTACAAACAATCGAAAAAATAGTAAGGGGGCTGTTTGAGGGATCTGAATCTTATTGACAGCAAAGCGGGTTTGTTAGTATGCTGGACTAAGCCGGCTAGGTGGATTGTCTAGCCAACAAAAGCAAGTAATTGCATGTAAACATGAGTAAACGCATAGATAATGCAAACATATGTAGTTAGCTAGCTAGAATGGTAGTTTTTCTGGTTTATCCAGCTTTTGTTCAACATACATACATACATATATATGTAGATGATGTACGAGTACAAATAACTATATTTATATCGATATGTAAGTATAGTATAAATATTCTAGTCAATTCACATTGAGCTCTAAATATAATCGCTGCAAACCTACCCACAACTTGCCCAATACCTAAACAAACATATGTAAGTATGTATGAATTAGGGTGATTAGTTCGATAAGTTTTTTGATACATTCGGCATTCGTCGCATGTTAGGCAAGAAAATGTAAGCCACATATTTTGGCTACTTTTTTTAGAATTTCTGACTTTTCAGGTCCCGCCACCATTTTTCAGTTAAGCATTTCGATGCGGAAAACCGCTAGAGTAAAGAGGAGGAAAGAGAAGGATTCTAGCCTATCAAAATCAAATTTCTTTTAAAAATGACAGTGTAAGGGTTTGGGACAAAGGCGCCCTGTCAGGATTTTTGATGTGGCGGGTTGGATCGAAAGAGTTAAATGACCATAAAAGCCAGTAACATCACTTTGCTTTGTTCAAAAGTTGTATTTTTTGGAAACGGGGTGAGATTTTACCATGACCTGGACAAATCCATTTTTATAAGCGGTTTGCAGTCCTGGTAATTACAGTATTTTTTTATTATAAATTACTATAATCATACCCGTTACTGACACTAACCATAGCCGCAATCGTAACGAACGTAACAGAGCGCGATTCGAAATCACAATTCTCACCTTAACTGTAATAATAACCATACCCGTAGCAGTTCTGAATTTGTAACCGTAGTCCTAACCGGGTTCGTAAAAGTTACCGCAACTTTTACCTTAGCCTGTCCTTAAGCACCAAAACGGAGTGAACCTTAATCACAATCTTCATTGTTACCTTTACCGATCAAAAGTCGGAAAGCCGTAATCGTAATAGTAATTGTTGCGCTGTAACGCTTAACACAGCCACAGCTATAACCTTATCCTGAAACGCAGCCGTAGGTCTGACCTCAATTTCTTCACTGTAGTAATTGCTACCGTATAGCTGTTACCGTAAATGTGGCTTGTAATGTATTTGACGGAAAACCCTTTTTTACTTCCTTAAAATTTTTATACAAAGTTGGCAAATCTTGGACTCCATTCGGAACACGTATCGGAACTTGATGAAAATTTAACGTGAGGGGGAAAAAGCTTTGCAGGATGGGTCCAGGGATCAGGAAAATTCTAAAAAAACATCCGAACTTGGAAATTTTGCTTTCGAGTTTTGAGAAGCTTCCCGATAACCCAGAGACTTGAAACTTTAAACATTGCTTCGGACTTTATTAAGTTGTAAATTTTAGGATAAAAGAGATTTCTATATGGGACAGGGATCGAGATATTTAGGGGTATTAAAAAGTCTTTTTTGAATTGTGGAATCTTGCGACCGATTTTTATGTATCTACTCATTGAGTCAGAAACATCAAACCTTAAAAATATTTAAAGGCCACCATGGCAATGCAACAAAAGGAGAAAATAAAAAGCAACTGTAAAAATTTTTATAAGGAACAAAAATAAAATAAAACTGCAATCCTTCCATATCTACCACCACTACATCTGCGAAATGTCTGCTTATTTTTATTTTCTAACTCATTTTTTAATTTTTCCCCACATAACGAAAAGTCAAGAGCTCAGAGATGACTAGTGGAGAAAGTTACGAAGTAGGGAGAGTAAGAGAGCATTCCCAATGAACCGCGCTGCATCAAGAAAGGTCGACCTAACCGACCAGGGGAGCGTGAAGTTGGCATGGGCCATGATGTAGTAGAAATAGATCGCTGACAAAATCCGTGTTGCTTAAAAATTAGAAAAAAGGAAGCTTCTGGGGAACGAAGGGTCAGCGAAATGCCAAAAGCCTATAAGCATGCTGATAAAAATGTTGGACAAAATGGATTAATCGATCACCCTAATATGTACATTTAAATGTATGTGCCTATGTTTTTTAGACGCTAAGGTAGTACAGTAGGGCAAGTTGAAGACACAAATTACAACAAAAGCTTGCAATAGTGTGGTACTCATCGTCGACAAGTACGTACTTTTAAGGCTTAACTAGTGCGGATGCAAAGATGGCTTGAATGCATGACCTGAGTGGTGGTGGTTGAGCGGTTGCTTGCCAATGGGCCAAAGTAATGGCGGAAGTAGGTGCTTAGGAATAGTCTAAGCACACTTATGTACGTACATACACACATACATAAGCATGCATATATGTACATATATATGTATATGTATAATCAGAGAACAAAAGATGTTGTCAAAAAACATTGGAAACATTATTTTAATAACGAAATTAAAATAACAATTCTTCAAAACGATATCAAAGTATATCCTTGAGCTCGGTCCCAAATAAATTGTGTACTTTTTAGTTTTGGTTAAATTTTTTTTTTTAAGAATTTTATCAAATAGGAAATACAAAAAGCGCACTTGTAAGGGAAGTTTTTCGAGTCATGCACAACAATTACAATGAAGTAAACGGTTTGCGCTTTGAAAAAAAAAAAAATAATAATAATAATCAAACAAGTAAGGACGTCAAGTTGGTGCGAAGCCGACCAATATGGGTCATATATATGTATATTAATGATACATCTAAAGAGAAACGTCACGAACATTAAATGATATGAACTGCAAATATCGTATTCCGTACGCAGCTATAAAACAATTGCTGTCAAAGAGCCAATGTTCTTACCAAATCTCTCAAAACTTTTAATTTTGCTTGTCCTAACTCTGGGCGGTGTCCGCACATTCTTCAAAATATTGTCAAATTTCTATGATTCCGAAAACAACCGGGAATAAACAGATCCTACAAGCTGCCAGATCACTGTAGCGTTTTTCAGGCGCAAGTAATGTTCGTAACCGAAGCAGTATAAACGCTGGAAGAAATTTGCTTAAACTACGGCCACTCAACTTTTATATTGACAGCCAAGCAGCAATTAAGGCAATAATCTCGCATAGCATAGCATTTAAAAGTATGTTAGAGTGTAAGCAATCCCTGGAAAGAATCGGGACAGGAAGATTCAGTATTTGCCAAGAGGGCGGAGCTATTTTATAACATTTGTCCTGGTTTTTGATAGGGTTTTTTCAGTTTGGTAGTTAAGCAAACTTCTGGTAACACTACGGATTTATTCAGTCTATGTGAGGTCCTGATGGCCCGGCCAGTTCAACCAAACCCAACCTACGTATTAACAGACGGATGAACATGGCTCTATCAAAATTTTTTTCGATGCCATACCATAACGTAGTACCGTTATCCAATTAAAGTTATAATATCCTTGTGCAAAAGTGCGCGCTGGGTATTAAGATAAATCACACTTTACATTAGTTAACTTTTTGCTCTTAAAATATTGTTATAAGCCTTACAATTTATTTTCTGTGATTGGTTTTTCACTTCGGGCAAAAAAATGTTGATTTACTGATTCTACTGATTTCTCAGTTCATATTTAGCAACCCTCGTATATGTATACACATACCATTTTAATATTCCCTTTCTCACCCAAAGCCTGCGATTTGTTTACTTTAACATACCTCGTTCGGTGTGTTTTACATTTTCCGAAAATCTTTTTTTTCTGACATACACATTTCGTTATAAATTATCTTGCTTCATGAATTTTTCCCTATCACAAATTAGGTATAAAATTTGTTTTTTTTTTTTTTCACGCGGCACACCTTTCACTGCCAAACTGGTTTTCTTCCTTGCACAATTTTACTTTTTCATGCTAACACTAAGGCTTTTACTAATATTTATTTAGGATGTTTTTAATCTTTATTACGATAGTGCGCGGCAATGCAGTTTGCTATTTAGCTAAGTCTAATTGCTGTTTTAATAGGCAGTTTAGTAACTTCGATCGGCCAACTGTTTTACATATAAGTGTATTTATACATATGTATGTATGTTAGGGTGGGTCAAATTAATTGTTGAAAAGGCACACCCAGTTTCTGAATCTATGGGTCATACTGAGTAATATTGTCCATGGGACCATAGGTCTGAAATGAATTTCGAGCCTCCCTAATTTTGTTAGAAAATATTTTTTTTTTTAGAAACTTTTATACCTTTCATGAACTTTCATTAACTTTGGTCCGATGTTTGTAACGTTGAGAAATATAGAAGATAGACTCACCATTAAGTATACCGGATTAATCAGGGCGACGAACTGAGTTGATAGTCATGTCCGTCTGTCCGTCCGTCCGTCCGTCTCTCCGTCCGTCTGTATGTCTGAACGCAAACTAGTCCCTCAAATTTTGAGCTATCTCAATGAAATTTGGCACAAGGAATTATTTTTGTATTATATTAGACATTTGTGGGATCCGGTAGGATCGGACCACTAACATTTATCTCCCATACAACCGATCGTTCAGATAAGACGATTTTGGTCATTCCTGCCGCAATTTAGAAAGTATAAACATGAAACTCGGTGATATATATTCTAATATATCATAGAAGATATCCTGAAAAAATCACTTTGATCGAAGCTATATATAGTTATATCCCATACAACCGATCGTTCAGATAAAAAGATTGTTGGCCGTTTCTCCCTTAATTTAGAAGGTATAATCTTGAAACTCGATATATTTTAATATATCGTAGAAGATTTTCTGAAAAAATCACTTTGATCGGAGCTATATATAGTATATATCCCATACAACCGATCGTTCAGATAGAAAGATTTTTGGCATTTTCTCCCTTAATTTCCAATATAAAAACGTTAAACTTGGTGATATTTATTCTAATATATCATAGATTTCACGAGAAAATCATTTCGATCGGAGCTATATATAATATATATCCCATACAACCGATCGGTCAGATAGAAAGATTTTTAGCCATTTCTCCCTTAATTTCCAATATAAAAACGTTAAATTTTGTGATATTTATTTTAATATATCATAAAAGATTTCCTGAAAAAATCACTTTGAACGGAGCTATATGTATATAGTATATACCTATCCCATACAACCGATCGTTCAGATAGAAATATTTTTGGCCATTTCTCCTTTAGTTTCCAAAATAAAAACGTGAAACTTGGTGATATATATTCTAATATATCATAGAAGATTTCCTGTAAAAATCATTTCGATCGGAGCTATATACATATAATATATATCCCATACAACCGATCGTTCAGATAAGGGGTTTTTTGCCATTTTTTATTTTATATTTATCTTAAAAACCGTTTAGGTATGCACATCTGTTCACTATATATTTCTTATCTTATACATCCGATTATTTGGAGATTACTAACGGGATAAGATTATTGTTCAGCCCCATTCATGAAAGGTATGAAGTCTTCGGCACAGCCGAAGACAGTCCCATCCTTACTTGTTATTATTAATTTTGTTAGAAGATATTTTGGGCTATATAAAAATTGAATTTGCAATATGGAAAAGTAAAATATTCGTCGCTATAGGGCGCTTTCCTACTATGTTTCGCATTTTATCGCTTCTTTTTGGGAAAGATCGACGAATTTGTTGCAAAAATCGGTCCCATGGACAATATTACTCAGTATGACCCATAGATTCAGAAACTGGATGTGCACCGGAAGTTTTTTGCCAAGAAAATTTGACCCGCCCTAATGTACATGCTTTAGGGTGTTTGACTTTTAGTTAATTTTTTTTGCAGTAATTTCAATTTTATACAAGGCATGTATTTCTTCATAAGGAATTATAACTTTGATGGGATAACCGTTGTTTGTAATGGCATGATGGAAACGAGATATATGTATATAGATCCTCTTATATCAATGTTAGCTGTGTTTTTTTAATACATCTGCACTTAAACTTTATATGGACTGCTAAAAGCACAACTTTATCCACACTAAAAGTCCTGGCAAAGTCGACGTATCCGTATCCATATAAAACAGCTGATCCAACCAACCTTATGGAAATCTATGTAATTGGCCATACCATAACGCCATAGCCATAACCATACCATAGCCAACCAATTGGTTTTTGGCTTTTTGCCATATACATAACCTAAAAATATTAGCGTTGGTGAAATTATTAACTTTTTGTATATTTTATTTATTGTTTTGGATACGTTTTGACTAAGAGACTTATTGTTTGTGGAATGTGTTTCTAATTTTTGGCACTTAATTTGTATGAAAATTTTACTATTTTTAGGTTAAGGCACCACTAACTGATGCCAATTGATATGGATAAGTAAAAATATGGTTACGACTATGGCGTTATCACTATGTCAACTTTGCCAGGCCTTAATGGAAAAGATAATTCTAAAATCAGTACTTCCCAGTTTTATTAAGTAGTTGTTATCGACTCTTTTAATGTTTTACCATCCCTAATTAAAACAAGTAAAGGTGTCTAAGTTCGGGTGTAACGGAACATTATATACACAGCGTGAGCTTCAATTGTACATTTCATTTCAGATAAATTAGTTTTCTACATAACACGTGACACCGCCCGTTTAAAAAAAGTGTCTCCCCATTTCCTCTTACAATAAAACTTGATAAGTGAAATATCATTGATTCAAAACTATTTTTTGCTAAGTTATAGTTTATTATTCTAGTCCACGACCCTTTTAAACTTGTTTTATTATCTAAGTTGCCGTAGTCTTTAAGCGATCCCATCCATTTTTACTAGAAATATTTTCTGCTATAAGAAAAATATGTGTACACAATTTTGTTACGATATGTAAATTTTTCTTCGAGTTATTGCGCCCGAAACATAGAAAATTGCTTAGCCGTAAAAGGGGCGGTGCCACGCCCATTTTTTTTAATTTGATGTTTTTCTATTGTTGTAAATCCACTTGGGAAATGAAATACCATATAAGGCTCTTTTTTGCAAATATATGGCTTATTTTATTCGTCCACCACCCTTCTAAAAATAGTTCATATAAAAGCGGGCGTGGTCCTTAACCGATTTCGTAAATTTTTCTTCAAAGGATTCCTTATAGTAAAGGCAACCTCTCTGCAGAATTTTGTTACGATAGGTTTAACGATTTTTGACTTATGATTAATAATATTTGGGCGGCGCCACGCCCTTTTAAAAGTCTCAATATCAGTCCACATGTCAAATTTCAACATTCTAGGTGTATTATTTACTAAATTATCAGGTTTTTTGTGTTTTCCAAAATTTTATATATAAAAAGTGGGCGTGGTTATCATCCGATTTCGCTCATTTTCAATCCAATCTATTCTGGTTCCAGATAAGCTAGTGTATCAAATTCGGTGAAGATATCTCAATATTTACTCAAGTTATCGTGCTAACGGACGGACGGACGGACGGATACGGCTCAATCAAATTTTTTTTCGATACTGATGATTTTGATATATGGAAGTCTATATCTCTCTCGATTCCTTTATACCTGTACAACCAACCGTTATCCAATCAAAGTTAATATACTCTGTGTGCAAAGCACGCTGAGTATAAAAATCGTAGGGTGTTTGATACAAAAAAATCTTCAATTATTCTATTTGCAACTGTCTATGAGAGGAAGGTTATTAAGAGAAAGTAGAATGCACCCCACGCTTTTTATTGAATTATTTTATTAACAACTTAAATTTTATTATAATTTTGTTTCGAGGTAATTAACTAATTATGATTAATTGTTGGACCTTCTGCGACTGTAACATAAACTCTTAGTGATAAACAATTGTTGTCTAATTTGTAGTTCGGTTAGCTATAAAAGCGTCTTTTTTCAGTTTTTTTAACTATTATTTATTTTTATGAAAATTGGAATTCCAGCTAGAATACGTAAAAAACATCATACATTTAAATATTATTGACAATTTTTAAGAATTTAAGACTCGAAATAAAAACATGTGTTCTTAATAACATTTACACAGCTGTGTGCTCATTTTATATGTGTGCATTAGGGTGGGCCATGTTTTCCTAGCAGTATTGTATTCTATAAAAAAAAAACGAGTCAATTGAACTAAAAGTCTAAAACCAATCTTGAAACTTCGATGAATGAACGAGTAGTTTTACTTTAACTTTTTAATCGATCATCCTAAAATATTGCAGACAAAGTTGTAACAGTCCAAAATAAATCTTCAGTTAGGTTGAGATATAAATCCGAATGAGATCCAGTAAGCCAAAATTTGTGTATTATATAATACAAAAAGGCTCTAACATTAAACTCGCCCACTACAGCAACGTCCTTTACTGTGGTAAGACCATTGTTACTTCCCTAGGCGGCCCGGTATCGGGAAAACTTGGAATACTGACGAACATAAGCCCTAGCTGTAAATTATATGATTGACACTGTCCGCAAACCACACTAAATTACAAATTTAAAGCAAATCGCACCAAAGAAGAGGTTCGTTATATTAAACTTGTTGTAGAGGAACACATGTACTAAGTTTTAAGCAAAAAATATTTTTTCGAATAGGTCGGCCATTGATTCACCGAATTTCAATAAAATCGCGCCTTAAACTAGATTTTATGGAATAGGTCGGTCCTTGGTCCACTTTTCTGAAATAAACTTTACTTAAATAATAAGCCAGTCGTACCCCTAAACCAAATTTTAAGGAAATCGCACAAGAAATTATTTATTTTTAGAACAGGTTGTCCCCTGGTATACTTCCCGGAAAGGTAAGAAACAAAACGGAACATTTTGAAAATTTAAAGGATCCTCAAGTCCCAGCGACCCATTTGAATCGTTATTTTTTTCTTTAATTCTATTTATATTTTCTTTAAAAAAGTTCACAAATAAAAGTAAAATCCAGGCTATCATTTTATAAGTCTGAAAATAAAAGTTTAGTCCGAACTTTAATTTTTTTAAGGACGAATAAAAGTCTATAATAACAGCTCATCCAAGTGAAACGAATTTTTTATCGATCGTTCCTCTAAATATATGGATTTGAAACCTGTAGGGACATATCAAACTAATAATAAAAATTTGTCATCGCAAAACCATAGCCAACTGTCATAGTCCTATACCTAAACTTTTCCATAGTAAACTTTAACCTGTTTTTTTTGCCGTAAAGTTTGATCCAATTGAGATATTGCGTTGAAATTTGATAAATTGCTTTCTGGTTAAAATGAAAAAAAAAAATTGTTTCATTTCGAGGAGCCGTTCCATAGTTCTAGGGCCGGGCTTTTATTCTATTCTTAGTATATAAATTCCCGGATTTAACTTTTACTTCCAGACTTATGAAATATTATAATTTCTTTCGGAGTAAAAAACTAAAATACGCACTAGGTGACCTTTTTTTCAAAATTATAGAAATGTTATCGTCAAATTATCTGCTCTCAAATTAGCCCACCTTAGTAGATATTTATAAATGTTTGTTTTTAAGCATAAACAATTTAGATCACGCTTAAATAATAAAAATACATCCATATATTCTTATTTACTGTCAAATGAAATATGGCCAATTTGGCAATTCTCAATGTCAATGAGAAATTGATAACCTACACATTTTTGTTGTTTTTACTTTTAAAATCGCTTTTAATGTTTAATGTCAGCCAAAGTTCATGATGATAATGAAAAAATATCGAATCGAATTTTAGCTGCAATTTGCTGTGGGAGAGAGAAGCTTGAATCTTCTTATACCCACACTTAAGGAAATTCTATGGAACAATAGGGATATACATATATATACTAGTCTGTAAGTCGAAGATATTAGCAAACGGCAGTAAAATTTTCGAGCAAAAAGAAAAAAATGTAAAAATAACTTATTTTTGGAGCGAAATAAAAAAATTATTTTTTCCATGCGAAATGGAAAATTTTTGGTTGATTTGGCCGGTTGATAAAGACCTCACATAGAATGAATGAGTCCTTTGTGTTACCGGAAGAATCCCAATCAGGCACCACGGCTTATAACGTAGCGTTACAATAACATAACCCCCCTGTACTTCTTCTTTTTACTTACGCCTTCCTTCTATAGCATAGCCAACAACAACCAACAACTGATGGAAGGTGGCAAGAATACAACCATCATATGGTAAATGGCCATATGCAACCAACAGCTGATGGCAGGCCAATGGTGTATTTCTCCAGCAAATCACCACGATAATGGTGCCTTTCCCCAGCATTTTGCGGCACAAATCGTATAAAAGGAGTGAATTTGCATTTTGCAATTCAGTCCTCGCAGTCTCTTCCGTAGGTCACCGACCCCGCCGATACCACCGAAGACTACCGATCCATCCGATCCCGCCGAATACCCCGCCCGGAACAAGCAGCCGCTGTACAGGTAAACTCCGTCGCCAGCCTACTTCTCCTCCTCTTCGCCCTAGTACGCGCTCCGTAGCCCACCGCCGCTGCCGTCCCATCGTCGCCCATCTGGTGCTGCCACTGCTTCCGTCCCGCCGTTTCTACGACCGCCAAACCGTTGGTCGTCCGCCATCCTACCGCCGTTAAACCGCTGCTTCCATTCCGCCACTGTTACGCCGACCGTTGGCCGTCCACCGTCCTACCGCCGGTAAGCCGCCGCTGCTTCCGTCCCGCCGCTGCTATGACGCCCGTTGGCCGTCCGCTATCCTACCGCCGTTGGGTCGCCGCTGAGCAGCCGTGCTGATCCTCCATACCGCCGTACTAATCCGTCCGTACCCTATCACCGTTCAACCGCCCTTCCGATCCCTCCTCTGCTACGATGACCGTTAGCCGCCGCTCTCCTCCCTCCCATACCATCTTGTAACGGAAAGCTGCTGCCCTCCTAACACCTACAGCCTTGTGTGCGTGTGTTCGTAACACATAAATATTGTGTATTTATTCAATAGGGGTTTGTGGGATCTTTACTCGAATCTGGATTGACTGAGCGTTACCCCAGCCTTAGACAAAACCCACCTCATAGGCTTATGTTATAGAATAAGACCTAGTTTACATATAACGAGATTATCTTCATTTTAGTAGATTTCCCATATAAATTTTTCCCCTCAATAATCGGTAGTTATGAAAAAAATTTAGAGTCGCACACTTTTTTACAGAAAAAGTTCCACCTCTAGGGTGTAATCTCCAATTGGAAGCACAAAATAAAAACAAGTAAGGAAGGCTAAAATCGGGTGTAACCGAACATTACGTACTCAGCTGAGAGCTGTGGAGACAAAGTAAGGGAAAATCACCATGTTGTAAAAAGGACCTAGGGTAACCCTGGAATGTGTTTGTATGATATGTGTATCAAATGGAAGGTATTAAAGAGTATTTTAAGAGGAAGTGGGCCATAGTTCTATAGATGGACGCCATTTAGGGATATTGCCATAAAGATGGACCAGGCCTGACTTTAGAATTTGTTTGTATAATATGGGTATCAAATGAAAGGTGTTAATGAGTATTTTAAAAGGGAGTGGGCCTTAGTTCTATAGGTGGACGCCGTTTCGAAATATCGCCATAAAGGTGGACCAGGCCTGACTCTAGAATTTGTTTGTACGATATGGGTATCAAATGAAAGGTGTTAATGAGTATTTTAAAAGGGCGTGGGCCCTAGTTCTATAGGTGGACGCCTTTTCAAGATATCGCCATAAAGGTGGACCAGGGGTGACTCTAGAATTTGTTTGTACGATATGGGTATCAAATGAAAGGTGTTAATGAGTATTTTAAAAGGGAGTGGGCCTTAGTTCTATAGGTGGACGCCGTTTCGAAATATCGCCATAAAGGTGGACCAGGGGTGACTCTAGAATGTGTTTGTACGATATGGGTATCAAATTAAAGGTATTAATGAGGGTTTTAAAAGGGAGTGGTGGTTGTTGTATAGGTGGTCGCAACCATTTTATAAAGTTTTTTCTAAAGTTATATTTCGCTTCAATAAAACAATCCAATTACCTTACCATGTTTCATCCCTTTTTTCGTATTTGGTATAGAATTATGGCATTTTTTTCATTTTCCGTAATTTTCGATATCGAAAGAGTGGGCGTGGTCATAGTCGGATTTCGTTCATTTTTCATACCAAGATAAAGTGAGTTCAAGTAAGCACGTGAACTAAGTTCATTAAAGATATGGCGATTTTTGCTCAAGTTATCGTGTTAACGGCCATGCGGAAGGACAGACGGACGACTGTGTATAAAAACTGGGCGTGGCATCAACCGATTTCGCCAATTTTTACAGAAAAGAGTTATCGTCATAAAATCTATGCCCCTACCAAATTTCAGAAGGATTGGTTAATTTTTGTTCGACTTATGGCGTTAAAAGTATCCTAGACCAATTAAATGAAAAAGGGCGGAGCCACGCCCATTTTTAAATTTTCTTTTATTTTTGTATTTTGTTGCACTATATCATTACTGGAGTTGAATGTTGACATAATTTACTTATATATACTGTAAAGATATTAAATTTTTTGTTAAAATTTGACTTTCAAAAAAATTTTTTTTAAAAGTGGGCGTGGTCCTTCTCCGATTTTGCTAATTTTTATTAAGCGTACATATAGTAATAGGAGTAACGTTCCTGCCAAATTTCATCATGATATCTCCAACGACTGCCAAATTACAGCTTGCAAAATTTTAAATTACCTTCTTTTAAAAGTGGGCGGTGCCACGCCCATTGTCCAAAATTTTACTAATTTTCTATTCTGCGTCATCAGTTCAACTCATTTACCTAGTTTCGTCGCTTTATCTCTCTTTTGTAATGAATTATCGCAATTTTTCGGTTTTTCGAAATTTTCGATATCGAAAAAGTGGGCGTGGTTATAGTCCGATATCGTTCATTTTAAATAGCGATCTGAGATGAGTGCTCAGGAACCTACATACCAAATTTCATCAAGATACCTCAAAATTTACTCAAGTTATCGTGTTAACGGACGGACGGACGGACATGGCTCAATCAAATTTTTTTTCGATCCTATATCAAAATAATATGGAAATCTATATCTATATCGATTCCTTTATATATGTACAACCAACCGTTATCCAATCAAACTTAATATACTCTGTGAGCTCTGCTCAACTGAGTATAAAAATGAAACCTAAAAATTGGAGTAAATATAATCTAGCTGCCAGGGCTGGAATGTGTAGATTATCTCTTGACGATTTATTGTAGACTAAGGCATGTGTGAACGTGGTCTAACTCCGTCCTCTTGGAAAATACTATACATTTTCTAGAACCCAGCTTATTTACTGCCTCGAGATCTGGCAAATCTGCCGCCCCTAGTAGCTGGAGCCTTGATTTCGCATGCGCAGGGCTCGAACACAGACCGCGCTCCCTCCAGCAACTCGCACTTCTTACATCTGCTGTTACTGACGTGGCCTAACTTAAAAGCATGTCTCTTAAGAAGGCAATGATCAATTAGTATGCCCATCTTGAGCCTTAAGTCTTCTCTCTTTAGATATGAGCAATTGTGTGAGTCTCATGTCGTTTGATTTCTCCCAAACAGATTGGGACGAAATATTTATCTGGCTCCTACTGTTCATCTCTAATGATCTTCAATAGCTTAAAGTGATTCTTAGAATATGTTAAAAATCTTAAATTCATAATTCCAATAACAATCAGCGACTTTGAGGTTGTTGACTGACCAAAGATGATTTATAGGAGCAAAATCATTTAATCAATTTATAATGGCATTTGAATCAATTTATGAGGCATACAAGTAAAAACAAAAAAAACAAGTAACGAAGGTTAAGTTCGGGTGTAACCTAACATTACATACTCAGTTGAGAGCTATGGTGACAACATAAGGGAAAATAACCATGTAGGAAAATGAACCGATGGAAACCCTGGAATGTGTTTGTATGACATGTGTATCAAATGAAAGGCATTAAAGAGTATTTTATGAGGGAGTGGGCCATAGTTCTATAGGTGGACGCCATTTAGGGATATAGCCATAAAGGTGGATCAGGGTTGACTCTAGAATTTGTTTGCACGATATGGGTATCAAATGAAAGGTGTTAATGAGTATTTTAAAAGGAAGTAATCCTCAGTTCCATAGGTGGACGCCGTTTCGATATATCGCCATAAAGGTGGACCAGGGGTGACCCTAGAATTTGTTTGTACAATATGGGCATCAAACGAAAGGTGTTAATGAGTATTTTAAAAGGGAGTGGGCCTTAGTTCTATAGGTGGACGCCGTTTCGAAATATCGCCATAAAGGTGGACCAGGGGTGACTCTAGAATGTGTTTGTACGATATGGGTATCAAATTAAAGGTATTAATGAGGGTTTTAAAAGGGAGTGGTGGTTGTTGTATAGGTGGTCGCATTTTTCGAGATATCGCCATAAAGGTGGACCAGGGGTGACCCTAGAATTTGTTTGTATATTATGGGTATCAAAAGAAAGGTGTTAATGAGTATTTTAAAAGGGAGTAATCCTTAGTTCCATAGGTGGACGCCTATAAAGGTGGAGCAGGGGTGGCCCTAGAATTTGTTTTTTACAATATGAGTATCAAAATAAAGGTTTTAATGAGTATTTTAAAAGGGAGTAATCCATAGTTCCATAGGTGTTCGCCTTTTCGAGATATCGCCATAAAGGTGGACCAGGGGTGACTTTAGAATTTGTTTGTATAATATGGGTATCAAATGAAAGGTGTTAATGAGTATTTTAAAAGGGCGTGGGTCTTAGTTCTATAGGTGGCCGCCTTTTCGAGATATCGCCATAAAGGTGGACCAGGGGTGACTCTAGAATGAGTTTGTACGATATGGGTATCAAATTAAAGGTATTAATGAGATTTTTAAAAGGGATTGGTGTGAAGGCGTTTTCCAGAAATCGACCAAAATGTGGACCAGGGTGACCCAGAACATCATCTGCTGGATACCGCTAATTTATTTATATATGTAATACCTGCCAAGATTTTAAGGGTTTTTTATTTCGCCCTGCAGAACTTTTTCATTTTCTTCTACTTAATATGGTAGGTGTTACAACCATTTTATAAAGTTTTTTCTAAAGTTATATTTCGCGTCAATAAAACAATCCAATTACCTTACCATGTTTCATCCCTTTTTTCGTATTTGTATAGAATTATGGCATTTTTTCATTTTTCGTAATTTTCGATATCGAAAAAGTGGGCGTGGTCATAGTCGGATTTCGTTCGTTTTTCATACCAAGATAAAGTGAGTTCAAGTAAGCATGTGAACTAAGTTCATTAAAGATATGTCGATTTTTGCTCAAGTTATCGTGTTAACGGCCATGCGGAAGGACAGACGGACGACTGTGTATAAAAACTGGGCGTGGCATCAACCGATTTCGCCCATTTTCACAGAAAACAGTTAACGTCATAAAATCTATGCCCCTACCAAATTTCAAAAGCATTGGTTAATTTTTGTTCGACTTATGGCGTTAAAAGTATCCTAGACAAATTAAATGAAAAAGGGCGGAGCCACGCCCATTTTGAAAATTTCTTTTATTTTTGTATTTTGTTGCACCATATCATTACTGGAGTTGAATGTTGACATAATTTACTTATATACTGTAAAGATATTAAATTTTTTGTTAAAATTTGACTTTCAAAAAAATTTTTTTTAAAAGTGGGCGTGGTCCTTCTCCGATTTTGCTAATTTTTATTAAGCGTACATATAGTAATAGGTGTAACGTTCCTGCCAAATTTCATCATGATATCTTCAACGACTGCCAAATTACAGCTTGCAGAACTTCTAAATTACCTTCCTTTAAAAGTGGGCGGTGCCACGCCCATTGTCCAAAATTTTACTAATTTTCTATTCTGCGTCATAAGTTCAAATCATTTACCAAGTTTCGTCGCTTTAGCTGTCTTTTGTAATGAATTATCGCACTTTTTCGGTTTTTCGAAAATTTCGATATCGAAAAAGTGGGCGTGGTTATAGTCCGATATCGTTCGTTTTAAATAGCGATCTGAGATGAGTGCTCAGGAACCTACATACCAAATTTCATCAAGATACCTCAAAATTTACTCAAGTTATCGTGTTAACGGACGGACGGACGGACATGGCTCAATCAAATTTTTTTTCGATCCTGATTATTTTGATATATGGAAGTCTATATCTATCTCGATTCCTTTATATATGTACAACCAACCGTTATCCAATCAAACTTAATATACTCTGTGAGCTCTGCTCAACTGAGTATAACAAACAAAATATAACACAAATTGAAAAAGGAGGAAATATCGTTTAACTAAAAAATAAGAACAAAAATGTCTACTTTATTATAAAAACGCCGAGTCGAGGCGTACAATTACAAATATGAATCGGAATTGAGAGTGAGTGTCATTGTCAGTGTCACTGCCAAAGCGACCAAGCAAGAAGCGGGGTAGTGTGCCTACAATGTATAGAAATTTTGTTTGTTTGAAAGCAATGCGTCATTATGTGTTGAATCGAGTGCTTATGGCTTTGAGTGGGTGGGAATTGTAGGGAAACGCATACATATATGGAATGCGAAAAAATGGGCAGTTTGATGTGCCAATACCAAGAAGCATCATCGCCGCCACCACCACCGCCACTTAGATGACTGAAAAAAAAAATCAAAGTGGGTGCATTCATATGTCTCAAGTGCTTGTTATATGCTCGATATGCGTGGCGGCTGCCGCTGTGGCAACAAGAACAACAGACAATAGCTGTTTGAAAAAACAACAAAATGTATATACCTACATATGCATATACATACATATATAAGTAATAATAACAATATTAATAACGGTATTGGTGACGGTGACGGTGGTGACAAATATGTGCATAAGTATGCAATTTACGACAACAACACAAAACAAAAATGTGCGCAAGCAAATGTAAAAACAAAAAAGCTTGAGCAACATACAAATAAAAATTACGAATTTGCACGGATGCAGAATGCGATCAAGGTTTACCTCATAATTCAGTAAGAAGTACGAGTTATTTTATGTATGAATGTAGATATTTACATTCGATGGGACAAAAATGTTATGGAATCAAATTTTGGGTGAAACCGAATATTATATACCCAGCTGTATATATGTAAATTAACAATTAAACATTGAGGCGGTAATCTAATTAGATTTTCTTTTCCTTAAAAGAGCTTAGCTAACAACACTTCGAATTTAAAATTTTCCTTAGATATGTTAAACTTAAAGTGAGCCCGATTGTAAGCTGAATTTATCGCATTCTATGAAATTAAGAAAAGTTCTAGCTGGGTGAAATGCGATCTAGGGCTGAAATAGAAAGAGAACGCGGAATAACCAACTAGTAGTGAAGAGTTCTTTGAAGGCCTTCTCGGCGCACATTTCCCATCGGGAGATGGTGTAGCAGGGTTAGCAGACAACACTTACACTTCGATCACGGAGCGGGTTGCCGGGAATGGTGACTGATACTAAGACTTCTTTGCTTGGTTCAAATTGCCGGGCCCAGATGGTATATTTTCTGTTATGCTAGAAATCTTGAGTAGAGCGATCGGTTTTAATAATATTCGAGTGGAGTAAACGATTTAATCCTGTACCCCGACTCTTGGAGAACTGCTTGTGTCTTTATTCTACCAAAGGCGGGGAAGATCAGGCATATATATCCCAAGGATACATGGATACATGAATGAAAACACAACGTGCTCACACCAAAGGTAAGTCGGTGGAAACGGCACTGCTTGCCGGGGATTTCACCAATAACGGGCGATCATGGAAGGTGTTAAATACATTGAAGCACATCCAGCCCTAACCATACCGAACGGTTGCGTTTTTACTTGCAGAAAGACTACTTCGCATTGGGGGCTGTATGAGGACAGTGGCCCACCGTAGGGCGGGCTATTATTACCTCTGCTGTGGACGCAGGGTATTAACCAACTGATCAGGCAGTTCCGATCAAACTTATGGCATACACAGATAAAGTTTTCAGTTGTCATAAGGGAAAGTGCCTTCCAACATCTAACTCTTTCATGGACCGGGCGCTTCGGGATATACATACCCGAGCATTTAATGTCGGGTTGAGCGCCAACGCTGAGAAGACGTATATGGTCTTGTTTACTAGGAAGTTTAAGGTCCCGAGTTAGACTAGACCTAAGACAGGAGAAGAAAGCTTCTACAAAATATTCTAGACAGTAAGTTGTCGTGGAAGCTCAACGTGAAGGAGAAAGTGAAGAAGCCTCGACCTCACCTTATGTATGTAAAATAATGCTAGGGTGTACGTGGGGTATCTCTCCCTCTCTTTGCATATTTACAGCGATTGTAAGGTCTATCTTCTACTATGGAGTCCTTGTTTGGCGGGCGGCCCCGCAAAGAAGTACCTAGCTAAAAAAATCAGAAGGGTCTTGCAGGCTACCAATGCTTAGCATAACGAGAACCCTGTAAACAACCCCGATAGCGGTACTGCAAGCCATTCTGCACATTCCGCCTGTAGAAATGGCGGTGAAGAAAATAGCCTTAACAACTGCAACAATACTCAATGCCTCGGGGCCTCGCTTGGCGCAAGGGTGCTCAAACGGCAGAACAAGGCGATATACACCGATGGTTACAAAGTAATGGAGGGGGAGTAGGGTCTAAGGTATACAAAGCTTATCCGGAAATAAACACATCATACAAGCTGCCAGATCATTCTAGTAGCCGTGACTAAAGCAGTAGAAACGCTGGAAGAAAATTGCTTAAGTCGAACCGCGTCAACTTTTATATTGATAGTCAAGCAGCAATATAGGTAATAACCTGGGATAACACAACATCTAAAACTGTATTAGAGTGCAAACAATCTCTGAGAAGAATCGGGACCCTGGATATATGGGAATACATGGAAAAGAAAAATCGGATGATCTGGCTAAACCGGGCGCATCCCTTGAATCCTATACCGTAGACGTCCTAATCAGATTGGACGAGATTAAAAGAAGTCAAAACAAAGCGAAAATGCGTGGAACCAAGCGCGTGTGCAAATTGTCGAAGATCATGTGCAGGTCTTACAACTTTAGACTAACAGAGTTTAGTTTCTCTTCATCATTGAAAATCGGGAACTGTGTGCTCATGATGGCGCATTGCCTTTTGGCGTCCATTACTTTAAAATTAGGCTTGGTCAGTGATAGCAGATGTAGAAAGTGCGGGTTGGAGGCGGAAACGACCGAGCATGTTATTAGGAGTGGCACATCTATCAGATCATGAAGCAGGAAGTAGGAAAGCCACTAGAAAGTTTCTAGTATTTGCCAAGAGGACGGAGATATTTTATAACATAAGTCATGCTAGGGTTTTACAGTTTGTTGGCTGAGCAAACTTCTGGTAACACTATGGACTAATTCAGTCTATGTGAGGTGTACGTGGACGGATCTGTTCATCCTAACCTAACCTATCAAAACTACACACTATATGCAGTCTTATCAATTTTTTAAATTCAGTATTTAATTAATTTAATTTTTCATTATTTTCAGGTATGTAACAATCACCCAAATTAACTGTTAATTCAAAATAGAACAACGGTAAGCTGTTTAAATATTTATACCATCAAATTTCAACGTACAAAATAAACTAAAAAAAATTAATTTTTCCATTATTTTCTGCCAACTTTTTCCAGTTTGGCAAATTTCACATTAAGGGCCGGTTGCGATTTTTTTAGAATTGCTCAATGACAACATTTTCATTAACTTTGGTGAATTTTTGAGACATCAAGTTTTAGCAGTGGGAACACTTGACGTGAAACGCCCCATATGCAGCAACACGCCGTTTAAATAAAAAAAAAAAAAACAAATACAAAGCAAGATATAACTCCGAAGAGAGTTGGGCTGAGCTTTGTTTCCAATTGTCGTTGTGCTCCTTTTTCATTTTTCTTACAAATTGGCGCGACGGAGCCTAGGGGGTTAGAGGGCTTAGAATATACCCGCGGCAGGTATGCCTGTCGTAAAGGGCGACTAAAATACCCAAATTATTCAATTGTCAATCTCACTTACCCATGGTCAATCTTGTTTCTTCTCATTGGACTAGGGGTGGGGGCTGGGACGGCCTAGAAGGTTCAATGTGGTCATATTAGATCGTTACCAAGACGGTCGGGCCTTTACCTTAATAGTGCTCGTTACCTTAATGCACCGAAGAACCATCAACAATGACAACACATATCAAAACCTTCCGAACGGCATCTGCAAGGCAGATAAGTTTCTACTGAGAAGCTTTACATGACAGAAAAACACTTATCACTGCCGGGGGCGACCTCGCTTGTACAAACTTTTTT
Organism: Eurosta solidaginis; assembly: GCF_040869045.1. Classification (NCBI taxonomy): domain Eukaryota; kingdom Metazoa; phylum Arthropoda; class Insecta; order Diptera; family Tephritidae; genus Eurosta; species Eurosta solidaginis. The sequence goes on along the minus strand of NC_090321.1, from coordinate 200,369,437 downwards.
CTAATTTGTTGATGTTTGCTTTGCCAGACGTGGTAGGCGGAGTATGCCACCACCTCACCACGGCGACCGCCGGTAGAAAACAAATTTATATTACCCTTTGCATAAGCACAACCGGGTATAAGAAGTCGTTAAATAGCGCCTTCATAGCGATTACCTTTGCACATAAGTATCTGTACATATGTATATGTAAATGAATGTACAATTATTTGTTTTATATCCGATTCCGGATGTGAGCAATGGAGGTGAAGCGAAGCTTAAGAAGCAAAAGTAAAGACGAACAAAAAAAAAACATAACACAAAAATTAATTTAAATATGCGAAAGTATATACCTGCCCGCTGTGCGTATACACCATGCAACCACATCATCATGTTTCCCCCAAAAGCATCATAAAAGTGTGCAAAGTAATGCCAAATGCACATACCAACATACAATCACTATGGGATATATACTTATGCTGAAAAGTGAAAATTCTTTCAGGTCGCAAATCGCGTTAAGTGCACCCGGCAACCGCTAACTGGTAAGAGTCAACAACAACACAACCTTGGCTGACAACCACCGGCTCCAACAGCAACCCCTTCCCCTGCAGTATAAAAGCGGAATTGCGAGAATTTTTAATTGGATTTGCAAATGTGGAAGACACAAATAAAAAAATTATGTCGTACATATTTCCTTCGGCATAACGAAGCATCAGACAAAAACGACCGACCGACCAACCAACCAGCACAACAAACCGACCGCAAGCTTGTCGCTTATGCCCACAGGTAAACTTAACAGACTGCGTACTGTTTCTAAACACGCGCAAACGCGTGGGTTATAACGATTTCTTATTTGGAGGGCTTGGCTATGTTTTGGGTATGGGAGAATATCTGCCCACCCATAACAATGAACAGAGCATCATTCTGAGGCACAACAGTATAAATTGCAGCAGCGGTAGGCTCGTTGTTACTACAAAATGACGTGAGTAATACATCCAGATACTGCTACAACGGCATTTAATGGCCGTCACCGAATGCATGCCTAACCAACTTGGCGCGTGTTCATGTGCGGTATTTTCTCCACTAGGTTTGCATATAAATACTGAGCATGAACTTTATACTGGGTCGATTTATTAATCGATATCGCGCCATCGATTTTTCGATAGGATTTGGGCTCAGGAAAAAAGTTCCACTGCGCATACCCAAAAAAATAATTTTCAAGCCTGCGTAATTTTATTTTTTTGACTTTTTTTCGACTTTGATTTTTAAGGTTTTTTCATGACCTACGATCCAAAAATGTTCCCTAAAAAAGTTGTGGATAACAGTTTTTTGAAAAAAAAAAAAAAAAAAAAATAGCGCACATTTTTGGGTCGGACAGGGTATACATTGAAATTTTTTTTAGTAGGCCATGAAAAAACCTTCAAAATCAAAGTCAAAAAAATTTAATTTCGCAGGCTCGAAGATTATTTTTTTGGGTATGCCTAGTGGAACTTTTTTTCCTGAGCCCAAATCCCATCGAAAAATCGATGGCGCCAAATCGGCCAACTCTCGTCCATACAAATCGACCCACCACATACATGCGTACTTACCTATTTGAATACATTTTTGTAACAAATATGATGAGTCATACATTGGGGACGTTGTCATCAACCAAATCAATTGCGAAAAAGTCGTCAAAAGTTTTTATACTCAGTTGAGCAGAGCTCACAGAGTATATTAAGTTTGATTGGATAACGGTTGGTTGTACATATATAAAGGAATCGAGATAGATATAGACTTCCATATATCAAAATAATCAGGATCGAAAAAAAATGTGATTGAGCCATGTCCGTCCGTCCGTCCGTCCTTCCGTCCGTCCTTCCTTCCGTCCGTCCGTCCGTTAACACGATAACTTGAGTAAATTTTGAGGTATCTTGATAAAATTTGGTATGTAGGTTCCTGAGCACTCATCTCAGATCGCTATTTAAAATGAACAATATCGGACTGTACGCCCACTTTTTCGATATCGAAAATTTCGAAAAACCAAAAAAGTGCGATAATTATATAACAAAATACAGATAAAGCGACAAAACTTGGTAAATGAGTTGAATTTATGACGCAGAATAGAAAATTAGTAAAATTTTTGACAATGGGCGTGGCACCGCCCACTTTTAAAAGAAGGTAATTTAAAATTTTTGCAAGCAGTAATTTGTCAGTCGTTGAAGATATCATGATGAAATTTGGCAGGGACGTTACTCCTATTACTATATGTACGCCCAATAAAAATTAGCAAAATCGGAGAAGGACAACGCCCACTTTTAAAAAAAATTTTTTTTTAAAGTAAACTTTTAACAAAAAATTTAATATCTTTACAGTATATAAGTAAATTATGTCAACATTCAACTCCACTAATGATATGGTGCAACAAAATACAAAAATAAAAGAAAATTTCAAAATGGGCGTGGCTCCGCCCTTTTTCATTTAATTTGTCTAGGATACTTTTAACGCCATAGGTCGAACTAAAATTAACCAATCCTTTTGAAATTTCGTAGGGCATAGATTTTATGATGTTAACTGTTTTCCGTGAAAACGGGCGAAATCGGTTGATGCCACGCCCAGTTTTTATACACAGTCGTTCGTCTGTTCTTCCGCTCGGCCGTTAACACGATAACTTGAGCAAAAATCGATATATCTTTACTAAACTCAGTTCACGTACTTATCTGAACTCACTTTGTATTGGTGTAAAAAATGGCCGAAATCCGACATTGACCACGCCCACTTTTTCGATATCGAAAATTACGAAAAATGAAAAAAATGCCATAATTCTATACCAAATACGAAAAAAGGGATGAAACATGGTGAGGTAATTGGATTGGTTTATTGACGCGAAATATAACTTTAGAAAAAACTTTATAAAATGGTTGTGACACCTACCATATTAAGTAGAAGAAAATGAAAAAGTTCTGCAGGGCGAAATATAAAACCCTTAAAATCTTGACAGGTATTATATATATAAATAAATTAGCGGTATCCAACAGATGATGTTCTGGGTCACACTGGTCCACATTTTGGTCGATATCTGGAAAACGCCTTCACATATACAACTACCACCACTCCCTTTTAAAGCTCTCATTAGTACCTTTAATTTGATACCCATATCGTACAAACAAAGTCTAGAGTCACCCCTGGTCCACCTTTATTGCGATACCTCGAAAAGGCGTCCACCTATAGAACTAAGGCCCCCTCCCTTTTAAAATACTCATTAACACCTTTCGTTTGATACCCATATTGCACAAACGAATTCTAGAGTCACCCCTGGTCCACCTTTATGGCGGTATCTCGAAACGGCGTCCACCTGTGGAACTAAGGATTACTCCCTTTTAAAATACTCATTAACACCTTTCTTTTGATACCCATATTGTACAAACAAATTCCAGGGTCACCCCTGGTCCACCTTTATGGCGATATCTGGAAACGGCGTCCACCTATGGAACTAAGGATTACTCCCTTTTAAAATATTCATTAACACCTTTCATTTGATACCCATATCGTACAAACGCATTCTAGAGTCAACCCTGATCCACCTTTATGGCGATATCTCGAAAAGGCGACCACCTTCACAACAACCACCAGTCCCTTTTAAAACCCTCATTAATACCTTTAATTTGATACCCATATCGTACAAACACATTCTAGAGTCACCCCTGGTCCACCTTTATGGCGATATTTCGAAACGGCGTCCACCTATAGAACTAAGGCCCACTCCCTTTTAAAATACTCATTAACACCTTTCGTTTGATGCCCATATTGTACAAACAAATTCTAGGGTCACCCCTGGTCCACCTTTAAGGCGATGTCTCGAAACGGCGTCCACCTATGGAACTAAGGATTACTCCCTTTTAAAATATTCATTAAAACCTTTCATTTGATACCCATATCGTACAAACGCATTCTAGAGTCAACCCTGATCCTACCTTTATGGCTATATCCCTAAATGGCGTCCACCCATAGAACTATGGCCCACTCCCTCATAAAATACTCTTTAATGACTTTCATTTGTTACACATGTCATACAAACACATTCCAGGGTTTCCCTCGGTTCATTTTCCTACATGGTTATTTTCCCTTATGTTGTCACCATAGCTCTCAACTGAGTATGTAATGTTCGGTTACACCCGAACTTAACCTTCCTTACTTGTTTTCTTTGCTTTCGTTCGCATTGAGATTGTAACGGCGGCGCGTATTTTTTTAAATTGCAGCAGAATGAAATGCAATGCAACTCATGCAACCTCAACAGCAGCTACTCGGTGTATGAAAAACCCTTCTCCAAGGTGACGCAATGCGTAGAAAGCTTTGGTGCTCAACCGCTTGCGGATGCATCGAAAAATTTAGAAATGTATCCAAAATAGAATGCTGCACAGCCGAGGAGATGGAAATCGCCGAAGGCTGGAGTAGCGCTCAGTCACTACAGAGTCGGGTAAGCCCTACTTCATTCGTAAATGAATATACGTTACTCTGTTGAGTCAGACACAAACACCTAGGGGAGAGTAATAAGAAGTTGTGATAATGAAGAGAGAAGCGGTAAATAGCTAAGTCTCTGGTTGGTTATTGAAGGAGAAATGAATGCACATTCGATGAGGAGTGCCAAAAGATAGCTCCACGAGCGGCAGATTTGGAACGGTCGATAAAAGTGGTGAGCAGTAAAGCGCTTGATGTATAGCCTAGAAGAATTGGAGAACACTGACTCGGAGTGCAGCTATCTGGTGTAAAACCGAGTGGTAGGGTTTATGACGTCAGAACAAGTGGCTGGTGGATGCTTGCGCGGTGAGTTAGGAGGAAAATGGTGATTATGAATAACAGGTGGATCGGTGAGCCGGTAAGTCCAATATTACCAAAGGTTCGATCCCAAAAAACTCGTAAATTGGTTAATGGGGTGTGTGCTGATATTCAATAATCGTTGGATCGTTGAGTCGGTGTTAATGTAACCGGTAGATTGGTACCAGTCTATGCAGCATTTTATCTAAAATTTTGCAAATCAGGATGATAGGCTTGATATTTTGCAAGTTATACCAGAGATTTGAATACTGCACTAGAGAAGTAGCTCTCAACCGGGGTTTGCTCAAAAAGTTGCGCAGGGGTGCATTTTGATAACATCAGTAAATATATATCAGTCAAACCGAAGGTTAAAGGGTTAAAGAAATCGTTTCCGTACCAGCAGAACCTGGTAGCACAGCAGCATATCCGATTAATTTATAGTAAAGAACTGTCCGCAATTCCTTAATCGCAATTGTTATCATCATAAATTTGTATACCGCCTAGACGATTTTAAGTCGGCTCTTCTAGTGCTAAATGTCGGAAAACCAAGGGAGAAGAATTCTTTCTTGTCCTGTTAATTTCAACTTTGTGGGAACCGCTCTTAAAGGACCACAAACCCTTCGCAGAATCCATACTCTGAGTGTAACACTCAAAATTAGGTTGGTTAACGTGACAGCCACTCCGACAGGGAAAACTCACTTGAATAAGATGAAGTTCTGTTGTGATACCACAAAGGATAACGGTGACTTATGCTATAAGCAATAATATAATTTCAAATTTTAATTTAAGTGACAAAATGCAACAGATAATGTTATTCAGTATTTCAATACACATCGCCTGGACTTATTCGGACAGTGGCCTGCCACAACATCAATCTACATTCATAGATAAGCCTTGGTTAATCTAATAATGTGGGAAAGCCGCCTGCCATCCACTTTCTGTCAAAAGGGTACGCTATAAGAGCAAGTGCCTGGCCAGCGTTAGCTAACTGACTCAAAGCCATATATAAAGAAGCAAACCGCAAATGGCCAACAGAACTTCGAGTTTTCTACAATCATCTAATTTAAAATAGTACACCGCAAGGGAGGTCAAACACTATCGGATTATCCTCGTTCGCACCACAGTTGAATTAAAGACTTCAATAGCCACTTGGCTATCTGAGTAGATGTTAAATTCTCTTAGGTTCATTTGCAGAACTTTTCAACTCGGAGTTCGTTCAAACATTTTTCTAAATTGTATGAGTTCAAACCCTTATAACACCGAGCTACAAAGATCACTTGCCGTTTGGCAGGTTGGCCTTACAGTAGTACCTCTGGGTAGCGTACCGCATCTTGAATCGTGGCAACTTCCGCTTGGACGACGCTATCATGCAGCTTAAGATTACGACTTACGTTTAAAGCTCCTTGTCCAACTTCGACTCATTCGTGACCCAGTTAACCGGTGCACTGCTTCAGATGACTCCTTTGCCTCAGTCCCCCTTTGAGGGAACTGCTGAGGTCCAGAGGGCAGTTGTCGGAACCGGAGTGGAGTGGTTTAAAAGTGGAAGTGGAGTGGTTTAGAAGTGGAAGTGGAGTAGTTTAGTAGCCGGAGTGTGAGGGTGATACTGATATAGAGGGAAGGTGGGAAAGAGCAGGAATAGATATGGAAACATGGAGAAAAGGGATAATAAATATGGGAAAGGAAATAATAGTAAGAATAATAGTTCAAATTTAGACAAGCCGATTTTGATTCGCTTTAAGTTTTTAGTTTTTTTAAATTTAGTTCAGTAAGCAAATTTGTTTCCTTGATTTTATTTAAATTTAGCTTAGGCATTTCGTTTGGTGGTTCTTTCCTTACACTCAAAAACATTCTTAAAATACATATGAGCATATTTACACACACACATACATACATGCATATACTTTTACCTTGCGTATTCTTCTAAAACATTTCTTGACTTGATTTAAAAAGGTAAAGAAGCATTCAAAATTGCAGGAAATTGAAAGAAAGCAAAATATGGCCGCCAGGCATACAGGAAACAAGCACGGAAACATCAAAAATTATAACTTCAGCCGGCAAGTTTTTTTGACTCGCATCGCAACACGCACGCATTCACACGCAAGCATTTCCTCTCTGCAACCCCTTCGACTTTTCAGCTACTACTACTACTGTTATATACATATGTAGATAGAGAGTCAGCTCGGAAGGGATTCACAAATTGTAGCTGTTTTCCGCTTAGCTTTGATTGGTGGAACTTTGACAGTCGCCCGTCTATGCGACGTAGCAATGTTGTGGATGTTATTTTCCATGTAGCTACAATACTTTTTGTCCATATCAACAAAGCAGGCAGGCGTTTGCCGTATTTTCCGCTTTCTTGCATATTTGACGCAAAATGGCGACCTAATGAAATTCTAAAAAACCTGTATCCTGTCACATAAGATACCGCGTACACCGAGCCGGCAATATCTAACACTAACCATCATGCCCTTTTGTCCTTTTGTAATATGGTGTTGAAGTTGGCCTTGCCAATGTCGTCGATAACCCAGTTGAGGGTTGAATGTGGCGTTTTTTTTTTAACTTTCTGCTTTGATTTAACTGCAAACACCGTCATACCTACAAATTTACATGTATGTGTGTAAGTATATAACCGTAGTTTGTATATATTAGATTCACGCTCATAGAAAGATGCAGTTGTTATAAATTGAGTAAAAGGTTATTGGTAGTGCACTTGGGAAAACATTTGTTGGGTTAAATATTATCAATTTTATTGGGCATATGGTGGACATTAAGCTTTTATTGCTTTTATAAATTGAAAATCTTGTTTGAACTTTGGAGCAGTATTGTTATAAGGCAGCTTTTAAGGTGTTATGAAGCTAGTTTGAAGTTCTAAGATGTTGTTGCTGCTGTTGTTATGTTGAAAGCGCAATATGCTCTATCACTTCCACCTTGGCATACTTTTTTGTTGTGAGAATAGCATTTCAAAACAGGCGAAACTATTTCTGTAAAATATTTCTTTTAGGTCACTTTGTATGGGAGGTACACATGAAATTATGTTTCGGTGGTCACTTAAGGGTTAAAATGATTTACAAAAGCATTCATCAGAAAATTCCCCTCGGAATGCACTTGCACGAAATCCTTGCACAAAAATATGCAACATATTTTTTAATCATTCTCATATCGGCCCTCCTTTTCTACAAGGGTGTATTACTGATTAGATATGCACCTAACTTACAAACCATAAACGTTCTTTTGATCAAAAAATGCGGTTTAAATAAAGCATGCACAACTGTTGCATACGAAACGTATACTGTAAGAATTTTTATTTCGCTGGAAAACCATTTTTTAAGTTTTTTAAAAAACTAAACTTGGAAAAGATTACAAAGATCAAGCACTTAACAACAAAAAAATGCTTTTCAGTATAATAAAAATTTTCAGTGTACGATTTTGATAGCCTATTTGAATACCTTTCTAATGGTACCAAGATCTTGGAAATCGGTTGAGCTATTCCGTAGTTATCACAGCTCAAAAGTACCTATTACCATAATTTTTCACGCATTTTTAACAATTTTGACACGCCCACAATTTCTAAAAATGGCATTGTGTTTGTATAGGTAAAGTGTGCCTGTATTTAAAATTTCATCAAAATTTGAGGGGGTCGCGTTCAATGCATATCGGTTTTGATATGAAATTCATCGTATACTACAGGCTCCAAACCTGGTTAGAATGTAATCTGAAACACCCTATAACAACGCGAGTCTTGACTAGTTATGCGCTATGATAGCTCACTCTGCCAATAAGGAAAACTTATGCTTGCTTACTTACGGGCTATGCCTAGTATATTATAAATAGACATTAGCTAGGTTATTTTGTGATGTCCAAGTGGCAAATTTTATCTAGGTGCCGTATGATTTGTTTTTCGAGTTATTTGTACCTAAAATTTCTAAAAACACATTTTTCTGGTATATGCATTGCGCTTCTTCTTCTTATTTGATTAAAAATTTAGTTTAATTTTTTAGAAGGCTCCCTTTGAGATTTGAGACACTGTAAGCTGCATTCGTTTTGTAATATCTTCTACATACAAATTTTTGTCACAAATTTGAAGTCTACTTTAAAGCACGTTAGTCACTTTATAATGGCCTGTATGCGGGCTTGGCAAAACATGCATGTTCGAGATAAAATTATATTAAATTATTTCTAATTGCTGTTTTTATGTACGGGTTCCTTTTTCGCTCTTATTTGGAATCCAAATCTATAAATAAAGTTTTGGTTGTTAAGATGGAGATTCGGGCTATTAGCGAGCTTTGAGCAATTTTGGTCTAAGTGCTTTTGTTTAACTATAAAATAAAATAAATAAATGTAAGGCGCGATAACCTCCGAAGAGATCTAAGGCCGAGCTTCTGTTCCAATTTGCGTCGTGCTCCTCTTGATTTTCCCTACAAATTGGCCGGACGGGACCTACATGATTTTATGCCGACTCCGAACGGCATCTGCAAGGCAGATGAGTTTTCACTGAGAGCTTTTCATGGCAGAAATACACCCGGAGCGCTTGCCAAACACTGCCGAGGGGCGACCCCGCTTAGAAAAATTTTCTTCTAATTGAAAAACCTTATTTCTAAAATTTTTGATGTTGCTTTGCCCGGGGTTTGAACCCAGGGCATCCGGTGTGGTAGGCGGAGCACGCTACCATCACACCACAAAATAAATAAATAAATGAAAGGCGCGATAACCTCCGAAGAGATTTAAGGCCGAGCTTCTCTTCGAATTTGCGTCATGCTCTTTTTTTAATTTTCCAACAAATTGGCGGGACGAGACCTACTTATTTTATGCCGACTCCGAACAGCATCTGCAAGGCAGATGAGTTTTCACTACATTCTGCCAGGGCATTGGCATAATCTAACCACATTTGGGTGGCGTTGAGAAAAGGTACAAGACCAGTGGTGTCATAATGGACTCAACAGCCTAAAAGTAATTATCTATTCTGAAAATGGTGACCGAATCCTAGCCATAACCCTTCACGAGTTGGTTGCTGTTTAGCCAAACTGCATTAACCAGCGCGGTAAGAATGTTAATTCTAACTCTCATATTTTTCAAATATCACGCGGTTAACAACCTTTTTAAATTCAAAATGCTAGTCACTGCATGCTCTAAGATCATGAATATTAAAAATAAAAATTCATCATCAGCAACTTTAATCCACCACTCAGCAGCACTCAGTGGGCTACCAACGAAAGAAAATATCAGAAAATCTTTAATAAAAATTAAATCTACGAAAAAATGTCAATTCATTTATCACTTTTAAAGTTATATGAAAAGGTATTTAATGACTTGGTGGTGATGCCAATGCGCGCGCGTTATAGCATTGATTGAGGCGAGTTGAGTGTGGCAAAGTCAACCAACTCTTGAAAATGTTCGTTGCAGCAACGACCGCATTAAAATTGAAAATTTAAGTTTACTTGCTACTGTGCTGCTCAATGCAGTGTGATGTTATTTTCATTGCAAACGTCAACAGCTGCTATATACTGAAACAACAACAAGTATGAAGAAATCTTCAAAAAAAAAAAAAATAATACTATAAAAGCAAGTAACCAACACATTGACGAGCTGCAGGCGAATCGGCATTGTAAACTCATTTATTATTCGTGAACCCCACCTGACAAAAAAAATACCTAAAAAACATTAAACAAAAATAAAAATAAAATAAAAAAAATTTTAAGCACTTCCTTTATATAAATGGACAAAAATCAGCGAAAAATGTCTCCTTATATAAAGACATATTCTTGCTAAAGATTTTTAAATTTTGACATAGAAATTGCATTACTTGGATTGGAAAGTTGGTAGGAAAGGAGATATTATTAGTCAATCAATTGCGCTCCACCTTTATATTTTTACTTCTCATATCTCCATTTCTATGTCAAAATTTAAAAATCAAAGTTTAGCAAGAATATGTCGTTATATAAGGAGACTTTTTTCGCTGATTTTTGTCTATTTATATAAAGGAAATGCTTAAAATTTTTTTATTTTATTTTTATTTTCTCCTTTTCTTATATTTTCTTATATTGTCTTCTTATATTGTCTTAACCTATCTGTTAAGTTATACGCTTGTAGCTCAATGAGAACTTACATAAAAATCAATTCCAAAATTCCCTCCGTTCCTTTGGATTTTTCTAAATATCTCAGTCCGTGCGCCCCCTAGCGAAACTTTTTGTATTGTGTCATCGACCTCTGAATTAAGCTTAAATTTTTAGCCTCTAGCTCATCGAGAAGTTTCTTAAAACCCGGTTTCAAATTTCCAAATTATTATCTAATCTTTTCGATCCGTGCGCCACCTAACGGATTTTTTTCTCCTTTTGTTCCTTTGTCACGGTGTCTTAACCTGTCTCTGAGGTTTCATGTTTGTAGCTCAATGAGAAGTTACTTTAAAATCGATCTCAAAACACCAAATTTCCAAATTCTTATCTAAATATTTCAATCCGTGCGCCACCTAATGGAATTTTGTCTCCTTTTCTTAAATTATCTGGGCGTCTTATCCAATCTGTGAAGTTTTACAGTTGTAGCTCAATGAGAACTTACATAAAAATCAATCCTCAAATTCCCTCCGTTTCGTACGATTTTTCTAAATATCTTATCCCGTGCGCCCCATAGCGAATGTTTTTTTATCGTATCATCGGATGTCATCGACCTCTAAATTAAGTTTGAAATTTCAAGTCTCTAGCTCATCGAGAAGTTAATTAAAAGCTGGTTTGAAAAATTTCAAATTCTTATCTAATTATTTCGATCCGTGCGCCACCTAACGGATTTTTTTCCTTTTGTTGCATTGTCACGGTGTTCTAACATATGTGTAAAGTTTCACGTTTGTACCTCAATGAGAAGTTATTTTAAAATTGATTGCAAGATTTGTATGAAAAGCGGACCAACATTCAACCGACCTAATATAAAGGAAGTAAAAAATATCGTAGCGTAAGCAAAGAACCAACAAAAACATTTCAACGCTCTACAACTCCGAAATTCAGGCAAGCATTCAAGCCATCATCATCGCGTGCCCATCAAAAAAGAATCAACGGCTTTAGCAAAGAAATATTTACAGCTACAGCTATAGCCAGCTAGGTACAAATACACTGTGCAACAGCATATTTGGGAGCGCAATAATTCCAACTTTGAATGGAAGAAATAGTTTTGCATAATTTAGTCAATTCCTTTTTGCTATGGCCATTTTAATCTTGCAATATTTTAGCTGAGTGCATGAAAATACACAGAAGAGGTAAATTTTTACGAGGAACAAGTTTATAGAAATATCAATCCATTACCTTTTATATAAATATGAAATACTTCATTTTTTAGGAACTTTGCATTAAATCGTTCTTAGTAGTCGCTTACTGACTGTTGTTGTTGTTGTATTAACGATAAAGACCTCACCGAAGGCTTTGAGGAGTGTTATCTTTGTTGAAGGTCCTTTGCCGGATATAGATCCGGTACGTTCCGGTAACAAAGCACCATTAAGGTACTAGCCCGACCATCTCGGGAACGATTTATATGACCACATTAAACCTTCTAGGCCATACCGCCCTTCCCACCCCCTAGTTCCATGAGTATCTTCTAAGCCCTCTAACCGGCTGACTCACTTACTTAATTGGCGCTTAACCGTTTAAACGGTTATGGGGGTCCAACAAGGCACGCCAGTCGCTTCTTCGCTCTGCCAACTGGTGCCAATTGTCACACCAAGGGAGTTAAAATCGTTTTCGAACTGGCCATTCCAGCGGAGTGGGGGCGGCCCTCTTCCTTTGTTCCCATATGCTGGTTCCGATAAAAATACTTTCTTGGTCGAAGCGTCATCTTTCATTCGCATAACATGGCTTTGTCAGAGTAGCCGCTAAATTTAAATCGCTGGACTATGATGATATCTGCGTAAAGCCCGTACAGCTCATGATTAAATCTTCTTCGGTACTTGCCATGGCCAACGCTTAGAGGTTCATAAGTCTTTCGAAGAACTAGTGGTAGCTAGAAGATTTAAAAGTGAGCTCTTGATAATCGACTGTCACGTCAATATATGTATAGATTGGTAGTCAGGAGGTGATTAACGTAAAAATTTCACACATTACTTCATCAAGAAGTATCCTGGAATGCAAAGAAGCATTGGAGATACTTCGCTCAGGCCGGACCATTCATTAATACTGGGTTCCCGGCTGATCAGTTGACAAAAGAGGGTGCAGCACTCGATGAATCGACGGTAGACATCGCAATCGTTTTGGGAGAAATCAAAAGGAGACGAACGGTGTGGACAGAAGCGCAGAGCTGCAAAATTTCTAAGATTATGTGCAAATTCGACGATGTTGGACTCACAAAGTTACTTATATCTCTAAATAGAGAAGACTTGAGGCTCAAGACGGGTATATTAACTGGACATTGCCTTCATGCTTATAACTTGAGCCTCGCCAATAACAGCAGATGTAGGCAGTGCGAGCTAGGTTCTAAAAAACGTCTAGTGTTTCGCAAGTTTGCCGGGTTTCTTGTAAAAACTAATGGTACATAAAAATCCGTTTGTTCGGCAAATAAATTCTGATAGAACTATGGACACATGCATTCTTTGTGAGGTCTTTATTGACTGGCCAATTCAACCTAACTTTAACAAAGATCCCTGCTTTATCTCATTCGCATTGTCTGTGCAAATTAGTGCTGCATATCTAATCAATTATGCACCTTTGTAGGAAATGAAAAGTCAATATGGGGATTATAAAAAATATGTTGCATATTTCAAGGCGGAAAATGCCCCTTTGTATAAGAAGTCTAGGAGCCCCTGTAGTGAAAATTTATTGACGCATGTTTTGGTAGAACATTTTATCCCTTTACTTACTTACTTACTCCAACAAGGCGCGCCAGTCGCTTCTTCTCTCTGCCAACCGGCGCCAATTGGTCACACCAAAGGAGTTGAAATCGTTTTCCACCTGGTCCTTCCAGTGGAGTGGGGTCGCCCTCTGATTCCATAGGCGGGTTCCGATAGAAACACTTTCTTGGCCGGAGCGTCATCTTTTCCACCCTTTAGTGACCCAAAAAAAAAATAAAATGAGTTCCAATGAACACTGAACCAGATCCAAAAAAAATTTGATATGCAAATGCAACAACAACATGGTTAATTGGTTGCTGTGCCGCCCGGATACCAAGATCAGAGCCCAAGTAGTGCACAGGGCGCCAGTTTGATGCACATTTCTACTGGAACAAATTGCTGCTGATTCGGTACTCCATTCGAACCATTTGGGGCGGACAATGAACCTGCTGATATCTTTTAGCAACAGTAGGATTGTGATCCTGATATTTATCTGAATCAATTTCAGATACGTTTTCCTAAAAACTTTTCTTATACCCAAACAAGGTAAGTGGCGCCAATATGCATTTAAATTGTTTTGTCTCCTTTTTCTACAACCACCTGATCAGCAATTCATATTCCTTTCATTAGACCAAGGAATGCAACACCATTCTGAAAATTTTCTATATCGTCCTAAGTCTTTTAGCAAGAGTTCGAATCAACCAATCTTCCAACAATAATTCTCAAATTGTTGTACAGTGAATATCAAGTTGGATATTTATAAAACTTTTTGCTACGCTTGGCTCAGCACAAACGAACGATCTATTGTACTTTATGCGAATACAGACGGGGTACGGTAGATTATATATGTTTGAAAGTTTGTATGTGTTATGTTTACAGATTTTCGTAGACACTCAGCCATGCTTTCATAGTTCTTCTTCTTCTTCTTCTTGCGCCGATGACACCTTCACAGTTTATATTTTCAACAACGATAAAACGCTGATTTCGAAAGGAATTCATTTTCTCTCAACATTCATGCTTTATCCATGGCTTATGACTTTTTCTTTTTCTGAACCTAAATTTTTCATGAACTTTTTTTCACATTGCGATTAAATATTTCTTGTTTTTATTCGTTTTTGGTTTTTCTTACTATTCTTTTAGTAGCATCATACATAAGAAAAATACTTCTTTATTTTTCAACACCTTTTACACTCTCGTTACTTGAGGTGAGCTTGTACGGATTTGGCTTTTAAAGGAAGTGTGCAGCTCATATCCTTAGCCTATCCTTTTATCATTAAGCAAATGTTCATCAAAGCGTCAGGTAAAATGACGACTAAAGAGATGTATAGCGGTGCAACCCATCGGTCGGATGTGGCATGTGGCAGGTTAACTGGCTGACAGGTAGATAGACTATCTTATGTAAGCATGTATGTGTGAGTGAAGGTGCATATTGTGAAGAGCAATGCAGCAGCAGTGTGACTGCTGGAGAATTTATAAAACTTAAAGAAATTTACTATATTTTTTATAAGGCCTCAAGGCCCGATGGAATCTCAGTAGAATCCATTTAAGAAATTTCAAAAATAAGTCCAGAACTCATGCTGTACGAATTAGGGTCAGATTGCTTACAGAACCATGGAAGAAACAGCAGCTAGAAAACATTGGCAAGGGCAAAGGGGATCTAGATTTGCCATCAACGTAACGGTTATTTTGCAAGCTTGACACAGCCGGAAAACTGTTTGAGATATTCCTAATATCATCTACTGTAACCAAGAACAAGCAGCAGGACAATCACTTTTATTTAAATGCATTTGAAACTCGGCAATATTTCGGGCTACTATAGCCTTCCTCAATACTGTCCTTTATCACCATTGTATGCGGGCTGTTTTTTTATGGCTTATGCATTTAAATATGCACCAAAGGTATTTTTACTTGCCGCTTAAAACCCTCCCTACATCATTGCTTACTGCTCACGCATCATTATATTCCGACAAAAAATGTGATTATAATGCATGCGGGAGTAGTAGCAGATTTTGTATCTGGAGGCTTTTAATGTATCTAGGTACCTCTTCAGGCTTTTTACTCCATATCACATAGGGACTAAGAGTCCCACCACCTAGACGGGATAGTCTCTGCCTAGCTAGAGCTACGCATTCGCAGAGATTGTGAACCGGCGTTTCATCATCCAGCTCACAGAAACGACACCTTTGTAGATGTAACTGTGTAGGATTGCAATGAACGCACGGCCGCCCGGCTGTCCGACATAATGTAGATGCGCTTCGATGTTGAACCTCTTAAAAATACTTAAAAATACTTGAGAGATTACTTGAAATACACATAAGGGAACTTCTTGATAAGTTACACGCACAAGAACTGCGATTTGTATTATTCCGATAGCGCCTTGAACACGGTTCCCGTACTCATTTAAAAGAATCGAGAAACTTATCGTTAAGAGAAAAGTATCGGCGGAGGTACTCGATAACTACTCACATTCGGAATCAGTACGCCTGAATACTTGTCGGTATATTAGTCAGGTCAGGTCTTATACAGAGTATTTTTTGTTTTTGTGTGCCCTTCATGCAGTTAAAATAGGCTTCGAGTTTTCTGACGGCGTTTTAGGCAAGCTAAGTTGTAAAGGAAATGCAATATTCCGAGAATCGGACTTGCATTTTTATACGAAAACGCAAAATTGCCAAAAATTGGAGTAAGAGTCAGTAAGCAGATATGCAGAGGCACACCGCAAGGTGGGGTGCTGTAACCTTTGTTGTGACTTCCCTTCCGTGATGCTCGAAGTCGTGAAAAGAACATTGGCTAAACTAAGAAGGTGGGTGCAGAAAAGTTGGCTTAGGCTAAATTCATGAGAAAGTACAAAACAACTACTTTAAAACTGATAAAGCTACCCAGTCAGCAGCTAACTCTTCAAAAGTTACAAGGTTTTTGGGACTAGCCAACGACTGCAAACTTAACTTCAAGGGGAGTGGGTGCGGAAGCCCGTATTGCTTTTATTACGCGATATATAGGAAATGGATTCCGAAGTCGAATAGTACGTGCTTTGGCTGTATGAGGCTGCAGTGCGACTAGTACTGATGGAAAGCACTTCGGGAAAAGTACAATCCCACTAGCTGCTTTGGCCGATTTTCTACAAATATTCCTGTTCATAAAGCAAGCGAAGAAATGTCAAAAAGGAATCGTAGGTGCTGAGTGGATGGGTATGATAGAATAAAAAGGGTCAAAGCACATCAAAAGGTAAGAGTGTCACAGATTGTGCAATATCAAGAGCCTCATTATAAGACTACAATGAGAGAATGACAAGGAATCCTTTGAATGGATCGAGGGCCTACACCCGTAAAATTTAAGCGGTCTATACTTGTTGAAGGAAATAGATACTTCAAATATGTTTGATTGTAGACAACTCTGGCTGACATAACGTCAATTGACCATATGACCACTTTATTTGGCCACAGTCAATTGCAGTTATGACCATATGAAATGGTCATTACGTGAAATTTTAAATGGTTACGATATTGACATTAGACCATCCTGCTTTTCCGAAATGGACATAAAGTCAACTGTTTTTTTTTCAATCAAGTAGCCAACACTTATTACAATTTTAGCAATTGTCTAATGAAAAGAAATATTTTTTTTTTGATTCCAAATTTTCGGATACATCGCTCCTTTTCCTATATTGTGTTATATCGTGTTCTAGCGAAAAATCTGGAAAAAAAGTAACACAATGAGGTCTTCTCTGAGATAGAAGAACTTATCCCGTTTTTTTTTATTCCAAATTTTGGGCAGCAGCGCTACTTTTCCTATATCAGTTTTCATTACAGTGCAAAAGAGGAACTAAAAACAGGTTCGGCGAAGGTTCCTTTGATATAAGAAGATCATTTTCAACTAAACGTCTAACCTATCTTGCGAAATTTGTTTGGTTTTTAAACGGTTTTATTTAGCTTGACTTAACAGGCAGGCCGGCACGAATTTGGTAATTAAAATTTAAGTAACTTCCCGATAAGCTACAAGCTTGAAACTTGGAATATAGTTCAGAACCCGATGACAATGAAATAATAAGAAAAAACTCGGATGGTGGCGCATGGATCGAAATATTTCAAAAAACCGTATTTTTGGTACGATTTGGTTCATATTTGGAACACATAATACATACATGAATAGAAAGCGATCTATAAAAAAATTGCCACTAGGTGGCGCAAGGATAGAGATATTCTAAAACATCGTATTTGTGGTCGGATTTGGCTCATATTCGGAACACATAATACATACAAGTATAGAAAGCGACCTATGAAGAAAAGCTCCGCTAGGTGGCGCAAGGCGCGAGATACATATTTTATTAGGAACACATAATGCATACTTGAATAGAAATCAGCCTGTGAAAAAAGCGCCGTCAGGTGGCGCAAGGATCGATATAGTCAAAAAAAATCGTATTTGGGGTCCGATATGGCCTATATTTAGCTTTGGAGCACATAAGTTCAAATTTTGCTAGTGAAATTTCAGTAAATAATTCAAGGCCCGTTAGAAGAGACGTTAAAATACTTTGCAGCACATAAGTTCAAATTTTGTTAGTGAAATTTCAGTAAAAAATTCAAGTCCCGTTAGAATAGACGTCAAAATACTTTGGAGCACATAAGTTCAAATTTTGTTACTGAAATTTCAGTAAAGAATTCAAGTCCCTTTAGAATAGGCGTCAAAATACTTTGGAGCACATAAGTTCAAATTTTGTTAGTGAAATTTCTGTAAAAAATTCAAGACCCGTTAGAGAAGACGTCAAAATACTTTGGAGCGCATAAGTTCAAATTTTGTTAGTGAAATTTCAGTAAAAAAGTGTGATGACTAGTACCTAGAACCTACTTAATTATTTTATACCTTTTAGTATTATTATTACTTAATGTAAGTATTGTTTTCAATAAAACCGTTTAACTGAAAAAAAAAATTTAATTAGGGGGACTCATTTAACCTTATAAATGCCTTATAAAGTGTGTAAACATATAAATTTATCTAGTGCGTAAACGAACTGTCAAATTTTGTATGAAAAATCATTTACACAATTTGTATAAATTTACGCGTACATTTCATGGTGTAAACGCGGTAAACTCAAAGGAATGCAACCTTGCAAACATAATTGCCATCGTTTTCATCAGAATTCTCCGACATCAGCAAGTCATTTACAAGAACTTCTTAGTAAAGATGTTTTAGTTTTGATTTTTCACTTAATCTTGGCATTTTTAAATTTGTATAACAATCAAAAATTTTTTTGGCAATAATCGACAATTAAGTTTATCAAGAATATTACTAGGTGCGTTCATATAACAGCGTGTGTAAATGGATATAATTTTACACCTTATAAATTTATATGCTTTAATGAGTCCCCCTATTATTTTATTTGTGCTGAGCTTAAATTGCTGTACATGGTTATAAGGCCAAACAGAAATTTCTTAAATGATCATAAAGTCAAATTAAGAAAGGTAATACAAGTAATTGACCTCGTGGCCATTTGAAGTGGTCATAATGTCAATAGGTAAATCTTTTGGCTTTTGAAAAGTAACTTCGATGAGCTTGGTCGCAGACATAAGCCTACCTACTAACTTTGAGACTAATTTATGCCCTTTTGTGCCCGATAAAGATTTATTCCGGATGACTCCCATCAGGAATTAATTACGAAATTTTTTGCAGGGATATGTAAGCACATACATAAAGCGTGTCTATCATGCTACGTGATATACTCAGTGTAGTGTAGATGCACGTACGTATTAAGCAGGTGAGGGTAGAAAAAAAGAAAAATCTATTTGATGTCAGCCACACACAGGTATTCAATTGCATACGAAGATAGAACATAGAGTGCACCAAGAAATGTGCTGAGTGTGCATCTCACAACTGCAAAAAGCAACAACAAACACGTCAACAAACAAAATTTCGAAGATGTATGAACAGCAAATCCTAGCTAAAGCATCATTTTAACGATCAACTGTGCTTATATTTTTGAAAATACTTCAGCAACATTTATGTACCTGCGCTATCTTTGTGGAGAGCTAAACAGCAGCACTTGTGCGTTGGAGAAATTGACGTTTCTTCACTTGTTTTGCTTGCCTTTGTCATTTTTCATTCTATCGACTTTTGGTTATATGTTCATACTAGAGTTGTCACGAATATTCTGCAACTATTCGATATTCGGTCTATTCGGCCACTTTTTTTGATATTCGGTATTCGGTCGAATATTACGTAAAAAAGACACGCTATATTACTCAAAATTATGTACTTATTTCCAAATTACAACACTTTAGTATTTAAAATTGATCAGTGGTAAGATATGTTAGATAAAAATAAGCTTTTCATCATTTTTGGGTAGTAAACGATTATGCTTTTCATCGTAAATGTTACCAGCATCAGAAAATAAGGTCTCACTAAACACGCTACTTCCAGGAGAAGAAAGATAAACTTTAGCAAACTTTTAAACTTTGCCACAGCATTCTTCTCCACGTCCTCCTCATCATTAGCATTTCGCATATTATCTGTAGCGACTTCCTCAAAGCAGTTCCAGAAACTGTCGTGTATTTCAGTAGTCCTATCATTTTCATTCAGGTTTCTTTTCTTACGAATTGGAAAAGAATCGTCATCGGCAGTTCCAGAAACTGTCGTGTATTTCAGTAGTCCTATCATTTTCATTCAGGTTTCTTTTCTTACGAATTGGAAAAGAATCGTCATCGGTACTATTTTCTTCTTCTAGAAGAATTGTTTGTCTTGCTCTTTCTGCTTGAACCAATCTTAGGAAACACGTTTTGAAGCGAGGATCCAGAAAAGCAGCAACCAGATATTTGTTTTTTTCATCGAAACTGAATCGCCTTTCAAACTCGCCTTGCAGTGAAGATCTCATTGTTACTAAATTTGGTACTTTCTCAGCTGTCTCTGCTTTTCCCAGATATTTTAATAAATTTACTGCATGTGGAATCACTTCAGAGATGCAACAGATACCTGAGCTCGTTATTTTTGTAATCTCTTCGAATGGTTTGAGGAGTTTGATACATTGTTCCAATAGTTCCCATTGTCAGATTTATTAAAGTTTCATGATCTGTTATGTACAAGCAGGAAAACAGGTGTCCACTTGTCTTAATCCAGCTAACGCGCCCCGACAAGCATGTATTTCGTTCCGAATATTCGGCGGCCGAATATTCGGCGCTTCGGCCGACAGCGTTGCCGAATATTCGGTATTCGGCCAATTCACTATTCGTGGCATCTCTAGTTCATACATACATATGTACGTACGGAGGTGTTTATGAGCTCATTGCTTAACGGTTTGTTATATTTAGTAAAGTGATTTTTGCTAAATCATTTTCAGCTGTGCAGCTTTATAACATTAATCCTATTTCTTGTATTGCTATCTTTTCATTCTCCAACTTCAACAAAATTCTACAGATGCACTAAGCTATTCCTTATGCTCTTCATTATGAGCAATAATATAGTAAAATAAGTTTTGGTTGAGTTTAGCTAATAAACATAAAAAATGTCAAATATAAAGAGGATTGTTGTTGTTGTAGGGATAAGGACACTCCCCGAAGTCACCATTAAGGTACTAGCCCGACCATTTCGGGAACGATATGATATGACCACATGAAACCTTATAGGACATCCCGCCCTCTCACTCCTAGATCCATTAGGAACTTGGGGTCGCCAGTGCCTCGGCTGTCAAAGAAATATAATTCGCCACGGGTAGGTGAGGTTGACAGTTGGGTTGGAGAAACTACATATATATAGCGCTGGCAACCCCTTGAAAGGGTTGCGCTACACAATCCATTGAATCAATTTGGTATTTTAGTCGCCTCTTACGACAGGCATACTTGCCGTAGGTATATTCAAAGCCCCCTAACCCGCTGGGGTTAAAAAGGAGGAATCGCGATACTGTCCGGCTAGGAAATAATCTGTGAAAATCTAGACATAACCTGTTTCTGTCTAGTTATGGCCTATGGTCTAGAGAGTCTCAAGTATGGAAAACTTACAGATTGGTCTATGTGTTGTCCAAATGTTAAATTTTATCTAGGTGTCGTATGAGGTCCGTCGAGTTTTTTCGAGGTTATTCCATAATCTGGCTAAATAGAAAATTATATCTAGCCGCTTTGATAGTCTTTCCAATTTTTCTGAGAGTCACCTTCCTGAGAGTCACCTTCCATTGACAAACTGTCAAACTTATTGTAAAGCTACTTTTCTGATACTCTCTGATAAGCTCTTGGCGGAACAGAGTTCTGTTATTCCGGACAGAAAACTTAAAGCATTTAGAGTATTAGAGATTCATACAGCAATTCTTAGAACGTCTTAGAAGGTCTACAAAGATTCGTGCCGCGTAATCCTAGGTTTTATAAATGCATATAACTACAATACAGTTTTTTTTATTTTCAAAAAGTTAGGTTTCTTTTGAAAAGCTCTTAAAAGTGCGGTAGAGTTACAAGCTTTAATGGCAAAAATACCAGACTTTACTTTTAAACAAACTTTCGTAGATCTATTTCAATTCCGCTAGATTTTCAAAGAATTTTCCTAGACCACGATAAAAAGGGCAGGAGCTTCAGTATGATCAGACATGTTCTATTCAATGGCTCACTGAAGTTACCAGCGTTTGGGATAAAACTACATGTAAGGGCCTGTGCTATATAAAACAGTTAAATATGAAATATGACCGTTATAGAACTTGAATTCAAGCGAATACTGGACGCTTTCTTCATAATTATTATACCAAGAAGATGATATTGTTCTGTCTTCACTCCCGAGAAGCTAGCTGATGAAGAAGTGAAATTCAGAAACATGTCCTAGTAACCATCGCCGTTTGTAAACTTGGCAATTTTTCTCTACTATCAATAACAAAAGCAATTGTATAAAGCAATATGAGCATGGCTCGCTAATTAAATGCAGACATTTTTTTAGTTGATTCGATTGTTGAAACAGTCAAATCAAAATCAACAAATTGTGCGTAGTTGATATAATATTCGTGATGGATGAAAATTAACAGAAATTTCATGTACTTAGAAAAATTGAGCTTTCTTCTTTTTAACCATGAAACATTTTTCCTCAAGTGAATTACTGAAAATGTAATGCAATTTAATAATCTCAATGAAAGTAACTATAAGTCATAACGAAACTAGTATGAAACTATGTCAAACAAAAAACAAAACTAAAAGTAAATAAAATATGCATTAATGAAGTTTAATAATCATACACACATACACTCATAATGGTAATCGTACACGGAACTCTCATGTTTAATTCCTAATGACGACTTTATAAGCTCTCGTATAGGCATACCACATAACATTGGCTCATTTATCAAAAATTTTCGCTTAATAGATTTGAACCCAAAAGTCACACTTAATGCCGTTTTTTTTTAACATTTTTTCTTTATTGCTAAATCATTCATAATGCTCAGACATTTTATTGCTTCTTATTACCATGCACGTCAGAGTAAGAATAAACAACAAGAACATACTTTCATACAGTGGTGACCACATAAATAGAAGCCAAATTTTCTTCCATATTAAAACAGATTTTGTTCGTCCATTGGACAGAAGAAAATGAGTAACACCCTCAACAAAAAAAATCTCAAAACTACTGGATGACATTTTTGAACTTGCACAACTTTAAAGCAAAACAAGTAAAGAAGGTTAAGTTCGGGTGTACCCGAACATTACATACTCAGTTGAGAGCTATGGTGACAACATAAGGGAAAATAACCATGTAGGAAAATGAACCGGGGGAAACCCTGGAATGTGTTTGTATGACATGTCTATCAAATGAAAGGCACTAAAGAGTATTTTATGAGGGAGTGAGCCATAGTTCTATAGGTGGACGCCATTTAGGGATATCGCCATAAAGGTGGATCAGGGTTGACTCTAGAATTTGTTTGCACGATATGGGTATCAAATGAAAGGTGTTAATGAGTATTTTAAAAGGGACTAATCCTTAGTTCCATAGGTGGACACCGTTTCGAGATATCGCCATAAAGGTGGACCAGGGGTGACCCTAGAATTTGTTTGTACGATATGGGTATAAAATTAAAGGTATTAATGAGGGTTTTAAAAGGGAGTGGTGGTAGTTGTATAGGTGGTCGCCTTTTCGAGATATCGCCATAAAGGTGGACCAGAGGTGACTCTATAATGTGTTTGTGCGATATGGGTACCAAATGAAAGGTGTTAATGAGTATTTTAAAAGGGCGTGGGGCTTAGTTCTATAGGTGGACGCCTTTTCTAGAATGTGTTTGTACGATATTGGTATCAAATTAAAGGTATTAATGAGTGTTTTAAAAGGGATTGGTGGTAGTTGTATATGTGAAGGCGTTTTCCAGATATCGACTAAAATGTGGACCAGGGTGACCCAGAACATCATCTGTTGGATACCGCTAATTGATTTATATATGCAATACCTGCCAAGATTTCAAGGGTTTTTTATTTCGCACTGCAGAACTTTTTATACTCAGTTGAGCAGAACTCACAGAGTATATAACTTTGATTGGATAACGGTTGGTTGTACAGGTATAAAGGAATCGAGATAGATATAGACTTCCATATATCAAAATCATCAGTATCGAAAAAAAATTCGATTTAGCCATGTCCGTCCGTCCGTCCGTCTGTCCGTTAACACGATAACTTGAGTAAATTTTGAGGTATCTTGATGAAATTTGGTATGTAGGTTCCTGGGCACTCATCTCAGATCGCTATTTAAAATGAACGATATCGGACAATAACCACGTCCACTTTTTCGATATCGAAAATTTCGAAAAATCGAAAAAGTGCGATAATTCATTACCAAATACGGATTAAGCGATGAAACTTGGTAGGTGAGTTGAACTTATGACGCGGAATAGAAAACTAGTAAAATTTTGGACAATGGGCGTGGCACCGCCCACTTTTAAAAGAAGGTAATTTAGAAGTTTTGCAAGCTGTAATTTGGCAGTCGTTGAAGATATCATGATGAAGTTTGGCAGGAACGTTACTCTTATTACTATATGTCTGCTTAATAAAAATGAGCAAAATCGGAGAACGATCACGCCCACTTTTTAAAAAAATTTTTTTTTAATTCAAATTTTAAAAGAAAAGTTAATATCTTTACAGTATATAAGTAAATTATGTCAACATTCAACTCCAGTAATGATATGTTGCAACAAAATACAAAAATAGAATAAAATTTCAAAATGGGCGTGGCTCCGCCCTTTTTCATTTAATTTGTCTAGGATACTTTTAATGCCATAAGTCGAACAAAAATTTACCAATTCTTGTGAAATTTGGTAGAGGCTTAGATTCTAGGACAATAACTGTTTTCTGTGAAAAAGGGCGAAATCGGTTGAAGCCACGCCCAGTTTTTATACACAGTCGACCGTCTGTCCTCCCGCTCGGCCGTTAACACGATAACTTGAGCAACAATTGATATATCTTTACTAAACTCAGTTCACGTACTTATCTGAACTCACTTTGTATTGGTGTAAAAAATGGCCGAAATCCGACTATGACCACGCCCACTTTTTCGATATCGAAAATTACGAAAAATTGAAAAAAGCCATAATTATATACCAAATACGAAAAAAGGGATGAAACATGGTAATTGTATTGGTCTATTGACGCAAAATATAACTTTAGAAAAAAACTTGGTAAAATGGGTGTGACACCTACCATATTAAGTAGAAGAAAATGAAAAAGTTTTGAAGGGCGAAATCAAAAGCCCTTGGAATCTTGGAAGGAATACTGTTCGTGGTATTACATATATAAATAAATTAGCGGTACCCGACAGATGATGTTCTGGATCACCCTGGTCCACATTTTGGTCGATATCTCGAAAACGCCTTCACATATACTAAGGGCCACTCCCTTTTAAAACCCTCATTAATACCTTTAATTTGATACCCATATCGTACAAACACATTCTAGAGTCACCCCTGGTCCACGTTTATGGCGATATCTCGAAAAGGCGTCCATCTATAGAACTAAGGCCCACGCCCTTTTAAAACCCTCATTAATACCTTTAATTTAATACCCATATTATACAAACACATTTTAGAGTCACCCCTGGTCCACGTTTATGGCGATATCTCGAAAAGGCGTCCACATATAGAACTAAGGCCCACTCCTTTTTAAAATACTCATTAATACCTTTCATTTGATACCCATATCGTACAAACGCATTCTAGAGTCACCCCTGGTCCACGTTTATGGCGATATCCTGAAAAGGCGTCCACCCATAGAACTAAGGCCCACTCCCTTTTAAAACACTTATTAACACCTTTCGTTTGATACCCATATTGTACAAACGCATTCTAGAGTCAACCCTGGTCCACTTTTATAACGATATTCCGAAAAGGCGTCCACCTATAGAACTAAGGCCCACTCCCTTTTAAAATACTCATTAACACCTTTCGTTTGATACCCACATAGTACAAACAAATTCTAGAGTCACCCCTGGTCCACCTTTATGGCGATATCGCGAAAAGGCATCCACATATAGAACTAAGGCCCACGCCCTCTTAAAATACTCATTAACACCTTTCATTTGATACTCATATCGTACAAACAAATTCTAGAGTCAGGCCTGGTCCACCTTTATGGCGATATCCCTAAATGGCGTCCGTCTATAGAACTATGGCCCACTTCCTCTTAAAATACTCTTTAATACCTTCCATTTGATTTACATGTCATACAAACACATTCCAGGGTTACCCTAGGTTCTTTTTACAACATGGTGATTTTCCCTTACTTTATCTCCACAGCTCTCAACTGAGTATGTAATGTTCGGTTACATCCGAACTTAGCCTTCCTTTCTTGTTCATTTTCTTCTACTTAATATGGTAGGTGTCACAACCATTTTACAAAGTTTTTTCTAAAGTTATATTTCGCGTCAATAAAACAATCAAATTACCTTACCATGTTTCATCCCTTTTTTCGTATTTGGTATAGAATTATGGCATTTTTTTAATTTTTCGTAATTTTCGATATCGAAAAAGTGGGCGTGGTCATACTCGAATTTCGGCCATTTTTTATACCAATACAAAGTGAGTTCAGATAAGTACGTGAACTGAGTTTAGTAAAGATATATCGATTTTTGCTCTAGTTATCGTGTTAACGGCCGAGCGGAAGGACAGACGGTCGACTGTGTATAAAAACTGGGCGTGGCTTCAACCGAATTCGCCCATTTTCCCAGATAACAGTTACCGTCCCATAATCTAAGCCCCTACCAAATTTCACAAGGATTGGTAAATTTTGGCAAATTATCCTAGACAAATTAAATGAAAAAGGGCGGAGCCACGCCCATTTTGAAATTTTCTTTTATTTTTGTATTTTGTTGCACCATATCATTACTGGAGTTGAATTTGTGCATAATTTACTTATATACTGTAAAGATATTAAATTTTTTGCTAAAATTCAACTTAAAAAAAAAATTGTTTTTAAAGTGGGCGGGGTCGTTCTCCGATTTTGCTAATTTAAGCATACATATAGTATAATTGATTTGAATCGAGATAGATATAGACTTCCATATATCAAAATCATCAGTATCAAAAAAAAATTTGAGTGAGACATGTCCGTCCGCCCGTTCGTCCGTCTGTCCGTCCGTCTGTCCGTTAACACGATAACTTGAGTAAATATTGAGATATCTTCCAAATTTGTTACACGATTGGTATTGAAAATGAGCGAAATCGGATGATAATCACGCCCACTTTTTATATATATAACATTTTGGAAAACACAAAAAATCTGATTATTTCGTAAATAATATACCTAGAATGTTGAAATTTGACGTGTAGACTGATATTGAGACTCTTGATAAATTTTTTTTAAATGGGCGTGGCACCGCCCACTTGTGATAAAATCAATTTTACAAATATTATTAATCATAAATCAAAAATCGTTAAACCTATCGTAACAAAATTCGGCGGAGAGGTTGCCTTTACTAGAAGGAATACTTTGAAGAAAAATTAACGAAATCGGTTAAGGACCACGCCCACTTTTATATAAAAGATTTTTAAAGGGTCGTGGAGGAATATAATAAGTTAAATCTTAGCGGAAAATAGTTGTGTACCAATCGTATTTTTATTGTTCTGTTATATATTTATTTTAAAATAAACAGTAGGGAAATCCCCCTATCTGAAGGAAAACTGCATTGTTACCTGCTCAAGGTCATTGGTGTTAGCCTCTGTATCCTTTTTACTTCTGTTAAACGAAAATTAGTTCAGAATAGAACCATATGTATGTGTATTATTGCGCAGCCTTAAGCACACAAACCAAACAACAACAGCATTTCAAGTGTACAGCTGGGTATGTAATGTTCGGTTTCACCCGAACTTAGACTTCCTTACTTGTTAATTACAATTTTCTCCATTTTTAATGAAATTATTCCTATAACCAAGGATTAATAACGTCTTAGCTTTTAAGAAAATTACTTGCCTAGCGCGAAATCAATTCCATGTTTCTTTGTTTTTAGGAATAAAAGATTAAATAATGTAAATTTGGAGTAGTGCTATGTGTACACAGTGCAAGCTCTTATTTTCATACATTACTAGAATAACTAAATTGTGCTACCAAACCTTAAAGAACGCCTTTTCCTTCATTAGTATTTATGAAAAATTTACTTTTTATGAGTCGAGCTTCGATGCTGCTATAAATTAGCAAAAAATGTGTTGTTGTTGTTGGCGCTGGCATTATGCGTTGAATTCTTAATTAATTGTTATTTAACTACGCTTTGCATGGGCACCAAACCTAATTGTGTTATGATGGCACAGTGCTCGTCGTACTTGCAACAGTCAAATAAGCATAATAAGCAAAAAATCATGCTTCCACACATACATACACAAGTATGAAGATACCTACGTGTTTAAGTATTTATTAATGATTTTATACAGCTAAAATACAACATACACATGCATATGTATGTAAGAATAGCTTTAAAATTTTGGTGATAATCTTTTTCTAAAAAGTAAAAAAAAAACAAATTTTTATTCCTTCTGGAATTTTTCGATTTCATTGGCAAGCAACGCCTTTACAATCGTTCAATTGGAATTTAGTGCACGTCAGATTATTTTTGGGGATACCAGCACGTAAAGCGTGAATACAAAAACAATGCAAACATATTGTAACGAATTTTGGGAAATTCCGCTTATTTGCAACATTCTTCTAACGTTCGAATCGCTAAACTGTCAAATAAATAACTCCAATATTCTGTATTTAGAAGTTTTCATTGTTAGACTACTTTGGTGGTAGTACAATTATACTTCACTTCGCAACTAATAGCGTGTTTAAATCAAACTGATTAGTTATTACTCAGCTTGCGCTGCTGTTATACTCTCTGTTGCTTCGTCCGCATATTTCTCCAAAGGTCTAGACGTTTCACTTTCTAGAACTCTTGTATCTCCTGCTTGGTAATTTGTTATATGCGTGTGTATTTGTGAGTAAGAGTTTCGGCTGGTGATTTTATCTGTGTGTGTGAGATAGCTCTTCGTCGCCTTCTAAGTGTTCCTAGCTTTAATGTGTACATGTACATAAGAGTGGCTGCTTCATGTTTTTGTTGTTGTACATTTATTTAGTAACAGCTTAGTGATGCTAATATTCGTCACAATATTTTTAAATAAAAACTAACAAAAGAGGTACAAATCAACTAGCTGCAAATTGACAAAAAAAATAAGTTTTACTGAAAATCTTCTAAAATAATAATTTTCAACTTGATTTAATAGATAAATCTACATACTTACAGTGAAATAAAAAACTGATATAATCAACGTAGTTAGAGGTCAATTCAACCGAAATTTCTGTCAGTTTTTATATAGCACAGTTAGCTGTTGACGGCCACCCTGGTGGGGTGGTAGCGTGGTCCGTCACCGAAGGTGCTGCATTCAAATCCCGGGCAAAGCAACAACAAAAATGTTTCTAATTGAAAAAACTTTTTCTAAGCGGGATAGCCCCTCGGTAATAGATCGGCAAACACTCCGAATGTTAGTCTAACAAAAAAAGAGAAAAGCTCCTTTACCTTGCAGGTGCCGTTCGGAAACGACATTAAACATATAGGTCCCGTCCCGCCACTTTGTAGAAAAAATTTAAAAAGGAGCACGACGCGAATTGGAAAAGAAGCTCGGCCTAAATCACTTAGGAGGTAAATTGCGCCAAGTTCTTATTTTATTTTAAATAGCTGTTGAAACAACTTCGCACAGATTGCTGATTCTGAATTGACCGTTTTAACAGTGAAATCAACAAAAATACGCAAGCCAATGATCTGTTAGCTTAACGAATATTATTGTTATTCTAAAACTGCCAATAAAAACTCTAGAAATGACAGATTTTCGTCAACATAAAAATAACAATGAAGGCTGTGGATATGACAGAGATTTCTATGGATACTTATAGTCATACGAACAAACTAGTGAACACCGTGAGCGTTAGTTTCTGTTTAAATTTAGCTAATGCATTTACTTAATATTGACAGTTGTTTGCTGTTGGAATTACCAAAGAAATCAGTTCTTTTAACAGAAAAGCAATTTCGTTTCATTGCGAGTCTGTCATTTTGACGAAATACTATTACTGTAGAACATCAGTTTCTCCTCTGTTAAAATTACTAAATAAATGCTTTGGTTCTTTTTACAATAAAATCGGTTGAATTAACCATAATGCGATAAATTTTACCAATTAGGAACGAGGACTTATGTTATAGATTAGATCCGCTCTCTTTGTAAATAGATACTAGAAGTTCTCAAGAACCTAGCTTTATGACTGCCTGACCCTGCCGCCTCTGGTAGCTAGAGCTTTGACAGGGCGAACGCAGGTCACGGGCAATTTTATATCCCGTAAAATTTTAGTATAATAAAGTGCAATTTTCAAGTGTTTTAGATTTCTCGTTAATTTTTAATGAATTTTTATCTGCAATTTTTGTAAACCATTAAAAGTATTTATAGCAATAACTGCAGAGAAAAAATTATTAAAAATCAACGCGAAGTCTCAGATACTTGAAACTAGTACTCCATTATACTAAAGTAGTATGGGCTTTAAAGCTGCATAACATAATTTTTTTAAATGTTTATGGAAACAAATTATTTTTTTAGATTTTTTTTTTTTGTAATTTAAAATTTTTTAACCACATTTTAGCTTTGGCTGAAAAAAAGTGTTCAATTTGTATCCACTGTGTGCCACGTGGACAGCGCAATTTCCCAAAAAGCGCCGTCACATAAGAAGTTTCTCATATAGATGCGTTTAACGCAATCTTATACATGATGAGTAGATTGCACGTATTTTTTATGGAGAACGGCGGATCGAGCGACACTAGCGCCATCTGACATGAAAAAGTACCCAACTTCCAACTTTGTTGCAAGCAAAGCATAAGAAGAAGAATTCGACACTTGCTTTGGCTAAAGGTGTTTTCACACTTGGCAAATTAAATTATTTTTCCCACTCTTTGGTACTCTTCTACCGTTCACAATTATAAGCTGCATATTAACAAATGATTAGGAGACAAATATGTATAGCTAGAATTTTCATAACAGCGCTTTGCGAAATTTTTTAAATGAATGGGCAAGGCGAAATAAGTTTCAATTGCTAAGTCTGAAGTTACTTCATATTTATAAATGCAATATCTTGCGTGGAGATGCTGCTGTCATAAGATTGCGTTGAACGCATCTATATGAAAAAATTCATTGTAGCTCGGCCTGAACTGAGTAGTGAACTATTTCCAGCCCCAACCAGGTGTAGTATGGACAGCCAGTTAAGTACTTGCTTTACATACAACTGAGGAAGTATTTGTATTGTGACGAATATTATCATCCCTAAGCTGATACTAAGCAGCCACTCGTATGTACGTAAGCAAATTAATCATCATGTATACACACATGCATACAAGGCAGCAGAGAGATGCTCACAAACGCATGTCATCATCAGCCGAAGTAGTACTCACATATATATATATATACAAACTGCAAATATACATGTATAGCTGGTAACCAAGCATGAAGTTCACGAAATTACTAGACCTTAGGAGAAATGGGTGAACGAGGAAACCGAGAGCAGCTCGAGCTGAGGCATGACGAAGCAGTTTAATTTAAACACGCAATTAGTTGCGAAGTAAGAGTTATTGTGAAGTACTCTCAAAAAAGTCTTATAAAGACCATTTTGCATTATTGAATATTGGAGTTATTTATTCAACAGTTTAGCGATTCGAACGTTAGCAGAAGGGTTGGAATAAGCAGAATTTTCCTAAATTCGTTACAGTATTATATTTCCCTCCTTTTATGTGTGGGAGCAACTTCTATCACGATTTGAAAACGTTATTTGGTGCATAAAAATACTCGAATGCACAAAAAAAAGTTTCCATAAGTGTTACATCGATTGATAACATCCAAAGTTACGTTCCAGTACTTTAAAGTTGAAAGGTCTTTCTAATACAGAGCGTACTTCATTTGGTAGTTGTAATGGTAGCCGTTTGCCCTTATTTTATTAACTTTTTTCTACTCTTTGTTCTATTTTTTATTTTTACTTTTGCAATTCACTTACATTCATATTTACTATTTACGTTTGTTTACTTTGTTGATTTCACAAATCATTTCGGGGGCAACTTGTTCTATCGTCAATTGTTCTCACGTTCATTTTGTTGTAGTTGTTTTTATTTATTTACTACGCATTTATGTACGTATGTTTATAAGTGCTTTTGTATTTGCAAGATATTTCAAAGATAACGTTTTGCCTTTCATTCTAATAATTCGTTGTCCTTTTCTTCAAATTCGTAAATACAAGTGTTTTTGTACCTACATATCTACATACATACATATGTATGTATGAATGTCGTTACTAATTTATAATTTTCTAGCTAACGGTGCAACAATGTGTCATTCATTATTTTCCGTTAGCTGTAACCGTCCGAGAAATTACTGAAATATTAATGTACATATGTCTGTATATATTTCAGTCTCGTCATTAGTCATTTCACAGCTTGGGCCAATTTCAAGCCAAACCTTGATTCCAAAGCCAGCTCAGCTTAATTTCATGCTGACTTATTTTCTATTCTTTCGAACTTTACTTTTTCTTAATTTGCTTAGATACATACATACACATATACGAAGTTTTTCTTCGTTCTTTTTGAGGATACAGTGTGCTCCATGAAAAATTAACAAAATAGAAAAATCTTTGTTTAATTCGTGCTTACCACTAGATTCCAATGCCTTTTGAGTAGTCGGAAGAATCTTTTGAAGCACACAGACCGGGCATAACAGCTGCTACCCTCAACAGTATTTCTTTCAACAGCATTGCTTTATTTAATTGGAGCAATTCAACGATGACATTAAGAAACCAGTGAGGTTTTATCTTCAGGAATCTTAGTCCCACTGAAACAAAGTATAGTACATATGACAGATTAGAAGCCTATCCATATATCATCTACGCTTTTGCCCAGAAAAGCAACAAAACCTCTCCGCGCTAACTCAATCAACTAGATTTTATTTACCAATTTACGCTGGCGCTGAAAAAACTATTCGAAAAATAGAATATAAATTAAAATAATAATAAAACAAGTAAGGACGGGATAAGATAAAGCGAATTTTCAGATAAATAAAAAATAAAAAATAGGTAGATACTTTGTGTGAGGATGCAAAGTTTCACGTTTTTTGTGGTCTGCATGTAAAAACTATGACTACGAACCACGTATTTCAACAATATATGACGTAAACGTAAGTATTTGATGAAATTTGTTGAAACTTGAAGCTTCTAGCCGTAAAAAAAGGGGCAAAACTGACAGTTTATATGGGGTATATAATATATAAGCCACCGATCTCTATGATTTTTTCAGACAACAATATAAGCTATATACGTAAGCATTTGGTGAAATTTGAAGCTTCCCGCTGTTAAAAAGGTGTAGAAATTGCGAAAAGTTTCTTATCTGAACAATCGGTGTATATGCTATATATGCTATGTATACGACCGATCTCTTCGAATTTTTCAGACAACAATATTTGCTATATACGCAAGCATATGGTGAAATTTGACGGCTCTAGCTTTTAAAATGGGGTAGTAATTACGAAAAGCTTATTATCTGAACAATCGGTTGTGGGGGATATACATATGCTATATATACGACCGATAACATAAATTTTTTCAGGCTACAATATGTGCAATATACGAAAGCATTTGGTGAAGTATGAAGCTTCAATCTGATAAATTGAGGAAGATATGACAAAAATCCTCTTTTCTGAAAAATCGGTTGTATCCGGCCGGTTCCGACAAATGTCTAATCGGTTACCTAAATATACCCGCTCACCAAATTTTGTCAAGATATCTCAAAAATTGAGGGACTAGTTTGCATAAAAACAGACATACGGACATGGCTAAATCAGCTCAGCTCTTCATCCGGATCATTTCGGTATACCTATCGATTTTTAATATACCATTTCATTTCTATGAAAGGTATACAAATTTAGATGCTGCCGGGACTGGAACCCAGGACGTTCGGTTTGAAAGGCGAAACACGCTACCATCATACCACTGCGGCTTGCTGCTCACAATTGTCATTTTTAATACAACGAGCGTTGACTCCAAAACTAGTTTTGATATTGCTCCGATAATAACACATTTATTATAAATCCTAGCAGATTTTTGGGCGTGGCTTGAAATAGCGGCGTTTATATAGAACAGAGAGTGTAAATGCATAATAAGCAGGGACGGAAAATAATAATTTTTTTTTTCGGAGTCGAAAAAGTCAGGGTCAAAAAATTGTCCTAGGGGAAAATGTTTGAGTTCTCAAGTATCCCTATAGCAATATCATGTCGAATCATGCATCCTTTTTATTTTTCGAACTTTTTCCATAAAATTCCACATATATAAGTAAAATCTGTATTTTTATTTTTTGAGTCCGATAGAACCAGTTAAACTCGGGCTTTTGAAAATAAATGTCCGGAAATAAAAGTTAAATCCGGACTTTTATTTTTTAAGGCCAAAATAAAAAAAAATTTTATTTCGGATAAGCCGTTTCTTTGTTATCAAGCCGGACTTATATTTTGGCCTTAAAAAATAAAAGTCCGGATTTAACTTTTATTTCCGGACTTTTATTTTAAAAAGTCCGAGTTTAACTAGTTCTATCGGACTCAGGTAATAAAAATCGGAAAATAATTTTTTTATTGATCCAAATATATTAGAAGTCCCAAATTAATAGTTCTGCAAGGAATTATATTATAAAAGGAATAACAGTTTCCTTCCCTGATAATAAGTACTTATAATCAAAGTTTACTGTACTTTTCATATTTCTACTATCTTTTACAGCAATTTTTTATTGCTCGCTTTATTGTAAGTCTTCATTGTTTTATTTATTTTGTCATACTTTATGATTCACCATACCTCTACTACAACAATACGTACTGCTATTTTTCCCCATTTGTTTATATTAATTTTGTAACGGCGATCGCTTCAATTGTTTATTCATGACACTATTCTTTGCGTCTACGACTTTAGGTATGCATAAACTTAGATAACTATTTCAGTATTTAGATAAAAGACAAGAAAATTTTATGTGCAAACGTCATCATTACTTATTTTTGTTTATAAACACTTTTTTTTTGTTATTTGAATAAGCGACGCTATGGTGAAGTATCGCTTACACGTTTGCTGAGTAATTTATTAGATGATTGAATGCTGGGAGCGTACAAAATCTCTTTTTGAGCTTATAACGTTATTATTTGTTAAGCATGAAATTTGTGAAATTGCCGTAAAATTCTTTTGAATATATCGTTTTTGGTTATTTTTAAGCAAATTGTTCACTTTTTTCTTTACAAAATATTTTTGAATAAAAAAAAACTTAAGATTAAAAAAAACTTTAAATAAATTATCACTTTCCTTATAATTAAATTAATAAACAATTATTTTTTTACTGGCTTTCTTTTTCTTTGGCTTGTAGACATTTTTTAGACTACTTGCAACAGAGCATAAATAGTTTCATGATAGAGTTGTGCTTTTTCGTTCATTTCAAAGATTCGGTTCTTTCGTTCTTTTTCTAATGAAGGAACAAGTTGTTCTTTTTGTTCATCTGTTCCTTTTTTTAAGCAAATTTGTTCACTGCTGCTCACACCCACGAAAAAAATCAACTAGATGGGGTGTGTATGCAGCAATGCTTTGTGTAGGTATATTTAAATATGTTATGAATATATAAGTTAATATATATACATATGTATAATTAAGTTCAAAAAAATTACAAATTCCGGAAGATCCAGGAAGTTGAAAGAGTACAGACACAAGTTGTAAATATGAACTTTTCAAGTTTAATAAATGCAATAATTAGTTTCTTACAAAAGATGTTTTTCATAAATAGTCCACACATATCTTTAGTGTAAGTGGCATCATCGACATTCGTGTTCACTTGCCGTCATCCAGTGAATTTTACAGCTCCAATTCACGCTCAACTCTCACGGGAATGCTCTGTATCATTGAGAGACTTGATAAGCAGATATCGTGATATTTTCGCACACGTGAAATCTGATAGGCAGATGTCGCCGCTCTTTTTCATTTAAATCATACGGCGAAACGCTAAGCAGCGACATCTATTTTTGAAAAAGTAGGTTTATTTAAGGCAGCGTTACCAAACTAAATTCAAGTAATTAACAAATTATCTGGCTCACAAATTGAACCAGACTTCTATCTGGATTTATCTGGTTCAAACCGTTGTTGTTGCATTTACAAATTGAACCAGACTTCTATCTGGATTTATCTGGTTCAAACCGTTGTTGTTGCATTTACATGCAAAATTATTTATCTGGCTTTGCCACCGGATGATGGCTACTGTGAAATTCTACGTACATATGTATGTATGAATTTACAATGTTCGCGAACGAGAAGAGAGAAAGAACTAAAAGAATAAATAGAACCGAAATCGAAGATCTAGTTCGCTTGTTCAGTTGAGAGACCCGGTCAATTGAACAAGTTCAGAACGAAACGACCCAACTCTATTCCATGATAAACAGGTAGGTTCTGAAATTCGAGTGAAAGTGAATATGAAAATGAAACCTAAAACGAGGGAATTAAAATTTGGTGTTCTGCAAACCGAGTTTTTCATTCATTTTCTTGCTCGTTTTAAATTCACCCTTAAAATGAACTTAGCATTTGACAGTTGTCAATTGATAAAGAAAAAATAATACATTTTAGGGAAAAATAAAACTTAAAATAAAAAATGAGTGCTATAACAACGCTTTCGTTTATTATTTTGGAAAATGAGAGAAATGGAGAAGAATCTCTTCATAGAAAGATACTCCGTGACCACTCAAATCCATTAGATGTGCCGGAATCTGCGTAAGTTTGTAGGGCATGCGGTGTATTCTGCTTTTTACATAGTGATTCTCATTATAGTTTCGTGTCCAGCTATCGCGTTAGCAAAGAAGCATTCATTATGCTCTTAAATATTGCTGCGCCACATATAAAGCACACTTCGCTTCCAACGACACTGCAAATGGCTGCAACATTGCGATTTTTAGCCGAAGGTGGCTTCCAAAAAGCTGTGGGTAAGGATAGCTACATCGCTATGGGGCGAAGCACGGTATCAAAGGTGTTAAAAGAAGTGCTGCGTATTTTGGAAAAATACTTGTGTCCCCGGTGGATTACGTTGCGAATGACAAAAAGCGAACTGACTCAATGAAGCAACATTTTCAGCAACACTTTGGGATTCCTGGAGTAATTGGCTGCATAGACGGGACGCACATACAAATAACTAAACCTAATAAAGATCACAGCATATTTTATAACCGTAAGGGTTATTTTAGCATGAATGCAATGATTGTGAGTATACAAATATAAAATCTAAAAATATAAAATAATTTAAATAAGTAAATTATTACAGATATGTGATTACAATATGGTTATTAGAAGTGTTGATGGTCGTCACCCTGGGTCAAGTCACGATGCTTTGATATGGAGTGTAAGTAAAGCAAATGACTCCTTCCAACGCCGTTATGAGAATGGAGAACGTGGTTCTTGGCTTTTGGGTGATGCCGGATATCCACTTCAGCCATTTCTGCTAACACCGTTCAGAAATCCACAAGCTAACACAGCAGAGCATACGTTTAACCAAAAACATTGTTCAGGACGCAATATAGTTGAAAGAACTATAGGGGTGTTAAAAAGCCGATTTAGATGTTTAGCTCGTACTCTTCAATACCAACCGGAAAAGGTTGTACAAATAATTAATGTTTGTTGTACTTTACACAACATTTGTATACACTACAAAGTCCAGGAAATCGTAGATGTTGACATAGAAAATCAGGAAGATGCTCTTGCCGAAGAAATATTTAACGATGCTATACTTTATGACGAAGCTGCATTTATTAGAGAAAACATAGCCAGTCACCTTCATAGAAATTCGTGAAAGTAGAAAACACAAAGCAAATACTTTAATTAAAAAATAAAAATAAATGTAAGGCGCGATAACCTCCGAAGAGATCTAAGGCCAAGCTTCTCTTCCAATTTGCGTCGTGCTCCTCTTGATTTTCCCTACAAATTGGCCGGACGGGACCTACATTTTTTATGCCGACTCCGAACGGCATCTGCAAGGCAGATGAGTTTTCACTGAGAGCTTTTCATGGCAGAAATACACCCGGAGCGCTTGCCAAACACTGCCGAGGGGCGACCCCGCTTAGAAAAATTTTCTTCTGATTGAAAAACTTTATTTCTAAAATTTTGATGTTGCTTTGCCCGGGAGTTGAACCCAGGGCATACGATGTGATAGGCGGAGCACGCTACCATCACACCACGGTGGCCGTACTTTAATTATTATATTAAAATCACATTTCAGGTACACAAAATTAATCACATTTCAGGTGTCAGTTTATAAATTAAAATTTGATACTTCATTACATAAATTACAAACTAAGAATCTAATTATTGTTTCCGCTTTTGTTATATTTTAAATGTATTTTAAGTTCAGTCAGTTCATTTTCCTTTTGTTTTAGCTCATTTTCCGTTTGCCGCTGTCTTTCCATTTCAAGATGGTGTCTCTTTCTTTCGGCATTGCTTTCACGTATAGCAGTCGTCGTTGCCTTTACTGCTTCATAGAGAGTTTCAACTGCTCCGCTCACATACACAGTTGCCTCAATACATCCTTTTAAACCATTTACAATGTTTTTCATATCTTTTGTTTGCTCGTCAATGTTGGCCTTAAGGCAATCAGTTGCAGAAGGCTCAGACCTTCGCGAGCGAGATAATGCAGCAGCTCTACTTGTAGATGGCTGGTCATCATCACTTGATGAATCTGATGGTGTCTCGCTTTCTGCAGCCCCGTAGTCTTTTGTGTTTGGAACACCTTTCACAGAAGTAATCAAGTACATAAACGGGCAATTGCATCTTCTGTTGGGGTTAGTACATATTTGTTGTATGGTCCACCTCCAGTTGCCCTAGCTTCTTTGCTATTATGAACGAGTTTCCTTTTTATAAAGGCTTTCCAATCTATCCAAACCTGCCAATTGTACACATTTAAATAAGTATAAGAAAATACACAAATTATACAGAAAAAATTAAATTTTGCACCTTTTTCCAGCCAGAAATATCCTTATGAGGTGGGCCATGCTCGTTCAATTCCACTACCACCTCCGCCCATAGTGCATCCACTTTCAACTTGTCACCTTTAATGAAACCCTTTGCAATATGTGGGTGCTTCTCCATAAATTGCAGTAAAACTGTTTCTTGGCGTACATTTTTATGCTAACCCCTAAAGTATTCAACGTTAATTTATTAAATTGGCGTGTGTTTATTGCGATTTAGTTAACTTACATGTTTTCTCTTGCCAAATTCACCAATTCAAATTGAAGCGAATGCTAACCGAATGTTATCTTATGAATTCGTTTTCTAGAACATGCCAAATCACAGGGCGTTCATTTTGAAAAAAATGTGAAAATAAAACAGTGGAAGTGAAACACAGAACACCTTTAGTCAAATTCAAAATGATTTTGCTTGATATTCACTCGAAAGTGAATTACAGAACCTGCCTGAAAGATATTCACCCTTATCGCGAGTTTTATTTTCACCCGCAAATATTCACAGTTTTTGTTCACCCGATCGCAGAGGGTGGCGAAACAATTTTTCGTGTTCGAAAAAGATTTCACCTTATCGGCAACTCTTTGTTCGGGCGAAATGAACATCGGGGAAACCCAAATTTGTTCACTTATATTTTACAGGCGAACGAGAGGAAAACAAAATGTAAATAATTTTTATACTCAGTTGAGCAGAGCTCACAGAGTATATTAAGTTTGATTGGATAACGGTTGGTTGTACATATATAAAGGAATCGAGATAGATATAGACTTCCATACATCAAAATAATCAGGATCGAAAAAAATTTGATTGATGTCCGTCCGTCCGTCCGTTAACACGATAACTTGAATAAATTTTGAGGTATCTTGATGAAATTTGGTATGTAGGTTCCTGAGCACTCATCTCAGATCGCTATTTAAAATGAACGATATCGGACTATAACCACGCCCACTTTTTCGATATCGAAAATTTCGAAAAACCAAAAAAGTGCGATAATTCATTACAAAAGACAGCTAAAGCGACGAAACTTGGTAGGTGAGTTGAACTTATGACGCAGAATAGAAAATTAGTAAAATTTTGGACAATGGAGGTGGCACCGCCCACTTTTAAAAGAAGGTAATTTAAAACTTTTGCAAGCTGTAATTTGGCAGTCGTTGAAGATATCATGATGAAATTTGGCAGAAACGTTACTCCTATTACTATATGTACGCTTAATAAAAATTAGCAAAATCGGAGAAGGACCACGCCCACTTTAAAAAAAAATTTTTTTAAAGTAAAATTTTAACAAAAAATTTAATATCTTTACAGTATATAAGTAAATTATGTCAACATTCAACTCCAGTAATGATATGGTGCAACAAAATACAAAAATAACAGAAAATTTCAAACTGGGCGTGGCTCCGCCCTTTTTCATTTAATTTGTCTAGGATACTTTTAACGCCATAAGTCGAACAAAAATTAACCAATCCTTTTGAGATTTAGTAGGAGCATAGATTTTATGACGCTAACTGTTTTCTGTGAAAATGGGCGAAATCGGTTGATGCCACGCCCAGTTTTTATACACAGTCGTCCGTCTGTCCTTCCGCATGGCCTTTAACACGATAACTTGAGCAAAAATCGACATATCTTTAATGAACTTAGTTCACGTGCTTACTTGAACTAAATTTACCTTGGTATGAAAAATGAACGAAATCCGACTATGACCACGCCCACTTTTTCGATATCGAAAATTACGAAAAATGAAAAAATGCCATAATTCTATACCAAATACGAAAAAAGGGATGAAACATGGTAAGGTAATTTGATTGCTTTATTGACGCGAAATATAACTTTAGAAAAAACTTTATAAAATGGTTGTGACACCTACCATATTAAGTAGAAGAAAATGAAAAAGTTCTGCAGGGCGAAATAAAAACTCTTAAAATCTTGGCAGGTATTACATATATAAATAAATTAGCGGTATCCAACAGAATATGTTCTGGGTCACTCTGGCCCATATTTTGGTCGATATCTGGAAAACGCCTTCACACCACTGCCTTTTAAATCTCTCATTAATACCTTTAATTTGATACTCATATCGTACAAACTCATTCTAGAATCACCCCTGGTCCACCTTTATGGCGATATCTCGAAAAGGCGTCCACCTATAGAACTAAGGCCCACTCCCTTTTAAAATACTCATTAACTCCTTTCGTTTGATACCCATATTGCACGAACGAATTCTAGAGTCACCCCTGGCCCACCCTTATGGCCATATCTCGAAACCGCGTCCACCTATGGAACTAAGGATTACTCCCTTTTAAAATACTCATTAACACCTTTCTTTTGATACCCATATCGTACAAACAAATTCTAGGGTCACCCCTGGTCCACCTTTATGGCGATATTTCGAAACGGCGTCCACCTATAGAACTAAGGCCCACTCCCTTTTAATATACTCATTAACACCCTTCGTTTGATGCCCATATTGTACAAACAAATTCTAGGGTCACCCCTGGTCCACCTTTATGGCGATATTTCGAAACGGCGTCCACCTATAGAACTAAGGCCCACTCCCTTTTAATATACTCATTAACACCCTTCGTTTGATGCCCATATTGTACAAACAAATTCTAGGGTCACCCCTGGTCCACCTTTATGACGATATCTCGAAACGGCGTCCACCTATGGAAATAAGGATTAATTCCTTTTAAAATACTCATTAACACCTTTCTTTTGATACCCATATTTTACAAACAAATTCTAGGGTCACCCCTGGTCCACCTTTATGGCGATATCTCGAAAATGCGACCACCTATACAACAACCACCACTCCCGTTTAAAACCCTCATTAATACTTTTAATTTGATACCCATATCGTACAAACATATTCTAGAGTCACTCCTGGTCCACCTTTATGGCGATATTTCGAAACGGCGTCCACCTATAGAACTAAGGCCCACTCCCTTTTAATATACTCATTAACACCCTTCGTTTGATGCCCATATTGTACAAACAAATTCTAGGGTAACCCCTGGTCCACCTTTATGGCAATATCTCGAAACGGCGTCCACCTATGGAACTAAGGATTACTCCCTTTTAAAATGCTCATTAACACCGTTCTTTTGATACCCATATTGTACAAACAAATTCTAGGGTCACTCCTGGTCCACCTTTATGGCGATATCTCGAAACGGCGTCCACCTATGGAACTAAGGATTACTCCCTTTTAAATACTCATTAACACCTTTCATTTGATACCCATATCGTACAAACGCATTCTAGAGTCACCCCTGGTCCACCTTTATGGCGATATCTCGAAAAGGCGACCACCTATACAACAACCACCACTCCCTTTTAAAACCCTCATTAATACCTTTAATTTGATACCCATATCGTACAAACACATTCTAGAGTCACCCCTGGTCCACCTTTATGGCAATATTTCGAAACGGCATCCACCTATAGAACTAAGGCCCACTCCCTTTTAAAATACTCATTAACACCATTAGTTTGATGCCCATATTGTACAAACAAATTCTAGGGTCACCCCTGGTCAACCTTTGTGGCGATATCTTGAAACGGCGTCCACCTATGGAACTAAGGATTAAAAAAAAAAATAAAATAAATTTAAGGCGCGATAACCTCCGAAGAGATCTAAGGCCGAGCTTCTCTTCCAATTTGCGTCGTGA
Organism: Eurosta solidaginis; assembly: GCF_040869045.1. Taxonomy (NCBI): domain Eukaryota; kingdom Metazoa; phylum Arthropoda; class Insecta; order Diptera; family Tephritidae; genus Eurosta; species Eurosta solidaginis. Next base: position 200,326,724 of record NC_090321.1, on the reverse strand, counting down.
TCCTCTTGATTTTCCCTACAAATTGGCCGTACGGGACCTACATGTTTTATGCCGACTCCAAACGGCATCTGCAAGGCAGATGAGTTTTCACTGAGAGCTTTTCATGGCAGAAATACACCCGGAGCGCTTGCCAAACACTGCCGAGGGGCGACCCCGCTTAGAAAAATTTTCTTCTAATTGAAAAACCTTATTTCTAAAATTTCGATGTTGCTTTGCCCGGGAGTTGAACCCAGGGCATACGGTGTGATAGGCGGAGCACGCTACCATCACACCACGGTGGCCGCCAACTAAGGATTACTCCCTTTTAAAATACTCATTAACACCTTTCATTTGATACCCATATCGTACAAACGCATTCTAGAGTCAACCCTGATCCACCTTTATGGCTATATCCCTAAATGGCGTCCACCTATAGAACTATGGCCCACTCCCTCATAAAATACTCTTTAATGCCTTTCATTTGATACACATTCCAGGGTTTCTCTCGGTTCATTTTCCTACATGGTTATTTTCCCTTATGTTGTCACCATAGCTCTCAACTGAGTATGTAATGTTCGGTTACACCCGAACTTAACCTTCCTTACTTGTTTGTTTTGAAATTTGATACTATTATTAGAATATTATTATAAATAAATCAATAAATAATGCACAATCGGAAGCTGAGTGGAAAAAAGTGAAATTCTTGTATTGCTAAGTAGGTAAATTCTATTTTTTATGACAACGTATCAGTCGGCCAAGTTATCCATAGTGGACAAAGCAACGTTCCAAAATGTTGAGCACCTCACTGAAACAAGATTGGCCAAGACCCACTTCATGGTCCTTTCCAACGCCTTTTCCCTATGCGAAAAAACGGAGACATGGACTCAATTGGTGGAACTCCAAATTCTTGCTTCAATGGTGACAAGGAGTTGGTAAGAATATCTAGCAAATATTAGAACGCCGGCTTGTTTAGCCTGTAATATTGGCGAAAGCTAATTGAAAAAAAATTAACTTGTTATTCAAAAGTGCTGACAATAGTAATTCTTAGCTTACAGTGAATCATTCAGCTCCAAAGGGTTTGAACTGTCCCTTAATTGCCTCCGAATCGCTTTCACATTTATATTCTCCCCGCGCTCAATCAATACCAACCTAATTTCAATACTAAACATTATTTTATAAATTTTTTATTTCTATTTTTGTTGTATTTTAAGGAAATATATGCTTGGTTACAAAATTTACACAATTGTAAGTAAATTATTTGTTTACTGCCAATTCACAATAGAGCATCAGCTGTTTCGAAGTGAACTTTTGTTCGCCCGAAATTGCCGATAGGCGGAAAAAGTTCACCCGAACAAAAGAAGTGAAGGCGAACACGTCAAATCCCCCATCAAAATATGCCTGCTTATCAAATTTTATCAAGATATCGCAAACATTGAGGGACTAGTTTGCGTTCAAACAAACGGACAGACGGACATGGCTAAATCAACTCAGCTTGTCCCCTGATTATTTTGATTGATACTTATTGGTGGGTCTAACGGAAACACATACATAAAAAATGATTTGGAGCCTTGAAAATGAAAAAAATCGATTTCGAGCAAAACAAGTCCCAAAAACCAAAAAAAAAATTTTTTTTTTTAAACTGTTAATGCCAACGTTTTTATCGCATAATTTTAAGTGGGATAGGAACTATGAGACAAATTCGTTTTCATCGACAACACTTTTGCACGTTTCTGAAGAAACCCTAAAAAAATGGCGAAAAAATAAATTTTTTCACCAAAACACTCCTCAAAACCCAAAAAATATTTTTTTTTTTCAAAAAACTGTTATCGCTCAAGTTTTCAGGGTATACATGAAAATTTTAACATCAAATAAAAAAACCTTAAAACTTAAAGAATAAAAGTCAAAAAACTCAAATTTTGCAGGTTCGAAAATTATTTTTTTGGGTATGCTTAGTTGAACTTTTTTTCCTGAGCCCAAAACCTATCGAAAAATAGATGGCGCGATATGGGTTAACTTTCGTCCATGCAAATCAACCCAGCTTAATATGTATATCTCAATCAAACAAACAACATCATTGTAATGGACTATTATTGTGGATTTCGTATTGAAACCAACAAAAAACATTCAATATTGTTCTATAGGCCAATACCTCTTAAACCTGTTTGTTTACTTATATTCTCGAGCATATTTTACAATGTACGTAATGTTGGGTAGGTGGCTAATTAATTAATAAATAAAAAATTGATTGAACTATTTGCTCTGAGAAGGAAAAAAGAATGCGCGTAATTGAAGGGCTCGGCGGCATAAACAGGGTCGCACATGTTTGGAATATTGAATTACAATGAGCATTCCGTTTCATGTAAATTTTTGTGTACATGAAGATACATAAATAAAAACATACATATTTACATACATATGTAAATGCAAGTCTATGTCACACATGTATAGTTCGATAGCTCATATCCAAATGCGTATAGCTAATGTTTATTTGATTTGTTTATCATTGTAAATGTACTTACATCAGTGGTAGTCGTAAATAACATTTATGTATGTTACGCACTCTGCAAAATTAAAATCAAACACATAAATCAATAGAGAGTTAACTCAAAAATCTGAAATTTCGAAGCTATGAGTATCTCCGGACTTCCCAATTCAACACTTACCAAACTGTATGCACGGGTTTTTCAATACCGCCACTAATCAACGAGAAAATATTTTGTAAAAATTTGAAATTGCATTGGCGCATATGGGAGAGGTAGTCAAATTTTCGCGTTTTCTGGACATTGCGATTTTTAGAGTTGATCGTTGTTTTGATCTATGTAGGTGTGCGATATGTTATATTGTTTCGGCCAGTAATTGTTTCTTCCAATAGCTGATGTGTTTTGAACAAAGTTCACATCAAGATACTTTATACATGAAAATGCAAGGCAAAACAACAAGGGAAACGTATAGCAGACCGCTATTTTTACGGGTAAATTTATTAGTATTTTTTACATTGTTTTATAATTTCATACACATATTTGGTTTCATTTAGTTATTCAAATTAACAATAGTACATCCAATTTTTTGACATCATTTTTATCTTCTGCAAATTTGCATTTCTGTTAAAAAGCAGTCTGATTTATGAAATTTTAACGATGAACGATTAACGAAATGTTTAACGATTACATGAAAATAGCAATGTATGCTCGATGGAAAAACACCCGAATCACACTTTAATGGAAAATTCGTACTTACTATTTTCGAGTTCCTCCGCCCTCGGTCTTTTAGTTTGCTGGTTATCTGTCACTCGAACTACCAATTGTCGATTAATTAAACAGAGTTAATAGTTCACGATGCTGAACGAATCGGTGAATCGAATTTTTTAACATTCTAAGGTTAATACAGTAGAATTGCGAAAAAGTTAACCAAAACACAAGATATAACACAAGTTAACAGAAGTAAAGAACTCACAAGTTTAAATGCCCATGACTAACTACATTTGCGCCACGCGACACCGACAATAATTTTTCACACAGGAATTCGGGGAATACCCGCACTTGTTTTTATTGCCAACCAAACGGTTAGATTTAAAAAAATTGATGAGCTCAGAAAAGTTAACCAATACATAGTTAGCATGGCGGAACGATACAAGGTGGCAGCATGGTGACATACCTACAAACATAAATAAAAATTCCATGTACTTTGTTTTTGTAAATTCAATGGACAAATGTCAAAATCGTACTGCGCCGGAAGTTGATGTATCAAATTAAATAAAAAGAGTTTATAATCAGCTGTCCCATGCTGTCACCTTGTATCGTTCCGCCATGATAGTTAGCTTTTTATAGCGGGGCGTGGACGCTCATGCTCGGTCAACTTAGCAGAGCGATTAACAGTGTACGGACTTTAAAGTTTTGTTTAGTGGTAGATTTTTCAGAAAATAGTGGAAGATTTATGACAAAAGTGGTATCATTGGATTATATTTGAAATATATACATAGTTAGGTGGAAGTGGCAACTATGTACTAAAAACCTAAAGGAAAAGAGAGAGAGCATCGCTGGTGTTATTTTGAGTTTTATAAAACTATTCTTCTACAAAAAATTGTGGAAAAGCAAAGGTTTCTTCAAAAACCTTCTATCTACCACCTTTTTTCGAGCTTGCGTGGTGGAAGTGGTAGAACTTCAAATAAAAGAAAAATAGTGGTAGATCTACCACTTTAGTGGTAGAAGTCCGAACACTGGCGATTAACTTTCTCGCGATCAGGCATGCTTAACCAACGAACCGATATCATTTCGTTACGGTAATTAACGTTAATAAACGAAACAAAGTCATTTCGTTTCGTTCATTAACGTTAAGAACGTCAAATTAACGAAATGATTTCGTTTCGTTTTCTGCCATATCAAAACGAAATCAAATCGTTTATGTTGATTATTAATTTCATACTATGCTGGCAAAGCTGATTGATGGCGGAGTCATTAATGGTGAAAGCATTAGCCAAGCTGATTGCAACTTTTCTCATGAATTTTGACAGTACGAACATTTCTCAGAGTATTTTTGACGTTACCACCAACGAATTACACAAACAAATTACATGGAGTTTGTGTGTGTATGTGCGCTTGTTGTTACCACCTTACGGCTTCACCATGGCTATAGCATTGCCAGCACAATTCAAACATAAAGTATCACGTTTTTGTTAACGGTTTTAACGTTAACGAAAGCTTTTCGTTTCGGTTAAAAACGAGATACAATTTATCTTGATAATTTCTTTATCGATAATATTTCGAAGTGTTTCAACGGAAACGGTGGAAATTTTTTGATAAACGATTAGCTTAACGTTAAGGTGCATCCCTGCTCGCGATTCTACGGTAATTGAATATGTGCACTGCAGAGATGACAAATGCCCAGTAGAAAGTGGTGAAAAATATGTACAGTGAGAGTGAAGATTCTGAATAAACTTTATTCAATAAAGTAAGGTTTGATTCAGTATGTTATCAACAGCGCAAATATTTCTGAGCATTGGATTCATTTGTATGAGCCAAGTAGAATTCAGTACAGGTGGTGTTATCCCATCAGCTGATTGCTTCTTCTTGATAATTTTCCATACAAAGCCTTGTACAACAAAATGTCAGTTAATCGAAATCTATGAAACTTTTCTTTTGACTTGACATTCTTGGCATGAGCATACTTACTGTTGAGCGCTAATATTATTTGAAAATTGATACTCAATTAAAGCATGCATACAAAAACTGCGTTATGAAAAGTAACGATCAAATATACATCATTATATTTATACAAATACTGCATATAAATAGTGGCTTTCTGGGACTTCGTGAAAAAATGTTGTTCCGAATAAATTTTGGAAAAAAAATATAGTCAAATCCGCTACTTATGGATGTATGTATTTTTAAAATAATTATTTTTTTTAGAAATAAGAAATCTAATATCAATCTAGTACAAATCTATTTTTAAAGCCTATTTATTATATCTCTTCAAAAAAGTTTAGAAAATTGTGCAATTTTTTTCAATATTTTATTTAAAAACCGGGAGAATAGTTTTGTAAGCAATTACGTTTTATTCTTACAAAATGCAACTTTATAGAAATATAAAAATGGCCTGGAATTTAAAGATTTTTTTCGTCGTTTTTTATCTTATTTTTTACTATATGTATTATCTGGAACGTATGTTTGTAAATCAATTCCTCCAAAACGTGTGTGTGTCCAAGGTGATTCGCGGATAGTTTACAACAGGGATCGTTTTCTTTCTTATCTTTCAGGGACCGACCTCTTCCAAATAATCTAATCCATGGTACGATGTGATCGAAATTCGGTACACATGTACCTTCTCGACTAGCTAGCTATTTGAGAATGATTTATATCCGGAAAGTGGACCAGAGCCCGAGCTATTGTAATGAATAGTATTTATGAAGCAATTTGCTTGGAATTTTGTGCAGAAGCTCATTTTCGACAAGCTTAATTTTTGGAAAACTTTCTTTCCGACATGAGGACCGGCAGCCAACCTATTCTAAAAAAATTTATTGATGGTGCAGCCTTTCGGAAGAGGAAAATAAGAGATAGTAGTGGTAATTGGAGAGGGGAGGAGAGAAGGGAGGGTGAGATAGAAGAAAGAAAGTGCTAGTAGGAAATTGAGATAAAAATGAAGAAAGTGTGGAAGATAGAAAGCCAGGAAGCGAGTGAAAGGTTGGTTGAATTGGCTGGCCAATAAAGACCTCACATAGCCCAAATGTGTCCATAGTAAAATTTCGAAATCAAATGCAAAAAAAAATTACGTTTTTGTGATGTTTTCTCAGAGAAAAATACTAAAATTAAAAAAAAATGTATATAAATGTTTGAAAAATTTCTATTCTGAATGGCCATTTTGGCCATTTTTAATAACTTTTAACTTTAGTCCTATTTTAGTTCTGGTCCTGAGCACTTTTTTGTTTGGTGCCTTGATATGGCAACTGTGACTAAAATAACAGCTGTTTTTTTTTTTTAAATGAGTCGTTTATTTTGATAGTGGTTAAGTCCATTTTTTTTATATTGAGATATTTCAGGGTTTTTGTTTGATTTGTTTCAACTCCCGGGCAAAGCAACATCAAAATTTTAGAAATAAGATTTTTCAATTAGAAGAAAATTTTTCTAAGCGGGGTCGCCCCTCGGCAGTGTCTGGCAAGCGCTCCGATTGTATTTCTGCCATGAAAAGCTCTCAGTGAAAACTCATCTGCCTTGCAGATGCCGTTCGGAGTCGGCATAAAACATGTAGGTCCCGTCCGGCCAATTTGTAGGGAAGAATCAAGAGGAGCACGACGCAAATTGGAAGAGAAGCTCGGCCTTAGATCTCTTCGGAGGTTATCGCGCCTTACATTTATTTTTTTATTTATGTTTCAAAAATATTTTTAAGTGGTATTAATTTTTTTATGGCTTTGTGACCTTAAACATGTTAGAATATATAACGTAATGTGTTTTGTAAACTTTACTACAAAAATAAGCTGTGTTTCAGAACCTAAAATGGACTTAAACCACTTTCAAAATTAATAAAATTACTTTTTTGTTTGTGAAAAGGAATAAGTCCACTTATTTTTAAGAAATTAAATAATAGAAATCGTAAATATTTTATCTTTGATGTGGATGAATGTAATAGCTTTTAAAATAAATAGGGAAGTTTTCAAGTTAGTTGCAGATTTTTATTTATATAATTAAAAAAATGGTTTTAAAAATAAATATTAATTCATTTATTAAAAAAATTTTATTTACATTCATTTATTTATTAAGGTTAATATTGAAGATTTTGCCATATTATTTCTCCTCATTTAGATTATGTGTGAGGTTGTTAAAATATTCATGGTGAATAGGTTTTATATACCTTAGTAACTCCATCATATCCTTATACTTAAGAGTTGAAATGGGACGTATATTTTTGTATAATGGTGTTAATTTTATTTTGTTGAAGTTTCTTGGTATTCCCCGACAAGGTAATAAATCAAGTATTTTGAACTCTTTATCCACTTCCATAGATTCTTTATAAAGCATTTTATAGGGTGCATTTTTTATAAATCGCATCCAACATATCCTTAGCCAATTTACAGGCTCGCCACTAGAGTTTTTTAATCTTTTATGAATTGCTTCTTCCAGATAATATTTAATAATAATAAATTTTGAATAAATATTAAATAATAAGTTTTATTTTAGTGAACTTAAACCAGTTCAAAAGAATCATAGCGACTTTAATGATACTAGACTTAAATTAATAAAAAAAAATTATATAGGAATGTGATTCTTGTTATCATCAAAAAATTGATTTTTTTTAAAAATGGACTTAAACCACTTTCAAAATAAACGACTCAAATGTATATGCATCTGCACTTAAAAGCTTTCACACGCTTTCATACGGCTAGAACAACCTGACATACTAAATGCGTATGTGACTTACAAATAGTAAACAGTAGCACCCACAACAATACAAACAAATATTAGACATTAAAGAGCCATTCAAATGTGTTACGATGCTATCAGCATAGAAAAACAATTTCATGAATTCCCATTAATTTGGTACGTGATTGCATTTTGTACGATATTAGAAACGGTTGAGTGTGGGCGCTCATACGCCAAACACAACACATTGCATATGTCAAATTTGAATGCATTAATAATATAGTTTTATACATATACGTATGTATATGTACATATGTAGTGGAAATGTAGTGCAATCTCGCCCCATAAGCACAATTCTCATCTCAATGTTGGTCATTTACATTAATTCTGCAACGAACTGTCACAAGAATGCATAGACGTGTACTCCACTGGGGGGAAAATTGCGTATGTCGTTGTGTTAATGCTTAATTTACTTTTTGAATCCATTGGTGGTGGTCGGCTGCTGGTGTTACGCGCCACACTTTATGCTACTTACATATTTACGAATGGCATAAATCATCAATAAACCAATGCATGGCTGGCTATGTGGATGAGTTGGTGTACGCAAGCTGTAACAATTACTTTCATTTACGAATATTTTCTCTAATTAAAGAAAAAAATGTGTAGCGTTAAAATGAGAAATTTCAACATCCCAATATGCTACATACATACACACATATTTATATATACATACATGAATGTTTGATTGTATGTTTATAAAACTTTTAGGTTGAAAATTGAATTTCAAATGTATACCATGACCACATTACAACAGTAGCCATCAATAGCAACGAATTACAAAATCAGAGAGGGTACTAACAATAACAATAAGCTTTTAATGATTGCCACAAAACAATGCAACTTCAACAGCCAACATAAAAACTTCCCTCTAGTATAGTTCTTCGTATTCAAACTCTTCTCAAACCTTTGTAGTGAGCTTATTTAGCAACAAGCTGAAAGATATAACAAAATTCATTTGAAAAACCCCCACAGAATATATGTATGTACATATGTCAACAATTCATATAAATTCAATATTTTTTCTTTAAATGGGCCACAAAAGTATATATCGTTAGCTTAATGTGAAAATGTGCTACGTCACTTTTTACGAATTTTACAGCAGACGAAAAAAATGAATAATTTTTGAAATAACCTTTTTTTTCAAAAGTGTGAATGAGGATACCCTAGTTGCAATACTTTAATGATTGAAATATAACACTAAAACTATATATTTCACAAAAAATACTATTTATTTGTCAAACTAAATGCTAAAATCTCTTAATCGTTGTCAAGAGAGGTGTAATTTTTGACTCCAAACTCTCTTTTTCTAGTCACATTGACTTCATTGTTTCAAAATTTGCTGCAACGGTTGGGTTGAGTAGACGTAACACCAGTGACTTTAAGGACCCTATGACGTTGAAGGCACTTTATATATCCTTGGTCAGAAGTGGTCTTGAATATTGCTCAATAATATGGAATCCTTTCTATGAATTTAACTCCTATAAAATTGAGAAAGTTCAACAAATTTTTACAATAATTGCTTTACGTATGCTTCACACCCAGACGGCCTCCCATCATATACCAGCAGGCACAAATTGCTTGGTCTTCAGGCTTTGCATGACAGAAGAACTTTTATCTCACTCATGCTTGCCTAGAATGTAAAAACTTTAGCACGAATTGCTCTGGTTTATCTAATTTGTTCATGCCATATATTCCACTGCGTGATCTTCGGCATAATAGATTATTTATCGAAATAACTCCTAAAACGAATTATGCTATGAATGAACCTCCTTGCAAAAATCGTTGGATGATGTGGTTCACTGGAGTACTTACCATTGTACTCCATTGTAATGCAGCAATGGACCAACTCATATTTCTACACGAACATATTGTAAGCCGACCATTGCTCGTTTTTAACGATTGTAAACACTACAGGATGTTTATTGGACTGTGGGTACTCCATGGATTACTCTGATGTAATGCGGAGCTGGAGTATATGGTCCCGTCCTAGGACATCGCAATGTTAATTGGACCATATTTTTTATATGAATTGTGGTTAATTTTGGAGCACTCGGTTGGTCCATAGCGAGTACTCCATACATGCATGCATGGAATACTCGCGATTTTTGCAGGGTATTGTAAGCCGATCAATGCTCGTTTTTAACGATTGTAATCACTACACGATTTTTATTGGACTGTGGGTACTCCATGGATTACTCTGATGTAATGCGGAGCTGGAGTATATGGTCTAGTCCTAGGACATCGCAATGTTAATTGGACCATATTTTTTGTATGAATTGTGGTTAATTTTGGAGCACTCGGTTGGTCCATAGCGATGGTCCTAGTTATAGCCCTGCAAAAATCGCGAGTACTCCATGCATTCCATACATGCATGCATGTAGTAGTGTTATTAATTTTAATAACAGCTTATATAAGTTTAAGCTTGAATTGTTTTCTATTTTTAACTAGTCTGTAAGAGACCATGTAGTTATCGACATGTAAGAATTGAAGTAGATTATGGTCAGCGCAAAGCATTTATCAAACACCAAAGGCATGTCTCAATTGGGTGAATCCAATTTCAAGGGGCTGTGTTCGCAACCCTCTCAAGGGGTTGCCAGCGCAATATGCAGCTTCTCCAACCCAATTGTCAACCTCACCTAACCGTCACGAATCCTGTTTCATTAACAGCCGAGGCTCTGGCGACCCCAAGTTCCTCATGGAACTAGAGGGTGGGGAGGGCGGGATGGCCTAGAAGGTTTAATGTGGTCATATACTTAAATCGTTCCCGAGATGGTCGGGCAGTACCGATATCCGACTTTACCACGCTGGATTCTAATGTCTGTAAGGCGGCCTAGCTGTGGATAAAGATCATTACAATACAATAGGGACCTTATTGAACTCTGTCCTGATGAGCGCTAGTACGAATATAAAAACTTATCAACAATTTTTGTTGTGATATAACAACAAAAATTGTTAATACATCCCAGAGCACGGGGAAAAAGTGTCAATAAAATATGACACTATGGCAGCATTGCCAACAAACAAGTCCAATTTTCACAGCCATTCTGCAACAGATGTCGCAGTGTTGTGAATATCAATTGGCACAAACCAGAATAGAAGTAGGATTAATGAAGACAAACAAAAAACCGCTGTGATGGCTGAATGGTTATAGCAGCGGCGCCTAAACGTTGCCGATGAAGGAATTTAGCAGTTCCCGAAATGGATCTATACAACGAGCTTTGGCAGTTGTCTAAATTTTTTCTTTCTTCTATTCTAAATTAAAAATTTTTTCAATTAAGAAAAAATTTATCATAACAACAATAATGATATAAAAACTTATGGCATATTCCTGTCTAAAAATAGTGTCGCCGTGTTGCCTCTTCTCAGCTTTCTTGTAAATTGTATTTTTTTTTCGCTCAAAATATCTCCCACTGAATAAGAAAAGGGGTTTGCAGATCGTCAGGTAACCTAGTTCCTAATTTAAGAGTGCAACATTAGGGTAACATTTTTTCTAGAAAAGAAAGTACCATGTACATTGCTGGTCCCTTGTCGCATTGTTGCCTCTTTCCCTTATGTATGTTTTCTTTCCCTTATGCCTGTAGGTTGTCCCTCGTCAAAGCCCCTGACATTTTTACATTTCAATTTTATTAATCGGCCCTCGCCAATTCAACATAAGCACAGTACCTACACAAAAATTTTCAAGGAATTTGGATGCATGAAATTTGAAATATCAATTATATTCCATTTGAAGTTCTGCTTGCAAAATCTGCTAACACTATGTTGTTGTTGTTTTTGTAGCAAATGCTGGCTTTAAGCTTGTGCAGCGGTTTTCAGAATTGTATTTGCAATGTTGTTACTTTAGCAGTTGCATTCATTGCCAGCACACATAAAAACACACATTCATACTTGCATTCAAACGTGTATATCTGTGTGTGTAAAACTGCTCGTTCTAACAATCAATGCACATTCAGCAACAACATCCGTCCACCAAAACCTTATGCGGGTGGCGACGAGAAAATCAAAATGCATTGCCACCGCAGCTGTCCTTATTGTTATTGTATGTATTTAGTTTTTGTTGCTGTGCCATACATATGTGTATGTGCCTATGACTGGGTGTGTGTTTACATCGCGCCAACCGTCTGAGCGGCCTATTTCGCAAATGTTTCTGCTTCAATGGTGGCGGTCGCAAAGCTGCGCGATTACATTCCAATATGCAAAGAAAAAAATGACAACAGTCTTCATGACTTACATAGTTACAATGTTACAAAGCAGTTACAATATGGTTAAGGTACTCAATGCGTGAATGTATGTTGGTTTTGTCAATGCCATTGGCATTGTGGCTCCCACGCCGCCATTCTTCCGCAGATCGGTAAAAGTCAACAACCAAGGCATATGTACGACGACCTCCGACCATATAAACTCTTCACATTTTCCTTCTTACTGCCTTCTCCTTCTTGCGTGGAAATATTCACAGCAGTGCACTTGAACTCGTAGAACTTTTGCTGATGCTAAAGATTTTGCATTGGGCTCTAAATAGTAGACTTCATGCACTGTGTTTCGTTGCGGCTTGAAAAGTGAGTGACATTTTCTTATTGTATTGGTTTTTTAAATATCTCGATGTTTGGATATAAAGATGTTTGTGTTTGTGCCTCAAACACCACAGAACAAATGGAGGGATTGGGATGAACTTGTCTTTTTGTGTAAAACACTACACCTTTTCCAGTTTAAATTCAGAAAATTACAATTCAAGTTCAGAAAATTACAATTCAAGTTCAGAATTTCCAATTTAAATTCAGAAATTTACAATTCAAGTTCAGAGTTTCCAATTCAAGTTCCGAAAATTACAATTCAAGTTCAGAAATTCCATTTCAATTCAGAAATTTACAATTCATATTCAGAAAGTTAGAATTCAAGTTCAGAAATTCCAAATTAAGTTCAGAAAATTACAATTCAAGTTCAGAAAAATACATTTCAAGTTCTGAAAATTAAAATTCAAGTTCAGAAAATTACAATTCAATTTCAGAATTTCCAATTTAAATTCAGAAATTTACAATTCAAGTTCAGAGTTTCCAATTGAAGTTCCGAAAATTACAATTCTAGTTCAGAAGTTCCATTTTAAATTAAGAAATTTACAATTCATATTCAGAAAGTTAGAATTCAAGTTCAGAAATTCCAATTTAAGTTCAGAAAATTACAATTCAAGTTCAGAAAAATACATTTCAAGTTCAGAAAATTAAAATTCAAGTTCAGAAAATTAAAATTAAAATTAAAATTCAAGTTCAGAAAGTTTGTCAGGATTTTTTCTTTCATGCAATTGCAATTAAAGTTTGTAACATGGTAAATGTTAGCACTAATAATCTGATTGAAGGATATGAAGGCCTACTCTCTGTTAAGAAAGCATTGGACTTTTTAACTCACTTAAATTAATTTTGCTCACATGAAGGAGATAGCGAAAAAACCCGTTTCCTCTCTTCTATCTCCTCCTCTCATAAGAGGTCAGTTCCAAGGACATCCGGCTATATTCTACATAAAGGTCACAAGCACATTGATCTGCATTGAGTATGACAGCAGTGATGACGAAATCAACGGAGCGTCCACAATCCCGTAAGTAACGTATAAGTACTGTGTGCACAGATCAGGTCTTCCTCCACCTGCCTCGCAACTCTGTGGAGGTCTCCCCCTTCCACTGCTTCCAAACTGCGGTGTCGGCTGAAGTACTTTCATGGCCGGAGCGTCCTCTTTCACTTGTTGCAAAGAGTTATCCTCCGTTTGATTTCTTAGCTCGGGATGTACACGCCTTGGAGAAAGCTTGGGGTACAGTATATCCAATCCACTATTGTCAACCAAGCATGAACACTTCCGCAAATAACATATGTGACTCGGCCTATGAAAAGGTTGCTTATGACTCAAAAAAAAGAAAACTACTAAGAAACTGAAGAAATGCATTGTTTATCTTTAACATCTGTTTCTCGCAATTTCTTTTTTGAGTCATAAGCCACCTTTTCATAGGCCGAGTCACATATGAGTATTGTATTACTTTTGAAAAATAACACCCTACTTATAATCTTCTGAATTTGAATTGTAATTTTCTGAACTTGAATTGGAAAATATGAACTTGAATTGTAAATTTCTGAATTTAAATTGGAAATTCTGAATTTGAATTGTAATTTTCTGAACTTGAATTGCAATTTTCTGATCTTGAGTTATAAACTTCTGAACGTAAACTGGAAAAGGTGTTGTCTTGCTATGTTTTTTAGGGATTTCAATTTCACTTTTAGGGGCTACGTTTTAGGTATTTTTCAATCTTCTTCTATACTCAATCATACCAGAGCAGCTGGACGCATAAAATTTCGCACACAAGCACACAATAGTCTGAAAGTTACTACCGGCTATATATCTTTAAAAAAAAATAAGGGGTCATGTACCCCATGGGTACAGTTACGTTTTACAACTCTAAGAATCTTGACGAAAGATATTAGGTACATGGTCTTACATCGCAACCTCTCCACTGCATCATCCAGAGAACAATAATTTAAATCGGCAAAACTCTAAGTCTAATTAATCATAGTCGGGCTTTTTTAGTGCCATCAAATACTTCTATCAATATATTTTTTATTGTATTGATAAAATTCAAACTTATTTCAGGTTCGTACTATAAAACAAGTCTAATAAATTGAAGATATCGCAACAGTTTTGTAAGCACAAAATTTTATATGTATTGAAAACAATAGACTTAAGCAAAGAACTTGTATTAAAAAATGATATAATTATTACAAAAATAACAAACTTGGTCTCGAAGACAACAAATTAATAGAATAATTAATTAGGGAACGACTTAAATAAAATTGCTTATATAGATGGTGTTTTAAAATCAAAGGCTTTTTACCTAAGTGCTGTCATTGAAGTTTCCTCTAAAATGATGCCACCTATTTGATCTTTTATTGAGAAAATTAAAGGAGATATGCCTGTATAGGCATTACACAAAAGTAAGTTTTTTATTTTTGGTTTTTTCATTCAATACATCTCAGTGATATTGCCACATAGGCAATTATATTGTATTTTTGTCTGAATACATCTTCTACTATGTACCTCGAAAACTAGAAGACCCTTCTTTGTTTGTTTATAGTGTGGCGAATATTAGCATCACTATGCTGTTAGTAAATAATCACAACAAAAACATGAAGCAGCCACTCTTATGTACACATCAAAGCTAGCAACACTTATGTATGTACAAAGCAACGAAGAGATATCTAACACACACAGGTGTAGTCATCAGCCGAAGTAGTTACTCACACATACACACGCATATGGCTATAAGAAAGGCATAAACTACAAATATACATGTATATAGCTGATAACCAAGCATGAGGTACAAATTTTTCTCGAACACATTTTCGCGAAATGACTAGACCTTGGGAGAAATGGGTGAACAAGAAAACCGAGAGTATAAAAGCAGCGCAAGCTGAGGAATCAGTAGTCAGTTTGATTAAAACATGCTTTTGTGACGTACGTGATATTGAAGTATAATTGCACTACTCCCAAAGTAGACTAAATGAAGACCATATTGCAATATTGAATATTGGAGTTATTTATTGCAGAGTTCAGCGATACGAACGTTAGCAAAAGTTGCATAATAAGCAGAATTTCACAAAATGCGTTACAATAGGTAACACACTACATTCAAGTCCATTCTCTTGGGTGTTGCTGCCAAGGCTTATTTTACAAGGTTGCCACCTGTTTAAACTTTTGTTTTAAATAAAATAAAATATTACAATATGGGTATCAAACGAAATGTATTTCAAGACGTATTTCAAAATAAATATTTTAAGAGTCGGTGCACATGTGGTTGCCACCTATCTTTATTTTGTAGTTTCGCTATTATCTCCGAAACTACTTAACCCATTTGGATGAAATTTTAAACCCTAGCTTACGGAAAGTAATTCGACACCTAAGGTGCTATCGAACAGATTGTATCGAGAGGTTTTGTGTTACGGAATGCAAAAACGATTATTTGGTACTCGTTTTGCTCGATATCGAATTACGGAAAGCCACCCCTGAGTTTTTACGTGAACGTTGCTACTGAGAATGTTTTGACTAAGGTTGCCGCCTATTTGTATTACTTTTAAATTAAATGTGATGTGCCAAAATTAGTATCATACGAAAGGTATTTACGTCAGATTTTACAAAAAAAAAACATTTCCAAGTGAGGTCGTCAACTAGGGTTGCCAACTAATCTTATTATATCCGTAAAAATTAGTCCTAAAGGTTTTTAAGTGTTTGCCAAAAGTAGCAAACGTTGAAATATTTACAGTAAAAATTGTTTTTTTTTTTTTTTTTTGTTATGTCGGTAAAATTGCAGTTGATTGGTTGAAAAATGTCGATGTCATGTACTGGGTGTTAGATATTGCAGTGTAAACTGACATTTCCAGGAATGATGAATATTTACAGATATCGAATGGCGCACTACTTCAATTGCGAAAAAAGTGCCGTTTTCGGTTATTTCGGGAAGCCACAGATATTTATCCCTTTATATACGCGTATATAGTGTAAACGGGTTAACCCATTTGAATGGATTTTTTTTTGTAGGTAGTCAGCTACATTTTAAGCCCTCTCACTCAGGTATTGCTACTTTGGTAGTTTTTACAAGGTTGCAACCTGTTTCAATTTAAAAAAATGGTCCAAATATGCAAATATACCTATTTAAGAATTTTGGCCTAGGGTTGCTCCTTATCTTTGTTACCATTATGTATATATGTAGATAAAACGCTCGGCAGCACTTTGGCCAAAACTCCGATATTTTTTTTATGTAGATTATGCCATTTCGTGCTCAACTCTTTTTCAACTCACAAAACCACTGTAACGTTCTTGTGATGCCTACATAAATACAGACACGAAACTATACTCAACTTCTCAATGTCGAGTGCATAACCGATGCATTAAAGTGCGTTCATTACCTTTTGCTTCAATGCTGATGCTTACTACCGCTACCTCCCACTTTGTTATTGTCAATGCTCACCATTTCGCTTCCGCTTCGTTTCACTTGCAACATTACAATGGATTCAAATCGCTAGCTACATATGTATTATGATTACAAGTCGGGTCCCGATGTATGTATATACGAGGTTGTTGTTGTTGTTGTAGCGATAAGGTTACTCCCCGAAGGCTTTGGGATACAGATCCGGTACGCTCCGGTAACACAGCACCATTAAAGTACTAGCCCGACCATCTCGGAAACGATTTATATGGCCACATTAAACCTTCAGGCCATCCCTCCTTACCCCACCCACAAGTTCCATAAGGAGCTTGGGGTCGCCAGAGCCTCGTATGTTACTTAAACGGGATTCGCCGCTGGAAGGTGAGGTTGACAATTGAGTTGGAGAAGCTATATGTTGCGCTACACAACCCCTTGAATCCCTTATATATATGACGTATATTCGTATAATAAATATTCACACCCTAGCCCCAACCCTAATATTTAATAACATTGCTTGCTTGCTGTTTTGTCTCTAGCACTTAGGGGAGTTGCTACCAATTCTCGTCCGATTATTTCTTCACGCAAGTCCGTATCCAGCACTTTTTATATATGTATTTATATGTATATTGGTAACCCAACTAACCATACTACATTTATTTTTGAATCGTTGAGAAATAGAGACGGAGAACTACTGATAAAAGATGGGCATTGGTGCCTTCCTTTCGGGATCATCTTTGCAACATTTCAGAACTGTTTTCATTTCATAATTTCAGATTGTTTTCAGCAAGATTTTAAAATTGGGACTACTTTTGGATAATCTACGAGACTATTTTCAAAATCATTTCCCATTTTACGGTTTTTTTGGGAAGGGTGTTCCTTATATATATAATATATGATGTTTTCGAGTTTCACCCCTTCAAATGGTAATACCTTGTTTAAAAATAATGCTTATAAATTTTGTTCCCTATTGCAGACCGTTAAAGGGTGTCGTAATGGAGTTGAAGTTAAGATTTCGCTATAGAGACTTGCCAACATCGCAAGCAGTTTGTGTAAATAGATGAGATGCTGACACCATCAATGTTACCGAATATTCACCAGTTTAGGTATGGAAACGCGACGAATATTACTTAAAAAGAGAGTGCAGCTGAGCACCTCCAGCGAGTTAGGGGGCTTAGAATATACCCGCGGCAAGTATGCCTGTCGTAAGAGGCGACTAAAATACCTAATTGATTCGAGGGGCTGTGAAACGCAACTCTTCCAGGAAATGTCAGCGCTGTTTCTCCAATCAAATTGTCAACCTTATCTACCCGTGGAGAATTCTATGTCTTTAGCGGCCTAGGTTCTGGCGACCCTAAGCTCCTCGTTAAACCACGGGATGGGGGGCGGGATAACCTAGGATGTTCAATGTAGTCATATTAAATTGTTCCGGGGATAGTCGGGCTTATACCCTTACGCTCAGAACGGCCACGGAATGTCTTCTTATGTCTACAGAACATAATATACACAGTGAGGCGAGAATACAAATGCTGTACAAACAGTTTCTGTTGAATACCTAGAAATCTGGGCATACCAACAGACATCTGATTGAAGACGCTCCGTCTCCCAGGAGCTTATGAAGTCATCTCCAAAAGCACTATGAAGAAATTCGGCACTCTAGAAGTCAGCCGTATAAAGAAAGGTAACACAAATTACTATGCCAACAATTGTCCGGTGAACCCCATTCTCAAAACCAAATATCCTAAACTCGCAGTTGAGAGACACAATCTCCCCAGGGAGACGGGCGTCACTCTATCTTCAATTTCGCTCTGGATACTGTTATAGGTTAAACTCTCACTTATCCAGAATCAACCTCGACATACCAAAGGTATCTCTCGCTTGTAACGTGTCCCCACATGACACCAACCATCTTTTCAATTACAATGTGTAACCAATGCCTCTAATATCCATATATCTTTGGTCCAACCCGGTTAAAACAATAAGTTTCCTCGAACTCCCATTAGAAGATCCGCACCTATTGGCTGGGCGAAGCATTGCTACAACAAAAACAGAAAAACTATTCAGCAAGCAAAATACGCAGTACCTATTGCAGATTGTGCCTGTACTATTTAGCAAGCTTCCTTATTTTCCGCAGAATCTTTGGCATTGAACCAAATGCTGCTAAATTCATTAAGTAAAAAATGAAGGAATGGGCAGCATTGATATTAGAAATTTTATGAAATACATTTGTATTTTTCTGAATTTCATTCGGAGTGTTCTGAAATTTATTTGGGCTTTTCTGAAATACTGTTGGAAAAGGCTTAGAAAACAAATTCAAAAATGGGCGTGACAGCGCCTACTTATTAAATAAGCTTTCGAGAGCGATATCACGTAAAAGGTTTGCGCTATATAACTAAAATTTGGTACATACAATTCTTAAGCAAAATACTTGCAATCCAACCCGAAGGAAGCAATTCTGGATTTACTCGGCAACGCACATCACTACTTGACGCATCTACCCCCGAAAATTCTACCTAGTACAACAACTGTTCTAAATACCTACTGCTACGAGTACAAGGTGTGTTTTATTGTGTGTGCTGATGAATTTCATTCATTTTGCAAGACAAAAGCTACAGCTGCATGCTCATCAAATATAGGAGCAACATTATGGAAGTGAAGGGGGAAAAGATAAATGGAATGGCAAAAATCTGTTTACTGTTTGTACTTATTAAATCTAGTGTTGTTGCTATTACAGCCGTTCCCATTTATACTCAGCGTGCTTTGCAAACTGAGTATACTAACTTTGATTGACTGGTTGTACAGGTATAAAGGAATCGAGATAGATATATAGACTTCCATATATCAAAATCATCAGTATTGAAAAAAAATTTGATTGAGCAATGTCCGTCCGTCCGTCCGTCTCTCCGTTAACACGATAACTTGTGTAAATATTGAGATATCTTCACCAAATTTGGTACACGAGCTTATGTGGACGCAGAATAGATTGGTATTGAAAATCAGCGAAATCGGATGATAACCACGCCCACTTTTTATATGTATAAAATTTTGGAAAACACAAAAAACCTGATATTTTAGTAAATAATACACCTAGAATGTTGAAATTTGACATGTGGACTGATATTGAGACTCTTGATAAAAATCTTGTGATAAAATCAATTTTATAAATATTATTGATCATAAATCAAAAATCGTTAAACCTATCGTAACAAAATTCGGCAGATAGGTTGCCTTTACAATAAGGAATGCTTTGAAGAAAAATGAACGAAATCAGTTAAGGACCACGCCACTTTTATATAAACGATTTTTAAAGGGGTCGTGGACGAATAAAATAAGCTATATATTTGCAAAAATAGCTTTATATCAATGGTATTTCATTTCCCAAGTGGATTTATAACATTAAATTGGAAAACACTACAATTTTTGAAAATGGGTGTGGCACCGCCCCTTTTATGACTAAACAATTTTCTATGTTTCGGGAGCCATAACTCGAAGAAAACTTAACGGATCGTAATAAAATTGGCTACACAAATTTTCCTATAGTAGAAAATATTTCTGGTAAAAATAGACGGGATCGGTTAAATACCATGGCAACTTAGATATAAAACAAGTTTAAAAGGGTCGTAAACTAGAATAATAAGCTATAACTTAGCCAAAAATAGTTTTGAATCAATGATATTTCACTTATCAAATTTTATTGTAAGAGGAAATGGGGAGACATTTTTTTTTTTAACGGGCGGTGCCACGTGTTATGTAGAAAATTAATTTATCTGAAATGAAATGTACAATTGACGCTCATGCTGAGTATATAATGTTCGGTTACACCCGAACTTAGACACCTTTACTTGTTTTTTTTTTCATTTGCTTCCGTTTATTATAATCTTCTACTCCTATCCCTTTTGTGTGCTAGCTATTTTGCGCACTGTTGCATTAAGTATGAATAACATTTTTGCAAAAAAGGTCATTAACGCCACAGTTATCAGCTTGTTTTCACTCGGTACCTCGGTTGTACAACAAAACAACATAAAAATTACCGAAAATTTATTGTATTTCATTACAATGAGTGAAGTAGCAAAAGATCCTCTTCAGTGTATACATAATTAGCAAGCAACGATAGAGGAGGGCGGCAAAATGTAATGAAATGATATTGTAATCCAATCTATTGTAACACCACCAGGAAGTACTCACTCACTTACATACCGTACAACAGTCACTGAGCCGTTGCTGAACGCGGCATAACCAACTCTCTCGGCGATTATGATTTCCCTTGAATAAATCGCTGAATTGGAAATTTGAAATGGTATGAACAACAACAACAACAATAAAATTGTATTAAGATACAGTTGTCCCTCGTCGCTCAGCCAATGTTTCAATTATACGATCATACAAAATATATGTGTTCATACACTGAGAAAAAAAACGAATCTACTTTAAATGATGCATGGCGGAACAATACAAGGTAGCAGCATGGTGACATACCTACAAACATAAATAAAAGTTCCATGTACTTTGGTTTTGTAAATTCGATGGACAAATGTCAAAATTACTGCGCCGGAAGTTGATATATCAAATCAAATAAAAAAAGCTTATAATCAGCTGTCCCGTGCTGCCAGCTTGTATCGTTCCGCCATGAAATGATGAAAGCATTCCCTAAAAGAAAAATCCTTGTATTAAGGAAACTTTCTATGGAATGAGTAAAATCTTCTATTTTTGTATAAAACTTACAAGGACAAAAGAGGAAAGTATTTAAATCATTTTCATTAAGTTCCACATTTTATCAAATTTTAGTAGTGTGCGAGTACTGCCTTGGAAGTACGGTATCACTTCGATTCACTCCTCTCTGTATACAGCATGCTGGGAAGAACAACTGGGTCAATTGTTGCCACTAAGAGAACAATGTGGTGTACTCTAACTTGGTAATCTTGGCAATTGACCAACCGATTGCATGGTACGCGTCGCCGATATGGTCGCCAACGCTAAAGACTACTCACTAGAAGAAGCCACAGGCCTGCGAAAATACTGCCCTCAGAACGGACACGGGTTGTCTTCTTATGTCCCCAGAACACCATCTACATAATGAGACGAGAATACTCCCCATCAGGGAGAGAAATGAAATGCTAACCAAACAGTTCCGGTTGAATACCCAGAAACCTGGGCATCCCAACAGGCATCTGATTGATGGGCCAACACCGTCCAGAGGCTTAAGGAGTCATCTCCGTAAGCATTATGAGGAAATACGGCACTTGAGAACACAGCCGTATGAAGCCAAAAAACACAAGCAGGTCCTCAGTGAACTCCACAAACAGACGTCGGACCTCTATGTCAGGAATTTCCTGGTGAATGAATGAATGAATCAAAGAACAATAAACTAAACTTGCAGAAGAGGCACACACACTCCCTAGGGAAACGCGAGTCACTCTAGCTCAACTTCGATCTGGATACTGTAACAGGTTAAACTCTTACCTATCCAGAATCAACCCCGACATACAAAATGTATGCCCTGCTTGCAATGTGTCTTCAATTGTAATGTGGAACCAACGCCTCTAACACCCCTCTCATTATGGTCCGCCCCTGTTGAAACAGCAAGTTTCCTTGGACTCCCGTTAAAGGATATTGATGAAAATTTGTGATCGGTCACACCTATTGGATGGGGCGAAGCACTGCTACAACAACAACTACAACAACATCAATCTTAACAAAACTGTCCTAGTGCCTTTCAACCGGAGAAGAAAACCATCCATGCTAGAACCATTCTTGTTTTGCACCAAAATCGTATTTCCAATGGAGGCAAAATACCTAAGGCTTGCACTGTGCAGAACCCCATGTGGAATGCTCATCTAGATGCTACCTTAAACAAAGCAGCAAGAGCATTCTACGCCTGCACTCGACTCAGTGGCAAAACATGAGAGCTATCATCCAAAATGGTATACATTTAATACTTTTGCGAAGCTTACAGTTTCTTAGTTTGGTGGCCAAAGACCACGTAAAGAACAGCAATAACAATAACGAGTGCGATGAGAACGTCCCTTGCTAATGCCCTTAGTGCCTTATTGGGAAAACCTCCCTTCACTATTCTAATGGACAAGGAGGCAACACCTGCTGCACTAAGGGCCGTTTTCTCATGTGAACTTTAAAATTTATCTGTCCTAGATAGACAAATTTTGTTCACAAAAAATGTTTTTATCGGACAGACAAACCTTTAAGTTAACTTGAGAAAATGGCCCTAAGGTCCACTTGCAGAACGACAAGTTATATTTTTAACTCAAAGTTAATTTGATAATTTGTATAAAATGTAAGAGTTTGGTCTCTCATATGAAGGTAGGTTAGGTTAGGTTTGGTGGTAGCTACCCTGGTAGGGGAAGCTCACTTGGACAACATGTAGGTCCGTTGTGATACCACATACAATAAAAGAAAATAAAGGAACTGTGACGTAGATAAAGCTACTTAGAGAATCTTTAGGTAGCAACGATAAAGTTACGAATGATACCAATCTCAACCTTGGATAAATCCTCTGGAGATCCAAGTGAGTCGCGACCAAACTACCTTCGCCTTGTTCTGGCAAAAGCTGGGCAATCAAGCATAAAGTGATGTGATGATTCCACCTCATCATCCTCCATACAGCTGCAGTATGATGGAGTTTACAGTATATTGAGACGTACCGCATAGATACCCATGGGACAGTGCCCTGTCAGAACCCCAATAACCATTGATAGGTGAGCCTTAGTGAACCCAATTATTTCAGACCTCCTGCCATCCACTTTCGGCCAGAAATATCTTGCTACCCAGCAAGACGTGGTGTCCGCCCAACGTTTGCTGAGCTGACTCGAGGCCCAGCTATGGAGGAGCAATCCACAGGTGAAGCTAACTCTGAGTTAAAAAGATAACTTAAAAAAAAAAAAAAAGATAACATGCTGTTCTGCAAATGGGTCTTAGACTTCAAAATATCTCTGAGCTAAAGAGCGGAAATATGACAAGGCATATTAAAGTAATATGAAATTTCATAGGAAATCCTGCATCACAACTACGTGATGCAATGGCCCCTACGCTCAAAATTGCACGGAATTTTTAAGTGTTTATTGTGGACAGCACTCTGTGGGAATCCATATACTGACCCTGATGCTGAGGTCTCATTCACGGATAGCTCAAAATTTGATGACAGAAAAACGAGAGCTGGCATCTACGCGGTGAACTTCAAGAAATCGATACCAGTGGGATGCTGTCCCACTATTTTTCAGGCAGAAATCCATGCAAGAGGAAATTTGCGATTGAGAATGTCTACGAAGAGGCTTATCCTCAAGGAGTATCCTCATTATGTCTTGCAGTCTTAAACAATTACTTCTAAACTAGTGGATGAATGTATTCGAGTGATAAATGATCTGGAACCCAAAAACAAGGATTTGTTAGGATGCGTTCCCGGGTATCAGGAACATGGAGGTAATGAACAGGCGGACTACATAGCCAAGCAGGGTGCTTCAAAAGGATTCTAGAGCATCAGCCTAATAAGTTAAATCTAACCGATACACAAATCTGTCGTTTTTGTGAGCTGGAGGTTCAACGCCGGTTCACATTCTCTGCGATTGCGTCGCTGTAGAAAGGCAGAGAGTCTTCCATCTAGGTGGCGTGAGTCTTTATCCATTCGTGATATGGAGTAAAAAGCCTGAAGAGGTACTTAAATACATTAAAGCCCTCCACATACAGTAATAAGCTGAAAGAGCAAACACAATAGATCTATGCGGAAGAGTGATAAAAATACTTACTTTCTGCTCCGAAGATTTTTGTTAATAATTTTGTACTGCTCTCAAACAAGCAATGGAGGAGTTGTGAAATGCTCACACAGTACTTCATCAAGAAGTGTACTGGCATGCAAAGAAGCATTGGGTAGACTTTGCTCAGGCCGGACCAAACATCTATACTGGGTTCCCGGTCATAAAGGGATAGAAGGTAAAAAGATCGATGAGTTGGCAAAGGAGGCTGCAGCACTCGATGAATCGACGATAGACGTCCCAATCCGTTTGGGAGAAATCAATAGAAGAAATCAAGCAGGAAAGGCGTGGATAGAGGCTCGAAGCTGCAAAATTTCTAAGATCCTGTGCTAATATTACGACGTTAGACTAAAGAGAGAAGACTTGAGGCACACTATTGGCATCCTTATTGGACACCGCCAATCTGGCATGTAATGCTTAAAAGTTAAGCCTCGTCAATAACAGCAGATGTAGGAAGTGCGATCTGCAGGTAGAAACGGTCGGACACGTTCTGTGTTCGTGACCAGCTTGTCTAAATTGAGGAGATTGTCCGAAAAATCACTTTCATTTTCCTTTTTTATTGAGCTATTATCTTCTGCTTTAGGAAACTTTTTTTTTTTTGGAGTATGACTGCAATAATAGTCGACTGCTCTTTTGTACATTTTCGCCAAATCCAGTTTGCATTTGTCCATTTTGCTGGCATATTTGTCAACTAACTAGATATGTATGTATGTATGCAGTATTTTCAGAGAGTATTAGTCGCAATGCTTACAATTTCCGCTAGTTTTGCAGTGATTGGCAGCTAACGGAACTGGATGAATTAAAAATCCATTAACGTGACCGAGCAATACATAGCATAAAAGACAAAAGGCCTCTGGCATCGCTATTGACCCAATTCCGGTACCCTTTTGATGATTAAGGAAGATTTATGTGAGCATTCCCTTTTGTTTGTTGAATTGACGTTTTCGTAACATTCGCTGAATTGAATGAAGCTTGTTTAACATAATTGAAAGTGGTCATTTGGTGTTAGAGTTATCAAGCAAAATAAATACTGCGATTGTTTAAGTTCTTTCTATCAATTGAATAAATGCTTGCAGAAAGAGGGGATTGGTGTAATTTTTGCACAATGCCCAATATCTGTTTCTCTTTCACTCATTATTTTCCTCTCTCTTTCGCTATTATCTTCTTCACAACTTCTAATTCTACTCTTTCTCAACAGCCTAAAAATATTCCACAGGGATCATGATATTTAAAAGAATGACCGAATTTGGGAATTTTGCTGTCGAGTTTTGAGTAGCTTTCCGATAATATAGATAAAAAAACCTTGGTCCTCTGGAACTATAATATTTAGGATATAAAATGGGGCAGGGATCGGGATATTTATAAAATCAATTTGGGCATGTAGAACCTTGCAATTGATTTTAAGGCAACTTTTTATAAAGCTAGATACTTGAAACCAGAATATAAAAAAAAGATGCATAAGAGATTTAGAAGAGATCGGTTTGTAAGTAACCTCCCGTTAACCAATAACCTTGTGACTTAAAACTCAGCTTAGGACCCTTCTAGATTGTAACGTTTAAAATAAACAATCGTTTCAAAGATGGGGCGCGGACCGAGGTATTTAGAAAAACCATTTAGAGCTTTGCGATCTTTCGATCGATTTTTAAGTAACTTCTCATTGAGCTAGAAACATGAAACCACACACTTAGTTCAGGGCGCACGGGTCGATATAATTAGAAAATTCATACAAGATTTGGAATTTCTGGATCGTTTTTTAACTAACCGCTCGGTGAGCTAAAGACCTGAAATTTAAATCGTGGTTTAGAATACCATGACAGTTTAACACATGCGACACAGAGTTTTGCGCGAATTAGATTTTGATATCAGTTTTAAAAAGACTTACCATTAAGCTATAAACTAAATAATTGAGACGTGGTTGAGAATAAAATAACAATGCATTAAATAAATGCGAAATTCCGATAGGGCCCGATAGAGGTAGTGCCCGGGTCGAGATATTTAGAAAAGGGAAATTTTGCGATCAATACTGGGAAACTTCCCCTTGACCTACAAAATAGGTAATAATAACACACGGTTCCGAGGACCAAGACAATCCAGGAGAAAAATATCCGCTTGATGGCGCACGGGCCGAGATAACAAAATTTGTAAACTTGTGATCGATTTTTAAGTAAATTCCCGGTAAACTTGTCTTAAAATCTTAAAGGTTTTCGAAAGCCCAAAGGGAGTAGAATACTTAGCAAAAGAGTTTCTGCTTGGGGATGCACGCTTCGAGTGCGGATCTTGAATTGAATATGGAGAAGCTCGCGAGCTTTGCGAGTATTAAGAGATTCGAGAATCTCGAGAGAGAAGTCGAGACTTGTGAGACATAATTCTCGAACAAACTCGAGAGTTCATAAGCAAAACATTTGGGCAGCAATAAATCGGCACTGATGTTTGCGAGTGTGAACTGCCTGTAATCAGAGTTATTAAGAAATGCATTACAGTTATTAAGGATTACAGTATTTTTTGTTAGACCGGAATAATGAATACAAAATTTTAGTCATTATTCCTTTTTGCAAATTTTTGGCTATTATTCCTGTTTTAATTTCTTTCCCTATTCCATGGATTGCAATACTCGGAGGAATGCATTCCGCCATCCTTTGCATTCCTTTTGCTTTTCAATATTTTTATTCACTGGCGGAATGCTTTTGAATTTTGATATTCCACATGAGGAATCGTCTTAACTTCATTCATTAAAGAAAGGAGTATGATCATCTTCATAACTTCTTATTTAGGCACTATATGTATACCGTTGAAACGAATTTAAAGTCCAATCCGAGAGGATTTTGGAAATTCATAGATTCCAGGAGGAAAACAAATGGATTCCCAACGAACTTGGAATATGATGGCGCTATCTCTGATAATACTGTCGAGTCCTGCGACTTGTTTGCAAAGTTTTTTCAGAAAGTTTATGAGAATCATAGCATTCATAATATCGCCTACATTTCATTCCATACCTTTACCTTCTATAACCTCCTTTTCAATCGCCGAAGAGGATGTACTATCCGCTATTTCATCGCTAAAGTCCAGTTCCAAACATGACTCCGAGGGATTTGCGCCTGTATTTTTCAAGCGTTGCTGCTATACTTTAGCTAATCCCATATCCCAGCTTTTCCAGCATTGTATCAATAAGGGTACTTTTCTCGAACAGTGGAAGTTATGTCACATTGTTCCGGTTTTTAAGTCTGGTGATCGAAATGATGTTTGTAATTATAGGCCTATCGTTATACAGGGGACACTGGCCAAATTTTTCGACTACATAATCCAATCAAAGTTATTTGACCATGTTCGGGATTTTATCTCTAAAGATCAACACGGCTTCTTTCCTGGAAGAACAACCTGTTCGAACTTGACCCTATTATCGAATAGTATAGTGGGTGCGTTCGGAAAGCAGGCACAACTTGATGTGATTTACACAGACTTCTCCAAAGCCTTCGATAAGGTATGTCATACCATACTTTTGCAGAAGTTACGAAGTTACGGAGTTAGTGGCATTCTCATTAATTTCTTCGCTAGTTTTCTGTCAAACAGGAAACTATTTATTAAGTTAGGGAATACAACCTCAAGACTATTTATCGACGCGTGGTCAGGTATACCTCAGGGTACTCACTGCGGACCACTGCTATTTCTTTTATTTATTAACGACCTACCGAATTGCTTTAAATTCGCTAAGTGCCTAATGTTCGCGGATGACGTCAAACTTTTTTGTACCGTTCGTGATGCAAGTGATAGCCATAAGTTACAAGTCGATCTCAATTCACTGAATCAGTGGTGCACTTTGAATTGTCTCAAACTGAACATCAATAAATGCTGTGTTGTCACCTTCTCTAGGAAGTCTAACAACATAATATTTAGTTACAATATAGACAATTGTGCTCTAGCTAGAAGTACCAAAATGAAAGATTTGGGTGTTATTTTCGACTCAAAGCTAACATTTTCTCAACACATTGACTTAATAGTATCAAAAGCTTTTTCTATGATAGGGTTCATAAGAAGAAATGCAATGGATTTCAGAGATCCTTGCACTTTAAAAGCTCTTTACATATCTCTTGTTCGAAGCAGACTAGAGTATTGTTCTCTAATATGGTGCCCATACTATGAAACCCACTCAAACAAAATCGAAAGAGTTCAAAAAGTTTTCACGAAATTTGCTCTAAGAAAGTTACCGTGGCAAGGTAATCTTCCTTCTTATATTGGTAGACGGAAACTAAGGGGCTTGCAGTCCCTATATGATAGGAGAATATACTTCTCAATACTTTTTATTTATAATGTCATTAATAATAACATACACTGTGACGACTTATCTAATTTGGTCAATTTATATGACCCGCCTCGTAACTTAAGAAATAATCGCTTATTGGTAAACACATTCCACTCTACTAATTACGCCATGAACGAGCCGATTGCTAGGAGCGTTAGATTATGCAATGCCTATGCAAGCGTTATTGAGTTTAATGATAGTATAAGTATATTTAAATTAAAATTATACACTATTTTTAATTGATTAACTGCGTACTATATCTAGTCTGTAAGAATTAAATTCTGTAGACTGAACTTAAATAAATAAATAAATAAAATAACTTGTCCGGCATAACAAAACGGAATAATGACTAAAAAATTTTATTCTATTTTCTAAAAAGAAGAATAAAGGCTTCAATCTAAAAGTGATAGTCCCCTTTTGCTTAGATTCTTTGGGGAGCATTCGTTTGTAGAGTTCTAGTCGATTCAAAAATTAAATTGAAGAGCGCCAATTGTGAATTTTTTTTTTTAAATGCATTGTATTTCCAGCTGAAGTGTGTAGGCAAATTCCAAAATAAAATATTCTTCAGAATAAAATGGTATTGTCGAAACAATTGTGGCACTGTACATATGAAGGTCAGTTCAAAAAACGTTGTAAGCCTCCATCATAATTGGCCAAGAAATCAAAGAAACCCCTTTATAATGGAATAGATTTAGGCTGTTTTTGTATTTTTTTTTTCAGTACACATAAGGGAACGTACCCAAACTACGTGACCCATTTCCTACAACTTTTTATTCCCCTCTCCCCCCTCGGTGACGACCGGTAGTATATTTTAAGACCCCACCCTCCCCCCTTTAGTTTTCACGTAGTGGTTCATAAGTATGATTTTAAATTATTTTTTGCTCACTTAAACAAAAAATGTACATATTTCATTTATATTTGTTGTTACTAATTCGGTACCCGCCGCGTTACACGAAGCGTAAGTTAATAATATTAAGAAGAAAAAATGTATTTAAAAACAGATTCTAACAACAGCTTAATTTATAAAGTCTTTTTCTTTTTCATTTCTTTTCATCTAATTCAACTTTCACGAATACGCTTCCAGCATCAAGCCACTGGGATACATCTTAGATTATGGGAGCAGTAGCATCAGGAGTTTCCTCAGACGTGATTATTTTTTTCTCGTCGACAGCCTCGACAGCCACTTCGCGCTTCGCCCTGCAGAGGTCGCACGCGAGACACGTCGTCCACTGCATTACCGTGCACGTTTTTCTGATGATTTTTCATGGAAATTTTGACGCGAAATAAATTCCACAAAAAAATTCAATATTTTCTAGAGATTATTCTACGTGACAAACTCTCAATCCCTCCCCTCACCCCTGTGACCAGGTGTAATACCTAAAGAAACCCCCGCTCCCCCCTAAAGGGGTCACGTAATTTGGGTACGTTCCCTAACCTATGATAAAAGTAGTTTATGATACACTGAACAATATACGAAATAAACCTTTAATATATCCAACCCTTACAACGTTTTTCGAGGCGACCTTCCAAATATACTGTTAAAAAATTTCCTAAACTAAAAATACAAAAAAAAAAAAACAAAAATACCTACATTAGCTGTGTGTTTTTTACATCTATATACATATACGCTTAAACTTTATCTAGACTTCTGAAATTGCTGCGCAGAAAATTTGTACTCCTAAATTTCAATACGCATTATACTCAGATGCAACTGAAATGTGTGTCTATGTTTTACCTCTACACTACCTCTATCTTATTACCTCTACAAATGGTGTGTTGTTCACTATTCACCTATAGGTTATACACTATGGCCAACAGAGGTGTGTGTCTCCGCTTTTCCGTACAACCCGTTCTGTAGCTAGTTATTTAACCACTGCCGCTAGAAGGGTCTCCTAAACATTATCTAAGTGAGGATAAGCGTTTTTTACCCGCAAATGTAGACGTATCAACTTGTAAAAAAACACGGCTATTATCTTTTCGTATCTGGTTAACTATGTGAACTTTTGATGATGCCTCATATATTTTCAAAAAAAAAATTTTTTGAGGATTAATTTGTATATACTCCTAAACATACTTTGAAATGAATAAGAACATTATTGACAATTGTCAAACAAAACATTATCTCTATCATGTAATACACAAACGTATAAAACAAATTGTTCTGTAAACTAATTATAAAATTGTCACTTCTAAAAGATTTTTAATTCAAACACGTTTTAGATAGAAAAGAGGCAACATAAGAGAGTAAACCTAACGTTGCAACAATGCTGCGATAAATTAGTAAAACCCAACATACCAAAATATGGCTCTGTGAACAAAGCATTTCAATGTAGATAAAGTGAATTTGTAACGCCTTTGATATTTAAATTAAGCTTAATTTATGAAGATATATTAATATACCCAGCAAAAAATAAATAAATAAAAAAGGATAAAGAATCAGGCCTTAATTCTATATTGAATGGTATATTCCTTACAACATTCCATATTTGTCTGTACCTATATCATCAGGCATAAGGTTTATCTGAAAGATAACGTTATGTACAAAGCTAATAGCCCATATAAAATAAAGCTTGCATAAGGATTATTATAAGTTATTAGTTAAAATTAAACAACCTTATTACAAGGCTTATGGACCAAATAAAGTAAAGCTTACATAAGGCCTTATTATAAGATACTACTTACTCTATTAGGAGCTTTTGTTTAAGGCTTATAACCCACTCAAAATCAGGCTGATATAAGGCGTTATAATAAGATAATACGTTAAATACAATAAAAAACAAGTAAGGAAGTCAAGTGTACATACCCAACTGTACACTTTAAATGATGTTGTGGTTTGTTTTGTGTGCTTAATAGTGTTACAATAATTGCAATAATACATATATATATGGTTTTATTCTGAACTAACTTTTCTACGAGTTATGCCTCCCTAAACATAGAAAATTTCTTAGTCATAAAAGGGGCGGTGCCACGCCAATTTTTTTTTTTAATTTGAAGTTTTTCCTATTTATTGTTGTAAATCCACATGGGAAATGAAATACCATTGACACAAAGCTCTTTTTTGCAAATATATAGCTTATTTTATTCGTACACAAACCTTTTAAAAATCTTTTGCATAAAAGTGGCCGTGGGCCTTAACCGATTTCGTTAATTTTTCTTCAAAGTATTCCTTATAGTAAAGGCAACCTCTCGGCCGAATTTTGTTACGATAGGTTTAACGATTTTTGATTTATGATTAATAGTATTTGTAAAATTGATTTTATCACAAGTGGGCGGTGCCACGCCCATTTAAAAAAAATTTTCAGAATTTTATCAAGAGTCCCAATGTCAGTCCACACGTCAAATTTAAACATTCTAGGTGTATTGTTTACTAAATAATCAAATGTTATATATATAAAAAGTGGGCGTGGTTATCATCCGATTTCGCTCATTTTCAACACCAATCTATTCTGGGTCTAGATAAGCTCGTGTACCAAATTTGGTGAAAATATCTCAATATTTACTCAAGTTAACGTGTTAGCGGACAGACGGACGGACGGGCGGACGCACATGGCTCAATCAAATTTTTTTTTTTTCGATACTGATGATTTTGATATATGCAAGTCTATATCTATCTCGATTCCTTTATACCTGTACAACCAGTCGATCAAAGTTATAATACCCTGTGTACAAGTACAGCTGGGTATAAGAAATATATTCGATGGTTTATGAGTCAAGTAGAATAAGGAACATTATTTCATATTATAACCTCATTATAAGCCTTACTGCATTATAAAATCAGGCTTACATAGGACTTATAATAAGACACCATCTGATTTTAAATAACTTTTTTCATCTTTATAATCGTCTATTTTAAAACTTTTTTAAGTATAGACTGGTTATCTATCATCTAAAATTCATTTTCAGTTCTTGCATTCAAGTTGCGGGACAAGTAAGAGTAAATACTTTTTAAAAGTTTTTCTAAACGGAATCCCTCCTCGGCAGTGGTTCCGTCAGCCCAGAAAGTGAATATCAGCCATGAAAATATTCTCTTCAAAAACTCTTTTGCCAAATGTCATTTCCCAGAGTTCCCGCCAGTGTGTAGAAAAGATAAAAAAGCAGTATACCAAGAACCGGAAATAGATCTCATCAGATAGAACTATAGGGTGTACGTATTTAATGGATAATGAAATGATAATAATTTAAACTATTTTTATCGACGTCTTAATTTTTAAACTTCATGTTTAAACAAAAATCCAATTTTCTAAAAAATATAACGGAAATTTACCGAATAGTTAGGTTTTGTTTATCAGGTATCCCGCTTATTATCATATATGTGACCCGGCCTATGAAAAGGTGGCTTATGACTCAAAAAAATTACTACTACTAAGAAACTGAAGAAATGCATTGTTTATCTTTAACAGCTGTTTCTCGCAATTTCTTTTTTGAGTCATAAGCAACTTTTCATAGGCCGGGTCCCTTTTTCTCTCTCATTTGGAATCCAAATCTATAAATAAAGTTTTGGTTGTTAAGATGAAGATTCGGGCTATTAGCGAGCTTTGCGCAATTTTGGTCGTAGTGCTTTTGTTTAGCTATATTATATTAAAATAATTTGTTAAAAATAAACGATTGTGAGCACACAATGAAATTTATTTGTACTGTGGCACTATTGTGAATATTTGCACTGCATTACCGGCAGTTAATACCATACCCTAGATGGCAGCGCAAACTTTAAGTTTTAATTGATTGATAGAACATCTGATTTCTGTTGATATTTGATAAGAGACTTTTATATTGGTTGCGCAAGATGCTCGTTTATTGTTACTTACGTTAGTAGCCCAAATTACATACAGGCCCATAGTCATAGTCAAAATAAGATAGGTTTTATATTTAGTTGCAACTTTTTGACAGATAGCTCATAGAAAATTATGTCAAAAAGCTGTAGCTAAATTTAAAACCTATTTTATTTTGAACTATGGCGCCACAATACTTACCTCATCCTCAGGTTTATATGTCACAAGTAAAAGCAGTATTCCTTATTGTTATAACCGCTTATGCCAGTTTTTGCTGGTTACACACAATACATATACACATACTAATGTATATAAACTCAAAGGAGTAAAAAATCGAAACAAATGTGAACGCATTTAATAGAAAAACGTTCGTTGGTAATTAAATTTCCTATTTTACTCTGCTTTAACCAATGTTTCTTTCTTATTATTGTTGTTATTATTTCTGCATTTGTATGTATTTTCTTTTCTTTCTAACAACTCTTGTTTTATCTCTATCCTATGTTTATTTCTTGTCAGCTTATCAATTGAAATCAGTTCGTTTCACCTTACATCTTACATTGACCCTCTAACGTGGTGCTGACCTTACTCAAATGGCATATCAATTGCGTTCAATTCTGGTTTGACTCTCCTAATTGTATTACAAAATTGTATAGCATCCCGCAGCTAATTATGTATGTAAGAATGTATCCATGTATTTGTATTGTTGTACACACCTGAAATTTTGTCTATTGTTTGTGAAATATTATTCGGACAAACAGAAGAGGACATTGACCTCAAGGCCCGTCTATAGCAAGCAGGTAGTGAAATTTATTAACACCAT
The DNA here is from genome assembly GCF_040869045.1 of Eurosta solidaginis. Taxonomy (NCBI): domain Eukaryota; kingdom Metazoa; phylum Arthropoda; class Insecta; order Diptera; family Tephritidae; genus Eurosta; species Eurosta solidaginis. Next base: position 200,292,239 of record NC_090321.1, on the reverse strand, counting down.
AAACTATTATTTCGAATATTTTTGTGTAAATTTTTAAGCATACTAATCCATAGTATACATCAAATTTAAAAAACCGCTCCAATTTTATGGGTATATCGTCGCCCGCTTGCCAGAAGCATAAATGTGCCAAAATGAAAATGTTGGGAAATCGGGTTTCAAAGTTTATTGCTCCCTCAAAATTAGAGGAATTAGTTTCTAGTGTAAAAATGTACTTATATATTATACTCACACTATGCTCTTTCAACTGAGATAATTGTTCAGCTCGCATCCCTTCTATTCTCCGAGATTTAGCATTTTCATTTTTCTGGCACAACAAAAATTTAAAAAGCTGATCTAATTTTTTGTTAACACATCTATACAAAAAAATGTAAAGTAGCCGGATCAGGTAAATCGGCTCATGCTTTCTATGCATTTTGTTGCGCTGAATCCAAATACGATATAAGAATTGGCCCAACTGGTGTGGCCTTAACCTCAAAAGACGTAAAAAATTCACTGCAGATTGATTTTTAAATAACTTTAGGGCCAAGCCAAGACCTGCTAGGCCAATTCCGTTGGCGGATTGGGATTCGGAGCATCACAGTACTTGGGAAAACATCCGCGGTTTTGACTTATCGAAAGTATGTATGTAAATGAAAAAAGTTACACATTCAATTCAATTTCATATACACTAATGTGTTTTTATTTAAGATATTATTGCAAACTTAGAACTAGTTCTTATTCTCATCAGAATCAGAATCTTCTGAAATGTTGGGTTCGGGTAAAGCGTTGCCCTCAAGATTTTTATAAAAAGAATGGTATTCTTTTGGTATAACCAGTTTTTCACACAATTTTTTGAAGTATTTTAGTTTTGATTCGAGAAGAGGCAACGGCTTCGAATAAACCGGTTTGTCTTCAATTAAACAACTATCTTTTTTTTCGGATATTCAGCTTTTAAAAATTCTTCATCGGTATAATTTTTTATCAAGAATATCTTATACAGCTCATCTTTTGTGTATCTCAACTAGCATATATATAGCATGGGTAGTTTTATAGTTCCCGGAGTAAAATAATTATAAATAAAAAAATCGTCATACAATTGTGTGTGAACCTCGAAAAGTTTTGGTGAGTTACGAGTTGGTGCCCAACATTCAGGCACATATACCCGAACATTCGAACGATACGAATGTGTGCTGTTCTTACTTTCTTTCAAAAATTGTTGAGCCATATCAACGAATGTGGCATACAAACAGGAACATCATTACCTTGTTGTCAGCCAGAAACATGAATGTGCCACATGCATTTTTCTGGCTCAGCTTTGTGTGATTGAATTATACATTCGTGAAAATGGCATTGCAAATTTTTGGGGTTTCCATGTACGTAGGAAGCTCTAGATTTAAGTAGAACCTAGAGAGTCTAAAGGGTAATCCAAAGAGGCCTCTAACACAAAATCGGAAAAATTGCACATTCATGCTTCTGGCTAGCGGGCGACGATATATGAATATAAAAAGTTGGTTTAGTACTACCACTAAATTTGTTATTGGTATTGAAAACAAAAGTATGCAGAGATCATTTCGGGATTATGAAATTCTTAAATTATTCCCCAAATTGATTAGCAAGTTTTCCCAAAGGGATCTCTCCAACAACGCCAAAGTTATCATCAAACAAGTAAGGACGGGACTGTCTTCGGGTTGGTCGAAGAACTTTTACCATTCATTAATTTGAAGAAATTTCATGAATTTATAACATCTAAACAGTCTGTTGTATGGGGTATACATGTATTATGTATATACATATACGATCGATCTTGACGATTTTTTCCAACAAAAACTCACAACTTATACATATGTAAGCATCATGTGAAATTTCAAGCGTCCAGCTCTTAAATCCAAACAAAAATAGTCTCGATATAATCCCGAATACAATCCCGAGTTGATACCGACACAATTCTTATATAGTTTTGAATGGCTTCTCTGGCAGCTCTTTTTCTGCTTCCAAATATTGGTGTCGATATAAATACTTGATCGAGTGTCGTTGTAATGACGAACGTATTGGTGATCTTTTTATGTATATGGCATCATTCTTTCAGTATGATTTTTTTGGTTCAAATTTTGACCAATAACTGTTATTTACAATGTCTAGTATAAAATGTTTAATTATTTTAATATAATTATCATATATTTATAAACATTTTTCTCTCGTTTTTTTATTTCCAGATAGCGCCACTTATGTCGGCAACATACTCAAGATTAAATCGGTTAAGAAGGAAGATCGTGGCACTTATTATTGCGTCGCTGATAATGGCGTTAGCAAAGGTGATCGGCGTAACATTAATGTCGAAGTTGAATTCTCACCAGTCATCACTGTACCGCGACCACGTTTAGGCCAAGCACTACAATACGATATGGATTTAGAATGTCATATTGAAGCTTATCCACCACCAGCGATTGTTTGGCTCAAGGATGATATACAACTTTCGAATAATCAACATTATAGCATTTCTCATTTTGCCACCGCCGATGAATATTCTGATTCGACATTGCGTGTAATTACGATTGAGAAACGTCAATATGGTGATTATGTTTGTAAGGCAGTCAATAAATTGGGTGAAGCAGAAGCGCGTGTAAATCTATTCGAAACAGTGATTCCAGTGTGTCCACCAGCTTGTGGGCAGGCATATTATGGTGGTGCTGAACATTTGGCGGCCACCACATTTGTATTTTTGGCTATGATGGGAGCGGCTGTATTTGCAAGATAAACGCTAGGATGAAGAAGCTACAGACATAGATATTCAATGTATGTATGTATGTATTTAATGCATACATGGTGGTGAAGTGTTTGATAAGGGTTAAAAAATTGATATTGAAATTTCTAGTTGCAAGTTTTTTTTTTAATAAAATCTGACGAATAAATGTTTCTTGAATTGCATAAAATTTAAATGAAAAAAACAAAAACCGAATAAAATTTTAGAAAAGTAATGAATATCTACTTAACAGACTCCGAATAAACGATTGGAAATGCATTTAAAAAGAAAATATTTCAAAACTTATATAAACAGGAATAAATGTTATCACAAAAACGAAAAATAGACACAACAAAAAAATAAAATAATTAAATATAAGCAGCTCTAATTCGAAAAAAGCATGTACACCTTTTCCACTAGTACTTTCGAAAACATCAATTTGATTTTAGAAAGTGACAATTTGATTTTAGAAAGTATAAATTGGAATTTGGAGTAGTCAATTGTTCTTTAGAAGACACTAAATGTACTTTAGAATTATTAAATGTACTTTCGAAACCACAATTTAGATTTTAGAAAGAGTAAAATGAACTTCAGAGTTATCAAATGTACTTCAGAAAGCAAGAAATGCTCTTTCGATAATATCAAATGTACTTTAGAACCATATTTCTTTTTTCACATTATTGTTATTAAAAGCATCTATATTTGTAGCATGTGGTATATAAATTTATTTTTAAACATGAATATTATTTATGTAAAGAAATTAACAATGTACATAATTTCATTGTCCAACTGGCATATCGTCAAGTTCGAGTGTATCAGCGTGGAAGAATGTACTATCCTGAATTGCTCTAGCGCAATCTCCACCATTAATTGTTACTACGGCGTCCTTAACTAGGTCCTATAGATACTACAATCTTTGCTCAATAACACCCGATCCATTTACGTAAAGAATTTGTATGTTTGACTTAACATAAGCTTTTATTTTTTCCCCATATTATTTCAATAGGGTTAAGCATAGGGGAGTAAGGCCCCAACCGCAATAAAGTGGCTTCTTGGCAGACCTCATGTAGTTTGGAATGGCATGGCGCGTTGTCGCAAACAATGACAGCATCTGCACGCTGGTTTCCAATTTCGCACCATCTCTGCAAAACCATACTAAGCCAAGCATTTGCATCGTCAGCCTTGAAAGATCCTCTTCTAGTAAACATTTTTACTACGCCAGATGCGGATATGGCCCCAATAAGATGTACGTTGGGACCTTTTGGGACCGGCAAGACCTGTACGGCACGCTTTCCAATTTTTGCGCGACCTCGTGAACGCCGACAGAATAAATTAAAAATCGTGTCATCAATGAATATTATTTGTTTGCCGGACTTAATTAATTGGTTTAGCGAAATTGCATACCCACGACGCTTTTCCTTATTGAGTTGGTTGTTCAGTGGCTGAGTGTGGCTGCTTATTAATACCTTTTAATGTATACATTTGACCTTCCAAATAATTTCTTACGCTGGAAATGGACATTGTTTTTCTAAATGTTTGTTGAATTCTTTCGCGAATTCTTCGTGATGTGATGGCTGCATCCTCCTCTACCCATGTAAGTATCATTGCCAATTCATCGTCCGACAACGCTTTGCATTTCAAGCCACCTCGCTTAAGTGCTTCAAGAGTGCCAGAGGACACCAATACGTAAGCTGTGTGGTATCTTACATTGAGCGACTCTGCCAGCTGCACCCAATCAAGGCCTTTATTGGCAGCTTCAACAATTCTCCTTCGGTCTTCAGATTCTGAAAGCAATTGAAAACTATACTTAAAGAACATCATTTTATAAAGAGGACGACTTTTGTGTTACTTTCACGTCATATCGCTTTGACAAATGGGGCAATTTATTGCCGTTGATAAATCTCTAAAGCACTCCCCATGGAAAAGGTCAATCAATGCACGACGTTTCATGGATACAAGGCAGAATGAGCATTTGTCCTGAACCTGCATTTTTAATGCGTACACGTAAACAACGCAAACTTTATGAATATTTTTTTTTTACTTGATTATACCAACTTTGCTACAATAGAAATATTTTCTAAATTAATTTTGATGTTGTTGAAAGTATATTTGACACTTTATAAAGTACATTTGATGTTTTCTAAAGTACATTTGAGGCTTTCTAAAGTACGTTTGACCAATCTAAAGTACATTTCATGCTTTCTATAATCTAATTTATGTTTTCTAAAGTACATTTGACGTCTTCTAAAGAATATTTGACTATTCTAAAGTTCAAATGATGCATTCTAAAATTGAATTGATGCTTTCCAAAATCGAACTGATGCTTTCAAAAATCAATTTGATATTTTCTAAAATACTGTTGGGAAAGGTGTAGATATAGTTAAGGTCTTTTTAAGTTTACTAATGTGAAGTCATAAAATATGTTTTCTTCTATAATTCTTCTAGCCTGCTTTCCAAACTTGTTTTTTTGTTTTTTTAGATTTTACCTTAGAATATTTTTTTATTATTTTTTTAATTCAAATTCTTTTCCTGTTATTATTTGAATGTATATAAATTTTTTTAAAAGAATTTATTAAACTTCGAACTTTTGTTTTGTACTTTTTTTAATTTGTTGTTTTTTATTTGAAAATTGTTTAAATATTTTTTTAAATATTTTTTTATGTTTTATTTTAATTGAACTTTTTTTGCTTCAATAATGAATGAACATTTGTTGCAAGAAAAATACTTATTTTTTTTATATTTTATTTTTAGAATCCCAATAATCAATACAAGTCATTTGTTGCAAAAAAAAGTTCAGAACAGGGATCTACTGGCAATACGTGTCCAACAATATCGGGAGAGGTGTCAATGCGTATTGACCTCGACAACAATAAGCCGAAACCGGAGAAGAAAAATTGTATCTCTATCCGGAGAAATTTACAGTTGAGGTTGGCAATTTTCATGTGGTTGTTGTAACGTTGTTGTACACATTAAAAACTTTTGTGTACAAAGGGAATTGGGCACGGTTTTAATTTTGATCCCAGTCCATTGGCGAACCGGCCAGGGTGATTTTTTATAAGCGCAGCCGCTAGCGGAAATGTGTTCTGCGCAAAAATGTTATGAGTCCATCCCCCGGTTATGGAGTGGTCCGGGATCATATTTCGGGTTTCTTTGATACCTTTTGAACCACTATATCTTTTTTACTACTATATCCATACGCATCGTTTAACACCTCGTCCGATATTTTTGGACGCGTATTAACTAGACTTTTACCAAAACAACTCGTTTTTTTTTTGATTTAAAATTTTTATTCCTTAATTTGCAGAATTAAAGTTTTTTGCCCCAATAATCAATTCAAGTCATTTGTTGCAACAAAAAAACTAAACGTCCATTTTAGTTAAGCGAACCGTTAACAGTCTACAAGCAGTACTATTTTATTTAGACTTTGTATTGTATGTATGTATATATCAGAGTTGGGCATAGTGCGCGAAAGAGCCAATAAATTCTTTTTCAGTACGCAGCTCAATTAATAAGCACTATTCACTTATCAAACTGTAGAACCATAGGTTTGTAGTCTATTATTTATTACAACGGGAAAATTTTCCTTATTGACTACAAAATTATTTTGTCAAATAAAAACAACGGTGCGTTTAGGGTTAAACCGTAAAATCAACAAACTTTATTATTTATTTGACACAAACATATGCATTTCGGGCAGACCTGCTGTCCATCATCAGCGACGCGCTACTGTAAATAGAGATGTCAAATAGCCATGCACTTATGAACTTGTCACAGCGACTAAAAACTCAGAGCGACAACTTCAAAGAAATCATCATAACTGTCTGTATGTGGCGGCGCATTTGCTTGTCGAGCGGAATTTCGCTACAAATAACAGCAATAACACGACAAACTAAATACACACAGCTATAATCATAGGAATAATTTGCGCGTATACGTTTCGTTTGCGCCTGAAAAAAAACGCCTATCCTCGTTTAGATAATGCTGGGGAGACCCATCTACAGCCACAGGGTATACCGAAAAACGGAGACACAACGCTCTGTTGTATTTCTGTGTATAAGATATAGCTAAATCAATTGCGATGAATTGTGGACACACATAAAATACATAGAATTAGCGTAGAGGGTGAAACAAAGACACATATTTCAGTTACATCTGAGTATAATGCGTATTGAAATTTAGTAGGACAAAATTTATGCGCAGCAATTTCAGAGGTGTATTTAAAGTTTGGCGCTTAGCAGTCCATATAAAGTTTAAGCGTAAACGGATATAGGCGTGTTAAAAAACACGGTTAATATGAACATGTGATTTGTGCTATAGTAGTATTAGATGTCTCGATAAACTGTTGAATGGGCAAATGTCCACCAGCTATCACAGTTTCGCGACAACTGCCGCCAATTGGCAGCACCAAGTGAGCAAGTCTTCCTCTAGCTGCCTCTTCCAACTCAGTGGAGGTACACCCTTTCATCTGTTTTCAAACACGAGTGTCAATAGAAAAACTATACAGTATTTTTTCATTTTCCTTCAACGATTTTTTTTAAGATTTTTATAAAAGGAATTTTTTTTAACTTGTATTGTTAGTATCATGCTCTGTTAGATTTTTGAATATAATTTCTTTTTGATTTGATCGAAGAAAATTTACCCTAAAAATGGCAAACCCTAATGTATATACATACACATACAAAGTATATGTAGCACTTTGCGGATATTTCCGACCCCGTCCGCAATTGAATATTTATACATAAATTCATTAAATTATGTATACATATCTCAGTAATTCCTTAAAAAACGTAAATATTTTGAAAACTTTCAAATGCATCACAAACCATTATTTTGTATTTACATCAACTCAGCATCACAAATTAAACGTTTTTATTGTGGTAAAAAAAAATGTTAGAATCAAATTTTTGTGTGTCAAATATAAAAAAATTCCTTCAAATCTAAAAAAAAAAATAGTTTTTCTTAAAGTTCATAGCGGAGCCATACAGGTGATGGCCGGAAGTAAACTGGTTTGTACTTTTTTATTAGGATTTTACGCTTCAACTTCCGACGCAGTACGATTTTGACTTAAGTCCATCGAATTACAAAAACAAAGTACATGGAATTTTTTTTATGTTTCTATGTATGTAAATCACCTGGCTGCCATCTTGTATGGTTCCACGATGTTCAAGTCTAAAGGAATAAAAAAAAACTTTATACTAAAATATTTAATTATAGTATTAAAAACACTTAATTTCTTAATGACATGAAAGACATAAAAAAACAAAAATAAATGCATACATATATAATTTTTTTTATTTATACAATTTTGTATGCATAAACCATGCATTAATTTTATACGATTTTGTAAAATCTTTATACAATATTGTAAATCTAATCATAATTGATTTTATATTGCCCTGTAAGTCGTAAGTTTTTTATATATAAGTAAAACGAATATATATACAATTATATATATAAATATATATATATATATATATTTTTTTTTTTTTTTTTGATAAATATTAAAAACATTTTTGTGTGTAACATTTATGTGACTACAAACCCATTGGTAACGGGTGTAAATAAAAAAAATTATAATAATAAACAATAAATAAGATTATCAATTTCAAATATATTTAAATGATAAAAAAATGTAATAATAATGTGTGACAAACCAATAGAATAAAACAGAATTAATAAATAAAAATAAATATGTGAAATTGTTTAATTATTCGGCATGTGGTTTGACAAGTTTTTCACAAAGTTTTTTAGAAAAAATTATTTCAAAAAAGTCCCATAATTAAAAAAAATTCATATCTTCCGATTGGACCAAAAAAAACAAAAAGGAAAAAATTATAGAACTTTTGTGTCCAAATTTCCGCGAAATCGCTTATGCACAATTTATCGGTAGGCTTAGAGTACGCTTACACAGCCACCGATTTTGATCGCCCGATGCCGGTCGTAATCGTCCGATAATAATAAACACATGTATTTGGATGAACGTGTGTACATTTCAACCGATCACCGAATTGTTGTCTGCCGTTATCGTTTTTCACTGCCGATAAATTCGACCGTGTTCAATTTAATCATCCGATAAATTGGGTGCATGTGCTGTGAAAAATTAATTATTTGTGCGATGGAGTGAAAATTAATTGTATGGAAAACAGTCGCTCTTTATGGGATAAGCACATAAAAGCATAAACGCAAGCATACTTTTGCGAAAAAGTAAAATGTAAGAAAAAAACTGCCGTTCTATAACACGGGTCAACACAAAATTTGACTTTGACTTCAAAGCATTAAATTTCAATTCTTTACGTCGTAATTTGACAAAAAAATATATATATGGCATGGAAAAGTTTGTTTTCCTATTTAGGAAACCGCTTGAACGAAATTTTTCAAAATCTGCGGTTTTAATTTTTACTTGAAAATTAAACAATTCAAATAAATATTTTTATTAAGTTTTAATAACGAAATAACTTACAAAAAAGTGGAAAATGATTTAAAAGTGTACACTTTTACTTTTTCTTTTATGTTCATAGGTACTATCCCTCAATAAACCCCAAATATAGTCTCCAATCATGTTTTCATTATATTGGCCTTGATAACGTTGTTCGAAGAAGAGTCTAAAAGCTCTGCTTTACTTTTTGGTAAATTTAAATCTCTAATCAAATTATTAAAATCTTCAGTAGTGATGAAATGATGTTTTGATTGTTCTGGTGTCGCTAAAAACTCCTTATCGGTATTGATTTTATAAGAACTAAGAGATGATTCACTTCTCTGCCATAATTTCGGTGGCTCAGGTACTGGTCGTGTCAGATCGTGTGACCGCGCGATCGTGCCTTGCCATTGGAGGTTTGGAACCACTTCCTCCAGCCACCGCAAGCTCGCGATGTTGTCGCACACTATCATTTCCACACCATTATACCATCCCCCCGAATCAAAGGTTGGAAGGGGCTTACTTTATGACAAAGGCCACAATTTTTTTTGTAAAGTCGTGTAATCGGTTGCAATTTTAACACCAGCTCGGCCGATTTCATCAGCTGATTGCATATTTTCAGTTTATCGGTTGTTGTGCAAGCGTACCCTTAGAGTTGTTATGATACCAGTAACTTCGAGTACATACTCTAGTACTTTGCTCAAGCACCGAGTATTTTTCGTAGTAGATTACCTCGTACAGGTACTTTCTTGGAATCGAATACGTGGACACAGTATCGTCGTAACTTTTACAATTAGGAGTCCTTTCTTTAATGAGAATTAGATTATTCTCCGAAATATTTAATTTAAGTTTCTTTATTTAATTACCGCATTGAATTCAAGTTTCTTAAAAAAACTAACAAATTTCAATAACATTTTTCATTTCATATTTTTTTCTATCTTCCCAACGTATGTGTTCAAAATTAAAATTATTGAAACAATTAAAGTTCATAGGAAACCAGTACATAATATAAAATAACAATACTGTAACGAATTTGCTGCAAATCCTCTTATTTGCCCTTCTGCTAAGTTCGTATCACTAAACTGTTGAATAAATAACTCCAATACTGAATAATGGAAATATGGCCTTTATTAAAATACTTCACAATAACACTTATACTTTGCAATTAGCTGGCTTAATAACCAAACTGATAGCTTAAATGAAACTGACTTTCAAAATAATACTGCTATTGCTCGCTAGATATCGTCTTAATCGAAACTGATTATAGCGCCTCTACCGCTGGTGCTTTTATACTCTTTGATTTCCTCGTGGCATCTTCTAGGCGCTTCCAGAATTTACTTAGTTGACGCCATATAATTATAACTACAGATGCACGTATATAGCTTCCAATATGCGTGTATTTGTGAGCGACACTTCAACAATTACAATTGCATACTTTTGTGAGCATCTCTTCTCTGCTGCGTGTACGTACATATGTGTAGACATAATGTTTTATTCGTTTATGTAGATACAAGTGACTGTCTGCTTTATTGTTGTTGTGACTTCATTTACTTAGCATCAGACTAGGGATGTGAGTATCACCTGGTGTCACTCATATTCGTCACAATACAGAAGACTTAAACAACGAACTTAATAATATAAACATGTATATATAACTCGTATCGATTCCTTCCTGCATTTTTGTAAATTTTGGTCTGACAACTCCCGAGAAATCTTATTTTAAAATTTGCTACATTTTGAAATTTTGCATTTCCATATAAAAATATCTGAAAAAGGTTAATAATAATGTATTTCTTTCATAAATTGGCTTCAAAAAACGCCCGCAGTTGGGAATTTCTAGAAAAAATCTTTACACTGGTGCCCATTGCATGGGTTTTTATGCATGATTGTTAAAGAACTTTTTGCCCTAATGTCAACTGTAAAACCGCTTTTTCCAGCAGATCTAGTTTCCGAAATATTTAATAATAGTAGTTTTTAGTAAAAATATTATCAATTACAGTGAGTTAAATTTTCTTTTAAGAAATTTTTGTTATGAGTTGATTCAGGAGCACTACTTTGAATGCTCCAACTGTACATATGTGGTTTCAGCTTCCTTGATATCGTTCTTCCATAGCACGGTGGGGTATTTGATCAATCTAGCCAAAATTAAAACAGCAGGTATTTCTGTTCAAAAAGTGGTTATCTCACTTCATTGTTATGAAAAGAAATATTTGCCAGTAAATTTACGGTGTTTCGCGCAGAATTACTATGGATCGGCCCCCCGTTTTCGTATGGACCCGGGGACATTTTTTGGAATTACATGAAATATATATGTCAATATGGGTATCAAACGAAAAGTATTTTATTCCGCATTTCTATTGAAATTTTTAAGAAGGGTTGCCACCTCACCTTCTTTTTTATATTTCTTTGTATATCCACTACCATCTCGGAAACGGTTCAACCGATTTGAATCAAATTTGGTACATCGATATAGTATTACATTTTAAGACTTTTCACATAGGTGAGCCACTGAGAATATTTTCACAAGGTTGCCACCTTTTGCCAATAAGGGCACCAGTCTCTTACAAAATTGATCACCGCTCAAAAAATCGCCAGTATGCGCAGCCGTTTTTGTTATTAAACTTTGAAACAAATACAAGCTTATGTATTGCCAAAAAATTACTGACATGATATGCCATGAAAAAAATATATCTCTTTGTTTGCAAGGTTATTAAAAAAATTAATATTGAAATGTAGTAGTATTTCAAGTAGAATAACTCAGTTAACACATGCGATTTAAAAAATCTAACATATGAATTAAAAACACATTTATCTGTCCTAAAAGAAAATGTAACTAGATTTGATTAAGGCTAAACAAGTGAACATGTATTTAGGTTAGAAGGGTATATTGCTTTTTAATCCAAAAATACATCTAACTGCATACAATTTTTATACAACGTTAGATGTGCAGTTAGCTCCGTTGACGTTGCACATGGGTTTTGGGGTATACTATTCGGTGGACATCTAGGAACGCCAAGGAGTATATTTAAAAAAAATTGGAATATTTTGAAAAAATCGTCTTTTGGCCAGCTAGATTGATAAAATACCCCACCGTGCATGCGGAGGTCCTGGTGTAAACGCTCGCCCTGCTTTTCACTGAGATCGCTTTTATTTTCAGGAAAACGGCCCAGGTGGTTATGGAGAGAGTGTATCTTCATGCTCATGTTTACATCCAGATATTGAAAGTTCAGCATCAGATGGTATATTCATATTGTGACGAATATTAGCATCACTAAGTGATACTCACATCACTAAGGTTATTAAATAAAGGCACACCAACAATAAAGCAAGCTGCCACTCCTGTGTACGTAAACCAATCAATCATCATTTACTCACATACATACAAGGCAACGGAGAGATACACTCAAGCACGTGTAGTCAACGGCCGAAGTAGAGCTCACATATACACACGCATATGGTTGCAAACTACAAGTATACCTGTATATGGCTGGTAACTAAGCATGAAGTTCGAGAAATTACTAGACCTTGTAGATGTGCGAATGAGGCAACGGAGAGTATAAAAGCGGCGCAGGCTGGGTAATCAGTAATCAGTTTTGATTTAAGCACGCTATTGGTTTGAAGTATAAGTGTTATTGTGAAGCACTTTCAAAGTAGTCTAATAAAGACCATTTTACAGTACTGAATATTGGAGCCATTTATTCAACAATTTAACGATTCGAACGTTAGCAGAAGGTTTGGAATAAGCAGAATTTCCCTATATTTATGCTCAGAGAAGTTAGGTAACTTCCTCTTTTCTAAGCAGTTCTTTACAACCCAAACGAGCTCGTTGCATGCACATTTTTCAGGCGCTTCCATGCGGCTAGTGAACCTGCCACTCGTTTGGGTCATAGCTTTGTTACCCCATCGCAGTCCCAAGACCTAGAATATTGTTGCCGGAGACGAAATTATCCTTCCAGTGAAGAATGGAAGGAAAATCTTTTCCTTGAATTCAAGTTGATTGAAAAGTTAAGATTCACCAGTATATATGAAATCAGAACTACGATTTTGATCACTGTTGCTCGATGCATTCTACTGGAATAAAGCCTCTGCATGATTCCTGGGTGTACTGGATTCAGGTTCTGGTCAATGTCAAGCAATGAGGACTAGTGAAACAGCAGTCAGTAGGTTGGTATAAATCCATTAAGAGTGATTTCTGTGATTTATTCCTGTTTTGTTTGCCCCACAGAATTAACAGCCGATGTTATGGTCCGACGGTTCCCCCATATCACAGGAGTTTGGTACTTAAAATTAGGTCTTTTTAGCCCAAAAGCGTAATGACTCAACACAACTCTTACATACGAAACTGGCAATCCAGGGTTTGTTTCTAGTGTCATATGGAGAATGGAATAAGGCCATGTAAGGTCATTTCACTAGGTCTGACAGATTAAAAAGAAATTCCTTCAACATATACGCGCCACACGCATTCTCCTTGATGAACTCATAATAAATAACGCAATGGATTATAGCTACGGTGATATGTTAACTAAGAAGTGTTTTTTTTATGACACCCGAGTTTGAAGAAGTCGAACTCCTGGAAGAAATTTAGGCCCGATTTGAAATCAGCGACGCCAAATTAATAAGAAACAAAAGAAAAAATCTATTCAACAAACAAAAAGTGCTATTTTATTTGGTGCTTAACCACCGAGACAATTTTGGCCGTTGCATAAAAGGTCAATCCAAAAAACGTCTGCTTCCAAAGTCGCGTGGCGATAGGAATAATTTCTGAGTCTTCTGCAGGATCTGGCGTATCGTAGATTTACCAGATTCGAAGCCGCAGTCACAGGGTTCAAATAGTTCGTTGACTTTGGCACATGGTGTCAACAAACTTTTTATTAAGTTCATCATACTTCAATGTCTTTATAAAAGCCCAACACCTTTCACGCTGACAAAGCTCGTAAACCCTGTCAACTTCGCAAACTTATATGAAATAAAAATAAAATAAAAAAATTGTAAGCACTTGCTTTATATAAATGGACAAAAATCAGCGAAAAATGGCTGCTTATATAAAGACATATTCTTGCTAAACTTTTTTTTATAAAAATAATAACCGGTTGGGTCTTTCTATCGGATATAAACTTAATACACTCGACTACTAGCCAGACTGTCGTGCGACCGATTTGACATGACCACGTCGAACCTACTTAGTAATCTCTCATCTACATCTTTAAATTAAGCGCTAAAAATACAATTATAAAAATCGTGTATTTTTGTATGATAAAAAAAATATAAAATAGTTTTCTTTTAATTCGAGCACATAAAAATTATAGTTTTGAACAATATGCTGTGTGAATTATTATTAACATTAAGTCGATTAAAATTAATGAACTACACATTTCTTTGAATTCAAATCACATCTTAAAGCAAGACAATTATTTAATAGACGCGCCAACGGTTGCCATACGATGGTACATAGAATATTCTGCTTCATAATCCGCATATGTTTGATTACTATAACTTCTATCCGAAGGAATATAGTGACGTAGAGGATTTGCAAGTATAAACTCGTACAATTTTGATAATTTATTTAATGTACGATTAGTATTTATGTTGTTTACATCCATTTTATCCAACAGTTCTTCGACTTTTTCACGATGTTGTTTCATTTTTTGTTTACAACTGTGGGCGTCAACTATGAAATAGAAAAATTTTAATTATTCGCCCTTATCGCGAGTTTTATTTTCACCCGAAAATATTCACAGCTTTCGTTCACCGTATCGCAGAGGGTGGCGAAACAATTTTTCGTGTTCGAGAAAGATTTCACCTTATCGGCAACTCTTTGTTCACTTATATTTTACAGGCGAACGAGAGGAAAACAAAAATAATTTATAAATAATTTTTTGTTTTGAAATTGATACTCTTATTAGAATATTATTAGAAATAAATCAATAAATAATGCACAATCGGAAGCTGAGTGGAAAAAAGTGAAATTCCTGTATTGCTAAGTATGTAAATTCTATTTTTTATGACAACGTATCAGTCGGCCAAGTTATCCATAGTGGACAAAGCAATGGTTCCAAAATGTTGAGCACCTCACTGAAACAAGATTGGCTAAGACTCACTTCATAGTCCTTTCCAACGCATTTTCCCTATGCGAAAAAACGAAGACATGTACTCAACTTTACAATTGGTGGAACTCAGAATGTTTGCTTCAATGGTGGCAAGGAGTTGGTAAGAATATCTAGCAAATATTGAGTGCCGGCTTGTTTAGCCTGTAATATTGGCGAAAGCTAATTGAAAAAATATTAGCTTGTTATTCAAAAGTGCTGAAAAAAGTAATTTTTAGCTTACAGTGAATCATTCAGCTCCAAAGGGTTAGAACTGTCCCTTAATTGCCTCCGAATCGCTTTCACATTTATATTCTCCCCGCGCTCAATCAATACCAACCTAATTTCAATACTAAACATTATTTTATAAATTTTTTATTTCTATTTTTTTGTTGTATTTTAAGGAAATATATGCTTGGTTACAAAATTTACACAATTGTAAGTAAATTATTTGTTCACTGCCAATTCACAATAGAGGATCAGCTGTTTCGAAGTGAACTTTTGTTCGCCCGAAATTGCCGATAGGCGGAAAAAGTTCACCTGAACAAAAGAAGTGAAGGCGAACACTTTTCCGTGTGAACTTCGCGATAAGGGTGATTATGAAAATATGCATTCAATAAATAATCAAAGTGTACTGTACAGTGTACTAAACATGATAGTTGATAGCAATTAGCTACCCTTGATGCTTACCCATAATTAAATCCAAATCCAATTTCAAATCAATCGAATGCTGGGCAATTAAATCCGCCCATTTGATACGATTACGCACTTCCTGTAAAGCGCCAGAGGCAGTTAGTAAACTGCCAGGCGCCAATTGCATTGTAGAAGAGAGTTCGCGCGTTTCCACAATCAATGGATTGGGTGTCAAATGGTATGCACTGAAAACCAATATATACATATATAAGGGTTAAATTTATTTTCATATTCAGTATATATCATGGTATAAAAAAGAAGTTAGTTCCACTTAAAATTTTTTGACGTTTTTGGGGATTTTGTTTTGCTAGAAACGTTGCCATACCGTTACTGTTTAAGGCGAAATTGTGGTTTTTCGAGATGGAAATTTCCTTTAGGATGAAAACGCAATGGTCATTTGAGACAATAATAATAAGCTTTGGCACGATATAGGTGCATACATTCAGAAGTCATGCAATTTTATTGAAAAATAGTGGATAATGACTCATACCTTTATGGCAGCTTGACCCCTAGACAGGAAAAAATATACGAAAAATCCTGTTGTTCTAGTATGGCCCATACCGTTTAGACGGTTAAGCGCCAATTAAGTAAGTAAGTCTAGTATGGCCCTATTATCATGCCTCTACAGTGCATATTTCTCAAGGCATGTTGAGAAAAAGTGTACCTCCAAAGTCTGAAGTGAGTGGTAGGTAATTAATTTGTTACATTTGTGGAACGCTACATCCAATTCAAAACTAAAAGGGCACAGAATGTGTATAACCCGCGCTTGCCCCAAAGGGCAAAAGAACTCTCATAACTATTGGCTAACCTGCAGAGCTACAGGGCAATGTGCTCCCTAAAAATGCTTTAACAATTTCCTCCTCAAGCGCTACGCTTCAATTATACAATAAATAAAAAATGTGGACTTGTAGTCAATTAATCACCATTCAATTTCATAAAAACTGCGTTTAAGTATGCTAAACTCTTTAGAAATTGCGGTGTCGGCTTTTCAAGACCACCTTTGGGTAATCAATTGACTCACTTGTAGGTTGTGTCAACCTGCTCTGAGCAAACGTAAGGACACTTAAGAAGGCTATATTCCCTTACTTTGTATACTTCAAACCATGTTTCTTCCACCAAGGCAATATTCGGGAGCTCGAACAACTTATTAAAAACTTTCTTTTCTAGGCTGATATTTCGTATTAAAATATTTCCAGCGTATGCGGCTAACTTTTTTTCTTTCTTTTTTATTTAAAATAACTATGAGAGTAATTTAGTCGTATCGATTAATATAAAATCCATCAAAATTCCTAACATTTTTCAATCTGGTAGCTTGTTTTTGGTGAAATTGTCATTTTCCCAGCAAAAGTCAAGTGGCTAACGTCACACTAAATGGAACTACCTCCATTTTTTGTATCATGGTATATATGGGGTATTTGGTGTCAACTCAGAAAATTTTTTAAAAAAATTGTATTTTTTTAATTTATAAAGCACTTACTATTTTTTTATATTTTGTAATAATAACCGGGTTCTTTTTAAAACCGGATACATTTTTTGAACCAGTTAGTTTTCAGAACCGTCTACTTTGTTGGAATCAGTTACTTTGAAGGCGACTGCTGTTTTTCGCAGAAGCAGCAGCAGCAGCAACGGTATCGTAATAAAACCAAAAAACCCAGTACCACTTTTTCGAAAGCGGTAAGTTACGTAGAACTAGCAACTTTTTTGAAACGGGATATTTTTTTTATTGGACCGGTTACATTTTGAGAACTGGTGAAATTTTAACTACCAGTCTACTTTTTGGATTCCGTAAACCTTTGGGAACAGAGTTCTTTTTTAAACCAATACTTTTTTGGAACCGACTACTTGTTTTGAAAGCGGCAACTTTTTTGAAAACGGTTATTGTAAAGCTTTCACTTTTGGAGATGCCGTATCAGATTAACTTTTTGGAAGAGGTTCCTTTTTTTTAAACATATTAGCCGCTTACTTTTTTCGAAAGAGTTACTTGTTTGAAATCAAGTGACTTTTTTGAAACTCCTTGCTTTTTTGTAACCGGTTAATTTTTGTTTATTTTATTTATAAAATTTTATATACTAAATACATATCGATGCCTTACTTTCAAAACCTCGTATCTTAAATAAGGTAACTTTTCAGGAAACAAAAAAAACTGTTTATTTTTTTTACCGACGTTTTTTATGTAAAAATTTTAATGCAATTATTAACACATGAATTATAGCTATGTGCACAAGTAAAAATTATATACTTATCTATGTTAGTTTACGCATAAAACGAATTTTTTAAGATATGAGTTTTCTGCATCAACGATTTCATTTTTGAAACTTGATGTATAAGTTCCTCGTCTGCTGCACTTATATGTATACAACGAAGATACTTCAAAACTATTAAATAAAAACAACATTTTGTTTGAAATTAAAGTTTTATTTGATAGAGGATATTATAAAAACACAGAATTCATATTAATTTATTTTAATTTAATTGCATATATCATTGGGTTGGCAAATGGTCACAAAATGAATGATAGTCTGCTGGAATAATACGTCTTAAGTCCTGTAAATCTTCATATTTTCTTTTAAAAATCGGTAGTTGCTGATTATTTTGTTGTTGTTGTAGCGATAAGGTTGCTCCCCATAGGCTTTAGGGAGTGTTATCGATGTGATGGTCCTTTACCGGATACATATCCGGTACGCTCCGGTAACACAGCACCATTAAGGTGCTAGCCCGACCATCTCGGTCCCTCCCCACCCCCAAGTTCCATGAGGAGCTTGGGGTCGCCAGAGCCTCGTCTGTTAGTGAAGCAGGATTCGCCTCGGATAAGTGAGGCTGACAATTGAGTTTGGAGAAACTGTATATTGCGCTGGCAACCTGAAGGGTTGCGCTACACAGCCCCTTGAATCTGGTATTTTAGTCGCCTCTTACGACAGGCATACCTACCGCGGGTATATTCCGACCCCCTAACCCGCTGATTATAGAGACCCGGTGTTACTAAGTCATCATTGTGCTGCACTTGTGGTCGCAATTTACGATGAGGTAATACCACTCTTCATCAAAACAAAATAAAATAATTTAAAAAAAATTTGTAAGTTAAACGGTTTTATTGAAAACAATACTTACATGAAATAATAATAATACGAAAAGCTAGAAAATAATTAGATAGGTCCTAGGTACTAGTCATCACACTCCTTATCAATCTAGGGCGTTGATCAGACAATAAAATAAAAGCGTTGGGCGCGTGAAATTACTGAAAATTAACCTGATTAAGGTTCAGTTGGTTTTACTTATGACTATCAATAGAAATATGACGCGTCCAACGCTTTTATTTAATTGTCTGATCAACGCCCTAGATTGATAAGTAGTGTGATGACTAGTACCTAGGACCTACCTAATTATTTTCTAGCTTTTCGTATTATTATTATTTAATGTAAGTATTGTTTTCAATAAAACCGTTTAACTTAACAATTTTTTTCTAATTATTTTATTTTCAAGTTTTTAGTCTTTATTTAATTGCCTGTTATTTCTTATTCTATTTAGTTCATTTAGTGACTCATTATTACAAGGACTCTTTCCTGACAATTTGTTACAACCTAAGTCCTCAATACATAATCCTTCCAAAGACTTGACTCGACTTGCGCTACGTATGCTTGTCCCTCCTCCAACTCCAAAATATTTTGATGTCACTTCTACTGGACTGTATGCAATATTTGTTCCAAATATGAGCCAAATCGGACCACAAATGCGAATTTTGCGAATATCTCGATCCTTGTGCCACCTAGCGGCGATTTTTTTCTTATTATTGCATTGTTATCGGGTTCTGAACTATATTCCAAGTTTCAAGCTTGTAGCTTATCGGGAAGTAACTTAAATTTCAATTACAAGATTCGCAGGCATGCGGCCTGCCTGTCAACTCAAGCTAAATAAAACCGTTTAATAATTTATATTGAACTCCGTCATTTAAGGTATATTTAAGAGCTCGTAAATCAACAACACATGGGTCGCCCTTCTTTGTGCCTGGTTGGAATTGACTTTAAGTAATTTATTTGATAAAAATCGCGGAAAAACTTGTGATTTAAGTAATTAACGCGATAAGGCTGCGACAATCTGAATTGGTTTATAACCGTGTTAAAATTAGCTGGCACATAGAGTTCTCTTCCCTTCTTCTTCCGTTCTATGGAGGCATGTAAAGAATCGCACTCCATTTGAGTGTGGCCAACTACCAGGTATATTTGTTGAATTTCTGCATGGTGAGTTAAGCGGCAGTTACCCACCAACGTACGTAGAAAAAACGTGTCAGCTGACACGACCTAACTTATGAGTGTGCAATGTAAACGAAATCTCACCGACGTTCACCGCACATACGTACCCGGAACGTAGAAATCAAACCAATTTTGATTTTTTCCGTAAGAACGTGTCAGCTGATCGCTCTCTCACTAGAGAGAGTTGCCTAGTAAACGTTTGTGCGCTAATTTTTAACCGTTGCTGTTATTATAAAAAAAGGCCTAAAGATCGTTTAAAATTTTGTTGAAATATCATAAAAATTATTATATAAAATTGGAGGTTACAAATAAGTGAACTAGAAATTCTTATTCAGTATTTGTTTCTGCCATTTGCACCATGAAAAATTGTAATTCCAAAAGTTGTTGTTTGCATAAGCATGCATTCAAACTAGTCAATGGCAACAGTGCTTTGCTCTAAACAATACACACACAAATATGTTATGTACATATACACAGACGCACATATTGATTCCTACGTGCTTGAGGGTTCGGTCAAATGTGTTTCGTACGAGAAACGTCCATACGTACGACACACGTCGGTGCATACTTGCAGCTTTATAGTATACTGTTCCAAGGCATTCGAAAGTGTCACGTTTCGATTTTGGGCACAGCACCCATCACTGTAAATTATTATCGGTTTTGATTTGTCTTCCAATTTCTCTAAAAAGTCCAACAAGCAAGAAGAAAACACATTAGAGTCCATGCCACCTTCGGCTTCATGCCAGACATAACAATTAACATTTTTGTCAATTTCATTATATATTGTGAATTGGTGCACACAGTCTTGTTTTGAAGTAGTTTGCTCCAGTTGCAAGTAGAGGAATGGTTTGCACTGCTTGCAAATCTGCCGTGAACATTTGGATATCACCTTTACAACAAAGTTCCTTGTCTTTGGATTTCTCTTTCCTAGGACGCTCCTTATTTTTTATATGAATCTGATATTCAAATTCTAGCACATTTTTATTTTTGTACGCAAAACAGATATCACACTGGTCTTTTTTGGGCTTGTATATACTAATATTGGCTTTGTGTACAGCGTCTAAAAAGCATTTGTACTTTGCCTTTCCAGCCTCATTAATGTTGCTATATTTCAAATATTTTTTAAAATCTTTGTACACTTCTGCCCAAGTTTTGTACTGAACGTCTACATATTCTCTACTTGTACTTTGTCGGCAATAGTGTGAAGGCATTTTAGGCAAATTCTGTAGAAAAAAGTTCACATGATTTACTTCGGCAATGTTTCTTTTGCTTTTTCGATTTACTGTTTCACTTTTCTTTACCAAGCCAATGTGTAGATTGGCAGTAATCCATTTGGACACGCTCCACTCACCAAGAGACAGCGTGCCTAAAAACATTGTTTTGCAAACAAACTTGACCTCTCCTGAAATTTTGAAAGTGTAGACTAATGTCTTTACTAGCCGAGAAATAGTACGAGTTGTTCTTGAAGTGACCGGCCTTTGGGACACCATAGCAACGACAAAAGCTTTTTTTCTTCCCATGACAGTAACCAAAATGTTTTAAAAATATCCTTCCTATTTTCTTCTGTATTTTCGTTGCACTGCACTTGCTTATCTCCCTGGCCTTTCCATGCTCTTTTTACTGTGATGACTCCAGAGCATTCATTCAACAATACTGAAGAACATTCATTCTTAAATAGATCTGAACCAGTGCTGGGATGATACTCGCTTTCACTTGCGGGTAAGTCGGATTCTGAGAAAAAGCCAGAGTTATCAGAGTCCACTGAGAGAAAATGTCCTGTTTTTCATCCAAAATTACATTTCCATTCTGTTGTGTTTCAGGTTCGTGGCATTGATTCCTGATAACAAAATGACCTGATTCAGCATCAAGAACGGCGATTGTATTTTCATTCATATTAAGTGCAGCTGGAGTAAAATTTAAATTCACTTAAAAGAAACACTTCTTCACACAATCCTTTTGTGGAATTTTTTTAATAATAAAAACAAACTCCTCAGAAATAAATCTTCATCAAGCAAAATAATAACGAAAACCACTGCAATGCAATGAATGAAATTAACTTCACAGTCTTCTCACTACAAGTACTACAAGGAAACGGTAAATTTTTGTTCGTTCTAGCGTCGCCGCAAAATAACGGGACCCCACACGTTAAGCTATTGCAAACGAAAATAATAAGATACTTTTGGGGGATAACAAAACGATTAATACGCCTTTAAATATACATGTATATTAAGATAAGAGCTCAACGCAGTTATGAAAAAAGCATTGATTGAGATACCAAGATATGTTACTTACTTACTTAATTGGCGCTTAACCGTCTAAACGGTTTTGGCCGTCCAACAAGGCACGCCAGTCGCTCCTTCGCTCCGCCAACCGGCGCCAATTGGTCACACCAATGGTTCTTCCAACGGCATGGGGGCCGCCCTCTACCTCTGCTTCCATAGGCGGGTTCCGATAGAAACACTTTATTGGCCGGAGCATCATCTTTCATTCGCATAACATGGCCTAGCCAGCGCAGCCGCTGCGTTTTAATTCGCTGGACTATGTTGATGTCTGCGTATGGCTCGTACAGCTCATCATTAAATCTTCTTCGGTACTCGCCATCGCCAACGCGTAGAGGTCCATAAATCATTCGAAGAACTTTTCTCTCGAACACTCCCAAAGCCGCTTCATCTGCTGTTGTCATGGTCCATGCTTATGCCCCATATAGCAGGACGGGTACAATTAGTGAAAATCTCAAAATGGAATTTGTTTAGGATACGAGGTTGAGAAAGTAAGACATCGGATATGTAGTTAGAATTACTGACGAAAAATTAAAAAAAAAATGGCCGAGTTTGCCAGAAATTAACCATATATGTATACATATTTGTAAGTCACATTTTGATACACTCTAAATTTGATATTACTTACCAATCTTTCGTTACACAGCTCAACTTTTCAAACGGAATTTCCGTAAAAGTGCACAGTTCACTTAAGTATGGCGGCAAATTGAAACGTCCACCCTCATTGTTATTGGTGTTATTGCTCCCGATAGCCACAGGCATAAGTGTATTATCCATACAACCCACACTACGTCTAGATGTTGCTCCTGTTACATTCGCTGTTGTTGTAGTGTTGGTGGTGTTAAGTGACATTATGGTGGAGTCAAAATCTAATTTTGTACTACAAAAAACCATATCACCACCAACAATTTCGAAGCTATCACCAATGGTAGATACATTATTGTTAACTTTTAGTTTGGTGGGTTGAAAATTGGATTTAATGCTGCCACAACCACCAATGCCGCCGCCGCCGCCGCCATTACTTGGTACATTAACATTGACCATATTGGATATTTGCATATCATCCAAAATACGTTTCAATAAGTTTTTGGAGTAGAGGATCTTATCTTTGATTTGTCCTAACTGTAGCATTTCATATTGTATACGATTTATAGATGTGTTTATGTCACTATAAACTTGTTTGATAGAGCCTAGAATTACCTTTTTGGGTAGAAAAGTTAAGAATTAAAAAACGCAACCAACTAGAAAAAAACTAAGTCGAAATGAAATTGAAAATGTTTATATACGCGGTTGTTTTCTACAATTATATCTCAGAACAAATATACACCAAACAGGACTTGTGAATTCACCTGGGCACTACCTAACAGGTGGGACGTGTTCATATCAAATAGTTCGCTTAACAGTCAGACTAGTACCTCAAGGTGATAGTTGCTGAGCGTACTGGAAAGCAGTGACAACGCGAAAGCGCTTAGTGTGAGTGTTTCCGTCACCACTCAAACAAATAAACAAAGACTCGTTCATATTTTCGGTGCAATATTATGTATTTACTAGCCGTTACAAGGAAGATGTATCGGGATCCTTTTTCGCTATCCAAGAGGCGTGTAAAGCGTTAATGGATATCAATGGTAACGCTAACAGGGTCGGCATTTTCTCCGATAGCCAGGCGGCTCTTGATGTCTCAGGTGCGAAGGAGGTCCTTGCACCCCTGGGACTCATCAAGGGTCGCATCTCCCAGCACTGGTTGAGTGAGGCCAACAATAGGTGGAATCGGCTGCGGACCTGTAGAGTTTCCAAGAGCATGTGGCCATTATATAACGAAAAACGATCTCCAGCTGTCCTTAAGATGAACAGAAGGGATATATCCAGAGTAGTTGCGGTGCTCACGTGGCATTGGACAATTGGGGTACATGTGGCACGGATGGGACTGGAACACAATACCTCCTGTCGCAGCTGCAAGCGTCCGGAGGCGGAGGAAACGGTTGAGCATCCGCTGTGCGAATTCCCAGCACACTGTCGAAGCAGAATAGAGTTTCTTGGAAAGCCCTTTTCCAAGTCCTAAAAACAATTCTGAAACTTTCTACAAAACAACCCAGAAACAATCCAAAATCGATTTCGAAATAGTTGCAAAATTAAATTGATAACGCTAATAATGGCGAAATGAAGTGTGTTTAGAAATGATCTCAAACCGAATTTGATAAAATTGTGTGTGTGTATTCATGGGGATTAGAGGATATTTTAGATTCATAATTTGATCCGGGAAGGCGATTGGGGGCCGACCTATTCAAAATAGTCTTATTTATCTGCGATACGCTTGAAATTCGGTATACGGGTACCTACTTCTTGCACAAAAATAATCAGCCCTATTCTGCATTTCGACTTGGATTGGAATTTTTTCGATTTGGCAATTTTGGTATTCTGTGTTCCAATCTCTTTCGATCCAACTTCGAATCGTTCGATGTTTTGTATTCTGCATTTCGATCGTAGTTCCGTTTTTCTAAGTTGCAAATTAGTTGGCGGAAAAATATTTTCTTTTTATTTTTTTATTAATTTATAACAGAATTTTAACAAAAATGTAAGTAAAACTTGTTAAGAAACGTAGAAGGCTTGATGATGATTGTTTTTTATATGTTTCCAGGTCAAAAACAACATGTCGATGTCGAAGTCCTTGGACGTATTTGCCCCGCAAAAGTATCTAACACATACTTGAAAGCATCTTTGTTAAGTCGAGAGTTTTTTTTGAACCTAAATAAGAAAATAAGTCTTTAAACTTTACCACTTTTAAGTTCAATTTCTTACAATTCGTCACTCATCTCAAATGGATTACACAAATGTCGCAATATTTGCCTTTCCATTCTCGTCTGGCCATTTTCGTATGCGTTACTTTCCAACTCCACAAATATGCCGCGGCTATTGATTCCATTATAATAGACAGCTATAATCTGTGTCTGTTCGTTGGGTCCAGTTATATGCCAAAGCAAACTGCCGGCGTAGAGGAAGGTGAAGCGAAAACGTAAACAATCCTTGCGGAAGGAATAAATAAACCTTTATAAAGTATTTTAGGCCAGTGCAATGAAATTAGCATCCTTAAAATTCAGAAAATGTCAACCATATTCGTGCAGGAATCCGTTTTAACAAAACTTGGTGGCCACGGCAGGGAATTGGCCAAAAGAACGACAAAAACACACTTACAATTATGAAAGCACTTCACTCAAAAAAATATAACACTGCGGCAATATATTCCATTGCTTTTTTTTTGTACAAAATGGCGTGGATAATAAAATATAAACGTTTTTCAGTGTTTTTTACAAAATTGCTTTAATTTATTTTGTTCCAATGTTCACACATTCCGTACCAACAGATGATTTCGAAAAATCATTTGCTCTTCCTCTTCTCTTTACGATTCCGTCGTAATGCAGAATACCAAACTTCGATTAAAGCGGAGCGGAGAACGGGAACGTAATCGAAATGCAGAATAGGGGTGAATATGTATTTCAGAAACTTTTCAATCCGGGAGGTGGACCAGGAGCGAAATTAATAAAATATTGTTTGGTACAATTTTCTTAAAATTTGGTTAAGGGATACTTCCGAGACTAGCTCATTATTCGACAAACTTTTCTTTCCAGGAAGTGGCCTATTCCAGAGGGGGTCATTACCCCCGGGCCCGGGAATCTCAAAATGCAATCCAAGCTTTTTGCTTACAGAAAATAAAAAAAACCACACCTTTAATCACCTTTCGTAGATTGCAATCGGTTTTGAATTTCAACAAATTTTATAAATCTGTGAACGTGTCTATTAATGTGTATATTAATAATTTATGAAGAATATGTATATTTCTATGTAAAGATATTTACTCATATGTTGATCTGTATGAATGTGTAGATAAATTAAAGTTCGTAACTATATATTCATGGAATATAATATACATGTATGTATATATATGCTTAAATATACATGTATATACAAATGCATATAAATATGTAAAAGATGGTAATTTTGATTTTGAGAATTTGTTCATTTTAGTATGGGGGCTCCGTGTTTTTTTTTCCCCCGGGCCCGGATTTTCTCTCGGCGGCCCTGGGTACAGGGCTGCGCAATAATACATATCCATATGGTTCTATTCTGAACTAATTTTCGTTTAAAAGAAGCAAAAAGGATACAGACACTAACACCAATGATCTTGAGCGGGTAATAATGCAGTTTTCCTTCAGATATGGGGATTTCCCTACTGTTTATTTTAAAATAAAGATATAGCAGAACAATAAACATAAACACACAAGTGCCATTGTACTAAAAAGCGTTATTACAAAAAAAAAGGCAGAGTTATTAACTAAATTTTCCCACTTTTACTAGAAATAGATTATTACCTGCATCTACGCACTTTTACAAAATCTTTTATATAAAAGAAGGCGATTTAACCGATTTAGTCCATTTTTACTGAAAATAAAAATTTGTCGTCGAGTTATGGCTCCAGAAACGTTGGGAAATGCATTGTAAGAAAGGGGCAGTGCCACGCCCATTTTTCAAGATTTGAATTTTTCTCCATTTCTTGTTATAATGGCACAAAAATACGATTGGTACAAAACAATTTTCGCTAAGATTTAACTTATTATTTTTGCCTACGACCCTTTTTAAAGTAATTTATATAAAAGTGGGCGTGGTCCTTAACCAGTCTTATCCATTTTTACTAGACATATTTCCTGCTATAAGGAAAATATATGTACCCAATTTTGTTACGATCCGTTAATTTTTCTTCGAGTTATGGCTCCCGAAACATTGAAAATTGCTTAGACCAAAACGGGGCGGTGCCACACCCATTTTCAAAAATTTTAGTATTTTCCAATTTAATGTTATAATTCAATTTAGAAAGTAAAATTCTATTGATAAAAAGCTAAGATATAGCTTATTTTCGTCTACGACCCTTTTATGTAAAAGTGGGCATAGACTTTAACCGATCTCGTCCATTTTTTCAAGAAATATTTCTTGCTATTGAGAAAATTGGTGTATCCAATTTTATTACGATCCGTTAATTTTTCGAGTTATGGCTCCCGAAACATAGAAAATTGCTTAGTCATAAAAGGGGCGGTGCCACGCCCATTTTTTAAAATTTGAAGTTTTTCCTATTTATTGTTATAAATCCACTTGAGAAATGAAATAACATTTGTATAAAGCATTTTTTGCAAAGATATAGCTTATTTTATTCGTCCACGACCCTTTTAAAAATCTTTTATATAAAAATGGCGTGGTCCTAAACCGATTTCGTTAATTTTTCTTCAAAGCATTCCTTATAGTAAAGGCAATCTCTCTGCTGAATTTTGTTACGATAGGTTTAACGATTTTTAATTTATGATTAATAATATTTGTAAAATTTATTTATCACGAGTGGGCGGTACCACGCCTATTTTAAAAAATATTTTCAAATTTTTATCATAAGTCTCAATATCAGTCCACACGTCAAATTTCAACATTCTAGGTGTATTATTTACTAAATAAACAGGTTTTTTGTGTTTTCCAAAATGTCATATATATAAAAAGTTGGCGTGGTTATCATCCGATTTCGCTCATTTTCAATACCAATATATTCTGGGTCCAGATAAGCTCGTGTACCAAAATTGGTGAAGATATCTCAATATTTACTCAAGTTATCGTGTTAACGGACAGACTGACGGACGGACGGACATGGCTCAAATTATTATTTTTTCGATACTGATGATTTTGATATATGGAAGTCTATATCTATCTCGATTCATATACCTTACAACCAACCGTTATCCAATCAAAGTTATAATACACTGTGTACAAGTACAGCTGGGTATAATATTATTCGATTAGTTCGAGAATTTGTGTTACACATAATGTAAGAAAATAAATACTTATTTAACTTTGCAAATTTAAAAAAAACAATCTAAAATTTTTATGATTGCCGTGGAGCAGATGTGCTTTTTTGATCAGAAGCCTGACTGGTGATAGCAAAGCAATAATTTGTTAACGTGCTCTTGAATTTGCTCTGACAACAAATCTCAAAGACTTTACAAAGTGTTGGCAAGATGCTGATAGAGCGAAAGTCACTAGGACGGTTTGCAGACCAAGTTTTCGCAATGAGTCTCACCGTGGCAAATTTCCACATATCAGGGAAGCAAGAAGTAATGATACCGTGGTTGATGATATGTGCTAATATAAGAAGAATGTACGGAGAAATTATTTTAACAAATTTGATCGTTATACTGTCCTCACCGATTGCTTTCGACATGATTTAATAATGCGCCTTACCACATCAACTCAAAGACATGACAAACAGGCGCCACAGATGCAGGATAGGCTGTGAAACAGATATTAATACAGGACGAGTTAACTCGACTCACGATAGCTTCATTCAGCTCTACTGGATTAAGGGAACAATCAGAATATTCACTTACATGCACTCGAAGGTTTTTCAAATTACGCCATAAAACATGATTCGGTAACGATGTATCCAACATTTTACTGTAATAATTGCATTTTTCACGCCTATATAGGCTGTGGTCTCATTTCGTATAAGTTTATAGGCACTCTGATTTTTGTCGCTTCTGTTTTTTTCTTTCTCCAAAGGAAATAGAGCTTATTGAGCTTCATAATCCTTGCAAGGACTGATTTATTGAACCAAGGGCAAGAGAAAGATCGTTTACTATACACCCCAGATGGATACATACATTATGTATGGCGGGGTTGGTTCTGGATAGGAAGGAGTTTAAGCTATTACAGCACCCAGATCGAAGTTGAGCTAGAGTGACACACGTCCGCCCGGATAGCTTGCCTTTCTCTACTGCGTGTTCAGGGTATTTGTATTTAAGAACGAGGTTCGCCGGGCAATTTTGTGGATATCACTGAGGTCCGCTTTATGCTTTTCTTCAACATACGACTGAACTCTCAGGTGCTGCATTTCCTCATAATGCTTGCGGAGATCACTTCTTAAGACCCTGGGGTGGCCAGATTTCTCCGTATTCAATAAAAATTCTTTGTTCGGGGTTTCATTTCTCTCTCTTAAGGGGAGTACTCTCGCCGCCCTGTGTAGATGGTGTTCTGGGAACATAAGAAGACAATCCGTAGCAGTTCTGGGAGCGGTGTTTTGACATGCCTGTAGTTGCTCCCAATATGTATCCGCAAGGCTCGGCTACCATATTGGGGACGCATGCTTTTCATGGTAGTAATGCACTCGAAATGTTTGCCAAATCACTGGCGACCCCTCTTAGAAAAAAATTTTTTTTTCTAATTGAAAAAACTTGTTTCTAAATTTTTCGAGTTGCTTTGCCCAGGAGTTGAATCCACGATCTTCGGTGTAGTGGGCGGAGTGAAATATCACCCTACCTCAGCTTCCGAATTGGTTTCCAAACGACCTATCTTAGAATTCGCTTGAAGAGCGTCCTATCGCAGAACTTTTTTCAAAAACGCCCCAGCTAATGTCAGACTGTATTGAACTTGAGTTCAGATAGGTCGATTTTGAAACAGGTGCTGAGATAGGGCATTCTTCAACCAAAATCTTAGATAGTGCGTTTTTGAAAACAAATTTTGAAATAAGGCGTTATTCAAAATTATTCTGAGATAAGCTTTTTTCGAAACGGCAGCCGAGATAGGGTGATATTCCATTCAGTACTTGAGATCATTAAATATAGAGGACTAAAATTATGTACGCATCTATGTGCTTTATAAGTGTCTCTATATCTGTACAAAATCATTAAAACTTGTATGCTTGTGCCAATGCGTTTGAAATATATAAATGTACTAGCTGACCCGGCAGACATTGTTCTGCCCTAAATTTGGTTTATCTGCATACATTTAAATAAGCTTTTTCCGTCTAACTCTGCCCTCCCCCCTCTCCACTTTTCTTAATTCGTTTATTATCTATCTTCGTCTCACCTATCTCTTTCTCAGTATCCTTCCCTCTTTTCTCTTCTCTGAAGTTCTTCTCATTCTTCATTATCCCTAATTGCCAGTCCCAGAGGGTGGTATGTATTTTGTTCCAGTCCCACTCCGAGTCTCAGTCCCAGTCCTAGTCCTAATCCCAGTCCCAGTCCGTCTCTGGTCTACTTCCCGGAAAAAGGATCGTAAATACTAATATAGGCAAATTTGTATCCCAAATTTCAGGCAAATCGAATAGGATGTATGTAAATAGGTATGTTTGTATTATTAATTCATGTCTTTATTTCGGCTTCGCATGCATATTTATCAGTTTTACTGGGGTGATGCGACTAAATCGAATATCACAATGAAAATTACTTTAAAGCTCTCAGCAACAGCTTTCACTTGATATCCATATTACAGACACATTCTAGGGGTATCCGGGTCCACGTTTTGGCCTATATCTTGAGACCATAATCACCAATAGGTATGAAAACTACCCTGTACTAAAGCACTCACCAACAGCTTTCATTTGATATTCATATTGTATAAACACTGTCTAGGCGTACACGGGTCCACGTTTTGGCCTATATCTCGAGACCCTAGTCACCCAGGGGTACGGAAAATACCCCGTATCAAAGTACTCATAAACAGCTTCCATTTGATACCTATATTGTACAAACACATCCCAGGATTACCCAGGTCCACGTTTTGAGATCAAGACCCTAACGGGATAAAAAAGTATTCTATGTCCGTCTCCTGGTTCTAAGCTACCTCTCCACCTATTTTCAGCCAAATCGGTTCATCCGTTCTTCAGTTATGAATAGTGCAACTAACACCACTTTCTTTTATATATACATATATCTTTGATACCCATAATATATGTATATAAACCTTCTGAGGTTGTTCTGGCCCACATTTTCGATATCTCCCAAACCAACTAAGGTAACAAAATTAAAACTACCCTGCATTAATATCCTCGTCGAGGCCTATCGTTTGATACCCATATCGCACGACCACATTTTAGGGTTACCCTGGTCCACATTTTGGTCAATATCTCAAAAACCTTTCTAAATATTCGCAGTTTTTTTACCCTATAACCATGTCGAGCTACCACCAAATCTATGCTCAAAATTTCATCTCAATCGCTTCAGCCGTTCTCGAGCTTTGCGGTCCAGAAAAAACGGCTTTCAAAATATATATTATAGTATAGATAGATATTAGTAAAAGAAATTTTAATAATGAACATACCTCATGATTTTCTAATTGTCTGGCGCTATATTCAATATCCCCTTTGCATTGCTCAATTTGCTGTGTTATATAATCATTTTCACTTTTGGTAAAATTGCGCTGATTATATTGTATCAAATAATTAGATATAATTTCGTGAATATTTTCATCTGCATTGGCATTAAATAGATTCACTTTCCTACTTAATTCATTAACAAATGGATTGTAAGCATCAGAAAAATTTTGATCCAACATTATACGTTCTTTACGTGCTGACAAATATTTGACGACCATTCCCAAAAGATCAGCTTTTGTTTGTAATAATTTAATTTCGAATGGTGTTAATGGCTCTTTTGTACTGCTGCTCATTACACTGATTGAATGTGTGCTGCTTGAATCATTTGTATTTGATTTATTTATTAGTGACATTATATATTGTAGTTGTTCATCTTTTAAACGCATGATTACATTGAAGAAAATAAAGTTGGGTATATTGGAGAATATTGTACGCATTTTAGCCCATAGTGCATCCTTGGCTTCCTGTACAGTATTAGCTGGAACATATATTTATAATTGTATAAATTTAAATATTATACTATCGCAGAAGGCAATTGGGAAAAATGTATATAACAGCAAGACGTGATGATAGCCGAATGCGTTTGTAAACATATCGATCATCGCAGGAATGCGAGTTCAAATCATATTCCCGGGAGAAGAGATTTACAAAGTATAATCGAAACAGCTGTCGCCTTGTTCGTCCTGATGTCGAGTTGTTTAAATTTTTTCCCAAACATTTAATAACATAAAATTTTCATGATTCAATTACTAGAGGTTTTGTCTCCAATGATGACAGATCTTTGACACTCCCAAAGTGAAACATCTGGAGGGGTTGCTTTTACGAGGTAAGGAAAGCGGGGAATAATTCAATCCCCTTCAGTAGAAAAGTATCTTTGGTAGTATATTAGTAGTGATAATAAATTTGTAACAGACCTGTTAAATAATGATTACTAATGGTAATGATTAGCCGTTGCATTGATTATTTTCTTTAAACGCCATTTAATGATTACTTGCCATTATTTTCTATTTTTATTGATTACTTTTCAATAAATTAAACAAATAATCAAAAAAAAATCATGATTTTTTCCGATTATTGAAAAAAAAATCCAAAAAATCAAAAATAATCAAAAGTAATCAAAAAATGCCTTTTTGAATCCTTTGATTATTTTTGATTTTTTCGGTTATTTTAGATTTTTTATTTTTTTTAATTTTTTTTATTACTTTTGATTACACTACTCGACAAAAAAAATCTCCAAAAATGAAATAGGCCTTTCCTAAAGTAAAATTGTCTCCTGATTCCGAATATGTGGCAGATCTAGTTTCCGAGATATCGGCAATTTTTGCAGAACACTACTTCATATAGGTAGGGCAAAAATTTGTAGTTTTCATTTTTTCGTTTTAAACTGTTGAATTATACATTATACTAATTCCCATAAACATTTCTTGCCTTCAGCTCCTTTCAGTATCTTCAGTAGTTTGGCCACTATGCCAAAAAACGTTGAAAAAATTTTGAGAAAAAAAAAAATTTGTTTACAAAACTTCAGATTTAACCACTTTAAAATCGGAAAAATTCTATGGACGAAAAAAGTTAGCCCTCCTATGTTGTAGGTAATTTAACTACAAAAATTTTAAGCATACCAGTACAACAATCGGACGTGCCGTTGAGACTATAGCCCCGTTAACTTGCAAGCGTCTATCCTACAATTTTTTATAGAGGAAATTTTTATTCAAACTACGTTTTTATTTTTTATAACGTTTTATTATAGACATATGTTTGCACGTTAAACTGTATTCAATTGAGTAATATGAGTATAAATCAGCAATTAAGTAAAAAACCACAACGACAACAACATTAAATACATACATATCTACATCTAAAAAAGTCAAATTGAGCGATTTTACCGTGGTGGTTAATAGTGAGGGACGTGGGTTCTTTTAACTACCCGTTTATAATTTTCTGAGTTTGTCTCCCGTATTATTGTCCAGCAATAATCTCCCATCATTTGTTCATTCTAAAAACCTTGGTAACGCACGCTTTTCAAAAATCATGAGGTATTGGTGAAACTTTTACCCTGTTCATCACTTTCAGCACCTAGGTTTGCGGGAAAATTATCCAAATGTGAATGCAAAAAATGCATTTTGATGGACATGTTGCATTTCATAGCACTGTATTTTTTCAACAAGGCTTTGACCATCTCTCTATAGTTGGGATTGTTGTTGCCAAGAAATCCACTAACGACTTGCTTAAAGCTGTCCCAAGCCGCTGCTTTTACTGATGATAAATGATTAGCAAAAAATTTCGAAACTGCTTACCTTTAAGTCCGTACAAATTTTCCAATTAAATTGTTTATATTGAATGAGCTCAAGTAAATTGGATATGCTTAAACAAGTTTCTTTAGTATTCTCAGAATGTGCTACTGGTATTGACGGTAACGAATTTCCTTTATGGAGTAATGCTGCTTTTAAACTATGCTTTGAACTGTCTATAAACAAGCGCCAATCCTCCACTTTATTTTCTAATTTTAGTGCTTCAAATAAACCTTGAACATCATTGCAGTAGCAAATATTTTCACTTTTAGTAAAACAAGAAGAGAAAGTCTTGTGTCTATTTCGAAATTTGGAAGTACTTGTCGAAGGGCCAAGGCTGCCCCATTGCTGCAAACGATATCCTAGAACTTCGCTATCAAATTTCGATAATTTCAAATCTCTGGCCAAGTCATTAAGTTCGGCTTGCGAGACTCGATGTGGGACCTCTCTTTCTTGTTCACTCTCTGAATTATCTGCTTCAGCGTCTCTTTCGCTTGAGGCTTCAAAACTTATAGGCGGCCTAGGTATGGGTAATGTATGTTCATGTAGTTTTGGTTTTTTAGCTGATGCCACATTTGGATAACTTATTAATTTCCTCTTTTTTCTCGTTTTACCTTTAAGGTCTATCACGCAAAAATAACACTGGTCGTGGTTAAAGGGTTCAGTCCACATCATTGGAACACCAAACTTCATGTTATGACCTTTACCCGATACCCATCTCATTAAAGTTAATCTACAGGAGGCGCAAATAAAATCAGGTGTCCAAGATTTATCGAGATTTTTTACACGGAAACCGAAATAATGAAAGTATGCATCTTTGACAGAATTAGTTATTTTCCGAGCTGAGTTTCCGAAAATATAATGTGCGCAAATAAAGCAAAAATCATCCGGATTATTTTTACATTTAAAATCTCTTTTGCAACAAGCTATTTCGTAAACACATCTACCGATATAGTATGTATAAATTTGCACTACAATTTGCAAAACAAAATTTACAAGAAACAGTAGTGACAATTAAATACTTGAGGTATTTTTAAATTTATTAGACCCTAACGTAGAGTGGCCAAATGAAATGTCTCGCCAATTTTATCAAAGTAATACTAAAATTTTAGGATAGACGCTTGCAAGTAAACGGGGCTATAGTCTCAACGGCACGTCCGATTGTTGTACTGGTATTCTTAAAATTTTCGTAGTAAAATTACCTACAACATAGGAGGGCTAACTTTTTTTCATCCATAGAATTTTTCCGATTTTAAAGTGGTTGAATCTGAAATTTTGTAAAAAATTTCTTTTTTTTTCTCAAAATTTTTTCAACGTTTTTTGGCATAGTGGCCAAACTACTGAAGATACTGAAAGGAGGTGAAGGCAAGACATGTTTATGGGAATTAGTATAGTGCATAATTCAACAGTTTAAAAAGAAAAAAAGAAAAATACACATTTTTGCCGTACCTATATTAGAAGTAGTGTTCTGCAAAAATGGGAATTTTCATATTTTCGGCGATATCTCGGAAACTAGATCTGCCACAGGAAAATGGAAGTCATATTCGGAATCAGGAGAAAATTTCACTTTAGGAAAGGCCTATTTTATTCTTGGAGACTAAGGTTGATCAAAATTTGTTGAGTAGTGTTATATTTCCGCTTTGTTGAAAGAAAAGTTCTTGTTTGTTGCATGCACGGAATTATTTCTACATACAAGTACATTTTAGGATGCAATATTAAATCGTAACCGCTTATCGAGGCAAATATATACATACATGCAACATATAGGGCGAATGGTATATGAGCGTTGATCTAAACATATTCTCTGGTAAGTATATACACGTGCATAATTTGCTACACTCATTATATAAAATAATGCCGATCCTCTATGGTTCATCCTTAAGTCAAGCCAATTTTGTTTTGTATACAAAATTAATATATCCACTATTTTGGATTACGTTATGGCTATACACTGATTGTTTTGTAATCAAAGTTAATCATATTGTTCGCTTTATTTTAGTAATATTGGTTTAATATCATCGCCAGTGTGGGGCAATGTTCTCCAACAAAAGGTGGGCTAAAAAATTTGGTACAAAATGAGTTGTATAGCTATCTGGGTGATTCATATACTAGCATAGACATTTGGAAAACACGAAGTGCGTTGAAAGAAACTGCAAAACTCTTCAACACGCCTTTAGCTTCTTCTGCTCCTGTTGAGCGACTATTTTACTTTGCAGGAATTATAAATCCTCCAAGGCGTCAGTCTTTCTCGGACGTTTCATTCGAAACCTTAACTTTATTGAAAGCAAATGCAAATTTGTTATAATGACTAAAAAAACTTTTAGATAATGAATATGGGGTATTCCATCCCATTTCGACCAATTTTGAACCCGACCCCTTTAGAATTGCCTGAAAGTTTTTCTTCTTTTTCTAGCTTACGAAAGACGTTTTTCAGAAGTTTTTCAAATTTTTTCATCCAACTCAAAAAAAGTTATGAATTAAAAAAAAAACACCGTTTTTGTTTTCAAAATGCTATAACTTTTTCAAAAATTTACCGTTTGGGATCTTTTTTTTTTTTAATTTGTTTTTAAATGTACTTTTCGGAAAAAATTCAAATAAATTTTTAAAGTTTTTTTGTAACTTTTCAGTTTTTTGAGATTTTTCGAATTTCGCCCTTTTTT
The DNA here is from genome assembly GCF_040869045.1 of Eurosta solidaginis. Taxonomy (NCBI): domain Eukaryota; kingdom Metazoa; phylum Arthropoda; class Insecta; order Diptera; family Tephritidae; genus Eurosta; species Eurosta solidaginis. The sequence continues at coordinate 200,255,677 of NC_090321.1, read as the reverse complement.
TTCTCATAAAAAACCAATCAATTCTGCAATCATCCCCACTAATCCCGGAGTGGGCCGGGAATTTTTTTTTTTATTTAATTGAAAAAAAAACTTAAAATTTTTTTTTGTATTTTTTCCGGAAAGTAAATTTAAAAACATATTTAAAAAAAAAATTATTCCAAACGGTAAATTTTCATATCAGCAGTACCAATTTTATTACCACTTTTTCCATATGAGTTTTTATTTTAAATTTCAGATGCTTCACTTTAGAAAATGTAATCTCGCTGTCACTGCTAAGCACATTTGTCGCAATTTCGAAAGGGGTGAGTAAATCTATTAGAACATCAACTGCAGTCACTGTCCGAAATTGCGATATTTTGAGAGGCCTTGTTGTTGAAAATTGAACTATCAGCAATTACTGTAACAATAGAAGATCTTAGATAGATAGATAGATGTTGTGAGGTTAAGCACTGCGACCTATTGGTCTATTGTGCCCTCAATTCTCTTTACAACACTTCATCCAAGCCGAGTTCTCTGAGAAAATCCAGAATGGTTCCCGGCTTCAGAGAGTGTATGTGACTATTTTCTAGTTTGGATGATCCTAGGATTCTAAGTCTTCGTCTCGCGACTGCCTCACATTCCTTCAGGATGTGTTCTGCAGACTCATCTTCGACATCACAGAAGCGACAGAGGCTACTAGCTGATATGCCCAATTTATGCATATGTCTCTTTAGCCTACAGTGACCTGTGAGTATACCTGTTACAATCCTAAGGCTACTTTTTGGGAGGTTAATCATAGCCTTATATCGCTTCGAGTTGTACCCTCCTATTAGTGCCTTTGCCTGCCGAAGTCCTGGACTTTCGCGCCAGTGTTGTTCTCTGAGGCACGCCTCCTTTTGTATAAAGTCCTCCCTTATTGTTTGTGACCCTATTGGCACCATAGGCTCGGGTCCTATTGGCTTTCCGGCCGCTGCCAACTTGGCAAGCTCGTCTGCTCGCTCGTTACCATCCACTCCTCCGTGTCCAGGTACCCATGCCAGACGGATGGTGTTGTTGACTTCTAGATTGTTTAGCCTCTCCACGCACTCAAGGACTGTTGATGATTTAATCTCAACCGAAGCTAATGCCTTGAGTGCAGCCTGACTGTCGCTGAGTATAACGATTTTCTCGTTGGTATATCCCCGCTGTAAATTTATCTCTGCACACCGGCTTATGGCAACAACTTCGGCCTGGAAGATGCTCGGATATTTTCCGAGTGGTAGGGATATTTTGGTTCGGGGCCCGAAGATCCCCGCTCCTATGCCTTCCGGTGTCTTCGAGCCATCGGTGTACCATATTATAGTGTGTTCCTGGTGAAGCGCTTCAATCCTGGAGGTGTCCCACGTACATTTGTTCCCCAGCTCTATTTTGAAGCGCTTCTCAAACTTAACTATCTTCCTCGTATCATCTCTGGGAAGTTGGATAAGTGGAATCTGCTCCTGCAGCTTCGCCATGCTCCGTGACTGTATCACTTTGCCTCTTCCACATCCCTCTTTAGCTATGTTTACTAAAGTACTCCTGGCTGCCTGCTCAATTATTATATGTAGAGGCGTTAACTCAAGCAGCACTTCTATTGCTGCCGTCGGGCATGTTCGCATGGCTCCCGTAATGCAGACACACGCTAAGCGTTGAAGCTTCGTGAGCGATTTTTGTACGGTCACCATGGTTGTTCTTGATGCCCACGCAACTGCTCCGTACACTATGGTAGGTCTCACTATCATAGTGTACATCCATCTTAGGATCTTTGGGCTGCATCCCCAGGATCTTCCTGCAATACGTCTGCTCACCATTATTGCTCTTGTGGCCTTTGATATGGTGTTGTCGACGTGTTTCTTCCATAAGAGCTTAGAGTCAAACGTGACTCCCAAGTATTTCACCTCAGACGTGCACTCCATCTGTACTCCATCCATTGTGATTTGCCTAATCCCTTCCAGTTTCTTCAGGCGTTTATCCATATACGGATTGGACGCTGTATCTCTCTTCTCTCGAGTACCCGATTCACACTTTCGTGTGTCGTGTTGTCGAAAGCCCCCTCTATGTCCACAAATGCGCATAGAGTTATCTCCCCGCACTCGAGCGCACTTGGATTTCTGTGGACAGCTGATACAGTGCAGTTTCTGTCGACCTGCCTGTTCTGTATGCATGCTGATCTTTATGTAGTGGCACTCTAACGAGAGCCTTTGATCTAATCTCATGGTCTACAATCTTCTCCATTGCTTTGAGAGCAAAGGATGTCAGGCTTATAGGCCTAAAGGACTTAGGACTGGAGTAGTCCTTTTTAGCCACCTTAGGTATAAAGACCACTTTTGCTCTTCTCCACAGCGTCGGGATGTATGCCAGTGCGAGGCTATCCCTCATAATCCGGACCAGGTGTGGGATCAATTCCTCGCCCTGCTGCAGAAAGGCTGGATATATACCATCCACTCCCGGAGATTTGTAGCTCTGGAAAGACTTTACTGCCCACTTAACTGTGCCATCGTTGAAGAGTTCTTTAGCGAGGTTCCAATCTGTGGGTGTTGGTCTCCCTTCTCGAGCCTCCTCCGTTGAGGTATCCGAGGATGCGTCCGGGAAATGAGCTGCAAGCAGGGCACGTGCTCTTTCTTCCTCAGTCCTTGAGTAGGTTCCATCAGGGAGCTTAATTGATAGTCGTGTCTCCCTTTGGTCCTTGGCTAGGGCTTTGTGGAGCCTTGCCGCCTCTGGAACCTCCGAAATACCCTCGCAAAATTTCCTGAAGCTCTTTCTTTTAGCTTTTCTAATCTCTTTGTTATATGCTGTTAGATTCGCTGTGTATTGCTCCCAGTTTCCCGTGCGCCTCGCTTGGTTAAAGAGTTTGCGCACGGTTTTCCTCGTTTCCGAGAGTTTCCTCGACCACCAGGGGGTTTTATTTCCTGGGCCTTTGGATTCTCGACAGCTAGAGTTAAACGCTTCAATAATGATGACGAACTGGATAATAAGTTGGTCCGACATTGAGGGTTCAGAGGAAACCGCCCATCCAGAGACCATCTCATCAGCCAGATCGTTACCCAGGGTTATGTCCAGACTTCTTCTCTAGACCTAGTGATGAAGGTTGGTGAATTCCCAACGTTGTATATGCTTAGGTCATTACTAATAATAAATTCAAGAACGGACTCACCCCTCGAATTGGTGTCTGTACTGTTCCATACCTCGTGGTGGGCGTTCGCGTCGCATCCCATGATCAACGGTATTTTTGCCCATCTGCAGTATTCCGTCAGTTTCTTCACACCCTCTGGAGGGACCTCGTAGTTGTCTCCCGCAAAGTAGGCCGCTGCGAAGACGATGTCTGTTGACTCTCCTTGTATTACCATCGTCGCCTGAACTGCTACGGAGTCTTGACTCATAAACTCTGTAATGCAAAAATAGTTAATGGAGTTGTTAAGCACTACACACGCTCTTGGTCTTTCTTGAGAAAGATCCCAAATTACCTTATTATTTCTCTCTTTTAAGCCTCTCACCTGACCTTTGTACACCCAAGGTTCTTGGATGAGTGCTATGCCCAGATCTTCCGAGGCAAACCTGCGTGCTATTACTGCCGAAGCAGCTATAGCATGGTGCAGGTTGATCTGGGCAACCTTTGTGTATGGGCCGGTCAGTGCTGAAGCCTTACCGGCTCGTCCTCATCGGACAGCCGCGGGTTTTCCTCTCCTCTGTCCTCCAACCCTAGGTCTTCTAAGTTTAGACCTTCCAGGAGCTCATCTGTTGATGGAGCTTGCGTATGCTCTTTACCGGTGATTAACCCGGTTGTTGACCCTGTGGCTGACGAGACACTGGTTGGGCACTGGTTGGATGTTGCTGGCCTGGATGTTGTTGCTACCTCCTCGCTTTGCTCCCCAGTGCTCTGGACTTGTCCTGGAACGTGGGGTTGTTCCACACTGGCTGGGGCTTTTTGCTTCCAAGGTCTGACCGGGACGAAGCTGAACCGGTAGTTCACCTTGAAGCTAGCTTCCTTTATTTTAATGAACGATGCCTCGTCAATTGCCATGTTTACCCGCAAACCCCCCTCCTCAGCACTGCTGCTGATTATACGCCACATCCCAACATTTAAGAAGGTGTTCTGTGCCTTCAGCAGTTTAAGTGCGAATTCTTTGTCACTACTTCTGGGGAGATACATAGTGACGGTGCGCGTCGGCGGTCCCCTTTCCTCGTAATAAGGGCAACATAAAAAGAACTGAATTCCATCTAGTTGGCAACTTTGGATTAGTTTTTTAACTGTCTTTTCAGTTTGTATTAAATGTTTCTCGAGACCATATATACGTTTACTCGAATGATTGAAACTCATCACCAGTTTTGAAACCATTTGGATGACTCCACAACATTCTGGTAGTTTCATTTCTAAATTAAGACTCAATTGAAGTGTATGTGCACTGCATGGATGACTGGTTATGTCAGGGCTCAAACCCCGAACAGCATTTGCGTTCATACATTCTCTTGAAGATGGAAAACCCGATAGTGGCTCCATAGACTTGATGTCGATCCTTTGTTTTGTACCGTTTTTTCACAATATAAACAAATAGCACTGTTCTTATTTTCACTTCTTTGTAAAATTGTAGCTTTTTAATTTTTGACGTTAATTTAATAATCTACAAACATATTTTGTGAATAATTTTTCGATTTTCCGTTTACGTAGACGGACAGCGGGTATCCGAATTTTCCATTTATGAATCCGGATATCCGGATAACCGGATTTTTTGCTTAGCTATCCGTTATTCGAATATCCGGTTTATCCGGATAGTTGAAAATCCGGAGGCAGTTCACAGCCCTAATTTCTACTACTAATATTTTACGAAAATTCGCAAGGAAAAAACACAGTTAACGGATGTCAATTCAATCTGGGAGCAAACCTCTTGTGATTGAATCATGTACAATTTTAAAAACTGTTTGCAAAAAATGCGTGAATGCATTTAAAAGTAAAGTGGCCAATTCCCATTTTGCAATAACAACCAACTATCGTTGTTGCTACTACTCAACTAAATATTATATGTATATACAAATTGACTTACGACTGCTTGTTTGATTTATATAAAATAGATAAAACACATCAAGATCACGTAGTGCCTGTTTAACACCGTCCAATGCCAAATTTTCGCTTGCATTTTTTGCTGTTAAACGCACTGGCATTGTTGTAATTATTAACTCCTTATTTTTTTCTTCTTGTTTAATTTGCATCTCCAATGCATTACATTTAAATTCTAATAAGCTAACACGAGATTTGTGTGTTTTATATTTATTATGTAGACTTATATGTTGAATGTCTGCGTAAGAGTTGAAAAGTAGTATTTATTAATATATATAAAACTATATATATATTTATGTATACCTTACTTTTTGTCTTAATATTAATTGCCAATGTTTCATACTCCTTCCTATATTCATCCAAACGCATCTTTATATCTTCCTTGTGTTTTTGCAATTCTTGCACTTTGAGAAAGGATTGCATTTCTTTAGGCAAATAGCTTCTTGCCGAAGTCTGAAAAATTATAAGCATCATATAATAAGATGTCGCAAAAGTGAAAATGCAATAACTTTTGCCCACAAGTGCTTCATACGGCTCTCTATAAATCTGTTATCATCTTATGAAACATCTCTTGATGTACGGGTTGGAGTCATGGAGGCAGGGCCGTATAGAGAATATCCGGGCCCGGGACTAAACAATGTTTGCCACATCAACGAAATGATTTTTGGACTAAGAGCTGACAATAAAATTAACCCAGAATATTTACTGTTTATACTATTTTATTGTAATACTGTTTTCACACAGACGGCTTATTGAATAACAAAGGCAGTTTTCTACATTAAGACGCTTATTGAGCTCAATCTTCCCTACAAAATTCGAATCTATAATTATTTCATTAGTAGCTAATCGAATGCCTAATGAAGTCAAAAGCACAATGCAACTCTGTTGGCAGCGTTCCGCTTCTTAGTTTTTGGTGGGTTCAGTGCTTAAAAATGTCATTTGTCAAAGTAAATGTCATTGTCTGCATGGCGGAACGATACAAGGTGGCCGCGTCGAACAGCTGATTATAACCTTTTTTATTTGATTTGATACATCAACTACCGGCGCAGTACGATTTTGACATTTGTCCATCGAATTTACAAGTACATGGAATTGTTTTGTTTGTAGGTATGTCACCATGCTGCCACCTTGTATCGTTCCGCCATGATTGTCTGTCATATAGCATTGTCATTTTATTCGTTTGACATTTCATCCTTCATACTAATCGGGCAGTTACTTCTGTGTGAAAGCAAAAAATTTACGATTTCATTAGAAGGTGAAATGAGATCATTAAGTTTCTGTGTGAAAACAGTATAACGTAGAAATAAAATTCTCTTTTAAAAGCCACATATTGTTTCAAATAATCTTTTCTAGTTATTTGGTAACATTTTAGTACATTTCTGATAAATATAATGATGATTATAAATTTTAGTTATTCAATATAGAAGATTCGGATATCAAAGAGTGGCTTTTCTTGCTTTTTTCGCTGCAAAATTTTTATAATACATAATATCAAAATTTAACTGCCTTACCAAAACGGATTCAACACAAAGCATGGCAAGTCCTGAAACTCGCTCTTGAGATGAACACGATCTATTAAAGTTTTTGATTCTTGAAAGGACGATGAAGGAACCTTCTGCACTAGCTACAGTCACAGGTATGGTGCAAAAGATACGTAAAGCAACACAAATATTGGGGAAAATTGTATACAGATTTTGAACATAGATGGCATTTAGCAATTCCAACGGTGACAGACCTTTATCAAAATTTGCTTCGTAAATGTGTTTCAAGTGAATTATTTCGCATTCTAAGCTTTGAGAAATGTCCGACTTGTATTTTTCGACAAATTTTGCTGCGCTCGCCCGAACCGTAGTTTCATCCATGTCTTCAAATTGCCACAAAAAGGAAAACGTCTCGTTCAAATTTCTCATAGCTGTAAATCGTTCAGTAATGCCAGTGATTACCGAATCGACGATTACTAAGAATGTATTGTTTTTAAAATCAGACTCCGGATCATCCGTAATCGTCTCATTTAAATTATCTTCAGAACATCTTTTGGGTTTTCTCTTTCGAATGTCCGGAAACTTTGGCGAGATGTTCAATTGAATAGCAACTATTTTGCATTCGTTTAAAATTTTTTCGCTTTGGTTACTGATCAGCTTCAAATCAGCTAATAAGGTATCTATATTAGAGGTTTACGCCGATCACTTTATCGGCGGCGTAGGTTCTATTATAAACCGGCAGCGCCGGCGCGGGCGGCGCGCCGGCGGATGCCGGTGTACTTACTTTAAAAATCTTGATTTTTCTATTTAAAAAAATAATATTTAGGAAAGGTTTTGTTTGTATGTATTTAAGGAAATCAACGTCTTGGCCTTTTCTGAAATATCCGGGGTTTTGCCTCAAAATCTCGCAGATTGTTCAAAAATTTTCAGGAGTAGCTCCTTGCGGATGGATTGTCCATCGTTCACTTACTCCATAGAGACTCCGAAACTAACCCCGGTCTTTGGAATTGGTACTGCTGAAAAGAAATAGACATACATAAAATGGTCACACTTTTGTCTGTATATCTCATGCAAAGCGTAGTTTCACCTGGCATTAACTCCTAATAATCGTCGCGCACACACAATTTCTTTAAATCATTTGTCGCTTCTTGGCGGTCACGCACAAATGCGACTTACGGTTACTATTAATGGTCTATTAATACTCATGACTCTCGTGGCACAGAGCTTACTTACTTACTTAATTGGCGCTTAACCGTCTAAACGGTTATGGCCGTCCAACAAGGCGCGCCAGTCGCTTCTTCGCTCCGCCAACCGGCGCCAATTGGTCACACCAAGGGAGTTTAAATCGTTTTCCACCTGGTCCTTCCAACGGAGTGGGGCCGCCCTCTATCTCTGCTTCCATAGTCGGGTTCCGATAGAAACACTTTCTTGACCGGAGCATCATCTTTCATTCGTATAACATGGCCTAGCCAGCGCAGCCTCTGCGTTTTAATTCGCTGGACTATGTTGATGTCTGCGTATAGCTCGTACAGCTCATCAATATATCTTCTTCGGTACTCGCCATCGCCAACGCGTAGAGGTCCATAAATCTTTCGAAGAACTTTTCTCTCGAACACTCCCAAAGCCGCTTCACCTGCTGTTGTCTTGGTCCATGCTTCTGCCCCTTATAGCAGGACGGGTACGATAAGTGACTTGTAGAGTATGATTTTCGTTCGCCGAGAGAGGACTTTACTTTTCAATTGCCTACCTAGTCCAAAGTAGCATTTATTGGCAAGATTGATTCTTCGCTGGATTTCAGTGCTGATGTTGTTGCTAGTGTTGATGCTGGTTCCCAAATAAACGAAGTCTTTTACTATTTCGAAATTATGGCTGCCAACATTAGCGTGGTTGCCAAGGCGAATATGCGCTGACTCTTTGCTCGATGACAGCAGGTACTTCGTTTTGTCCTCATTCACCATCAAACCCATCTTTACCGCTTCTTTTTCCAGTTTGGAGAAAGCAGAACTAACAGCGCGGGTATTTAGGCCGATGATATCAATGTCATCAGCATATGCCAGTAATTGCACGTGGCACAGGGCGCATCCAGTTTTTTCGAGCTACAATCCCCGATGATTAAGAGCTACAATTCCCGATGTGCGAACAGTAGCAATCCCGACCACCAGTCGCTACCAGGCCTCCTGACCTTCACACCATATGCCAGCACATAAGCTATAGGACTGCGACTTCGAAATCATACTTTCGTCGACGGCACTTTCCTAGAAACTCTAGCTGTAGCTCCGAAGACATTCCAACGGATGCTTTTGTCACGCTATGCTGCCGAGCTACACCAGAGAAACACCTTGAAACGTTAGGGAGTGAATATTCGGCCAAGGATGCCGCCCTCGAAATGATAAGCAGTCTAAGTGGATGTCATTGCGTAACTCACGGGTGAAAATCGTATAATCCTCGGCGCATCTACATAATTAAAATTTTACAAACACCCTGGATAAAATTTTTAAAATGTAGAGCAAAGTTTGCATACGTTTGTGTTCACAACATTGATTTCAATAGTCTTCCTTAAATCAAAACGATATTTTAGAATGAAAGTTAACTGCTGTTTTCCGGCCTTATGATATAAGAGCTCATTATGGATGACCGCGTTGCTTCAGTTTTCAGCCTAGTTGGACTGTCCACTACGTTAGGGTAGTAGCACACACGGTCATTAGTTCGACTGTCTTGGGAAAGCTTTTACTTCACCACTTTGAGTATTCTTGCGAAGGACCAAAGCCTCACCTGGTAAATATATTTTTTTTGTTATTTGGATTGAAGTCGACACAGACACAATGCGGTCGACTACTAAGATATATAAAACATAAAATTAATGTTACAATTAAAAATAATTACATTCAACCATACATATGATAGAAAATACAAAATATCAGGCCAGACGTGACAGTATTGAATTATGTAACTCGGAAAACGAACATTCAAAACTGATGCAGTTATACAAGTTGTTGTAGTGCGAGCACCAGCTTCGCAGTGAATTATTTTTGGCAAAATTTTGCTGGCAAAGTGGTAAATAAAAAGGCACAAAGTGCCTGGACGTTCTACCAGGAACAGCAAAATTTAGTCGACTAACAAGATCAGATGAGTCGATCTCGCCCATAAGCTTGTGAATAAACATTACCCCGAGTAAAGTTCTTCGATTTTCTAAAGTTGGCAGATTTATAATGAGAAGCCTATTTCTATATGGTGGTAAATGCACACTAGAAACCCAGTTAAGACAACGTAGTGCAAATATAATGAATTGCTTCTGTACTGACTCAATACGCTTTATAAAGTTTTGATACCCTGGGCACCAGACACACGAACAATACTCTAAGATTGGTCGTACCAACGATGTGTAGAGGGTCTTAGTCAGATACGGATCATTAAACTTCTTAGCCCATCGCTTCACAAAAGCAAGTATTGATGAAATATACGTATTAAAAGTCAGTTTAGGATCAAAAAGAACGCCTAGATCACTTACGACAGATATACGCTCCAAAGGAGAGCTGTTTAACGTATACGATGTCAAACTTGGCTTCACTCGGTGAAATGTCATTAGTTTGCACTTCGAGCAATTCAAAACTAGTAAATTTGCAGTAAACCAGCATTGAAATGAGTCCAAGTCTTCCTGAAGAAACTCCACACAGGAAGACTCTGAAGGCAAGTATGAGTAACAAAGTTTAACATCATCCGCATGCATAAGAGTTCGGGAATGTATGAGAGTTTGTGGTAAGTCATTTATAAACAAGGTAAAAAGTAACGGACCCAAATGACTACCCTGAGGCACACCAGACGTTACATCAAACAACCTAGAAAGACTATTTTTATTAAAAACGCTTCACAAGGCAGTCGGTTCTATGTACCGGAGCGACTTGGGATTTTTCCCGACCAAGGACTGTCATTTCAGTGTAACCCCATTTAATTTGTTGCGTCCCTCCCAGAAATTGTCATCCTCCCAGCAACTCCTTGCAGCAGGACTGCTCCATATTCTCTTGCTCCGGGAAGGTATCGAATCCAATCCGGGTCCGTCTCCTGACCTCGGTCCTGAGAAATGGTTTTGCTGCATCTGCCGGAAAATAATCTTTTTAGGACGGTCATACTCTGTTCAGTGTGCCTCGTGTAAGGGATGGTTGCATCGTACAGGTTGTTCTGGGCTTGATCCCAAAACCCGACGTCCACGTAACTTTTATACATCTTTTGTGGCTCCTTGCTGTTCACGCCCAAGGGCGTCCCGTAGTCTACGCCTAAGCGCCCCCCCCCCCCACTACCTTCCAGCAGCCCCGCTGCTCAGCAAGCCACAACAAGTACCCGCTGCTGCTCGCGCCCCACGGCGCCAACAACTCAAACAGCTGCTACCACTCATAACTACTATCTTATTAATAGAGTCGGTAGCAATGCTGAGCATCAGCCCCAGCCCACGCCTCCCCCCCCCCCCCTCCGCTGCTGTTCGCGCCCCACGGCTCCAACAACTCAAACAGCTGCTACCACTCATAACTACTATCTTATTAATAGAGTCGGTAGCAATGCTGAGCATCAGCTCCAGCCCCCGTCTTCCCCCCCCCCCCTCTTTTCCGGCAGCAATCGTGTAGGTCAGGGAAACATACTCTTGGTCCCTACCTCCGTTTGCACCGTTTGCCAGCACAGAATATATATGTTTGCGACATCCGCCCAATGCAGCTCCTGCCTTGGGTGGTGCCACATTCCTAGATGTTCTGGTCTCCGCGACGGCAACCCCCCGATGGGTTTCATCGCGCCATGTTGCCAAGTCGCAAACCCAAATCATCCGGATACCCCAATGCTTGCCCAAGGACGCCCAGTCCCAGGGCCACAACAGCAATTGCGTCCTGGCCTTCCACAACCCAGGCGTAGTCACCCGTCACTTACCCCCAGAGTGGCGGCGTCTCCCCTTATGCACTTCAGAATTCAGCAGTTAAACTGTAATGGACTAACTGGGAAGATTACGGAGATAGTCGATTTCATGAAGCGGCACAACATCCGCATTGCTGCGATTCAAGAGACTAAACTCACAGCAAGATCTGCATTGCAGACCTGCTCTGGGTATAATGTCCACAGAAAAGACCGCGAGAGCGGAAATGGAGGCTGCCTCGCGTTTATCATACACCACTCTGTGCAATATTATATATTTGATCCTGGAATTAACCGCAGGGACAATGTCTTAGAACGTCAAGGCCTATCTGTCCGGTCAGGCGATGCAAACCTAGAAATCATCAACATCTATATCCCTCCTGCCACCTGTTGCCCCAGTGGATACCGCCCTAATTTCAGGGCCTTACTCACTGGCAACAATCGCATTATCTTAGGCGATTTCAATGCCCATCACGATCTATGGCATTCAAATTTGCGGGCGGACAGTAGGGGTGAGATGTGGCGGATCAAATAGAAGAAACGACGTTCTGCACAATAAACGGAGACGCCCCACACGTATGGTAGGAAGCTGTCACAGTTCGCCAGATATCTCAATCGTGAGCGCAGAAGTCGTAAACTGCGTCAACTGGCAGCCGATGGTAACATTGCCATCCGACCACCTGCCTATACTTATTTCGCTCGAGCGTACCGCCGGCTTCATCGTCACCGAAAGACGCACTTTCATAAACTTCTAAAAAGGAAAGTGGGAGGAATATAAATCTTTTACAGACAACCTCTTTGCTGCCCTCCCTATCCCGACTGATGCCCGCCAAGGGGACCGTGCCTTCCGCAAGGTCATTGAATCCGCCTCGGCACATTTCATTCCCGCCGGGAGAATTCCCGAAATCCGGCCCCACTTCCCGGCGGAGGCCGCAAACTTAGCGAGAGAACGTGACCTTATAAGACAGCTTGATCCAGGTGACCCCCAAATAAGAGATATAAAGAAACGCATCAGATTGCTTGTGGATGAATACAAGCGGGCGAAATGGGAGGAGCACCTAAGAGGTTGTAGCCTCTCTACCGGTGTGGGTACACTTTGGTCCACCGTAAAGTCCCTATCGAATCCGATTAAGCACAAAGACAAAGTTTCCATCGCCTTTGGCGACAAAGTGCTGTCGGATGCGAAAAAATGCGCGAGCGCTTTCTGCCGACAATATATAATGCATTCTACGGTCGACAAATATAGGAGGGCCAACAGACACGCACATAAACACAAATTCAGCGCGTCACCAATCACCATCACCGCTAAAGAGGTTGAGGACGCCATTGGTCGCGCTAAACCATCCAAAGCAGTGGGCCCAGACGGAATAGCCATGTCGATTCTCAAAAGCCTAGGGAAAGAGGGTTTCAAATATTTAGCGCATGTCTTCAACCTGTCTCTTTCCACCTTTGTCATACCCGAGAAATGGAAAATGGCCAAGGTGGTCCCGCTACTAAAGCCTGGGAAACCAGCTAACATAGGACAGTCGTATCGTCCGATATATCTCCTATCGCCAGTAGCAAAAACGCTTGAAGCCATTTTGCTCCCTTATTTCCAAGCAAATTTGCAGCTAACCTCTCATCAGCATGGCTTCAGAAAACTCCATAGCACTACCACCGCGCTAAATGCCATTAGCACCCAGATAAATTGCGGTTTAAATCAATACCCCACCATGGAACAGTACTCGTAGCGCTAGACCTATCCCTAGACCTGGAAGGGTCTACCCTTCCCCCATGTCTTAAAAGGTGGACCGCAAATTATCTGGGTGGTCGGCAGGCATCGGAGCAATTTAGAAACGAAACATCACAACCAAGGAGAATTAAACAAGGGGTGCCACAGGGTGGTGTCCTATCCCCATTTTTGTTTAATTTCTACATATCTAAGCCACCTTCACCACGGGAAGGAGTCACAATCGTTTCCTACGCCGATGATTGCACAATAATGGCCACAGGTCCAGGCCCAAAGATCGATGAGCTATGCAATAAAATAAACGGCTACCTCCCTGATCTCTCCAGTTTTTTCGCCAAGCGAAACCTGGCATTATCACCGACTAAATCCTCCGCGACCTTATTTACAACATGGACGTCCCAAATGTCGACCATTTTGAACATCCACGTCGATGGCACTACGCTACCGACTGTCCTACACCCCAAAATCTTGGGTGTGACGTTTGATCAGGATCTACATTTTGGTGAGCACGCAGCCGCAATTGTTCCGAGAATTCAGAGCCGAAACAAAATCCTCAAATCCCTCGCTGGCAGTACCTGGGGAAAAGATAAAGAAACGCTCATGACTACATACAAAGCAATTAGCCAGCCGATTACGTGCTAGGCGCCACCCATATGGTCGACAAGCCTAAAAATTACTCACTGGAAGAAGCTGCAGGCCTGCCAAAATACTGCTCTCAGAACCGCCACGGGCTGTCTTCTTATGTCCCCAGAACACCATCTGCATAATGAGGCGAGAATACTCCCCATCAGGGAGAGAAATGAGATGCTGACCAAACAGTTCCTGTTGAATACCCAGAAACCTGAGCATCCCAACAGACATCTGATTGATGAACCAGCACCGCCTAGGGGCTTAAGGAGTCATCTCCGTAAGCATTTTGAGGAAATACGGCACCTGAGAACCCAGCCGTATGAAGCGAAAAAACACAAGCAGGTCTTTGGTGAACTCCACAAACAGGCGTCGAACCTTTATGCCGGGAATTGCCCGGTGAATCCAGTACTCAAAGAAAAGTATGCAAAACTCGCGGAAGAGGAACGCATACTCCCCAGGGAAACGCGTGTCACTCTTGCTCAACTTCGTTCTGGATACTGTAACAGGTTAAACTCTTACCTATCCAGAATCAACCCCGACATACAAAATGTATGCCCCGCTTGCAATGTGTCCCCACATGACACCAACCATCTCTTTAATTGTAATTGTGGAACCAACGCCTCTAACACCCCTTTCCTTATGGTCCAACCCTGTTGAAACAGCAAGTTTCCTTGGACTCCCGTTAGAGGATATTGATGGCAATTTGTGATCGGTCGCGGCTGTTAGGTGGGGCGAAGCACTGCTACAACAACAACAACAACTATTTTTAAACAAAACTTGTTGAGTCCGATTCGCGAGATAGCTTTCGAGCCATGCAAGTAAATGCTTCGGAAATCCAAGTAAATCAAGTTTGTAAACTAAAAGCTCATGATTGACAGAATCAAACGCTTTACTGAAGTCGGTATAGATCACATCCGTTTGCCTATTGTTTAAAAATCCATCCATTACAAAAGAAGTAAACTCTAGCAAGTTGGTAGTAGTTGATCTACGCGGCACAAAACCATGCTGGCAGGGCGATAATATGGAGCTACACATGTGTTGAATTTGACATGTAATTATTCGCTCAAATGTTTTGGGAATAGCTGAAAGCTTAGCTATACCTCTATAGTTCTCGATAGTAGACCTACTACCTTTTTTGTGCAAAGGTATAATAAATGATTTCTTCCAAATCAATGGAAAAGTGGCAGATTCCACAGATAATTGGAATAATTTATGTATCGGCTCAGATAAGTTAACTGCACAGTATTTGAGTACACAACTAGGAACACCATCTGTACCCGGAGAAAAAATCGGTTTCAAACCGAGAAGGCTCTGAAGAACAGTATTCTTATAAATTACTGGATTAGGAATGCAATTAAAACTTTCAAGTTGTAGGAGTGTTGACCGGGTTGAAAACGTTCAGATGAGTAGGTCGACTTGAAAAATTCTGCAAATAATTCCGCAATATCATTATCAGAACTAGCATTCTTGCAACCAAAAGAAAAGGTAGCTGGAAAACCAGATGTTTTCCTCTTGGAATTAACCAAACTGTAAAATCTTTTCGGATTGTTTAAAAATTGAAATTTGCAACTGCTTAAGTACAACTTATAACATTGTTGGTTTAGACAATGAAAGTTGCAACGAGCAACCGAATATTTAGAAAAATCGGCAGAAGATCCTGATCTCTTGAAACGTTTATAAAGCCTAGATTTAACATTATTGAGTCTTATAAGTTGTCTTGTGAACCAAGGTGGTTTACTTCTTCCAGCACTAACACATCAAAGAAGCCATCAAGAATACCGTAAAATAATGAAGTCGCTGAGTCGACGTCATTACTCGAATAAAGATCTGACCAGTCATGAGTAGCAATCAATTCATTGAGCTTTATGAAGTCCGCCTTATAAAAACATCTTGAGCGGGACCGAGATTTTAATTTTGTAAAGCACATCTCCTTAGGAGGCTGAACAATATCAATTGCTATTTCAAGCGTAGGATGTAAGGGATCTTCTGGAAAAGATAAAGGAGAAATATGATTGAGAGCAATACCCACTGATTCATCCACAAATAAGAGGTAAAGAATCTTGTTTTTACAATTTAAAACATTGTTGATCTGTACGAGAGATGTATCTCAAATATTCTTAACGAAATCATGCTGACAGGTGGGAGTCAACGTGTTTGAGTCGCTCAAGCTAATCCAATTTACCGATGATAAGCTGAAATCACCAAGAACGACTAAGCGATATTTGTCTCGCAACTGAGAGTACAAGTTTCGAATAGCTAAATTATGGCAATTGTAAACATACATATCCGACCGGGGCGGAATATATGAGCAACAAATATATAAGCTAAAACATCGCAGTGAAATCTTTACTGCTATAAACTCAATATCAAATGCGTTGTCCGACAACAGCAACTCGGATGAAAGGCTTGAGTCCACAGCAATAAGAACACCGCCTGCTCTAGATATACGATCACGCCGGTAAACGACGTAGTTACTTGAAAAAAGCTCAGCGTTAAAATTGTCAGGTTTTAACCAGGTCTCGGTGACAGCAACAACCTGCGCTGTAAAAGCGAAACTGTTAAGAAAAAAGGTATTTAATTTAGATCGTAAACCACGAACATTTTGGTATTGAACGACTATAGAGAGTGAGTCGGTGACTACTTGTTTGCTGTACCCGCGGTGAAGGTCATAGAGTTTTTTGGCACTATATTGGTATTTTTCTTGTACAAATGCACCACAGAATGCTCCGGCCAAAAAGAACTGTCAAGAACACTATCAACATAAAGGTGTGGCACAGTTATTTTAAAAGATGAAATTTCCCTTTCATATTTAAAGTTAAATTTGAAAACTTCTACACTAGAATTATTAATATTAAGTTTAGAGCATATATAATTTGAAATATCGTCGACAGTCAATGAAGCATGCAACCGAGAAACAAAAATTGATCTGCGAGGCGGAACGGCAGTCACCTCCCTAGGACCAACAGGTTGCGCCACGGAAACTGTCGAAGAAGAAATAAATGTTGATGTAGATGCAGAAGTTGACGTAGACGCAGGTGATCAGCCCACTGTCGAAGCATAAATTGATGTTGAAGTTGATGTAGATGCAGAAGTTGACGTAGATGCAGCTGACGAAACCACTGTGGTCGACTTCTTACGACGTGTGCTAACACCTGTACGTTTGCCTTTATTACCCTCATCAACATACTGTGACTCAACATCATACTTTGTGTTATTGGTTTTTGATGTAGTATTGTTTGTGGTTTTGTTGTGAGTGTCATTGTTATTATTATTATTAACTAAACAAGAAGCATAGGTACTGGCTTTAGCCCGACCAATGCTGTTGACCACCGCTTTAGACACAGGAGCAGAATTTATCTCATTAATATTTAGTGATGTTCTATGCATGTTAGAAGGTGTTGATGAAGCGCTATGAAGATGAGTGTCAGACAAAGAGCGAAAATGAAAGCTGTTCAAAGGCAATGGCTGTTTAACATAAAACTTCCGTGTAGGTGATATTTAAACTTGGTTTATAGGCTATAATCAATGTGATTCACTCCAAGGGACTAGTTTTGGATAGGGCCGCCAACTTTAAGAAATGTCAAACCGAGAGACTTGGGTGTTGAAGGATGAAGAGTGAAAATCAAAATTTATATTTCAGACGCTATTGTATAGTTTCATAAAAAAACAACAGATGTTTGAATGTAAGACCAAGTGATTTTTCAAACCCTTCTCATACGTACATATGTATATTCTCGACTTAAGTATGAGGTAAGAATCATTTCAAAGGAGTGTTTATGCCCCTAGAACCTACTAAAGGATTTTGCGTTTCTGGTTTCGCGTATTCTTTCAGCCAATCGCAATATAAAATTAAAAAAAAAAATCGGCACCCTTTTTGGGTAATTTGCTTTTTTTTACAACTTGAGGACAATTTAAAAACGGACGCCGCCGCCACGTCGATATTTTTGACATTCGGTGACGGCGTGCGAAAAAAGACCAAAATCGGCGGCGGCGGCGGCGGCGTATATCTCTAATCTATATGTCGGACCTCATCATCTATGGTGACATCTCTAGCTTTGAGGAACACGTTTCTTTCATTAATGGTAGTCAGTATTTTGAACCAAATTGAGGACAGCAAGATGCATTCGAACTTGTTGATATATTTGAGAATGCCGGTAACATCGCCGTATGCTTGCGCAGTCAAATTTGGCTTTTGGCTGAAAGACTATGAAGAGAGCTCGTTACATTTCTATGAGGATGTCCCATCGTTGTGGAGTGCTGCTGAAAATATTAAAACATTTTTGTACAACTCCGAAGAAAGTAATTGCAGCCGTGCAACATTCTGCAGCATCAACACCACATAAATTGGGACTGTGAGTTGCACAATGCCAGTAATCAGCATTCGAGTTTTTATCGAGAATGTGACGTAGTGCTCCGCTGTAAGCTCCTTTCATATTGGCGCCGTTATCGTACCCTTGTGCACGACAATCTTTTAATGGGATTTCATGTTTACCTAGAGTATGGCAAATTAGATCAGCGATTTTCTGACCAGTTTTTTGGTTACAATTCACGAAAGCCAAAAACCGTTCTTGAATTGTAAAATTTGTTGCTATCGAATTGATATGGAGTTAGCGCAAAATTAACGTAGTCAACGTGACTAGCATCAGGCATAGCATCAACGATAATAGCAAAATACTTGGCTTTCTAGCCTTGATCTAATATAGTTTTCCTCACGTGCTTTGCACAAATTTCTATAAACTCGTTCTGAATGTCTGGGGAAAGATAGTGAACTTGTAAACGTTTGCGCTTCCGTTGTGAAATCCTAACTTTCTCCAAATGATCTCTAAGTATCAGATCATAATGGCTTATGAGATCTTAGATGCCCAAAAAATGTCCATCGTTTCGTTCACCAAGATATATACTTTCGCCTTTGAAAGCTAGGCCTCTTTCACCCAAAAATAAAATAGTGTACAAAATTCTATATAAAATTTCTTTCCACTTTTGAGTTCCAGTGATTAGCTGTTGTTGTTGTTGTTGTTGCAGCAGTCATTCGCCCCAACCAATAGGTGTGACCGATCACAAATTGTCATCAATATCCTCTAACGGGAGTCCAAGAAAACTTGCTGTTTCAACAGGGGTGGACCATAATGAAAGGGGTGTTAGAGGCGTTGGTTCCACATTACAATTAAAGAGATGGTTGGTGTCATGTGGGGACACATTGCAAGTGGGGCAAACATTTTGTATGTCGGGGTTGATTCTGGATAGGTAAGAGTTTAACCTGTTACAGTATCCAGAACGAAGTTGAGCTAGAGTGACTCGCGTTTCCCTGGGGAGTATGCGTTCCTCTTCCGCAAGTTTTGGGTACTGTTCTTTGAGTACTGGATTCACCGGGCAATTCCTGGCATAAAGGTCCGCCGCCTGTTTGTGGAGTGCACTGAGGACCTGATTGTGTTTTTTTGCTTCATACGGCTGAGTTCTCAGGTGCCGTATTTCTTCATAATGCTTACGGAGATGACTCCTTAAGCCCCTAGGCGGTGTTGGCTCATCAATCAGATGTCTGTTGGGATGCCCAGGTTTCTGGGTATTCAACAGGAACTGTTTGGTTAGCATCTCATTTCTCTCCCTGATGGGGAGTATTCTCGCCTCTTTATGTAGATGGTGTTTTGGGAACATAAGAAGACAGCCCGTGGCGATTCTGAGAGCAGTATTTTGGCAGGCCTGTGGCTTCTTCCAGTGGGTAATTTTTAGGCTTGGCGACTATATAGGGGACGCGTAGCATGCAATCGGCTGACCAATTGGTTTGTATGTGGTAATGAGCGTTTCTTTGTCTTTTCCCCAAGTACTGCCAGCAAGGGATTTGAGGATTTTATTACGGTTCTGGATTTTCGGTACAATTGCGGTTGCATGCTCACCAAAATGTAGATCCTGATCAAACGTCACACCCAAGATTTTGGGGTGTAGGACAGTCGGTAGCGTAGTGCCATGTTGTTTTTGTTGTTGTAGCGATAAGGTTGCTCCCCGAAGGCTTTGGGGAGTGATCGATGTGATGGTCCTTTGCCGGATACAGATCCGGTACGCTCCGGTGCCACAACACCATTAAGGTGCTAGCCCGACCATCTCGGGAACGGAAATTTATGTGGCCACATTAAACCTTCAGGCCATCAACCCCCCTGCCCACCCCCAAGTTCCATGAGGAGCTTGGGGTCACCAGAGCCTCGTCTGTTAGTGAAACAGGATTCGCCGCGGATAGGTGAGGTTGACAATTGGGTTTGGGGAAGCTATATATTGCGCTGGCAACCTGAAGGGTTGCGCTACACACCCCTTGAATCTGGTATTTTAGTCACCTCTTAGGACAGGCATACCTACCGCGGGTATATTCTGACCCCCTTACCCGCTGGGGGGAGCGGGTCAAAATGGTCGATATTTGGGACGTCCACGTTGTAAATAAGGTCGCGGAGGATTTAGTCGGTGATAATGCCAGGTTTCGAGGCGAAAAAACTGGAGAGATCAGGGAGGTAGCCGTTTATTCTGTTGCAAAGCTCATCGATCTGTGGGCCTGGGCCTGTGCCCATTATTGTGCAGTCATCGGCGTAGGAAACGATAGTAACTCCTTCTGGTAGCGAAGGTAGTTTGATATGTAGAAATTAAACAAAAGTGGGGATAGGACACCGCCCTGCGGCGCCCCTTGTTTAATTCTTCTTGGTTTTGATGCTTCATTTCCAAATGGCACCGATGCATGCCGACCACCCAGATAATTTGCGGTCCACCTTTTAAGACATGGGGGAAGGGTAGACCCTTCCAAGTCTTGCAGTAACGTGCCATGGTTGACCGTATCAAAAGCTTTTGATAGGTCTAGCGCAACGAGTACTATGTCTATGGTGAGGGTTTTGATTTAAACCGCAGTTTATCTTGGTTGATGGCATTTAGCGCGGTGATGGTGCTATGGAGTTTTCTGAAGCCATGCTGATGATAGGCTAGCTGCAAATTTGCTTTGAAGTAGGGGAGCAAAATCGCTTCAAGCGTCTTGGCTACAGGCGATAGGAGAGATATCGGGCGATATGACTCTCCTATGTTAGCTGGTTTAGTAGCGGGACCAAGGTGGCCATTTTCCACTTTTCGGGTATGACAAAGGTGGAAAGAGACAGGTTGAAGACATGTGCTAAATATTTGAAACCCTCTTTCCCTAGGCTTTTAAGCATCGGCATGGCTATGTCGTCTGGGCCCACTGCTTTGGATGGTTTAGCATGAGCGATGGCATCTTCAACCTCTTTGGCGCTGATGGTAATTGGCGACGCGCTGAATTTATGTTTATGTGCGTGTCTGTTGGCCCTCCGTCTATCTTTGTCGACCGTAGAATGCATTATATATTGTCGGCAGAAAGCGCTCGCGCATTTTTTCGCATCCGACAGCACTTCATCGCCAAAGGCGATAGAAACGGATTCGATAGGGACTTTACGGTGACCCAAAATTAACCTATACCGGCAGAGACGTTACAACCGCTTAGGTGCTCCTCCCATTTCGTCCGCTTGTGTTCATCCACAAGCAATCTGATATCCCTTATATGGGGGTCGCCAGGATCGAGCTGTCTTATAAGGTCACGTTCTCTCGCTAAACTTGCGGCCTCCGCCGGAAAGTGGGGCCAAATTTCGGGAATTCTACCGGCGGGAATGAAGCGAGCCTAGGCGGATTCAATGACCTTGCGGAAAGTACGCTCCCCTTTGCGATCATCAGTCGGGATAGGGAGGGCAGCAAAGCGGTTGTCTGTAAAGGATTTGTATTCGTCCCACTTTACTTTTTTAAAGTTTATGAAAGTGCGTTTTTCTGTGACGATGAAGTCGGCGGTACGCTCGAGCGAAATAAGTATAGGCAGGTGGTCGGATGCCAATGTTACCATCGGCTTCCAGTTGACCCAGTTTACGAGTTCTGCGCCCCCGATTGATATATCCGGCGAACTGTGACAGCTTCCTACCATACGTGTGGGGGCGCTAAGGCGTAGACTACGGGAAGCCCTAGGGCGTGAACAGCAAGGAGCCACAAAAGATTTATAGAAGTTACGTGGACGTCTGGTTTTGGGATCTAGCCCAAAACAACCTGTCCGATACAAACATCCCTTACACGAGACACACTGACAAGAGTATGTATGTATATTGCGACCCATTTACCATCGGGCCAAGATTCTCGAAATATCTTCTTTTTCTACCCTATCACAGGTTTCGAAATTATAAGCATTATAAAAACCTTAAAAAACTCTAGTTCATGCGGTGAGGATGGTATTTCCAATTTAATTTTAAAAAATATATACTTCAATGTGGTTGATATACTGATATACTTATTCAACACCAGCATTACTCAGGGTATTTTTCCCCGATGGCTTGAAATGTGCGATTGTAATTCCGATCTTGAAGAAAGGGGATAAAAAAGATGTTAATAATTACAGACCTATTTCACTGCTCTCGGCCATATCTAAAGTTTTTGAAAAGGCTGTTAAACCAGAATTGTTAATTTTCTATATAAAGCGAGCTTTTTTAGCTCCATGTAGTTTGGCTTTCGTTCTGGCCTATCAACAGAAGACGCTCTACTGGATTTTTGCACCAACGTATACAAAGTTCTGGATGAGAAAAGAAGTTGCGCTGGTATCTTTGTGGACATAACAAAAGCTTTTGATATGGTCGATAGGGGTGTACTATTGGATAAACTATATAGTGCAGGATTCCGCGGTGTTATGCATAAGTGGCTTAAATCGTATTTACCGGGCAGAACACGAAAAGTTAAAGTAGAATGTAGCTACAGTAGCTTACATCTTGTTAATCTGGGCGTTCCCCAAGGCTCAGTTCTTGGTCCAATATTGTTATTGGTCTATATTAATTCAATATTTAAGCTTCCGTTGAGAGGCAAGGCCACTGCCTTTGCAGACGATCTTGCAATTGCGTACAGTACACCGAATGACTTTGAATTAATATGTGACATTAACCATGATATACATTTGTTACGAACCTGGTTCGCTTCACACAAACTGATTGTAAGTAGTAAGACTAGACTTATGTATTTCAGTCATGTTCTCAAAGAACAACCAAGTTATGATGTCATACCATATAGCGTGCACTCAAAGTGACGCGATGAGATCTTTTGATTGTAATAGAAACTGTAGTGAGAGCTGCTTCAGGGTTGAAGTTGCTGAGAATTTCAAATAAAATAAATAAATAAAAGGCGCGGTAACCTCCGAAGAGATCTAAGGCCGAGCTTCTCTTCCAATTTGCGTCGTGCTCCTCTTGATTTTCCCTACAAATTGGCCGGAAGGGACCTACATGTTTTATGCCGGCTCCGAACGGCATCTGCAAGGCAGATGAGTTTTCACTGAGAGCTCTTCATGGCAGAAATACACCCGGAGCGCTTGCCAAACACTGCCGAAGGGCGACCCCGCTTAGAAAAATTGTCTTCTAATTGAAAAACCTTATTTCTAAAATTTTGATGTTGCTTTGCCCGGGGTGCGAACCCAGGGCATACGGTGTGATAGGCGGAGCACGCTACCATCACACCACGGTGGCCGCCAATTTCAAATACCTAGGAATTATAATAGACAACCGCTTGATTTGGTCTGAGCACATTAATACTCTAAAAAATACTTTCTTTACACCACTCGTCACTTTTATCGTCTGAAAAAGTTATGTTCTATATCCACTTTAAAAACAGTTTACTACGGAATATTTCAATCTAAACTGCAATATGGTATCACATGCTGGGGCGGCGCTTCGGCTAATAAGCTGTCAGCAGTGGTAACAATTCAAAAGGGGGTTATAAGGCGAATCTGTAGTGCAAACTATAGGTCTCACTCTATGCTATATTTTAGGAAACTAGATATATTTCCGTGTCGACACCTCTATCTTTACAAAGTTTTAAAAACATTCTTTATACGGTGTGGCTACCTGAAAAGCTTTCCTTCGGAAGTCTACAACTTACGAAGAAATCTACTTCCGATGGTACAAATTCCGCATACTAGGACGTCGCACTTTAGAAGTTTTTACACATACACGTCGTGCAAATTGTTCAACTCCCTTCCTGCCACTGTACAGGTAATAAGAAATGTCACCTTATTTAAAAAAGAAGTTAAACTGCATCTTTTTGGTTATAATTACTTTGAATTAGAAACGATGCTGAGGACGACCCTATAAGCCGTACCTACCTTAGGAAGCTGCAAGTATTTAGTATTGATTCTCTTTCATATCTTTGATGATTTAATTTAATGTATAACTTAAACTCTTCATTATATTTTTATTTTTGTACACCCCACACAAATCAGTATACCAAAGTAGGGCTGGCATTTAGAACTATGTTAAACTTTAATATAAAAAATGACATATACTTTTCCTATGCTGCATAGTAATTTGGAATTATTTAATGTAGTATTGTAATCTTAGGTGAATAAGTATGCATCGAGAAAATGTTTAATAAAATACAATACAATACAATACAATGACCGTCCTAAAAAGATTCTTTTCCGGCAGATGCAGCAAAATCATTTCTCAGGACCGGGGTCAGGAGACGGACCCGGATTGGGTTCGATACCTTCCCGGAGCAAGAGAATATGGAGCAGTCGCGCTGCATGGAGCTGCTGGGAGGATAAGAATTTGTGGGAGGGACGCAACAAATTAAATGGGGTTACACTGAAATGACAGGCCTTGGTCAGGAAAAATCCCGAGTCGCTTCGGTACATAGAACCGACTCCCTTGGGAAGCACTGCCAAAACACTAGTACCAACTCATTGACACCAGGTACCCCAGCAGCAGTCGGAGAGCACACTCTACAAAGCCAATATCCATCAAGGCGCCTTCATCCATCTCTGACTCCCAGAGTGACGACTGCCCCCCGATGCACTTCAGTATTCTAGAACTTAATTGTAACGGATTAACTGCCAAGATCGCAGAGATAGTTGAATACATGAATAAAAATAATATCCGAATGGCCGCAATTCAAGAAACAAAGCTATATGCCAGATCGGACCTCCGAACTTGC